>NC_139218.1:372212635-373412635 GCF_055691185.1 Crinia signifera
ACAATACACCTTATACGAATCTACGTATTTTTCACTTAGTAAATTCTGAAATTACGAATACGACGAAATAACGCGACTTTTCATGTACGAATACGATTCATTGCTACGAATTCATCTTAGTAAATTTCCCCCTAAATATTGACAGATTGAAGCACAACAGAACTTGGTGTGAGGAAGAAATATGGTCATTGGGTTGAAATAGGTCGACATAGTTGTCAAGCTTTAGGTTGACATGAGTTTTTCACTTTTTTAGAGCCGACGTGCCGATAGGCGGTATTTCATTCCTTACCATCCACTGCGGCATGGAGGGAGAATAAAATAGTGTGCTCAAAGCATGGGAAGCGAGGGGACGTGGTACACCTAAACGGTGTCCATGTCGACTGTGTCGACTTTTGAGTAAAAAAAATAAAATTAAACACCCATTTCGACCTTCTGACTCTCGACCTTCCCATTGTCGACCTAATGCTTGTGTCGACTTTCTGACTCTGTTGACCTTAGCCATGTCGATCTATTTCAAGTGTCAACTTAAGGCCTGTGGACCTTCAGTAGTCGACCCAGTGCATGCCGACCTAAATTAGATCGACACAATGACCCCATTAAGGGCAAAAAAGTGAAAAGCTCAAGTTTACCTTTTGACTGTCGACCTTGCCATTGTTGACCCAAAGCTTGTGTCGACCTTCCAACCATTTTAACCTTAGGCATGTTGACCTAATTCATGTGTCGATCTAATGTCAGAAAACCTGACGCCGCTACCTGTATACAAAAGGGTAGGGGTCATATGATCTACAGAACTTAGGTCGACAGTCATTAGGTTGACCTAAGTTCAGTCAACTTAAGTTCGCTCAGGCACGGTGCCTCGCCATGCTTCGGGCACACTATTTTATTATGCCCACTTGGAAAGTAAAGTATAAAAAAAAAACCATGAAAAATCCATGTCGCATTTTTCCATGTCTGCATTTTCCATGTCGACCTAATGACCAGGTGGAACTAACGCATGTTGACGTATTTCATGTGTTGACCCAATGCTTGTAGACGTAATGACCGCATCCCTATACAAATATAATATACACAAAGATATACAAATGGCACACACCACAATTTTTTTTTTTTTTAAATGATGTGACTAAAGGTGTGTATACACGGTGCAATATGGTCGCTGAGCAATTTTGGCTTATTATCACTCAGCAATATATCGCACAGAGTACCAGGGTTTTTTTTTATTACTTTTTAGCATACTTGCCTACCTGACCCTCTCCATGCGGGAGAAAATGCTCTGCTCCAGGACTTCCCTGGTAATGTATGATTGCCATCACCTGTGGTGAAACACCTTTACCTGGCTCCCCACAGGTGATGTCAATCATACATTACCAGGGAAGTCCAGGAACAGAGCATTTTCTCCCACATGGAGAGGGTCAGGTAGGCAAGTATGTGGTAAAACACCTTTCCTATCAGTGAACCTGTTTTAAACAGGTGATGGCAATCATACAATAAGAGGAAGTCCAGGAGCAGAGCATTGTGTCCCTCCTGGAATGGATCATGTTGGGAGGTATGTATTGATGTTACACATTATGCTTATTAAATCGTATTAATTTTTATAACATTATTGTGTGTGTGTAAATCAGGCATTCCCAACCACGGTCCTCAAGGCACACCAACAGTGCAGGTTTTAGTGATATCCAGGTTTGAGCACAGGTGACTTAATTAGTACCTGAGTGATTTTGTTTAAACCATCTGTGCTGAAGCCTGGATATCACTAAAACCTGCACTGTTGGTGTGCCTTGAGGACCGTGGTTAGGAATGCCTGGTGTGTAAATGATCAATTATTCATATTTTTTACCATTTTTTTTCTTTGGTTGTCTTATAGTTACTCTCCATTTACGCATGATGATTTTGTGTTAGGTGAAGGGGCAAATGTATTTATATGGTCAAAATCAGGTAGGCAAGTACAGATGGGGCATGACTCATCTTTACAGGGGATGACGATGGCGACGCCAGCCGCCATCCCCTGCCAGCCGCCATCTGTATAGCAAGAAGGGGATGCGCGCACATGAGAGGCATGCGCGTCCCACTTCCAGCGCTTCCCCCGGGTCACCGCCGGCTTGTCGGCAGTCACCCGGGGTCCCCACTGCCTGCCCGCACCCCCCCTAACCCTGTCCATCTCCCTGAAGCGGAGACGGACAGGGTTCCCGTCGCCCCGCCGACGGAGATTGAGACGCGCGCGTGTCTCAGTCAGATGGCGAGCCGGGCTGCTGGCGGATCGCCAGTGGTGACGTTCTGGCAATTCGCCAGCAAAGAAGAGCCCGGCCCCATCTGTATGCTTTTTAGTTTTGACCAGGGTTGCCTACCTAACCCTCTCCTTCAGGGAGAAAATGCTCTGTACCTGGACTTCCCTGGTAATGTAGGATTGTCATCACCTGTGGGGAGCTAGGCAATTGATAAGAATGGTGTTTCACCACAGGTGATGGCAATCATACATTACCAGGGAAGTCCAGGAACAGAGCATTTTCTCCCTGAAGGAGAGGTTCAGGTAGGCAACCATGGTTTTGACTGACAAGTCAGCACTGCAAAGTCCCAATTGCGGGAGCATGCTCCTGGGAACAGTACAGCGCTGGTCACAGGACTGTGCGCCCAGCAATATCACCCTGTACACACGCAAAAACACTGGCGATATGGTTGTTCAGTGACCATTTAGCCAGCGATTCAGGCTAGTATCGGCCTGTGTGTACAGGGCTTTAGAAGCACATTTGCATACCTCCCAACAGTCCAGAAAACCGCGGGAATGTCCCGGTTTTCGGGGACATTCCCGCATCCCTCCCGCAGCTGGCAGTGTCCCGCGGCGAAGGGGGGGCTGTTGGGAGAACCCCCTGTTGGCTCTTGAGCAGCGGGGAATAAACGCTGTGCGCATGCGCACAGCGTCTATTCCCGCACCACAGAGCCTCTGGGTCATGCCCCCATAGCGGCAAAACGGGGGCGTGGCCTCGCGGGTGAGCTGCGAGTATAGGCCATGCCCCCGAAATTAGGCTGTCCCGGGCCCCGGTTTCTGGAGGGGCCCAGGCAGCTGCCCACAGCGACATCGCCACAGTGAAAACCCCCACCCCCTCGGCCGCACACCGCCTCCCCCACCCGGCGGCCCCCCAGCCAGGCACGCACAATACACAGTGCAGCCTGCAGAGCACCGAGCCTAGGACACAGAGGGGCTTGGCGCTCTGCAGGCTGCACTGTGCACTCCGGAGGCAATGCTCCGCCGCAGCTAGGTAAGTAATGGTACTGGGGGATGGAAGTCAGTCCCGGGCCCCGCGATTCCTAGTGGCGGCCCTGGCTGCAGCCAATCCTCTCTTGAGCTTCCCCCTGACTTATAGCCATCTGCAATTTTGCAGATCAGTAATCAGGTCTGAATCAGGCCCTGTATGTATTACTAATCTATTGCAGGTGGTGTTTACTAGAAAAATCACCTGATTTCATCATAAATAATATACATTATAAAAATTCTGTCAATAAAGCTGGGAACATGAAATAAATCATAACATAGACATTACTCAGCTACAATTTCCTGTCAGTCTTGAGCAATGACATTTTCATAGTAATTGTTGTGGTTATACATCACATAAAGGGTTATTACACACTGGCAAATCTCTGTCCCCGATTATCAGTAACATTACAGACATTCACCCTTATGGACACTAATGGCTTTTACGTTACCCCACAATGGTCATATTCACTCTGCACCCCATGCTCATCTACAGGCATTCTATATACAGGGCTATTTTTCAGCAGGCTCCATAGGCATTCTATACATGAACCCATCATGTTCCTCCATAGGCATTCTATACATGTACCCTCCATTCTGCTCCATAGGCATTCTATATATGTACCCTCCATTCTCCTCCATAGGCATTCTATACATGTACTCTCCACTCTCCTCCATAGGCATTCTATGCATGTACCCTCCATTGTCCTCCATAGGTATTCTATACATGTACCCTCCATGTTCCTAATTAGGCATTCTATACACGTACCCTCCATTCTCCTCCATAGACATTCTATACATGTGCCCTCCATGTTCCTCCATAGGCATTCTATACATGTACCCTCCATTCTCCTCCCTAGGCATTCTATACAAGTACCCTCCATGTTCCTCCATAGGCATTCTATACATGTACCCTCCATATTCCTCCATAGGCATTCTATACATGTACCCTCCATGTTCCTCCATAGGCATTCTATGCATGTACCTTCCATGTTCCTCCATAGGCATTCTATACATGTACCCTCCATGTTCCTCCATAGGCATTCTATACATGTACCCTCCATTCTCCTCCATAGGCATTCTGTACATGTACAGTACCCTCCATTCTCCTCCATAGGCATTCGGTACATGTACCCTCCATGTTCCTTCTTAGGCATTCTATACACGTACCCTCCATTCTCCTCCTTATGCATTCTATAGATGTACCCTCCATTATCCTCCATAGGCATTCTATACAAGTACCCTCCATGTTCCTCCATAGGCATTCTATGCATGTACCCTCTATGCTCTTCCATAGGCATTCTATACATGTACCCTTCATGTTCCTGCATAGGCATTCTATACATGTACCCTCCATTCTCCTCCATAGGCATTCTGTACATGTACCCTCCATGTTCCTCCATAGGCATTCTATACACGTACTCTCCATGTTCCTCCACAGGCATTCTATACATGTACCCTCCATGTTCCTCCATAGGCATTCTATACATGTAACCTCCATGTTCCTCCATAGGCATTCTATGCATGTACCTTCCATGTTCCTCCATAGGCATTCTATACATGTACCCTCCATGTTCCTGCATAGGCATTCTATACATGTACCCTCCATGTTCTTCCATAGACATTCTATACATGTACCCTCCATGTTCCTCCTTGGGCATTCTATACATGTACCCTTCATTCTGCTCCATAGGCATTCTATACATGTACCCTCCATTCTCCTCCATAGGCATTCTATACATGTACCCTCCATGTTCCTCCATACCCATTATATACATGTACGCTCCATGTTCCTCCATAGACATTCTATACATGTACCCTCCATTCTGCTCCATAGGCATTCTATACATGTACCCTCCATTCTCCTCCATAGGCATTCTATACATGTGCCTTCCATGTTCCTCCATAGGCATTCTATACATGTACCCTCCATTCTCCTCCATAGGCATTCTATGCATGTACCTTCCATGTTCCTCCATAGGCATTCTATACATGTACCCTCCATGTTCCTCCATAGGCATTCTATACATGTACCCTCCATGTTCCTCCATAGGCATTCTATGCATGTACCTTCCATGTTCCTCCATAGGCACTCTATACATGTACCCTCCATGTTCCTCCATAGGCATTCTATACATGTACCCTCCATGTTCTTCCATAGGCATTCTATACATGTACCCTCCATGTTCCTCCATGAGCATTCTATACATGTACCCTTCATTCTGCTCCATAGGCACTCTATACATGTACCCTCCATTCTCCTCCATAGGCATTCTATACATGTACCCTCCATGTTCCTCCATACCCATTGTATACATGTACGCTCCATGTTCCTCCATAGACATTCTGTACATGTACCCTCCATTCTGCTCCATAGGCATTCTATACATGTGCCCTCCATGTTCCTCCATAGGCATTCTATATATGTACCCTCCATTCTCCTCCATAGGCATTCTATAAACGTACTCTCCATGTTCCTCCACAGGCATTCTATACATGTACCCTCCATGTTCCTCCATAGGCATTCTATGCATGTACCTTCCATGTTCCTCCATAGGCATTCTATACATGTACCCTCCATGTTCCTCCATAGGCATTCTATACATGTACCCTCCATGTTCCTCCATAGGCATTCTATACATGTGCCCTCCATGTTCCTCCATAGGCATTCTATGCATGTACCCTCCATGCTCTTCCATAGGCATTCTATACATGTACCCTCCATGTTCCTGCATAGGCATTCTATACATGTACCCTCCATTCTCCTCCATAGGCATTCTATACAAGTACCCTCCATGTTCCTCCATAGGCATTCTATGCATGTACCCTCCATGTTCTTCCATAGGCATTCTATACATGTACCCTAAATGTTCCTCCATAGGCATTCTATACATGTACCCTCCATGGTTCTCCATAGGCATTCTATGCATGTACCCTCCATGTTCATCCATAGGCATTCTATGCATGTACCCTCCATGTTCCTCCATAGGCATTCTATGCATGTACCCACCATTCTGCTCCATAGGCATTCTATACATGTACCCTCCATTCTCCTCCATAGGCATTCTATACATGTACCCTCCATTCTCCTCCATAGGCATTCTATACATGTACCCCCCATGTTCCTCCATAGGCATTCTATACATTTACCCTCCATGTTCCTCCATAGGCATTCTATACATGTACCCTCCATTCTCCTCCATAGCCATTATATACACGTACCCTCCATGTTTCTCCATAGGCATTCTATACATGTACCCTCCATTCTGCTCCATAGGTATTCTATACATGTACCCTCCATTCTCCTCCATAGGCATTATATACATGTACCCTCAATTCTCCTCCATAGGCATTCTATGCATGTACCCTCCATGTTCCTCCATAGGCATTCTATACATGTACCCTTCATGTTCCTCCATAGGCATTCTATACATGTACCCTCCATTCTCCTCCATAGCCATTATATACATGTACACTTCATTCTCCTCAATAGGCATTCTGGACATGTACCCTCCATGTTCCTCCATAGGCATTCTATACACGTACCCTCCATGTTCCTCCACAGGCATTCTATACATGTACCCTCCATTCTCCTCCATAGGCATTCAGTACATGTACCCTCCATGTTCCTCCATAGGCATTCTATACATGTACCCTCCATTCTCCTCCATCGGGAATTCTATACATGTACCCTCCCTTCTCCTCCATAGGCATTCTGTACATGTACCCTCCATGTTCCTCCATAGGCATTCTATACATGTACCCTCCATTCTCCTCCATCGGGAATTCTATACATGTACCCTCCCTTCTCCTCCATAGGCATTCTATACAGGTACCCTCCATGTTCCTCCATAGGTATTCTATACATGTACCCTCCATTCTCCTCCATAGGCATTCTGTACATGTACCCTCCATGTTCCTTCATAGGCATTCTGTACATGTACCCTCCATGTTCTTCCATAAGGTTTTTATACATGTACCCTCCATGTTCCTCCATAGGCATTCTATACATGTACCCTCCATTCTCCTCCATAGCCATTATATACATGTACCCTCCATGTGCCTCCATAAGCATTCTATACACGCACCATCCATTCTCCTCCATAGGCATTCTGTACATGTACCCTCCATGTTCCTCCATAGGCATACTATGCATGTACCCTCCATTCTTCTCCATAGGCATTCTATACATGTACCCTCCATTCTCCTCCATAGGCATTCTGTACATGTACCCTCCATGTTCCTCCATAGGCATTCTATACACGTACCCTCCATGTTCCTGCATAGGCATTCTATACATGTACCCTCCATTCTCCTCCTTAGGCATTATGTACATGTACCCTCCATGTTCCTCCATAGGCATTCTATACATGTACTCTCCATGTTCCTCCATAGGCATTCTGTACATGTACCCTCCATGTTCCTCCATAGGCATTCTGTAGTATGTTATGTAATTGTATATGCAGATTTAGTGCCCCATGGGACAGAGATCCAAAAGGGGCCCCCAATAGACATCACATGAAAAATCTTGCACACTAGTTTTTATGCAGTTAGGTGAAATTGATCTACATCAATATATTAATAGCAGAAGGATGATTTTTACGACAAACAGTACAGTATTTATATTATACAGCATGATGGTTGACAGCCATTAGGTCGACACCAATAGGTCGATATGGGTCTATGTTGACATAGGAAAAGGTCGACATGGTTCTAGGTCGAATAGTCATTAGTTCGACAGGTCGTTAGTTCGACAGGTCATTAATTCGACAATGTCTAGGTCAACAGTCAAAAGTTTGACATGGAGTTTTTCACTGTTTTTTGAGTCGACATGTGCTGACAGGTGGTATTTCATGCCCTACCATCCACTAGGGTGTGGTGGGAGATTAAAATAGTGTACCAAGCACAGCGAGCCACCGTGCCCGACAGGGATGCGGTGCATTGAAACTGTGTCCATGTCGACTGTGTTGACATTCAGGTAAAAAAAACAGTGAAAACCCCCATGTCGACCTTTTGACTGTCGACATATACATTGTCAAACTAATAACCTGTCGAATGAACGACCTGTCGAACTAATGACCTTTTTGACCTAGAACCATGTCGACCTTTTCCCATGTCGACCTAGACCCATGTCGACCTTTTCCCATGTCGACCTAATGGTGTCGACCTAATGACTGTCGACCATCATGCTGTAGACCAAACGATTCCAACCCACTTTTGTTGCTAGCTATTTCTCTCAGACACAGTGGCGTAACTAGAGCCCCGCAGCCCCCGCGGTGTAGCCCATCCCCTGTCCAAGGGGCATGGGCTAATAGCGTATCAATGACGCGGGAGAGCGCACCCCACTATTCACATATCACTTCCATTTGAACAAGGACCGTTCTTTACCGCCGCCAAGAAATGATAGAAAATAGGGAGGGAGGATGGGGAAAATCGGGCCGGAGAGGCAGATCACCAGACTCTCTGGCTATCCCTAACTATGGGAACTCCTCCCCTGCTCCCTAATTGGCTATTGCTGCAGCATCATAGCCCCTAGCACATTACAACTTAAAGTGCAGGCATCTCAGAATCCTTCGGTAGTTTATGTCACCTCTAGCTTAATCAGCCCTCGGTTTTCTTTATGTTCAGCGCAGCAAACCTTTACCCAGGTGGAAACCGGGCACATCAGCTAATACTGTATATTATTATTGAGTGAAAACGATCCATTTTGCACATTTTTTAAGAAAGTGATACTGTATTTATTTATACAATTTATTTATATATTTTAATTGTTCTTTTGCACTTTATGCATTGTTGCCTATTTAATCTGCAGATGGGTGGTGACGGGATGGAGATGGGCTAGCTGTGTAATTAAGCACCTCCCCCATGTGGGATTTTTTTTCCATTGGCCCATATTTGTATAGGGGTGGGGCCAAAAATGAGATGCTTTTCTGGGTCAAATGCAGGATTTAGAAACGGGTTTTGCTCACTTTCTATATTGAATTTTACAATGCTACTGCTGTGGATGACATCTGCAGGGGATGCAATCAGCATGCTGACATCGCTAAGGATGCTAGCATTTGAATCCCGACTGCTGGCATCTGGAACGCAAGTATGTAGGGAGTGATAGTGCTAACCGGGGGGAGGCGGAGTTTAGGTTTAGGCACTGAGGAGTGACTTACAGTTAGGCTGCCATTAGTGTTATTGCTTAGTGCAGTACTGCTGGGTGCCACTAGATGGGTGCACTAAGCAGTAAGACCAACGGCAGTTCTATATAGAGACTCTGCACCCAGCAGGATCAGCAGAGTTATCTTTTGAGCGGATCTACAGATAATGTCTGGTGGCCAACAGTGATCTGGGGGGTGCTGTTTGAGTACTCGGAACCCCCCCATGCTTGTGCTACTGCTATTATAGAAAGGCATCATTAGGCCACACCCCCTCTCTGAGGCCCCCCTAGGATTGCTTCCCCATCTTGCCCACTTCCCCAGGGATGGGCTGCGGTGGACTGCTCTAAAAATCGTGCATCTCCTGCAGGATCCAGGACAGTAGCATACCTTCCGACTGTTCCGATTGGGAGGAATGCATGGCAGGTCCAGATTAACCAATTACAAAAGTTAGGAGGTATGCAGTAGGTACACATGCCACCATGGCACTGCCACATGGACTTAATGCTTCCAGCTGCAGTGTTTCACATTTTCAAATATGTTTAAATATAGATTTGATAAACTTGTACAGCTTAATGTATTATTTACAGCAGGGGTTCCCAATCTTTTTTGATTCACGGCACCCTAGAGAATCAGACTTTTTTTCACGGCACCCCTAGGTCAATTTTTTTTTAATTTAGATTGGGTTTATATGCGATTCTTAGTGGCAGTTATGTGGTAAAGGGCAGGATTTGCTTCTGTTGGTACACATTCTATGATTGCCAGCTACCAGCACTGGTTTTGCTCATAAATAATTAACCATTAATAATTTGAGTTGGTCCTAGACCACCAAGGCGCGGCACCCCTGCAAGTGTCCCGAGGCACCCCAGGGAGCCACGGCACACAGTTTGGGAACCACTGATTTACAGTATCAGTATCATTTTCCATTTTTCTACTCTGTGCACTCAGGGACCTATTTGTCAATATTTTTTAACTGGTGTTCTCAGGGCCTCAAGCAAATAATAAGGTACTTGTGTATTATTACGGCGCCCGTTACGTAGTTAGCATAGTGTCCTTGTCAGAATCAGTGTAGTGTTCCTGCGGCCAGCGTAGTCAGCATCCTTGTCAGTATCAGCGTCGCGTTCCCGCAGCCAGCGTAGTCAGCGTCCCTGTCAGTATCAGCGTTGTGTTTACCGCAGCCAGCGTAGTCAGTACGTTCGCGGCTAGCACTAGCTTACATAGTTAGAGTAGTCAGTCAGCGCTTATTACATTGTGTGGGAGCCATTGACCATTTTAACCTGCTTGATATGACAGGTGTGAATGTGTTCCTGAAACACCCCCACTATCCACGTCAGCCCGAAGCGTGGCGAGCATACGTGGTACGCGTCCTCCCAACCTGTTCATACCCCCACTATCCACCTCAGTGTGGAGTTGATTTTATAAAGTGTGACTAGCGCAGCGAGCCACCGAGCCCGAAGCGTGGCGAGCGGCCGCAGATTACTTGACGTGCAATCCGCGCCCCCTCATGGGGCTCACTGTGCTCGCCACGCTTCAAGCTCAGTGGCTCGCTGCTCTCGCCTCACTTTATAATATCAACTCCATGCTGATGTGGATAGTGGGGGTATATACAGGTCAGGTGGACACATACCGCATCCCCTCACGGGGCTCACCACGCTTCAGGTGGGCGTGGATAGTGGGGGTTTGAAATGGAGGCATTTGCCAGTATGTAACATGAAGCTCTGGCAAATGTGTCCTTTATTTTGCATGAGACGCACTAGCACACTGCACCCCCCCCCCCCCCCCGCTTTGTGCAGGAGACGCACGTGCTACCGAACCCCTAACCCTGTCTGTCTCCCTGAAGTGGACACGGGCAGGGTTGCCTTACCCTGCTGCAAGAATTTCTGAGACACACAAGCTCGTGCGTCTCAGGCAGATGGAGCGCCTCTCCGCCAGTGTCTGCCAGCGCAGGGGATCTGGCAGTTACCGACGCTGTGTGAGAGGTGCTCACTAGGCTTGCCAGGGATGCCGGGGACAGAGCTGCAAGCTCGCGGGAACAGTACGGTGACTGCGCTGCCTGACGGGGACACTACGGTGACTGCGCAGGGCTGCCGCGGGGACACTATGCTGACTACGCTAGGCAGCCATTGGGCTACGCTAACAACATAGCTTAGCCTATGCTGAAAATATAGCGTAGGCTGGCGCCATGATAATACACAAGTACCAATAATAATTATCTGACTATTGTATGTACAGGGGTCCGCAGCATAAATTAGAAATATCTGATGCAGTCTCCCATTTTTGCTCATAAACACATCCTTTAAAAAATTCTATCCGGGCTGCTTTATTGACACAGCTCCAGAACATATCACATTGGCCATTAGTAGCTAAAATCATCTGCAGATGGATTAGCCAATGAAGAACATGGGCTACTTTCCACGAGAGTTACTGGGAAAGGGATCCATGGGATACCTCCCTGGAAATCTTAACTCGCACGTGCGCAGTTAACAGTCCGCACATGCGCCGTAATTTGCATAATAATGCTCAGTGGCCTCACCCACGACCGTTTTTTATGCAGGTCATTGGCTACATAGTCGACATTGCCCTGTCATAAACGAGTAGATTGTTTTTTTTTTTAAGAGCTCGCTCAGATCTTTTTTGGGTTACATGCAGAAGCAAACAGTATTTACCCTGCATAGAAAATGTATAAATGTATTTGCTCCCAATTCAAAGAAAAATGGTTTCTTCCAGATACTTACACCTCTCTCACATCATAGTTATAACCTGGGTTATGGCCAGGTTGTTTTCAACCTTCGACCGTGGTTGAGGTGCAGTGTAAAAGCACCAAAGTTAATAACCCGGGTGTGACAAAACGAGATGGACCTGGACTGAGAACCTTCATATTCACCTCTCGTTTCTCACAGTGTAATGTACTTTTTAATCCTTGGCCCAGTTTATACACAAGAGCACCTGTGAGTTATGTGTATTGTTATGTACTGTTATCAGGTCTATACTGCGGGATTGTAAGTATTGGAGAGATACAGGTCATTGCCATAGTGTGGGACAGAAAGCAGAGCCAGGTAGCTGGGCTAGCTAATTACCATGTGTATCACAGTCCCTAGTCCATTGTGGGAGGTGTGATAGGTGTTGCTGGTAATGTAGCAGAACAATGCCTGAGTGACTGATAAAATAGCTGCCAGACAAAGAGATGTATCTAGGTAACCTGGGAGATAATAGGTCAGACCCCCCCAGGGGATGTACAATGGGCCTCTGCTGCACTATATTGGCTGACCCAGCATTGGGATATCTGAGCCTACCCCCTGAGTAGACTTTGTGGCACCAGGGGGGATCTGCCAGCCAGGTATATAAGGAGAACAGTTTCTCTATGGAGAGATTCTATCCTGGTGGGTCCTGTAACTAAGACATCAGAGGAAACCCTACCAGGACACAGGGTTGTCTAGCTAACGGTAGTGGTAAGGCTGCAGGATACTGAGATTGCTATATCAGGGCACTGACTGCGAGAGGCTGCAGGAGGATCTATGCTACCAATTATCCTGTACCAGGGGATCATCTTTTCTGTTGTGCTGTCATAATAAAGACTTATTTTTAATAAAGTCTTGTCTGCCCGAGTGATTTGCATCCCACCAAGGGTAACCACCTTCCCAGCTAAGGGTGGTTTCCTCACATTTGGCGGCAGCGGTGGGATCACTCGGTCCGGTTTGACAAGAACCGGGAAGGCTGTGAGGGACACAAGCGATTGTGGTCTAAGAGCCTTGCAGGGACAGCACAACACAGACTGGACCTTTCCCTACTCGATGAGGCAGTCTAGATGAAAATAGCAAAAGACCCAATGGCGGAATTTGCCCAAGTCAGGAGTTATGCTTCAGGGATCGTGAAGGCCAAGGAATCAGCTGAGGAACAGGAGCAGCCCCGAATATTTGTGCTAAGTGATGGGGGCAAGTTATTTGCAAAACCGGCAGAAGTGAATTTTATCAAGGAAGGGCAGGAGAACTTCCTACAGGCGGAGAGGGAATCGGCCAAGGAGACCGGGGTGAGTTACTATACAACTTCACTACCCAAGGAGCAGACACGATTGGAACCCTCAGAGCTGGCACTACTTTATCGGGAGCAGCCAGAAAGTCTCCCTGAGATCACAGCTACTGTACAGACCAAACCCACCAAAGGTCAGTCAGCATTGCGCACTAAAAGCTGCGACTATGGTCAGCTTCTCCAAGAGCTGCAGGAAGTCCTGGGTCAGTGGATCTGGAGAAAAGGGCTCGGGTCAGTAAAAACAGGGCTGCCTGAGATTTTACTCGGCCTACAGGAATGGGTGGCCCAGTGGAAGCCACAGTCCCAGGACATGTCAGAAAAGGGGCAGAAGGAAGGCCCAATGCGACCTAGCAACCGAGGACCAGAGATATCACACCAGGGACAAGTCTGGAAGCGGTGTCATCGATGTGGCCACTGGGGACATATCCATCGGGAGTGTCCCAGGAAGAGATTTCAATTGAAACAATCACCACCCATGGGTGTTGTGGGCAGGAGCAATCCCCAGAACAACAAACACTACCACCCTGATGCACCAGAGGTGAGGGTGGCAGGTGCCAATGGCCATTTTGTGGCTTGTGGAAAGGAGAGTGCAAGGCAACAGAAGAATTTCTACCCCTACACACCAGTGACAACCAGACGCCAGCAGCCCATCTTCTCCATCTCCGGACCTCTGAGGGTGAGTAGCCAAGACCATCCTGAAGGTGGGTTAGTAATGGGGGAGGAGGAGAAGTCTAGAATGAGAGAAGCCCAGTTACTAGATCCAGAACTAGAAGGAATACGGGCAATAGCAGACATGGCATATGAGACAGGGATGCCAGAGGAATGTATTTGGGTGGATGGATTACTGTATACGGTGTCTAGTCTGAATAATAGGTGCAGGCTGGTAGTCCCACATGAATATCAGAGTCGGTTCCTAGTTCAGGCCCATGTCACCGGTGGTACAGAGCATTTGGGAAAACGGAGAACACGAGCTCTGCTCAAGCAGCATTCATGTGGCTAGGGTTAGCAAGGGATGTAGACCGCTACGTAGCCAACTGTGCAGACTGCCAGAATAAGGTACAGCAGGGCTACATCAGTGGCAGGCAGACGCAGGAGGTTGGAAGGCTGCATAAACAGCAGGATATTGAGGGCTGTGTGCTGTCAGTAGTCCCTGTAGGAGTTAGTGAACATCAGGAATCCTGCAGGCAGTCTGTCCATAAGCAGATGCAGACTGGGGAAATGACCAACCCCAGGACAGATAGGAACAGGCAGAGGTGTAGACATAACCAGGCAAGTTCCCAGGCAATCATGGAAAGGCAGTGGGGAGGTCATTCAGACAGTAAGGCTCAGAGTAGCTACTGGAGAAGGAGACAAAGACTCCCTGCAGAGGTTCGGGGAACTGGTCAGTGCTGGCGGCTACAAGAACACAACATGGGGACACATGTGAATGCTGGAGTCTGTGCACATCCAAGCAGGAGTTCGCTCAACTTACAGAGGACAACCTATACCCTGCGGTAGGGTCTGCAGAAAAGACTTGGGCTCAAGTTTAAAAAGTGGCGGAGGTGTGTGACAAAACGAGATGGACCTGGACTGAGAACCTTCATATTCACCTCTCGTTTCTCACAGTGTAATGTACTTTTTAATCCTTGGCCCAGTTTATACACAAGAGCACCTGTGAGTTATGTGTATTGTTATGTACTGTTATCAGGTCTATACTGCGGGATTGTAAGTATTGGAGAGATACAGGTCATTGCCATAGTGTGGGACAGAAAGCAGAGCCAGGTAGCTGGGCTAGCTAATTACCATGTGTATCACAGTCCCTAGTCCATTGTGGGAGGTGTGATAGGTGTTGCTGGTAATGTAGCAGAACAATGCCTGAGTGACTGATAAAATAGCTGCCAGACAAAGAGATGTATCTAGGTAACCTGGGAGATAATAGGTCAGACCCCCCCAGGGGATGTACAATGGGCCTCTGCTGCACTATATTGGCTGACCCAGCATTGGGATATCTGAGCCTACCCCCTGAGTAGACTTTGTGGCACCAGGGGGGATCTGCCAGCCAGGTATATAAGGAGAACAGTTTCTCTATGGAGAGATTCTATCCTGGTGGGTCCTGTAACTAAGACATCAGAGGAAACCCTACCAGGACACAGGGTTGTCTAGCTAACGGTAGTGGTAAGGCTGCAGGATACTGAGATTGCTATATCAGGGCACTGACTGCGAGAGGCTGCAGGAGGATCTATGCTACCAATTATCCTGTACCAGGGGATCATCTTTTCTGTTGTGCTGTCATAATAAAGACTTATTTTTAATAAAGTCTTGTCTGCCCGAGTGATTTGCATCCCACCAAGGGTAACCACCTTCCCAGCTAAGGGTGGTTTCCTCACACCGGGTTATATGAAGGGTTGAACCCGGTGTGAATAATGGGTGACCCGGGTTCAGTATGAAAGGGTCAGACACAGGTCAGACTCGGTATAAAAATAGCAATGTCAAAGCTAAAGTTACACGCTTTTTGCTTTACTACAAACATTAATCATGCCCAATGTGCTAACCAGACGGTCTCGCCTTCATTCTCCCAGCAGAGCCGCAGACTATAGATAACATCAAAGCTATGTTTGTATTATAAACAGTTTTAATTGTGTTTACTTTTAAACTCACATTTCTAAAAATAAAACATTACTTGGGCCCATTTCTTTCTCCTTTGTAGCATATTGTTGTATATTTTATCTCGCATCTTGGCTGCTGCACATCTCCTCTGACGCATACCTCCCAACAGTCCCGATTTTATCGGGACAGTCCCGATTGTCAGGGCCTGTCCCGCTGTCCCACCCGCGGGCGGCAGTGTCCCGCGGTGTGGGGGGGCTGTTGGGAGTCCCCCCTGTCGGCTGCTAAGCAGCGGGGAATAAACGCTGTGCGCATGCGCACAGCGTCTATTCCCGCAGCCAGGGGACTGGGGGCATGGCTAGAGGCTCACAGAGCCTCTGGGTCATGCCCCCATAGCGGCAAAATGGGGGCGTGGCCTCGCGGAAGAGCCGCGAGTATAGGCCACGCCCAAAATTAGGCCACGCCCCCCCCGAAAATCGTCCCGCCTGCAGAACTTCAGAAGTTGGGAGGTATGTCTGACGTGTATTCCCAGTTGCAGGTTGCAGACAGAGAAGACTTTACTTTGGTCATTCTTTTTTGGGGGTGCACATTTCCTTTCCATTGGCACTTTGCCAGGTAAGTATCTTCCTCCAAAATCAGCACCCCAACATATATACAGTGGGGCTGCAGCCACATCGTAGGGAGATGGCTCCTTCCCTCTTAGGGCCTTATTCTGGTTCACTTACGCGTTCGCACAGCGAAGCAAGGTTTTATTACTGGACATGCACATTTCTGCACATGTGCTTACACTTGGTGCGAGCAGGCACTAGTTCAATGTCCTGTTCGCACCCTAACAATGAGGGCAGTGGGCATGGGCCAGAGTCAAAATTCGCAGCGTTGCGTGTGGACTAGAATAAGTGAGACTAGAATCTGTTTTGGACATCATTTGTTTTATTATTTTATAGCATGTATAAATATACGGATTTCAATGTGTTCTTTGCCTAAATATAAGTACACACCAGAAGGATCATGATAGTGAGCAGATCGTGAGATGATCATACGATGGTCACAAGATCTGTTGGAGCACACAATCTGCTCATGATCTGCATCCCATCCGAACATGATCTGTACCCAGTTGACGGGATCGTCTTCAAATCCTGACTGCAGCAGGTAGGATCTGCAAAACGACCAAATGACCAGCGGGGGACACATCTGATCGGAATCGGATCTAAAACATGCCAATAGGTACAATCGGTCGAGATTGTATCAAAATTGGGGGAAATGAGGCCAAATCGTTCTGGTGTGTGCCCAGCTCTCGTTTGTTGGTAGTTAATTTTACTATTACTGTATGTATGCAGATGATGACCCTTATTTTAGTTTACCAACTCTAATCTCTCTCACTTGTTACCTCCCATGTCCCTTCCTGTCAAACATCTCCTGGATAGCACAATGTTTTCTGACAGATAATATTTCATAAGATCATTCCATCATCTTTTCCCCAGCCAAGGTCTCTCTCTCTCCTCTCTCTCTCTCTCTCTCCTCTCTCTCTTTTCTTCCCGCGTAACACAATGCAATAGGGAATTTCAGGCTGCAACACACAAGCCATACCTCCCAACTTCTGTTCTTCTAAAGTAGGGACACTCGCGCCTGAAAAGAGGGCGTGGTCTATGCTAATGAGCGTGCAGCATATGCAAATTAGCCGTGATTAGGTCACGCCCCTGTTCTCTCCATCTGCATGCGCACAGCATCCATTCATTAGGCTGGGGGGACTCCCAACTGTCGCCCCCACGCCGTGGGACACTGGCGGCCCCTGGAGGGACGCGGGACCGTCCCAAAAAAGTGGGACCGTCTTGGGAAAAACGGGACAGTTGGGAGGTATGCACAAGCAGAGAAGCACAGTGGGAAATTTCAGCCTGTGAAACGCAATGCAGCACAGCATACTGCACAGGGGGAGGTATTTCAGCCTGCAGCACGCAAGCAGCGCAGCACAGTGCATACTGTAGAGATGGGTAAAGTGACTCACTAAAAAGAGCAGTGCTCATTTGATCACTCAGCTATTTTTTAATGTTTCACTAGTTCACTAGCTTGAATAAAAAGAATGGTTATTTCCGTTTTAAGTGTAGTATCTGTTCGTTTTATTTCCATTTTGACTGATTTCATAATATAAAGTGAATTTCGTACATTAATCTAAAGCCCCGTACACACGGGGGAGATATATTGCTCAGCCATATATAGCTGAGCAATATATGGCTGAGCAATATATTGCTCAGTTTCTCTTTTTCATCAGCGACCAGAGATGGTTGCTGATGGAAAAGAAACTGCCGGGGGAGCCCGGCAGTGGTAATCAGCTGGTCACAGGAGCATGTTCCTGCGACCAGCGATCACTACAGGGGTAAAAACGGGAGCGCGCACCCGGCGATATATCGCCGGTGCACACTCCCATCATGGGCAATATGGTCGCTCAGCGACCATATTTCCCGCGATATTGTACAAAATCGCCCCCGTGTGTACGCACCTTAACAGGCGATTATTTTAGTTTATTTTTCTATTTATCCTGACACATTTTTTTTTTAAATACTACCAGATTATTTTCGCGCATAAAAGGTCATTTCATAGCATCAATACTGTTCAGGTTTCTGTGAATTATTGAGAGAGTAATTTCATAATAATGAAGCATAATTAGTTTTACAATCATTTATTGCCACAAACACAAGGAAAGTAAAATCACATTTAGAGAACTTTCTTGTTCTAAATCAGATGCAAGTTGTATTTGAGTCATAATTTAGACTAGAAATGAAACAGAACCTATCATAGCACAATACAACTTACCGGAGAGAGAGAGAGAGAAGCGGAGCGGTGCGGCAGACTCAAACTAACTACTCTGACTGGATCGCTCGGACGCTCCCCATTGAATTTGAATCATTGGACTGCGCTGAATGCCGAGCACTGGAATGGAGAATGTCTCACCCACCGCCAGAAAAAGAAATAATTAACTAGTTCTTTCTTGATTTTTCCAGAGCGGATGAACAATGAAAGGTGCTGGTGTGGTGGGGAACAGAATGATCAGGGATGGAGGGGAAAAGGGTGGCTCGGCAGATGTTGGGGCAATGCGTGGTGGGAAGTGCCAAAGCCAAAGACCAGCAGGGATGTGATCAGGCTGTGTCATTGGGATGGGATCGTGGCCGCATAAACGGCTCAAAGGCTTCCAAATAGAACTACTGTTCACTTTTAGGGGCCCATTTATCAATATTTGCGGCTAAATCGGTTAGCCACCGTGCACGCAGCGAGCCCGCAAGGGGCTTTGTTGAGCTGGCCACGCTGTCTGAGTCCGGCCACCCGGGATCCCGACGTCGGGCTAATGACTGTCGGTATCCCGGCTGTCGGACCCTGTACCACACCTGGCGCTCTAGGCTAATTTAAACTGTATGGGGTCGCAGTCACAAGCTTTGCCATGCCTCATAAAGGGCCTGCGTTTCAGTGGCCACCTCCCGAGCCGATACTTCCACCCACCTGTCACTTGCTCTGCCAATACATCCTCTCTGTGGCCACGTCACAAGACTAGTGTGGCACATGTGTGGTATATCTTAATTACATTACACAGTGAATTGGCCAACTAAAATGCTAACATTACATACAACTCTGAATCAGGACCCGTGTCACCGGGATAAGAACGATATCTTTGCCTTTCTACTGCAATTATAGGTCATAAAAGTTAATACTTTAAGGATAACAACTCTCCCTGGCCCAGAGCCTAAAACATGCAGGCACCTGTACATCATGTTGTGCAATGGGTTCTGGGAAAACCATAAGTGCTATCATGTTAGATTGCCTCAGGGTTATGTGAGCTCCTTCTCCAGACTTTTTCTGACTTACATCAATAGTAAGGTGTTGCCCATAGCAACCAATTATATTCTAGCTATTATTTTTTAGAAGGTTCAAAATAAATAAGTAGAACCTGATTGGTTAATACAGGCAACATCTCCACTTCCTATGTTTCTATGAAGGTCAGATTGTCTACATACTGCATACCTCACCACTGTCCCGATTACAGGGGGACAGTCCCGCTATTTGGAGACTGTGCCGCTGTCCCTCCTGCAGGTGGCAATGCCCCACAGATGGGTGGTGGGGGGGGGGGAGCTGGAGATCACCACTGCTAAATGCAGAGCAGCTGGTGTACACTAATGAGATGCACAGGGAGAGAGGGAGGGAGGAAGCCGGGGCTGCCCATTCGCTGGGGGAGCACTGGGCACGCCCCCAAAAATGATAAAAACATGGTTCTGCTTGCACAGAGATTCTATTCACATGTCTCACAGGAAGTGAGCATGGGGCATCATGTCTCTGACATACTATGTAAAATGATTAAATCTATATATGAAAAAGGCAAAAACCAAGATTAACTCATGAATTGACTCATCACGAAATCTCTTAAACCAAAAGCTTAAAAGGCTATTGTCATGGCAGTGGCATGGCCTGTGTGCAGGTGTGAGTCGGCAACAGGTGACTTGTGGCAGTGGACGTTCGCCTCACTCACCACTCGCAGCCTCCACCGCCCAAGCCTGCTGCTGTCTGCGTCTGCTGGTCAAAGCCGTCCATCCACTGTCCACTAAGACTAACTGAACTTAACATCAGTATTCCTGCTCAGTTCAGTTTCAGTTCAGGTCTGCCTGGCTTAACTACACGACCTGCTCTACATTCCCATCCTTATCCCATAGCGAATCACGGGTATTCATCTAGTAACTGAATATTATTCAATATCATGCTGGCAGGGCGGCAGTTGGGAGGAGTCGGAGGTCACTGCTGCTCTGTAGAGCAGCTGGGGATCACTGAAGTGAGTCAGACTGGAGTCGGAGGTCAGACCTACTACACGCCCAACCTCCAATTTGGGCCTCCTTCTGGTGGCAGGGAACAGGGTCCCATGTCATACATCACATGTCAAAGGAGCGCATGGTCATATATGGCCATACACTGCTGCAAAAAGTCGCAGCAGTGTATGGCCACCTTTACACTAATCTGAGATCATGCTTAGGTGCCTCAGGCTTCCACTTTTGTGCAGTGGGACTACATTCGCACTTTCAGCCATCTGGAATTGTAGCTATTGACTAGTTAAATAATTCTGTTATTGAGAGAGTTCTGTACGGACCTTCTCCTGTGTAAATGTACTTGTATCTATCTTTTTTGTCTGAATATCCCTGCAAATTATTTGTGGCCCTTTCCCTCTCTTTCAGTAGTGAAAGTAGTAGTAATAATTAAGATGATCTGCTATTACATTGTCTCCCTCAACATGTCTCCCTCAACAAGACTCCCAGACTCCCGGCCTCCTCTAGCATCCTAAAAAAACCTGTCTGCTATAAGGGGCAGACATTTTGTGTAGGAGATTTTTTATAATAGCAGGAGCCGAGCGAGGAGGAGCACCGGGACCGCAGAGTAGATATGCGTGTCCCAGTTACAGGCAGCGATGCGTAGGCAAGCGGCAGCGGGTAAGGCAGGCGGGGGTTAACTTTTCTCTGGGTGGGCGCAGCAGTGGAACAGGCAGGCAGGAGCAGAACGATAGTCCTGCAGACCCCCGGCGCCCACACTTTACTCAGCGCCTCCCCGCCGCTGCGGGGGCTGCGGGGCTATTGTTACGCCACTAATTGGTCCACCTTTTGTTTTGCCCCCTTTACCCACGGAATGTGCCATTTTCTTCTCAGTTTATGCCATTGCACATCCGATTACTTTCTTCTCCTTCTTTCTAACACCTCTTTGGGCCAGAGCAAGGATCGCTAAGTTGAGAAAATGCAATCCAGACGATTATCGAGTGACTGTGCAGGTCAACCTTCCCATTGTGCATGCAAACTCACTAATATCGAATAATTCTGCGCTCACATTCTGCTTCAAATCAATCACATATTGATTATAAGTAAGCCAATATTTAAGGGGAGGAAACATGGTGTTTTGTGGGTGTTTATCACAACGTAGGCTTGCCAAGGCGTTTTCAGGTGGGTCTGTGACATCACCGTGACTACTTCAAGATTGTCGCTTTAGCAGAATTGTGAATGCCTTCGACTGGCACAGATAGAAAGTTCTCTTCGATGTTCCGGTTCTGTGAATTGCCCCAATAAATTGCAGATATATGGGCCCCTTTAGAGATAAGTTATCACAGGCATGCACTACTGTATGCAATTATGTGTCAACAAATATGTAAAAAATAAAATACTACCGGCTACATGGTTAATAGTGATCTGTTATAGTTATGTAGGCAGTTAGATAACATTTCCAGACGCCGCTCCTCTCCAGTCCATACCTGTGTATTCTGATAATCACTGCTGAGTCATACACGCAGGTAACAGGTAATATTAATACACGTTTGTTTATGACTTAGTGTCGTTGCTTCTTGTAAATGTAACGTGTGTGGGCCAGGCCACTATAAGCTTAAGGCTGGATATAGATGTATAACAGGGATTATACTGAACGGGAATACGCGTAAAAACCTTAGCATGACACTAAGTAGACGTGCAGCCGTCATACCGTGTCCTAAATACAAATATTATATTTCTAAAGAACACTGGTCTATCATGTCCCTGCTGGTTCTGAAACACGTACTTGGCATCAGAGTCTGAATTCTGAACTTTTCATACTGTACAAGGAAAGTTTTACACACGCGAAGTAGAGAGCAAAGTGCAATCGGGGGACAGTTACGGTAAACGTTACACACAGAGCTCGGTTATCCATCCTAGGCTCCTGCATAGGGACCACTTGGCACTGAATCCCTGTTAGGGGCCCGAATCAGTATTTTGCCTGGGGTCACACTGGGTGTTAATTAAGCTCTGGGTACCCTGCCCATGTCAGTGACGTGCGGTGAGGTCATTGCCTGCCATCCCCACACTGCACTGCACCCCCCCCCCCCCCAACCATGCTACATCAGCATCTGCTGCCGGGAACTTCAGCAGCAGCTCTCCATGGTGGTGGCAGCGGCTTTCAGCCAGCGTCGCCGGACTCCCCGCTGGCCGCGCTGCTGCATCTTCACCAGGCGGCCCATGCATGTGTGTGATTGGACAGCGGATCCAGCACTGGATCTGCTGGCCCAATCACATCTGGGGGCGTGCATTCATACTGGTGCCCCTGTCACTGTGACCGCTTCCCCGTTAATTTTTAATGGGCTTTTACAGCCCATTGCTGCACCCTGCCCGTTTACCTGCAAATAGAGCAGTAAATATTAGTGTGCCTATGGAATTTCCCATTTGACCTATTATCTGTCATTACAGACACTCTTTAGGCCACATCGCTGCCGCCAAACCAAGCAGTTTATCTGCTAATACAGCAGCACATTTTAGTGAGCCTAAAGAGTGGATATCGAATGAGATACACACTGTCACTCATAGCCCCTGAGTGACACAGCAGTTTATCTGCAAATAGAGCATCATCCCCATTCCATCTAAGAAATTACTGACTTATCCAATACGATTCTTTGTCGCACAGCTGCACAGTTGCTGTAATTTAACAGCTTATAGATAAAGCAGCAATCCTTATTGGAGCTCAATAAACCATTTTCAAAGAAATACCAAAACTTAAAGCTATAAATACATAGAGAGAGCCGAGTCTTACAGTGTCAGTGCATTATCGTATATCTACTATCATAAGTGTCCGTAAACTTGACAGCATCGACATTCAACTGCCAGTACTGGGGCACCGGGCAGCACTCACGTAATTTCCCTGATAATATAAACAACTGACACCAAGAATTATCTACACAACGCGTGCATTTTATCTTATTGTTCAATGTTTGATTAATGTGTTTATGTGGTATATATTTTCACCTAAACGGTTTTAACTAACATGTTATTAAAAGGTATATTTTACTTGTTATTTCTTTTCTTTCTAGTGCGCCTGCAAAAAAGACAATCCTTTTCTTTCCTTTTTTCTACACTGACCCATTGCCTTTGGCAGCTCCCCCATTCCTTGTCACACTGTAACTTAACCTAGCAACAGAAATTTGGGGACCCTTATCTAACTTATCTAGTGCAGAAGCATAAACTCACCTTCGGGTATCCCCCCGGTCCACACTTTATCTGTTGACATACTTAAATATAACCTTAACTTTAACTTAAATAACTTAACCTAAAATAAAGACACGGACACAAAGTGCTGGCGTTTCAAAAAGAATGTCAAATTTATTTTTGACAACTAAACTATGACTATAAATGGTTTCGGCACTAAAGAACGGTCACTAAAGGAAAGGTGGGGTTAAAGATCACTATGCATACATACATCGCTGGTGATCGCGGGTCAGCCACCCGGCCTGGTGGTGTGGCCATCCCCGATACAGAAGCATGGCCCATGACAATCGATGTCAAGGGAGAGTGCACCCCCACTACCTACACACACAGTGTTCCTAAAGAATGACCGTTCTTTACCGCCGCCGAAGAAGAAGAGAAATAGGGGTGGGGCTTCTTGGACAGAGGGTGATCACTAACTCGCGATCATTCCTACCCTGTCTAAACCTTCCCCCTGCGCTGATAGGCCTTGTGCCCATCCAAAATTACCATATCACCTGACCAACAGCAAAGTGTACCCTGTAAGAACTCTCAGTAGTTTATGTTCACCTCAGGCTTAATCAGCCTTCTGTGTTTCTTTCCCAATCCCTTTTTCCTTTTAAATACATTGGCAATTTTTACACCTATTTTGACAAATTCACTTGGCACTGAAAGGGTTAGGACATGAATATGGGTCAGACCAGTACAGTAGTACAATGGGAAACACTCACATTAGTGGGAAATAACACATCAGACACTGATTGGCTTGTCCGGCTTTTTATTGTTGACAACAACAGATTCATATAGAGGCCGCTCAGCGACCAAATGACTCCACAGACAGTGACAGCAAAATGATGTTTCAGACTTGCTGGATATGGAGAGAGGGAGTTGTGAAGACAGAGATTGGGGGTAGGGGGATGAGCCGTCAACGGGACTGGCTTAGGGGGATGAGCCGTCAACGGGACTGGCTTAGGGGGATGAGCCGTCAACGGGACAGGCTTTAACATAGTTGCACAAACTTTAATGATTAAGTTTGATGCAATGAACTGACACAAGTCAAATCAAGTATAAATTTAAAACAAGTTCCCTGGTTATGGGATAATTGATGTTGAGGACTGAGCCTGATGTCCAGGTTAAATGTCCTCCTCCTCCTCCTGCCATAAGAAGCCAACGTCAATACGCGTCTTATAGATGACCTTCCTATAAAAACAAACGTTGATCAGTGACTGTTATTGTAGAGACACAAACGTTTGCCATGTACAAGTCATCTCATTATTCCCTGGCCTGCTGCTATCTGGCGCCTGCACCATGTTACTGGCCCTTACTGACTACATTTATCTGTGTGATTCCTCTTTGGACCAATAAGAGCGCTGATACTGTGGGTGTGACATGACAAGGACGGCCCCATACAGGAAGCCCAGTGTACAGTGATGTGAGATCCCTCTTATGGGATTCCCACAATTCTAGTCCCAGGCTAATGTGAAGTCCAACTCCGGAATCGGTCATCCACACAGTCCAGGAAAAGGGGGGGGGGGGGCGGATATCGCCAGTCAGCCGGGTTAGGGATCCAAAAGAAACAGGTCCGAAATGCATTAAGTGAATGTGCTGTTTCTTTTGGATCCCTAACCCGGCTGACTGGCGAGATCCGCCCCCCCTTTTTCCTGGACTGTGTGGATGACCGATTCCGGAGTTGGACTTCACATTAGCCTGGGACTAGAATTGTGGGAAACGTGTGAGCAGTCTATTGCCTTGGGACCACCTATTGTGCTTTTTAACCGTCCACTTTTGTGAGTGTTTCTATTTATTAAAAGCGGTACTTGTTTCCTAGCACGGCCACAATCTGGAGTAATCGTGTCCCTTAATTAAGGGACACGATTACCCCCGATGGACCCGATTTCTTTTGGATCCCTCCGACCTTTTCATGCCCTACTATCCACTAGGGCGTGGAGTGAGAATATAATAGTGTGGCGAGCGCAGCGAGCCACCGAGCCCGAAGCGTGGCGAGCGCAGCGAGCCCCGCGAGGGGACGCGGATACCTTCACAGTTATACGCGTCCCCTTGCGGGCTTCACAGGTGTCCGTGGCGACGCGGACACCTGTGAAGCCCGCGAAGGGACGCGTTTACCTGTGAAGGTATCCGCGGCCCCTCGCGGGGCTCGCTGCGCTCGCCACGCTTCGGGCTCGGTGGCTCGCTGCGCTCGCCACACTATTCTATTCTCACTCCACGCCCTAGTGGATAGTAGGGCATGAAATGGTCGGAGGATGCGTACCGCCGCCCCTCGCGGGCTCGCTGCGCTCGCCACGCTTCGGGTTGTCGTCTATCGTGGGCTGGAGTTTACGCGCTTACATTTGGGGGGGTTGGGAATTTTTTTCATTTAATCCAATGTAAAATTGGGTCCCAGGGACCCAATTTACATTGGATTCAATGAAAAAAATCGGGTCCAAAATCGGTCGGTCGCGTCGATCGCATCGCATGTGACCAAATCGCATGCGATGCGATCGACCCGATTTTTCCGACACGACCACCCCGATCTAAATCGGTGTGGCCGTGCTAGGAAACAAGTACCTTAAAAGCTTCCAATGTGTTAAAATTAATACACTACTACTACTACCCTCACTGCTGGACCCTTGTCTGGGGGACAAATCAGGGGTAGTTTCATTTCAGAGTGGAAAAACCTCCGGTGAAACATTCTGAAAATCAACATTCATATGAACATCCCAAAATAGCGCTGTAGGGTGAACTAATCTTTTTTACTCCATTGTACCTTCTTGTGTTCTGACAAAAAACACTGTTCACCCTCTGCTGCATGTTTTGTTTGGTGCGCTATATTTCAACACAACTCTGTTTCCTTTGTAGAAATGAAGCACGCATCGCTGTGTGTGTGGGGCCCATAGCGATAGTGTTGCGTGGCCCCGTGCGTCGCTATTGTCGGAAGATGCAGATACTACATGCAGTATAAATCTAGTCATCGTCTGTGTTCTATTGAGAACATGGGCAGTGACAGATCACTCAGCACACAGCACTGGTGCTGCACTGTATGCTTAGCGGTCAGTGCTGAGCGATCTAGCATCGCTCAGATCACTGATAATATCGCTACGTGTGTGTAGGCCCCATAATTTACATGACTTCATTTCTCCTGCTGTAGCATTTCTCTTCGTATATTGTTACTCATTAGTATAATGATATATACAGGTATGTCATACTAGTAGGATACCAGCCCATCAGCGCTGTGTGAGAGAACTCGTGTAGCGGCCCCAGCTGCAGCAGATATGGAGATACCAGTTCTACATCACAGCATGTGTGTAAGACCAGAGACCTGAAATCTACCCCAGCGACCAAAGCAGGGAGGACGCGCGTATTGTGCCGGCAACCTACCTAGGCGAGGAGTCACTGCTCGCAAAAGAGCCGGTGCTGCTGGTGTCAGCGCTATCAAGAGACGTTGTATCATCTGAAAATGAGAGACAGAATCCGACTGGTTGCTATGGGCAACATCATTTCTTTTCATTGTACTAATTGTACCCCGTACTGTCTATGGGCTCTACAGTATGTAATAGGCTGTGAGTTTTGTGCGGAGGCACAATCTCCTCTGTAGATGTAATGCAGTATAATGTATAAGGCAGAATCAGGCTGGTGAGATAACAAGCTCCAGTCCCCTCACAGATCTCCCAGCTTATTACATATATACTAGTTACCAGCCTGTCACAGAACTCCCAGCTTATTACATATACTGTATACTAGTTACCTGCCTGTCACAGAACTCCCAGCTTATTACATATATACTAGTTACCAGCCTGTCACAGAACTCCCAGCTTATTACATATATACTAGTTACCAGCCTGTCACAGAACTCCCAGCTTATTACATATACTGTATACTAAGTACCTGCCTGTCACAGAACTCCCAGCTTATTACATATATACTAGTTACCTGCCTGTCACAGAACTCCCGGCCTATTACATATATACTAGTTACCTGCCTGTCACAGAACTCCAAGCTTATTACATATATACTAGTTACCAGCCTGTCACAGAACTCCCAGCCTATTACATATATACTAGTTACCAGCCTGTCACAGAACTCCCAGCCTACTACATACATACTAGTTACCTGCTGTCACAGAACTCCCGGCCTATTACATATATACTAGTTACCAGCCTGTCACAGAACTCCCAGCTTATACCCCGTTCTCACTGCAGCCAAATTCCTGGGTCTAGCATGTAGACCCGGGAATTTTCCTTTTAACACGGGATTTTTGGCAGTGTGAACGGGTCGCATACCCGGATCTCAGACATGGGTAAAACCCTTCTTTTTACCCGTGTCTGAGATCCAGGTATGCAGACATGGGTCGACCCATTCACACTGCCGAAAAACCCGTGTTAAAAGGCAAATTCCCGGGTAGAACTTCTTCACCCGGGAATTTGCCTTCCAGTGAGAACGGGGGTCCAGCGCGGCAGTCTCCTGCATTTCAATGCCGGAGAAAAGCCGTGTCTTTCTCCCTCGCAGAGAGAACACGGCATTATTACATATATACTAGTTACCTGCCTGTCACAGAACTCCCAGCTTATTACATATATACTAGTCACCAGCCTGTCACAGAACTCCCAGCCTATTATATATATACTAGTTACCAGCCTGTCACAGAACTCCCAGCTTATTACATATATACTAGTTACCAGCCTGTCACAGAACTCCCAGCCTATTACATACATACTAGTTACCTGCCTGTCACAGAACTCCCAGCTTATTACATATATACTAGTCACCAGCCTGTCACAGAACTCCCAGCCTATTACATATATACTAGTTACCTGCCTGTCACAGAACACCCAGCTTATTACATATATACTAGTCACCAGCCTGTCACAGAACGCCCAGCCTATTACATATATACTAGTTACCTGCCTGTCACAGAACTCCCAGCTTATTACATATATACTAGTTACCTGCCTGTCACAGAACTCCCAGCTTATTACATACATACTAGTTACCTGCCTGTCACAATGACGGTACAACATAACAGTAATGTTGGCACCACCGGTGCGTGCGCCCGAACAAAGCAACACCAGAATTAGAAAAGTGATCAGTAACAAGCAGCCCATACATGACACCTGGGGGAAACTTACCATCAAAGGGCAGGTAGGAGGCCACTCCCTCAGAGATGGCTGCTGATACTGCTGCTGCCACATTAGTCTCTTGCACCTGTCTGATGTCCGGCTTGGATGACACTTTGCCGGGCAAGGGGGGCCGTGCACTGGTGGGGGGCATGTACATCAATCCCGAATAGCTCCCAGTGCTGGCAAGAGATGTTGTATCATCTAAAAATGAGAGACAGAATCCGATTGGTTGCTATAGGCAACATCACCTCTTTTCATTGTAGTATATGTACCCTGTACTGTCTATGGGCTCTATGTACCCTGTACTGTATGGGCTCTATGTACCCTGTACTGTCTATGGGCTCTATGTACCCTGTACTGTCTATGGTCTCTGTGTGAGTTCTGTGCGGAGGCGCAATCTCCTCTGTAGTGCGCCCAAACAAAGCAACACTAGAATTAGTAATGTGATCAGAAACAAGCAGCCCATACATAACACCTGGGGGAAACTTACCATCAATAGGGAAGTATGATGCCACAACTTCATGAATAGCTGCTGCCACCGCTGCTGCCACATAAGCCTCTCGCGCCAGGTCGGGCTTAGCTGAGAGATCGCCGGACACATTGGCGCAGGGCACGGCTGGCTGCACACTGGTGGGGGGCTGCACACAGGTCTGAGGCTGCACGCTGGTGGGGGGGTGCACACAGGTCGGAGGCTGCACGCTGGTGGAAGGCTGCACACTGGTCAGAGGCTGCACGCTGGTAGGGGGCTGCACGCAGGTCGGAGGCTGCACGCTGGTGTTGTGCTTGGCCTCTCCATTATTAAGCCTCGCAGACTTGCTTGGCTGTAAGGAGCAGAGGAAGAGACATCATGAGCTGTGACTACAGAACTCTCCGCAGTACAAGCACTTTCTACCATGGAAGCAATAGAACAGATCAGGGCAGTGGAACCAGCTGTAACGTCACCATTGTGGCTTATAATTTATTGTTATAACTATTAGTACCGGCGTCAGCAGGTATAATAATATTATAGCAATGTATAATGACTGAGAGAAGGTCCGCTCAGGTTTCTTACTGTATATTAACTAAGTTTCATAAATTATCAGTAATATATAACAATTGTTAGGGGGACACTCGCTGGAGAGACCAAGTGACCATGTCCCTAGGCACCAGATGGTATGCACTAGTACACAAAGGAGGGGTACCCAGTAACTGGAACCCCCCCCCCCCCCCCTAGATTTTCCTTTAAACATCTGTGCTCGCTTCGGCAATCAAAGCCTCGCCCGTCACATCAGTAACGGGTCTGTGGTCTTTATATCCAATTGGACTCAAGGCACTTATCAGAACCCCTCCCACTGTGCAGGGGAGTGACAGTCATAGATTCATAGCAGCACTGCTAATTGGATGACCAATAAATGAAAAAAATGTATATATATATATGTGTGTGTGTGTATGTACTGTACGTGTATGTGTATCTATATATATATATATATATATATATATATATATATATATATATATATATATATATATAATTAAATACCTTCCAACTTGACCCACTCCAGAATGGACAAAATGCTCTGTTCTTGGACTAGTTTAATTAGGTATGACCAGGGCTATTTTTCAGCAGGCTCCAGCGGGAACTGAGGCCCTTATTCTAGTTCACTCTTTCTGACAAAATATTTCTTAGATGGACAAAACCATGTGCACTGCAGGTGAGGCAGGTGTTACTTGTGCAGAGATAATTAGATTTGGGTGGGGTTTTACACCTGCCTCACCTGCAGTGCACATGGTTTTGTCCATCTAAGAAATATTTTGTCAGAAAGAGTGAACTAGAATAAGGGCCTCAGTTCCTGCTAGAGCCTGCTGAAAAATAGCCCTGGGTATGACCATCGGTGTGGTTGCCATCGATGGCGATATTGCATGTGGTCATTAATGGTAGAAAAATCTACAGTATGTATTTGTGGTTTCAACAACCAATGGTCATCCCTTTTATGTGATTGATGGGCTCATGGGCCAATCAGTACCACGGGCAAGGCATCACAGGTGTTATGTTGCACCATCGATGAAGGCAAACCATCTGATTCTCCATCGATAGCAAAAATGTTTTATTCTACATCAGCTATAAACCATCAATCACTATGAATCATCGATGGTTGTTGGCCATCCCTACTCTTATTTTAGGATTACTATCACCTTTCTTAATAAGTAACTAGTATAACACAGGTGACAGCAATCATAATATCAGAGGGAAGCCCAGGAACAGAGCATTGTGTCCCTCCTGGAATGGGTCATGTTGGGAGAAACCCCCCCTCTTACATCCTGCGTTTCCCCTGGTATGAGGGTCACCAGCAGGGGTGCCAGATCATCACTTTAATAAGCGCACATATGAATTACACAGGTCCCAGGGGTCAGAGGTCATACCAACTGTCATTACATCCGATCAGCAGTCAAGATTTTTTTAACACAGGTTCTGGGGCTAAATTTGACTGCTCATTGGACATAAGTTGGTATGAACTCTGGGACCTGTGTATTTCATATGTGCGCTTATTACAGGGATGATCTGACAACCCTGTCATCATGGCGCATGGGCAGTTAGTGGCAGTTAGTCAGGCAGGAGGAGAATGGGCAGGAGGCAGCTACTGGCAGGAGAAGGAGCACACTGCACACAGCCAAAAATTGGAGAGGGAGTCTCCAGGGGGAACCTACATGTACGACAGCAGCAGAAGTGCTTGCAGAACTACAAAGCCCAGCAAGGTGGGGAGACGGACGCTTCAGTGCTGTTAATGTGAGAGCCTGTGAGGCTAAAGGTAAAACGTGAGTGTTACTACACAACATACCCACATTATGTGACACTGCTGCCTGGGAATTGTGCAGGGGAGGGTACAGGAGAGGTACATAATGTCACCCACCCATGTACCCCCTAATGCTACATACAGGGATCGTCACCCACCCATGTACCCCCTAATGCTACATACAGGGAGCGTCAACCCACCCATGTACCCCCCAATGCTACATACAGGGAGTACCCCTAATGTTACATAACAATAATGTTCCATCTAGTGGTCGTTGGCATGTAAAACACTTGAATTGCCCCCATTTTTATTACATGGATGTTCAATACATGTAAAAAAAACAAGTAAAAGTGTGGATATTTGTGTACATCGAGAATAACAATACAATATACCTATCCCCCCATCTAGGCTACAGAACTGGACAAATCACCCCCATATCTTGCCCAGATACACCCAATATTGGGTGAGCTCCCCCTATTGCGGCCTGTGATAATCCTCTATATGCAATGTACAACCCATAAATATAACAGCGCACTTACCTCCCTCCTGGGTGCAGGGATGCACATTTTGCTGCAAAGACAGCCCATTATATCACAGGTAACGGCTTAAATTTAAGAAAATAAGCAAGAGAGCATAAAATGCACGTCTTGTTCTGACAACTCAAGAGTCTCAGGTGATGAAGTCCCCGTGTCACAGACCACTTGTGATGTCATAATGATATCATGGGACAAGATGGCCGCCATGCAGAAAAAAATTAAAGCAAAAGAGGCTCAAATTATGTTTAGGGATAAGTGGGGGCAGAACAGTGCACATCCCAACTGTCCTGATTCACAGGCCTCAAAGGGGAACAGGGAAAAGTACAAATAATCACCTTTGACTGCGATTTTACCTCCAAACCTATGGATTTATTATTCAGTGGTTTGGAGCGTAATTGGCGGGTGGATGAAGGGGATAGGTAACAATTTTAAGGAAAATTAGTTTTTCTAATGGAGGAAAGTTTTATGTCCTATTGATATATTAACAATGTTATTGTACATGTTGGTAATTTACTGATATATTTTGTGGATAAAAGGCTATGTCCAATTCTTACTTCCGTGCTAGTGGGTATTACTGTATATATCTCAGTGTCTTCTAACCATAACACCGTCATACACTCGCCTCTATATACTGATAAAACATTGGGATATGTGCAGCAGTTTTACAGTTGGCAAAATCAGCACAAAAGTAGGGATAATACAGTTACTAAAAGGGCGACAGAGAATGGGTGCGAAGCGCGAGGCTTAGATCCCGTTACTGCCTCCATGAGCCATGACCCCACCCCTATGAGCCGTGACCCCACCCCTTTTTGTGCGTAATTATATGCTGTTAAGGAGGCAACAAGCATTATTAGTTATACCATGGGGGCAATATTATTTAATTAATTGACGTCATCTCCAAGCGCCGATCACCGCCGCCGGGACCCGGAGTGCTGCACTGCCCCCAGCCCCCGTGCACCCCCCAGCCCTTGTCCGGGAGGTGAATGGATGCAGCACACAGGCATCCATTCACCTCCTCCCCTGCCACTGCTGCTGTCTGCAGGATATAGCAGACAGCAGCGCAGCCTGTGTGTGCCCCCCGTCCAACCTGCGGATGCTGCGGTCCGCAGGTTGCACGTCCCCCATTGATGTAAATGGAGCCGGGTCGGATGACCCGGCGTACCCATTTACACCGCCCTCTACCCAGGTCCTAGCCGTGTTCTACCCAGGTCAGGACCTGGGTAGAAGTCCCGTGTAAAGGGACACGGCATGTCCCATTTACACCGCCGCTGACCCGCTGAAGACCCGGGGTTTTGCGGCGGTGTAAAAGGGAATTAGATTGAAGGGCAATATTAAGTGATCACTAATGTGGGCAAAACATGCGTTTACGATAAGGCAATCATTATTATTTTCATTATTATTTTACAGAAATATAATTGGTGGTCAGATAATAAAATATTAATTGTTGCTCCCATTATAAAGACTTTTATTTCCCTGTTAGCAAAAACATAACATTGTCCCTTAGCTATTTTTTGATAAACAATATTGTTCTCTTAAGACCCCAATCAGAGCTGATTTCCCCGGCAGCTCCCTGGGAGAGCTCACACAGGATTAGGCAGTTGATGTAACAAGTTTTACATGTGATAAATCCCTATGTGCAGCACATATGATCTCTGGAATTGATCCACTGTGCACAGGAGAGCCTATGGGATTGGACGTTATACACATGCGATTTGGCCTGATACAGCATTATAGAAGTGGTACTATGTAGCTGTCAGTGGTACTTACTGAGAATTACACCAATTATACAGGAATATGGAAGTAGTACTGTGTAATGTATATTATATTATATATATCTAATTGCTTTGGTGTCCGTGTCTTTATTGTGTCAGCGTGAGTTATTTTTAGTTAAGCTAGCTTAAAGTATGTGTTAAGGTTCAAACCAAATAAATGTATAGACGCCTTATTTTTTCTCAATCTCTGGAAGCTGACATAATGGTTATACTGAAGGAAGATCCCCTCCCATGCCCTAGCTACAGTCCCATCTCACTCGTTAACATCAACCTGAAAATTGATGCCAAATTATTAGCTAATCAATTGAAGCTTTTTCTTCCCCATCTGGCTCTTAGTGATCCGCAATGCCTCTCTCTCAGCTGGCTCTTAGTGATCCGCACTGCCTCTCTCTCAGCTGGCTCTTAGTGATCCGCACTGCCTCTCTCTCAGCTGGCTCTTAGTGATCTGCAATGCCTCTCTCTCAGCTGGCTCTTAGTGATCCGCAATGCCTCTCTCTCAGCTGGCTCTTAGTAATCCGCACTGCCTCTCTCTCAGCTGGCTCTTAGTGATCCGCACTGCCTCTCTCTCTCAGCTGGCTCTTAGTGATCCGCAATGCCTCTCTCTCAGCTGGCTCTTAGTGATCCGCAATGCCTCTCTCTCAGCTGGCTCTTAGTGATCCGCAATGCCTCTCTCTCAGCTGGCTCTTAGTGATCCGCAATGCCTCTCTCTCAGCTGGCTCTTAGTGATCCGCAATGCCTCTCTCTCAACTGGCTCTTAGTGATCCGCACTGCCTCTCTCTCAGCTGGCTCTTAGTGATCCGCAATGCCTCTCTCTCAGCTGTACAAACAATAATGCTCTCAACTGATGCAGAGAAGGCGTTTGATGACGTTTTTAGGGAGTTAATGATGGGTCTGTTGCCTCACATACAGTAGGTCTGGGCTCTGCCACCCCCTCATAGAATTGCAGATAAAGAGTTGATGGGTCTCTGTGGAAGATGTATAATATCTCCATCTTCCCGAAGACATGTTTCCCAGAATTTCAAAATATTGTTGGTAGATGCAGAACCTGCTACGATAATACACATTTGTTTGTATTGCCCATAACTGTCTCCCTTCTGATCCAATGGGTGGGATGCACTAACATCCGCAGCCCCTTACTGCCCCCCCTCCACCAGCTACCGCAGCGATACCAATAACATATGCTCTAACATATACGATTAGAATCACAAAGGGCCGCTCTTGCGATAAGAGCTTCCCTTTTCAAAGCAGCCAGTGGGGGGTGAGTGGGTCCCCGGCAGCTCTCTCCCATCCTCCTGCCCAACTGCTGCCTGCTGCTGTGGGGCTCCTCCTCCTTGCACCCGAAAGGGGAAGTACGGGGCTAGGGAGGAGGAGGTCACTGGTCCGAAGAGCACAGCAGGAGGCTGTCCGGAGACAGGTGAGGGGGTGTCGGTGTAGGGTGGCAGGAGTCCGTGCGGGGCAGCGGGGGATGCGGTAAGAAGCCCATAGGCTTCTATGTGGTATTGCCAGCTTTTGCTGGTGATACCCCCGCATCGAAAACCCAGTGTGCGGGTTTTCCTGCATACCAAAATGCGGTAAAAACCCTGATAATAGGGTTTTTACCGCATTTTTGCTTTAGTGCATCCAGCCCAATGTCTATAAATGTTCAGATTCGATTCTTGGAGGAGTAGCGCTCAAAGACCCTGGTTTTTGGCTCCGGAACATATAATTCTCCCCATCAAGAACGTATAAAAAAATTATATCACTTTTACAACATCTTAACAATGCTGCTAAAACGATTATCCCTGTATCTTCAAAATCGACTCCAGCCCCCTCCAAAAAAAGAGTGGTTTAGACGGATTGAGTATTACACGGATATGGAGGATATTGTTTCTCTCACTGGAAATAAACTCTCAGATTTTGCCTCTATCTGGTTCCTATGGTTAAAATTTAAGGAGAAATAGGGGGAGATTCTCTAAGCTAAAAATGCGGTAAAAACCCTGTTATCGGGTTTTTACCGCATTTCGGGATGCTGTAAGCCAATGGGCTTCTACCGCATCCCACCGCCGCCCTGCAACGACCCCACACCGCCCCGAACGGACCCCCGCCGCCCCGCATCGCCCCCTCACCTGTGTCCGAGCAGCACAGAGCAGTGCTGCCCGGACCTGTGACCTCCTCCCTGCACTGATCCTCTTCCGGGTGCAGGGAGGAGGAGAGCCCGGCGCAGCAGCAACGCCGGGTGTGGGAGGGAGGGGGAGCCACCGGGACCTGCTGGGACCCGGCGACTCTCACCACAAAGGACAGCTCTTAACACAAGAGCTGTCCTTTGCTATAATTATCGCATATGTTAGAACATATGTGATAATTAGGATTGCGATGGGCGGCGAAGGGGGGCGGAGATGCTTAGAGAATCACCCCCATAGTCATATCTTAATCTCTCGGACTGTTCCCCTCTCCTTGGTACGATCCCCACCTGAGATTGAGAAGTTAACTAATTGTTGCAGTGTTCAAAAGTTTCGATCTATGGGCCTAAGTCAAAGCTGATCGCAAAGCTGCTTTTTTTTTTTTTTTTAGCAAATGGACAAAACCATGCTGCACTGCAGGTGAGGCTGATGTAACATGGGCAGAGAGAATTAGATTTGGGTGTTCAAACTGAAATCTAAATTGCAGTGTAAGAATAAAGCAGCCAGTATTTACCCTGCACAGAAAAAAATATAACCCACTGCACATGTTACATCTACCCCACCTGCAGTACAGCATGGTTTTGTCCATTTGGTAAAAAAAGCAGCTTTGTGATCAGGTCTGAATGAGGGTCTGTATTCCTAGACCAATGATACTTCTGCTTATTTGATATCATGGGTGAAGTTTAATAGGATGAGAGATTCAGAAAGTGAGAGATTTGTTGAGAAATCTCCAGGTTTTTTTAAAGCGGCAATCATTTACACTGCAAAATCAAACTGGTTTTGCAGTGTAAATGATTGCCGCTTTAACAAAAAACTGGAGATTTCTTACCAAATCTCTCACTTTCTGTATTGCTCATCCTATTAAATGTCACCCCATAAATCTCATTGGAATATTTCTGTCGGTAATGTTCTTTGATGCCTTAAATACAGTGTCTAGCAGTATTGGAAGATGTCTGATGTCAGTATGTTGCGCACAAACCCAGGCATTCGCTGTGGTCATGTCCGCCATTGATTATACAAATAAGAATAAACACATATTTTTCAATTAGGAACTGTGTCAAAAATTTGGGAAATTCCCCATGTCTGTGGTCTCTTCATATTCGGTAAAACTGCTGGTGCCCGGAATTACTGTCGTCTGTTAGCATCCGTGTGGCATGTGACTCTGTATGATCTATGTGCAGCCAATCGTGTGCCAGCTTTAGAGGAGTCCAAAGGGAATGGAAAATTGGATTCCCACAATCAAATAATTTGGACATAGTTCAATGGAAACCTGAAGACTGCACATTAGTAAGCAGGAAGAAGAGATCTTGATAGGAGAATGTACTTTGGTCTGAGTCAGCATAAAAGCTCTCTGGTGTAATGGATATCTGCAGGCACTACAAGAGCATGTGGCTTATAAAACTCTTGCATGTGTGTGGTTTATTCATTGTTTAACTAAACAGCCTCAGCTGCGAATCATGGATAAACGAGTGTCGTGTGTCCAGATCACTTAGGCCCTTATTCTAAATCGGACGGTACGGCCCGCGTGCGGCCGTACCGCCGATGTTTTGAGTCTGCACATGCGCAGAGGTCAATCTGCGCATGTGCAGCCCCATTCGCCGCAGACGTATTTCGTCCGCCGCAAAGGGGGCGTATAGGGGCGTGAGGGGCTTCATACCCTCATTTCCCTATGTATACGCCCCGCGTTTCATGGGCGTTCCCATGCAAACGCGGGGCGTATGCATGCTAATCAGGGCATGACGCCACTGATGGGGGCGGAAAGCTGACGTCGCCGGATGTCAGCTCTCAGCCCCCATACAAGCTATCACACGGACGATTGTCCGTGTGGTCTCAGCTTGCGGGAGCTGCTGTGGCGTGCGGCCCTGCCTTCGATGGTCGACGACCATCGAATGCAGGGGGCAGCTCCCACCATGGTGGAGGCGTACGCCCCACCATTTTTATGCGGATCGCCAGCCGTCCGTGTACGGACGGCCGTGGCGATCCGTCTCGTGGGCGGGGATTGGTTTGTGCGGCCGGAGCACCGTGTGCGGCTCCGGCCGCACCAACCAGAATAAGGGCCTTAATCACTAGGATAATATTAATTAATAAAATACACATAGACATACATTTGGCAGAAGAATTGTTAGATATTTATTCATTTAAATACATTAATTTAAGGGAAATTATGGTGGCAAAATTAACACAATTTATAATGCATAATAACAACCAACAACATGCATTGCAGGTGTATACGTCGCAAAGTGTACAACTCACTATAATAACACAACTATAACTCGACTAAGTTATCCACTCAACCTTCTAACTTGACTGGCCACCCGTTTAGGGGATGACACTGCCTCCATTAGGGTAGCGCAACCAGCTAACCAGTAAATGAAGGTAGTAGGGATGGCCATCGACCATCGATGATTCGAAATCATTGATGGTTCATGGCCGATGTCGAATACTTTTGCCATCGATGGGGGACAACCAGATGGTTTCCCTCCATCGATGGAATAGCAAAACAATGTTTTGCTTTTCTTTTATTTTTTCAAAGTGCAGAGACACGGAGCATAGCTCCGCCCCCAACCCTTGTGAAGCCCCACCCCCTGTGTTTTGATTGGCCCATCAATACAATGGATGACCATCAATATGTAAAAATATCGATGGTCACCCATTGCATAGTTAAGCACTAGCGATGGCCAGTTGCAGAATTGCCATCGATGGCAACCATCGATGGCAATGGCAACGATGGCCATCCCGATAAAAGTAGCACAACCAAATTAAATAATTGCATGCAGACTGGTGATTGGACGTTCTGCCCTGCCACAAAATAGCCAGAGATAAACCACCAAACCAACGAAACAAAAAGAGGAGCGAGGGAGGTGCTAAGACTGGAACGAAGAGGATTTGGCATACAGCCCAGGTGTATCAATTAATTAATTAAACAAAGACGCCCTTCCACAATAATATAGGCTGGATAAACCAAGTGATCTGCATCCATTAACCTACGGAAACACTGCTTAGTAATTATAGCCCTAACACTTCATCCATGCGGATGTTTATTTATGAATAAGTTGCAAGAAATTACTTTTACTGTATGATTGCCGTTGAAAGTGGATTGTGCTACTGCACAGGCACCTTATTGCAACTTGTCCAGGGAAGCTTCAGTCCTTGTTCCAAGATGGCCATCAAGGCTACCACCGAGCATGTGCGCGTTCATCTTGGGACTTTGTTAGAGTGCCACAATGGAAGACAGTAATCCAGAAATTATTATGTGTTTTAGGCCCCCATTTATCATTGATCACATTTACAATGCGATCTGGGCGGAATATTACCGCCCAGGATCACATTGTAAAATGTGATCCTATCTCCTAAATTTATTACCTGCTAGGCACAGGGACAGGGCTCCGAAAGGAGTGCCGGATACAATTGTTTTATATATATATATATATATATATATATATATATATATATATATATATATATATATATATATAAAACAAAGTCCAGTAACCGGCACTCAAACAACTGTGAATACTTTAACCAGCTCCTGCTCAAACAGTGGGTGGTCACAAATATATCCAATCCAGATGTGGCACTCACGTTTCTTTATAAAAGAATGTAGACAGCAACTACTGTAATGTTATCAACGTTTCGGTCTTTATTGTTATGACCGTCTTCAGGATACCTGAAGACGGACATAACAATAAAGACCAAAACGTTGATAACATTACAGTAGTTGCTGTCTACATTCTGTCTACATTCTTTTATGAAATAACGTGAGTGCCACATCTGGATTGGATAGATATAGATATAGATATATATATATATATATATATATATATATATATATATATATATATAAAGCAATATATCCGGCACTCATTTAACTCTTATACCTTGGACGGGTGCCCCCTATGGCTGCTAGAACCAAAAGTACAGCAAGTCCCATATGTCCTCCAGCAGTGGCACTCACGTCTCTTACAATAATGTACGATAACACTGTATAAGTTATATATATATAACATATATTTATATTTATTTCCCCCCCTGCAGTTACCCATTGACTAGGTTTCTACTGCCTTTACTCTGTGTTTTGACAGTGTATATTCTCCCATGCAGTTTGCGGCCAGTAATGCCAAGAGCAAGGGGGCCCCCCTGTCTAAAGTGCCCCGGGTCCCCCGAAGGCTTAATCTGCCACTGCTCATGACACCCAGTACGTGCAGCGGAAAGGAGGCGCATAGGTTCAAGTAGAAAGAGTGTGGCCTTGTGACTCAAACCCTGTTTGTCATCACTCCAGGAGGGTCAGGGATGTGTGGGATGCCCCTAGGAAGGCTATGAGTGCAGTGCTGGCTCCCACACAGTAACAGGAGCCAGGTGCAGCATGAAATGTTACAGTGCAGCAGCCATCCCCTGCCACTGCGTGGGAGTCAGCTATTTGGTGTCAGTCTGGCCCCACCCCCGAGGTTACCTGCTGCATCTCCTCTCCGGGAAAGTAGATAAATATGGATGGATAGTAAGCTCCACTGGGACAGGGACTGGTGGCCAAAACAGAACCACAGCAGAGTAATATATGTGTGACACATTTTATAGTGTACCTGCCAACCTATACTGAAGGTGGGGGCACGGCAGGCAGTGACACTGCACACACACAGCATGGTCATTACACAGGTGGATACAGCACTAATGTCTCTAGCACTTGGTAGATTAGGAGATGCTCTGTAATGCGTTATGTCTATGACAAATTGTTCCTCTCATTCCAGAGAATACTATAAATGAGGATGACAGCACACAAGCTGGTATACATCAGGACACAAATAAACATCAGTTTCAGCTCCGTCAGAGACCACAGCTCACACCTACTTCCTCCCTTCCTCCTCCGCTGGCTGTGATTACTATGGGTTTCCCCACATTGTCTTCCTTTAAACCCAGCCTGAGAGATTTGTCAGTGTCTCCAATATAGGAGGGGGGTTCAGTAAATAAGGTAACAAGGCCTCTCATTGCGTAAATGTATTCAACTCGTACAGGGAAGGTGGGACCCTTTCAGCTCTGGGCCCCATAGCAGCTGCACTCTCTGCACCTATGGTCGCTACATCCTTGAGGATCCGGATTGGGGTGATGCCGAGAATCAGGCGGTGGAGCCAAGAGCCTGGCTGAGAGAGCCGGGAGCGGGGCTGCGGAAGAATGCTAAAAAAACCCCCCATACAAATGAATGTACAGCCAATCAGCGGACGGTTTTGGTATAAATCATAGACAGACTCATCATAGACAGTCATATGGTCGAACACTAATGGTCGACAAGGTCAAAGGTCAACAGGGTCTTATGGTCGACAGGTAAAAGGTCGACAGGTAAAAGGTCGACATGAAAAGGGACAACATGGTCAAAAGGTCAACATGGAAAAAGTTGACATGAGTTTTTAATGTTTTTAGGGTCATAATTTAAGACTCATAAACGCTGCAAACGCATACACACAAGGCTATACAATTATATGAGATAATGTGATTTATTTCTGATTTCTATCATGAATCATGCCTGACAGGGCACTAGGACAGGGCAGGAGGTAGAAAAATCCGGAGGTAGAAATCAAAGGTATTCCAGGCCGGCCATAATTCTATTTACCCCCCACACAAAAATCACCAGCCACCAGGCAGGCAATTCCTACCCTACTCCGTTTGAAGAATAAACTAGACTTTTTAAAACCTTCTCTCCGGGCTTCTCCCGGAAAGGAGTGAAAGGGGGGCTGGAAAAGGCTATGTTTTAGGGGTGGGGCAAGTATAACGTCACCAAGCCCCGCCCCCACAACAGGCAGCGGGTCCGTGGATGGGGGAGGGGCTACAATGACGTGATTTGAGTCATTTTAGCCGTGCCCCCTCTCCGCGGACCGGCAAAATTCAGAATTTTATAGCGCAGGGAAGGGGGGAGCAGGGGCTCTGGCAATAATGCGGGAGACTTGCCCACCTTCCCAGGGGACTGGGAGGGGGGCCCGATTTGTGGGAGGGTAGGCAGCAGCCCATAGAATCTAAATCCTGGTGCCTGTCATCTGCAGTGTACAAGCACGTAGGACCGGCGCATGCGCAGTATCGGCCTCGATTCTATGGGATGCAGACTACGCAGTCCATAGAGGCATCCTGGAGGGAGGGAACACCTCCCAATAGGACTGCCTTGGGTGACTGGCAGGTCGGACTTCCAATAGGAAGTCACTGCCAGTCACAGTGAATCCAGTGCAGTCTCACAGACTGCATCTGGCTTCACTTAGGAGAGCACATTGGTGGATTTCACCTGGGAGGGGGGGAAGGGGCTGCAGCTCTGCAGTCCATAGGTAAAAATTGCCACTGGTCAATGATCCTGACTGTCGCCCATTTAACATTCAGGATTCTGATGTCGGACTAATGACCATTAGAATCCCGACTGTCGGTGCGTCACCCGGTATAGTGCTGCCTGTTAATGAATATGGTCTCATACAGCTATCGCATAAGCTGCCAGCGATGCCTTACTGAGACCACAATACCCATCTCCGATCCAACTAAACTACAAATAATGGAGGCTCTCTATAGGAAGAAGTTTTGGTTTCCCCAATAAGCAAACAGACTTATTTTATGTTTATATACTGTACATGAAGATATGACAGATGCAGCCTTCTATGGGACGATCCGTAGCATCTACTGGATCATTGCAGCAGTTTAAATAACATAACAAAACATAATATCTCACAACTATATATGACAGGACAGCGTTTCATCATTGTGTCCTAGCCTTATCTAACAGTGGTTGGAACTATAAGTCCCAGCGTGTCCAGACCAAAGACGGAGAGCTACAGCTAGCAGACCTCCTCTATGGTGTTTTCCAGAAGCGCATAACTCACCGTTATTCTTCCTGATGGTATAAACTCATTTACATGACAAAATTGCACAAATCATCTTACGAAAAAAAAAAAACAGTTGGTTTATTTGGTACTCTTTACCTAGAACGGCGCCCGTCGCGACCATCGAATGCACTAAAAATCAGGTGCGATGCGATGGCCGCGATGGCCGCGATTTCCCATAGGGACCAATGTTAAAAATCAGATTGGACGCGATTTTAGTGTTCAATGCCTCAATGCCCGCGATTTTTACATAGGAAACAATGTTAAATGGGCCACAGAGCCCAAATAGTCACCGTGAAGTCTGAAATGGCCCCCACAATTGTTAACGCTACCCCACGATCAACGTCAACCCAAAGCGTGGCGAGCGCAGCGAGCCCGCGAGGGGCGGCGGTACGCGTCCTCCGACCTTTTCATACCCCCACTATCCACGTCGGGGTGGAGTTGAGAATAGAATAATGTGGCGAGCGCAGCGAGCCACCGAGCCCGAAGCGTGGCAAGCGCAGCGAGCCCCGCGAGGGGACGCGGATACCTTCACAGTTATACGCGTCCCCTCGCGGGCTTCCCAGGTGTCCATGGCGACGCGGACACCTGTGAAGCCCGTGAAGGGACGCGTTTACCTGTGAAGGTATCCGCGTCCCCTCGCGGGGCTCGCTGCGCTCGCCTCGCTGCGCTCGCCACACTATTTTATTCTCAACTCCACGCGGACGTGGATAGTGGGGGTATGAAAAGGTCGGAGGACGCGTACCGCCGCCCCACGCGGGCTCGCTGCGCTCGCCACGCTTCGGGTTGACGTTGATCGTGGGGTGGCGTTAACAATTGTGGGGGCCATTTCACAGTTCAAGGGCACTATTAGGGCTCCGTGGCCCATTTAACATTGTTTCCTATGGCCAAATCGCGGGCATTGAGGCATTTAACAGTAAAATCGCGTCCAATCACCCTTTTAACATTGATCCCTATGGGAAAATCGCAGGCATCGCGGGCATCGCGTCGCACCCGTTTTTTATGTACCCGCGATGGCCGCGATTTTTTACCCCCGACGCCCGCGATTCCAATCGCGGGCACCGTTCTAGGTAAAGAGTACCGTTTATTTTTATGTTTAAATAAAGAATTGTAGATACACAATATAATGCAGTATGTTTGTGTCTGTCACTAGTAATAGTATATTTATATTACTCATTTCCTAATGATGGCAACCAGTCGGCTGTTAAGAAACCACATCATTACGCACTACCAGATGGAACTAAACATGTGATTCTGGTTAACCAACAGCGCCCTCTAGTGGTCACATTTAAAATAACGAATCAGAATTTAAGAACGCATACACGCATGGGTCTTCAACCTGTGGCCCTCCAGATGTTGTGAAACTACATGTCCCAGCATGCATTGCCCCGTTTTTTCCTATGAGAGCATGCCAAAACTGTCAGGGCATGCTGGGACATGTAGTTCTACAACATCTGGAGGGCCACAGGTTGAAGACATGTGGCATACAGCAAACCAGATTATGGGCGAGATTCTCTATCACAGAAATGCGGTAAAAACCCCGTTATCGGGGTTTTTACCGCATTTCTGAATTCTCTAACCCCCCTTCGCAGTGTCAGCGCTGCGGAGGGAATCGCCAGAAAAAGCTGGCGATCCCCTGCAGAAGCCTATGGGCTTCTTACCGCAGCGCTGTGTGAGGGATCCATCACAGATCCCTCCCAGCATGCCCCGCGGCCGGAGCGTCGGTCTGCGCATGCGCAGACGGACTCCCGGGTCATAGACCCGGAAGTCCAGCAACGGCGCCGCATCACAAGGGACAGCTCTTACCGCAAGAGCTGTCCCTTGCGTTAATGACCGCATATTTTAGAGAATATGCGGTCATTAGAAATGCGAATGCCGGCGATACTGGGCTGCGGATTTTAGAGAATCCCGCCCTATGGGCGGGATTCTCTAATAACAGCGACCGCACATCGCCGGCATTCGCATTGCTAATAATCGCATATGCACTAACACATGCAATTATTAAGGCAAAGGACAGCTCTTGCGATAAGAGCTGTCCTTTGCGTTGTGGCCGGAGATGTGCAGCGGGTCCCCACTCCCTCCCTGGACCCGGCTCCGCTTCCTCCTCCCTGCACTCGGAAGAGGTGCAGGGAGGAGATCACTGGTCCAGGCAGCACAGCAGGAGGCTGCCCGGACACAGGTGAGGGGGGGGTGGCGCAGATCGGCGGAGGACGCGCGGGGCAGCAGGCGAAGCGAAGGGAAGCCCATAGGCTTCTATGGGGTTACGCCATTTAGAACTGGCGTAACCCCTTGCAGCAAAACCCCGTCGGTGGGGCTTTGCTGCATATTAAAATGCGGTAAAAACCCTGAAAACAGGGTTTTTACGGCATTTTTTGTTTGCAGCATCTCGCCCCATATGTTTCAAACTGGACATAATGGAATGTAGGAAAAGAGTGAATTCAGTAACTGGAGAAATGTGACAGAAGTAGCATGCACAGAGAGATTACATTTACATTGGTGCATTGATTCAGACCTGATGGCCCTGCTGGCAATTCGCACAGTGGCCGATTACTGATGTACAGTGCATGCATATGGGCCACAATACCCGTGGACAATGCCTGGCTGCAATCAAGTCCTGCAAATTTTTCTGTTTGCTGGCCTTACACAAGGTGATTGACAGGAAGGGGCGTGTGAGGGTGGAAACCAACCATTTCATTGATGTGCCAAGAAAAATGCAGGGGTCGTGACAAAAGAACAAACTGCTGCCAGTGTCAGGGAAAACTAAGGTGTGCCAAAACCTGTTAGGGGAGGGTGTGTGATGTCAGTAGCAGGGCGGATGTGCCTGTATTTTTCGCAGCCGCCGATTAAGTCCTGGGTTGCGTGTTGGCTGCAGTGACTGGTGCCCAGTGTAAAAATCATTAGATGATGAGCAGCTTCCGATGGAATTTGGACATATTTGCTCGGGTGCGAACGGATGTGCAGCCATACACATCCATTTGCAAAATGTGCACATTCATTCATAAGGCGGGATTTCACTGGAGCAGGACGTAGACTAAACTAATTGCAATTCTTAACCCTAACTCTCTCTCTCTAACTACTGTCCTATCTCTCAGCTCCCATGCCTTTCCAAGCTACTTGAGAAACTCATCTATTCTTGCCTCACACACTTTTTTTTAGCTCTCACACCCTATCAGACCCACTTTAGTCAGGCTTAGAGACAGCACTTACTAATGTGGTGAATGATCTGGTAACTGCCAAGTCTAAAGACCATTACTCACTATTTCTAGATCTTTCTGCTGTGTTTGACACTGTTGATCACACTCTTCTCATACAAACACTGCACTCCCTAGGTCTCAATGATACAGGTATGGATCATTAGGTCACCAGCATTATGATCAACAAGCATTTGGTTGACACCATTAGGTCGACATGCATTAAGGTCAACATACGTTAAGGTCGACATGCACTATTTTATTCTCCCACGACGCCCTAGTGGATGGTAGGGCATGAAATACCGCACATGACGTGTCGACATGGACACCAAACAGTTGCACCAGTTATATTTAGGACATTCAGGGCCGGTGCAAGCCTGGTGGCTCAGTACCGCCCTTCAGTGGCTGAGGACATTGGCTTATTATACCTGAACCAATGTGAATCATAACTTAAGTCATCAAGCCCCGCCCCCAGTACGGCAAAACCCGCAATTTGCGGGCCTTCTAACAGGGGCAGGGCTAAATGACACGATTTGCATATTTAGCCCCTCCCATTCCTCCGAAAAGCCGCACATTAACACTGCAGAGAGATGCGGAGATGCGCACATTAACACTGCGGGGAGATGCGGGTGGGGGGGGGCGCCGGTATCCGGGATGGTTATTATTATTATGCAACACTTCACAAAGGGGGTTATTCTGGTTGATTCGCAAGGCTGAAAATTCCACCAAACCCCGCCCAGCGAATGAACGCCCACCCCCCCCCCACCCCACCCCCCCCCTCCAGGCTGTGAATTGATGTTTTGCATAAACATCCATTCACATGCCTCGGGTAACCGCCCACATATTTCGATGATCGCCGACCATCGAAACTTGTGGTGCGTGCACACATATAAAACTTACATATGCATGCACGCTGGCACGGATATGGGTGGGCAGCTGACATCCGGTGATGTCAGCTGCCCGCCCTTTGCACCCGCGTCACTGCCTCATTACCATGAGAATGCCCAGCATTCTCATGGGAACGCCCATGGAACGCTGGGCATTCCCATATGGTGATGGGGCAGCCCGGCGCCCCTGATCATCTTGAACGCCGTCATGGGTGCGTGCACCCGGCGAACCAAAAGTTTGCCGTGGGTGCACGCACTCTACATCTGCACATGTGCAGAAATGCGCATGCGTAGATGCGCACCATCGGTCCTCCGTGCGTATGCACAGGCTACCGAATGGATTTGAATAACCCCCAAAGTGTAAATGGCCACCTCATAGGAAGGCTGACCCTAGTTGCCATGACAACTGGCAAAGGGTCAGTCTTGTCTTGGTTCTTTTCTTAAGGAAAATATTTCCCTCTTTCTTTCCTCTTTTATGTACTAATTCCCACATAAAAAAACATCAATAAGATATTGCGGGTGAGATTTAATAGGATGAGATATTCAGAAAGTGAGAGATTTTGAAAGAAATCTCCAGTTTTTTTAAAGCGGCAATCATTTACACTGCAAAATCAAACTGGTTTTGAACTGTAAATGATTGCCGCTTTAAAAAAACCTGGAGATTTCTTCCCAAATCTCTCACTTTCTGAATATCTCATCCTATTAAATCTCACCCTGCATTTCTATAAAATTGTATTTAAAGTATTGGTATACATATATAATACTCTGACAGTCATGTGACCAAATTGTAAAAGTTCAGGTGCCCCACTTCCTTTAGCTGCAGTTTCATGTATAATCCACTATAGTCATTTCCGTTGGGCCCCACTTCCGGGGAGAGAAAACAGCTCAACAAATTTGAGCTGCACTCACTGCTTCCGGTTATGTGACCGGGACTCTGTCCCTACACGCTCCGCAGGAGGAGTGGCACCACACTTCCACCTCCAAATGGCGGACCAGCCAATGGATGCGGAGGCTGGATACCACACTTCCGGGTAGACATGGGTGTTAAACACCACACTTCTGGTGATGCGGCTGAAGCTAAATGCTGTGTTTCTGGTCAGGGACAGACTGGGAACCTACAAAACAGTCCTTTATTAAAGCAACCTATGAAGATGTGCCTTATTCATGGCACATGTGACCACAGATTCTGCCTCCTTTTCTCATGAGATGATAGTTTTTATTGCAATTGGACCGATTATTGTATACCATGTGACCCTGTATCATGTGACCAATTATCACTTCCTCATTCAGTATATAAATCCCTATGGGGGAAAACATGACAATACCCTTTGATAAAGCCGTTTGTTTATGGCGAAACGCATCTTGAATCCCTTTATCTTTGCCAAATTCCTGGTTTTTATCAACTTCCATCTTCATGCATTTGGACTGATCTGAACCAGCCCCAGATGCTCTGTCTCCATCTACATCAGCACAGAGTCTTGTTCATCAAGCCCAAACACCACCAGCCACCCTACATTGGTGAACTGGACCCCTTCTGGACCAGCTTAAAACACCTGCCCAGGAGGCAAACACCAATGCGGTGCAACTACCATCTTTATTTTTTCATTGATAATTACAAAAGGCCTAATAGGAATGGACAGTAACCATCTTCATACCAAAATTGTGCAAAATGTATTTTATCAGTCTAGTGCACTAGCCTCTACATTTTCTTATATATTTATTTTTAACCGTTTTAATTTGCATATATCATTTTCGAATAGAATTTTTTTTCACATTTATACTCTTTATGATATATATGCGCATAAATTCTTTTAATATTGGTCACATCCATGTCTGATAAATATTTTCTTATCTGTAAATCAGTCCCCTTTACAGCAGCTGCTATTGAAGTAAACCATGTCAAGCGCCCCCACCAGCACCCTCTAGGGCAGGCATGTCCAACGTTGGCCCTCCAGATGTTGTGAAACTACACATCCCAGCATGCTTTGCAATAGTTTTAGCATTCTCTAATAGCAAAACTGTGGCAAAGCATGCTGGGATGTGTAGTTTCACAACATCTGGAGGGCCCAACGTTGGACATGCCTGCTCTAGGGGGTGTGTTTTTCTTTCCTACCTTTAGATTTGATCATCTATTTGATAATGCCCCCTTACGTAATGCACCGAACAGCAAATTTACTTCTCATTGCAGTTTACACTGTATTCTCCACCCAGCCTAGCCTGTAATCCTCACTTGCACTTCCATGTGATATGAAGACCTCTAGGCCTGCGGTTTGGGGCAGGTACTGCTCTCCCTCAGGCCATTTACATTGACTCACATAGAAGTAACTTCCAGCAAAAACTGAATGACGCCTGTTAGGATTTCACATTTCGCTACGTCAATAGGACGGGGTTGTTTGAGGACATACAGAGAAACTGAGGGAAATTGTACTCACTACTCAGTGTTTGCAATCAGTTAAAATGTGGCTGGAGATGAGCAACAGCATTTTGTAAATGTACTTTGTTATTAAGACATTCAGCATAGGAATTCAGTAACATCACAGACCCCGTCTGTTTTTCATTTTTTTTAAATAGATTTTTATTAAACAAAAATAAGACAAATAGACAAACATATTCATAAATGTACATGCAATTCATTTGTAGATACAAACTTACATTGGAGCCAATGGACCCAGCACCTACAGATGGTAGGGGCAGCCATTTTGTGCCCTAGTGATGTCACTAGTTTCTTTTGAATGTGATTGCATTAAGTATATTGGCTCAGCACACAAAATGGCTGCCTCTTTTATGCGTGGGCGATGTGTACATGTTGATTAACTTTGTCATATTAAAACGGTACCAATTTTTTTTTACATAAAATCTGCAACATTAACCATTTCCAAACCTTATAAACTTCATATATATGACCATATAGGGTTAAATTATCCTCTGTAGTTATCAAGACTACATGGATATGGATATTATAATCCGTCCTGGACAGAAACAGATTTGTGCACCATGTAACCTACGTCACTCGCAACGAGGGACAATAAATAGCTAAAAAAATATATTATACATAATAAACCAAACCAGCAGTACGCTAAAATGATATAATATCCTTATAGGGAATAGTTATTCTGCACCAGGCAGTCATGTTACCAGAAGTGACTAAACATCACTAGGTAAAACCAAATAATGACATCTGTATCATGCTATACTATATGCCAATCTATCTGCCAAATCTGATTGTTCAAGCACAAAAGGGGGGGGGGTGGATGTGAATCGAAGTGACTGTAAGTTAGAACACTCCGAGACACTCCTCCTGGCGCTTAGCAGTTTTTAAAGTTATATTTAAAATAATATGTGAGGTTTTCACAGCTGCAGCATACACTTCATGTGAGCCCGTCTTGACTCACCAAAAAAGTATACAGAGGGGGGGGGGGAATTAGAAGTGGATTGCGCTGCTGAAAAGTAATTATTTAAAGATAACACACTGATTGGCTGAGAGAAGATAAATGAAATGCTGGACACACTGATAAATTGAAAATTTTATAAGAAAAAATAATAGGCCACTAAACACACACTCGAACCAACTACTAATGAGATCTCTTTACTATTAATTACCCCATAAACGGGAAATATATGTAGTCTACTATGCCTAAGTATGTATATTTTTGCTTTTTATTTTTATTTTACTGGACACACTGTGAATGGAAATATATGAAATGTTTTTTAATGTAAAAGATACATGTATTATTACAGCTTGAAAGCTATTATGTGCTGAAAAGAACTAATGATTGATCTGATTGAACAATCATTTGGACACTTAAGCAATCACATCCCTATAAATAGGATCTCCCAGAGAACACAGGTACTTGTCTTGAAAAAGTTCCCAGCAGACCACAGGAACGAAACGCGTTGACGCAATTATACACCTGGTTAGGTGTTTCACCTGTCCTACTTCCAGCCTCCAAGCCTGCCTGATACAAGGAGAAACCTTCTACACGCTGCCGGCTGTTGGATTACATCGCGCTGTACAAGCGCACCGCAGCACCGGCTGACCTGCTGACACATCGCCGTACAGCTGAAGTGCAGCTCTTTGTCCCCCCGCTGCCGGCAATCAGCTGTCCTTATCCAGTTGTTCCCCGCCAGCACATCCGCTGGTTCACCGTTACCTGCAAACCCGGTCACACAGCTGAAGTGCAGCTCTCCGTTCCCCGCTGCCGGCGATCAGCTGTCCTCATCCAGTTGGTCCCCGCCAGCACACCCGCCGGTTCACCGCTACCTGCCAACCCTGCCACACAGCTGAAGTGCAGCTCCCCGTCCCCCGCTGCCGGCAATCAGCTTTCTTCATCTAGCCGCTCTCCACGCTACATCAGGGAGCCGGGAAATCCAGACAGAGCGCCTACTCCATCTATCAGTCGACACACTCCTTCACCGCCGTGGCCAGTGCGGTGAATCCGCATCTGACTACAGGCAGGCTACACCGGCGACAAGCCGAGAGGAGTGTAAGTCGCATTTCAAACCACCGACAACCGCTCGCTGGATATCCCCTATTATTGGCACGGCAGCAAATCTTATCATCAAGGGTGAGCAATATAATCCTGTGATTTACATCCACTAACTAATTGATCTTTTGGACTGTTTATTAAACCGGACTTTTTTTCATCATCTACCATTCTAACCACCACCCCCATATTTTCTCTGGTTAATTAACCTGTAAAGCAGGCTTTCAGGCTACCAATATAAAAGTTATGGATATAGTAATCCTTATCTAGGGATTCCTTTACGAGATATATTTTATAAATTGTTCTGTATGTATCCAATGTATGTATTTTATTGATGTATTTTTTCTTATAAAATATTTCAATTTATCAGTGTGTCCAGCATTTCATTTATCTTCTCTCAGCCAATCAGTGTGTTATCTTTAAATAATTACTTTTCAGCAGCGCAATCCACTTCTAATTCCCCCCCCCCAAATCTGATTGTTCACCTTAATTAATAAGCAGACATAGTGGATGCAATTCAATTGTTTGATAAACTGAACGGAAGCTATTCAATTGTTTGCATTTCTGACTCGTGTTGGTCACGATGGTCGCATTCTCACGGCAGAATGCACAGGATTGGCTGCATTAAGCAGTGTTTCCCACAATTAGGGCTGGGAATCTTTTGTATATCACTAGCGCCCAACCCAAAAAGCCCTACTTTATGCCGATCCCAAAGTGCGAATAGAAATCTACAGTAAGTGCAGCTTCTGGGTCGTCACCCAAAACACCTGAATAGGTTTAGATGGAAGTTAAACGCTCACAAACAATTGAATCGCCCTCATTGGTCAGTAATTTATGCATACAATGAATTATTAATGCGCACCAAAAAAAAAAACATGCATAACATGTGGCCCCTCCCTGCAGGGCCATTGAGACGTCCACGGGGAGTGGTCAGATATGGGAGATGTGGCCATGCCACCTTTAAAATAAAAAACTAGTATGTCTCTCGTAAAAATTACGGGGCCTAGATATTTAGTAGCCACCCCTCTCTGCTCCCTTGACCCTAAGCACAGGTTTCTACGCAGTCCTTACCCAGGGTCAGGGAACTGATTCACCAGGAACAGAGAAATATGTAGCGTAGTCGAATGGTTCAGTGATGTTACTAGTTCCCGAAGACATGATTGGCTGAAATGCCATGTATTTTGATTGAACCCAAAATATGGCTACCTCCATGTCGTGCAAATTGACAGGCACATAATAAAAACATAAAGAAACATGAGCCCCCAAACCAACACCATATAGAATAAGACCAATGATAGCAGAGGAATTGCAGTAGTGTATGTGCAATTGAATAACATTTTCAAAATGCAACCATGGTGCAAATATGTAATGTTTCACTGTGTAGTGTGTTGTCATCCGGTGCTTTATAACATACATGGATAATGCAGGTGTAGTTCTGCAACCGGCTCCCCACAGTCTGCCAAAGAGGGCAGCGTAGATTCAGAGCATTAGCACCACAAGAGAGAGTTGGTCTTCATCACACGGTTACTTTTCTACTCCAGATGCTGTATTCATATTGAAGGGGCCCATTGAAGAAGTAAATGTAGCCTAAAATAGACATATAGCAATATGTAAAAAGACATATCTTTGAGATGCCCTAATATCTCCCAACCATTCCACAGATCAAATCCAATATGAGTGGATTTTCATGATCCTACATTCAGCGCATTTGTCCTGCTCATGTGATGTTGGGATGTACAATATATACTATGTTGGGTGCAGCAATAAATAGTTTGCAAGCTCAAACACAGGTGGGTTGAAGGTATGACCATTCCCAACTGTCCGGGGCGACGAGAGGGAGTAGGGAGAAGGTGGTCCTGCGGGTGCCTCATCAGCACTGCCCAATATATGCAGCAGGGGCGCCCTCTACAAATGTTGGAAGGTATGGGCTAGATTAGTGGTTCCCAAACTTGATACATAGAGTATCAGCATTTTTTATCTGTCACCTTTAGGGTCAGTTATGTGGTTGTGGACATAGTGTGGTTCTAAAATCTCTACATGAAAAGGTTTAACACCAACACGCTGTCTGCGCCTCCACCTTCACATGTATAAATAAAAGAATTATACAACCCTTATCTGCACAGCTTCGCTGTAGAGAGTGCATCCAATACAAAAATCACAATGATGTTCTCATCAGACGGATGTCATAATCATATGAAAATAAAACAGAGAGTGGATCATAGCGTAACACAATTTAATACAATACAATAAAATTCGGTATGATACTTCAAGCTCCCTCCTGGGATAACAAAACTTAAAGCTCAATTACCGGAGTAAAATGAGAACCTTAATGAAAAGAGTTCTCAATAAAGCATAAAATGTATAACAGCCTTGGAATCAACACATATTCTGAGGTTGAGAGAAAAGTCTGCAATTACCCAAAAACGTGGAGAACTAGATGGAATCAGTTCTCAATAAGGCATTTCAGGAAAGAACAGCTTGATGTTCAAGTTACCAGTCCTGGACCGCTGCAGCAGGTTCCTGGCTGATATCTTCTTCCCCAGAAGGTATGAAGGTCCTCTTGTGGCTGTAGTGTAGCTGCCAACGCGTTTCAACCACTACTGTGGTCTTTTTCAAGGCTGGAGTAAAAACGCTAATGTCCACTGAGCTGCTGGTGTCATAGCGCCCTCATCCAAAATGGCGGAAGCCGCACTTCCGGTCTGCTTCCGCCATTTTGGATGAGGGCGCTATGACACCAGCAGCAAATGAAACACTCCCATGTATCGGGTCACGTGACCGCCGGGAGCACCAATGGCAGGCCGCTATAGACGGCAATAGGATCAGCTGTTTTGGCTTTGAATGTGATTACTAGCCTTTTTAAACTCAGTGGACATTAGCGTTTTACTCCAGCCTTGAAAAAGACCACAGTAGTGGTTGAACGCGTTGGCAGCTACACTACAGCCACAAGAGGACCTTCATACCTTCTGGGGAAGAAGATATCAGCCAGGAACCTGCTGCAGCGGTCCAGGACTGGTAACTTGAACATCAAGCTGTTCTTTCCTGAAATGCCTTATTGAGAACTGATTCCATCTAGTTCTCCACGTTTTTGGGTAATTGCAGACTTTTCTCTCACCTCAGAATATGTGTTGATTCCAAGGCTGTTATACAATTTTATGCTTTATTGAGAACTCTTTTCATTAAGGTTCTCATTTTACTCCGGTAATTGAGCCTTTAAGTTTTGTTATCCCAGGAGGGAGCTTGAAGTATCATACCGAATTTTATTGTATTGTATTAAATTGTGTTACGCTATGATCCACTCTCTGTTTTATAAACTCCACACAGACATAGGCATTCATCCACACTCACCCCACTTATCTAAGAAATAAAGGACGCGTACAACTGAATGGGCTTAAAGGGGACGGCTTATTTATTTTGAGCAGGGGCGGCCTATTTGAATCTAACTAAAATTTATGTCCCTGCTCTAACTAAGGTGGCGGGCAAAGAACGGCATGCAAAATAAATAACATTGCTGGGAAAATAACAAAGTAATAAAAATAACAAACTCCGGATCTAAGGGCCAATTGCCCTTAATTGCCAAGGACCGGCCACCTGCCAGCGTCCAAGACAACAGCTCAATTATGAAGCGGACTTTTCAAAAAAGGGGCCAATTGCCCTTAAGGCCAGGGGGTTGACCTTCTGCCCCTGACCTCGCAAATAGCACTAAGGCAGAGCTCACCACTCTGCCCGAGTCATCAAAAATTGGGCCACCTGCCCTAAACTACAAATGTCCCGCCAGAATTTCCGCTATCCGAAGTAGATGATCGTTAAGGTCCAGATGTGGGCCGACCTGGGTCGGTGATGCCCAGATCCCGACATCAACCAGCATCTAAGTGTAAATACAGCTCTAATTTAATTACCGTTCTTTCCGCCAACACAAAATAAGCCGACAACAACTAAACGAATAATGCAAACGACTTCTCAACAACTAATTCTGACTAATAAATGGGGCGGGCGGGAGGGCAACGTTTCCTGAAGCAAGAGGCAGAATCTTCTGGAACCAAGAACATCACCCCATCAATCTCCACCTCTGACCTCAACCAGCCTATCCTGAACCGTCATTCAAATCAGCCAACCCGTCAATCAAGACAAGCCGAACCCTCAAGCCCAGATCAAGTGTGTGAGCTAAGGATTCCTGCCAATAGCCAGGTGAGTTTATGCTGTTTTCGGCCAGACCAAGCTGGCTTCTACAGTCTTAAACTCCACACAGACATAGGCATTCATCCACACTCACCCCACTTATCTAAGAAATAAAGACGCGTACAACTGAATGGGCTTAAAGGGGACGGCTTATTTATTTTGAGCAGGGGCGGCCTATTTGAATCTAACTAAAATTTATGTCCCTGCTCTAACTAAGGTGGCGGGCAAAGAACGGCATGCAAAATAAAATAACATTGCTGGAAAATAACAAAGTAATAAAAATAACAAACTCCGGATCTAAGGGCCAATTGCCCTTAATTGCCAAGGACCGGCCACCTGCCAGCGTCCAAGACAACAGCTCAATTATGAAGCGGACTTTTCAAAAAAGGGGCCAATTGCCCTTAAGGCCAGGGGGTTGACCTTCTGCCCCTGACCTCGCAAATAGCACTAAGGCAGAGCTCACCACTCTGCCCGAGTCATCAAAAAATTGGGCCACCTGCCCTAAACTACAAATGTCCGCCAGAATTTCCGCTATCCGAAGTAGATGATCGTTAAGGTCCAGATGTGGGCCCACCTGGGTCGGTGATGCCCAGATCCCGACATCAACCAGCATCTAAGTGTAAATACAGCTCTAATTTAATTACCGTTCTTTCCGCCATATCAGTTCAGCTTGAACTGACCCCCACCAACCTAATTTCGAATACTCCCTCAGCTAAAACCTCTAAACTTCTCAATGCGTCTATTAAATTCTGGAAAAACAAATCCATCCCGACTAAAGAGAGATGCACCCCATCCGGCCTGTACAGGGTCTCGTTTCTAAAGAAATGGCCTCGTGCCTGACGACCACTCCGCCCTCCGTTGCTATAGCCCTGCCGACTACGGAATTGATCCGCCTACGTACCAAATCAATGGCGCCCGGACTGAGTGCATCTCTCCAAACCCTCCTAGGTATAATCTCTGACCAGAAGAAACGGCAAAATCTCCATTCTCTGATCAGGTCCAGCAATAAATTCCTAATCTCAAATCGAATATTGAGACCGGAATTATGCGTGAGGTCGTTGCCCCCCAAGTGGGATGATGACAAACATTGGGTAACCAAACGCCCTAACTGACTCATCCAAGAGACCCCTCAACGCGGACCACCTCATACCTCTACGCCCCAGCCAACGGATAAATCGCGTCTCAGGGAAACGTTCCGTATCCGTGTGACCTGGGACAAGGACAACCAATAAATAAATGAATGTCCCACCATCCAAATCATATTGGTGTCCAAGCGTTGACCTGTAAGTTGAAATGATATATACCGTTAGAAAATTTGAATTAATGGCAAACATCTGGCAACATTTTAAAGGGGGGCCCGGGAGATTCCCTTAAAGGTGATTTTGCAGTTCTATATTAAATTGTTGATAACTAATAGGAATGTGATTTAGGTGATCTATTTAAGACTAATTGATTATTTGACCCACTTGAATTATGTATAATCCCTACCTGTTGTTCCTTATTCTATGGTGGGAGGGGGGGGTGGGGGGGGGGTGGGTCACCCGATTTGACTTGAGGCAAAAAACACAAATCTTCCACCAGTTGGCTAGAGCCTAATTTAAGACTGGTGATAACACAAAAAATTCCTCAAGGCCCCTCAAACACTAAAGCGTGTTTGGGCGAGCGGCTACTCCTCAAATGGGCTCACTGGATTATGTCGGCCTGATGTATCGCTTAAATGCACCAGACCGCCATCTTCCGAGTGCTCGTATGTCGACCTGAGACCAACCCGCCGCAGCGGCTGCCGAAGCGGCGCCGATACGAAAAGAGTGTGTCCCAAAGTCGGCTGGAGAAAGACCCTGATGCAATATACAGCGCCTGAAAACCGACCTGAACTGGAAGTTAGTAAGTGGGGACCCGTCGATGTGCATCAGCCAGGCCCCGGGCAATTGAGGCCGCAACTCCACGTAAGCCAGAGCCGCCGCCACCGGACAAATCCGGCGGTCGCCACTCCGACCCAAATGGACCCACTGCCCCCTGCCCGCTACGTCGGTCTTTGAGCGCTGAATCTTGCACCATAAACCGTCGTGGTGCACGTCGACGTGGCCGAACAGCATAGGCGAGGTAGATGCCCTGGTTGCGGACACCAACTCGCCTACTCTGAACGCCCCATGGAAAGCCATGGCAAAGGCCAACCTGAAAAGTCGAACCTCGTAATCGTTTGAGCAAATCACTCTTAGGGACTTCGAGATTCGACGCAACAGGCTGGCATCAATCGGCCGTCGCCTGTCGGGCAAAACCGGCCTGGCTCTGGCCCATCCCTTTAGCATCCTGGAAAGCAAGAAAGACTTGGTGATGTCTCTCTTCCCACCAAGACGCAAAAAGAATGATATGCCTGCCAGAGAGCGTCCAACAAAACTTCTGGACTTACCCTCCGTGTACAGGCTCCATACATAGGCATTAATAAGACGCTTATAGCTCTTACCTGTGCCACCCTGTTCCAGCAAGAACTCGCTCCAGCGCTCCCATGAGGCCAGATAAGCTCTAAATGTTGCTGGCGCTAGCGACCGCAGGGCCAGCTCCTCTACCCCTCCAGAGGCACCTGCCACAAAAAAGATGGACATTGTTCACCATACTTCTGGGCTAGCGGCACAAGTTGCCTGAATCTTCCCCATTCGAAACGGGACAATGCATCTGCTACTTCATTAAGTACGCCAGGGACGTGCTTGGCTCGCAACGTAATATTGTTCGCCAAGCACATCAACACTATCCGTGCTAGAATGCGCAAAACTGGGAGAGAGGTTGACCTTAGTTGTGTAATGGATTGGACCACCCCTAAGTTATCACACCAAAATACAACCTCCCTGTTTCCCAGTTCTGCGCCCCAGAGCTCTAAGGCGACCATTATTGGAAATATTTCCAATAATAGCATATTCTTGGTCATGCCGTCTCGTGCCCAAGATTCGGGCCAAGCCTCTGCGCACCAACGTCCCGCATAAAATGCGCCGAATCCGGAAGATCCTGCTGCATCCGTATATAATTCCAACTCCGCATTTGCAACGGCTGGAGCTTGCCATATGCATATGCCGTTGAAATTATCCAGAAACATTTCCCACACTTTCAGATCCCTCTTCATTTCTGAAGATAGACGTAGAAAATGGTGGGGTTTGCGAATCCCGACGGTCGCTCGCTGCAGCTTTCTACAAAATATTTTGCCCATGGGTATTACTCTACATGCGAAATTAAACAGGCCCAATAAAGATTGAGCCTGTCTAAGTGTTAACTTAGCAGCCGCGATGGCATAAGTTATTTCGTCATGTAACCGGTGTACTTTATCTAGTGGAAGTTTACACAGACCTTGATCGGAATCAATTTCAATTCCGAGGTACACCAAATCAGTAGTTGGTCCCTCGGTTTTTTCCCCTGCCACGGGAACCCCGAAATCCCTAAATAACTCAAGCGCTGCTTCTAGTAAACTAAGGCACAGGTCAGAATTTGGAGGACCCACTAAAAGAAAGTCGTCCAAATAATGAGTAATGCTGTCAACTCCCGACACTTCCTGCAGGCACCACTGCAAAAATGTGCTGAAGCGCTCAAAATAAGCGCATGAAATGGAGCAACCCATGGGCAAACATTTATCTATGTAAAAGCCCCCATTTAATTTAAATCCCATGTACCGAAATGCGTTCTTATGCAAAGGTAATAGTCTAAAAGCAGATTCAACATCCAATTTGCACATGAGGGCGCCAGGACCAATTTTTTTAATGATGCCTATAGCATCCTCAAATAAACAATAATTAACAGTGCATAATTCATCATCGATGGCGTCATTGACAGACGACCCTCTAGGACAAGAAAGATGCTGAATCAGCCTGAACTTTCCCTTAACTTTTTTGGGCACCACCCCAATAGGGGACAAAATTAGTCCCTCAACTGGTGGTGTTGCAAACGGGCCTGCCATGCGACCTAGTTTTACCTCGGCTTCAACTTTTTGTGATATTATGTCAGGGTGTTCCATGGCCGAGCGTAAGTTTCCCTTACTACCCGTACTAATTGGAGCGGAAACAGGTAATTGAAAACCCTCTGAAAATCCGGACTGCAAAAATATTGCTCCATCTCTGTCCGGATACCGTTCCAGCCATGGTAACATCCTGACCAACACAATTGGAGTTGGGGCTCTATCCAACGACAGGTGCCGCTGGACCGCGGCTTTGTTTTGTCGTGGATTGAGCCCCACCTCCCCCACCAGTTGGAGGTTTTGTGCAATCCTTGATTGCGTGTTGACCTCCGCATCTGATACAAAGGTGCCGAAAACGACACCGGTTACCCAGGTTGCATTGCCCATTATTAAATGAGTAGCACCTACCATGGCCATGTTTCGTATTACTTCCCTTATTAATATTATTGTAAGGCCTGCTCCCATACTGCCTTACCCACCCCTTATTCTCGGGAGCCCTAATAGGTGTAGCCGATTCGGCAACTTCGCCGTATAATTCCACGTCTTTCTTACCAAAATCGTACACCTCCCGGCCATGCTGCTTTCTCCTAAACTCTTCGTCATAGACCCGCCAACCGGGTCCGACGTAAGAGGTGTAGAGTTTATGAATAAGGAACTGGTATCTTACCAGGTTCACATACTCATCCGGATGTGTCTCTAAATAACAGGCCGCAAAAATAAGTATGCCTCTCACCCAATTGTTATAAGTACGAAAGGCATCCTCGCTAGCTGGTCCTTTCTTCCTTGCGGCTAGAAGGGCCCGCCTATCTTTGCTTGTTAAAGCAAAGATATCTACATAGCGCCCTTTTCTGATCCTATCCCTAGCCCTAGGACGCAAACCCCGCTTAACAGCGGTGTTTGCGCATTGGACCGCATCGGACTCGACCGATACGTTAGAGGATCCTGAGCTATGGGACCTATATTCTCTACGCCTTTTCCGCCTTCGTCTCCTCGCGACGCCGTCCGAAGATGACTTATCCTCGGAAGACGTCGATGCCAATGAGGAATCAGAGGTCTCATTTCTGCGCCGTCTCTTACGAGACTTTGCAGATCTTTTCCTCTTAGCTTTCTTCTCTACTGATGAATCCTCTGACCCCCCACTGCTAGACCCTGCATTATCATCCTCTGACCAGTCAGGATCATTCGTGGACTCACCAGTATCAGATGATGCTGCCCTTCTTCTTCTACGTTCACCGCCTCCTCGACTCGACGATGGGCCTTCCATGACTTGTTCCGTGGAATCTTGACCTGTCAATAGAGGTTCGTTAACAACCCCCATCACAGGTGGAACATTCGGCGAAACCCTTTCAGCAGAGGAAATGACATTTCCCCCTCGCGCCGCAGTAATAGTCGGAGCTATCGCTTTGGCTATGAGGTCAGATACTGACTCCAAAGTTCCCGAAGGGGCAGTTCCCCCCTGCCCACCTGTCCCGGTGGTTAACAGAGGAGCCACTGCCGACACCACCGCTGCGCATATAGATGTAAGCGCCGATGTGTCTAATGACACGGTGTTACCCTCTGTGTTCCTCCCTGCAACCGCGTCTGCATATGAGCGACCCGGTTGCGTCCTGGCCCCTTGTGGCGCCATATTGGTTTCCCTAGCCTTCTCAGCGACCAACCTTCTCCTCGCTGCCCGTCTAGATCTGGCGTTAGGATTTCTAACCCCCTCTACAGGATTCATTTCAGAATCGCTTTGTTGGTCCCCGTCGCTAGCCTCGCCTTCTCCGCTTGCAACTGCAAAGGGAGCTTCCTCTTGTGGCCCGGATTCGCTGCTTTGCGAATCCACTTCACCTGAGTTACCGCTTGAGGATACAGATTCGGCCGAATCCTCGCCATTATCCTGCCACGTAGCTACGGCCGACTTAAACATTTCAAATTCGGCATAAGTTAACTTATGCCTCATGTCCTCAATAAATTTCCCCCTGGGGTTGACATTATAATTAATGCCACTAGATGGCGCTGCTGCCACATTGCTATTATCTCCCTTTTTATGTGACTTCCTGCTATTCCCCCTTTCTCCAGCAGAGGGCGCTCCAGGCATTGAAGTGCCTGCAACACCCTCTTCAGCATCTCTGTCTGCAGCCCTGCGGCCATTTCTACCTCTTGCTGCCTTTCTACTCCCAGTGCTCATAGGCACTGCACCCCCTTTTTTACTTGTATTAGGAGCTCCGGTCCCCCGACCGTTGCCCCTTGACTTTGGCAGCACACTTTTTTCCCTGCCTCCTTTACTGGCTGGCGCCCTGTTGTTGCTAGGGGCAACGGGATGTCTATCCCGTCCCCCAGCGCGCCTGCCATTATTTTTACCAAGGGGAGAGGGAGCCGGGCCGGGCTGCATCCCGGCGTCCCCCTCACCCATCACATCACCGCTTATTTGCGCGGTGACTGCTGCCGGGCGCGACGCCCGGCGCTTACTAGATGCCCGGCCGGGGGGAGAAGAGAGCAGCGCTGGTGAAGGGGGAGCCGGAGCAGGATGTATCCTGGCATCCCCCTCCCCGTCCGCTGCGTGGCATGCTGCGGTTACCGCAGCCGAACGCTTCCCCCTGCGCCTGCTGACTACTCGGGCGGGGGGAGGAGTGACCAGCGACGGTGCTCCTAACGGACCACCGCGCGATCTCCCCCGCCGCCCGTCGCCATTATAAGTGGGTGCATGCGGCGTCACGGATTGAGCCCCGCGACGCCCGGCACCAGCCCCATCAGCTCTGGGCAATCCCTGGGAGGGGGAAAGAGCCCTGGCGCCAGCAACCCTCCTGCGTGGCGAAGGGGATAAGCCCCTTACGTCGCCGCGCGCAGGAGGCCTAGCCCTAGCCCTAACCTCAGCCTCATCCAGGCTGGCATATCTAGTGGGAGCCCCCACAGAACGCTTGGGCCTGGCAGGCATTATAGAATAGAGGGGATAGAACAGCTAGAAAAAGGGGAAGGTATTTAAGGTGGTGAATATAGGTTAGCAGTGATAGTATAGATAACTGGGGTGAAAAGAGATGGGTATAGAGAATATAGAAAGATTAGGAGAGAAATAAGAAGGAAATATAGAATATCGGTGACAGTTATTAACAATAATGTCTTTGTACTCAACAGTCCTCCTCAACGTTTCCTGAAGCAAGAGGCAGAATCTTCTGGAACCAAGAACATCACCCCATCAATCTCCACCTCTGACCTCAACCAGCCTATCCTGAACCGTCATTCAAATCAGCCAACCCGTCAATCAAGACAAGCCGAACCCTCAAGCCCAGATCAAGTGTGTGAGCTAAGGATTCCTGCCAATAGCCAGGTGAGTTTATGCTGTTTTCGGCCAGACAAGCTGGCTTCTACAGTCTTTTTCATATGATTATGACATCCGTCTGATGAGAACATCATTGTGATTTTTGTATTGGATGCACTCTCTACAGCGAAGCTGTGCAGATAAGGGTTGTATAATTCTTTTATTTATACATGTGAAGGTGGAGGCGCAGACAGCGTGTTGGTGTTAAACCTTTTCTTGTCACTTGTACTCTGTTGGGGCAATTTGGGAATACCCCTTTATCACCACTCACGCATTTGCTGACTCTGCCTGAGGCGCACTGTGTCTATACTATTTTTACCTATATCTAAATCTCTACATGTTTTATCACTGGCAGCAACCAGCACTAATTTTGCCTATAATTTTGACCATAAATAATTTAATTTGGACCTGGACCACCAACCCAAAAACTTAGTGGCACCTCAGGGTGCTTAGGCACGCAGTTTAAAAAAAACACCGGGCTAGTTATTTTTCATAATTCATCAAAGCCCAGTCCTCCCAGTGAGTCCTGCCTCTGAACCTAGACCTTATCATATGATGCGAGGGGACCAGTGGCAGATTAAGCCTTCGGGGGGGCCCGGGGCACTTTAGACAGGGGGGCCCCCTTGCACTTGTCATTACTGGCCGCAAACTGCATGGGGGAATATTACACTGTCAAGACACAGAGTAAAGGCAGTATAAACTTGGTCAATGGGTAACTTCAGGGGATATATACATATACATATATATATATACACACACACACACACACACACACACACACACATACACACATACACATAGGTGCCGATTTATGTTTTCGCTGGTGGGTGCTCAAGCCAAAAATATAGGGGAGTGGTTTCATGGGGAAGGGGCGTGGCCACAAAATAATACCACTTTATATTACGCAGCACAGTTGTCTCCAATATTCAAATTAGACTGACTGTCAGCAAATGGCCAGGCCCAGGCAGGCACCCCAAGAAAATAGAAGCTGACAAGCCTGACAGGACTGGAGTCAGATGCTGTTGTGAAACTACATGTCCCAGCATGCCCTGTCACAGTTTTAGCAATCTATTATATAAAATCTATGGCAGGGCATGCTGGGACATGTAGTTCCACAACAGGTGGAGGGCTGGGGGCATGAGTTTGACACCAACCACTGATCTAAACACTCCTCCTTTCATTTATTCCTGGCTGCTGTAATATGAGCTCTGGTTTTTATAAATGGCCTGCCCAGTGCCCTGCTATTAATTTCAATTACATTCTTGATTTTGCACACCATAATGCCAGTTACACGGTACATGACACACAGTAATGCCCATTACATGTTATGCCACACAATGCAATGCCCATTACATGTTCTGCCAGGACTGAAGAAGCTTTTTGTAAAGGAGGGAAAACCTGGGCAGTGCGCGCCAAAGGCGCGCGTCAAAATTTTTCAACATAATGCTGATTACACGCAGGGCTATTTTTCTGCAGGCTCCAGCAGGAACTGAGGACCTTATTCTAGTTCACTCTTTCTGACAAAATATTTCTTAGATGGACAAAACCATGTGCACTGCAGGTGAGGCAGGTGTAAAACCCCACCCAAATCTAATTATCTCTGCACAAGCAACACCTGCCTCACCTGCAGTACACATGGTTTGGTCCATCTAAGAAATATTTTGTCAGAAAGAGTGAACGAGAATAAGGGCCCCAGTTCCTGCTGGAGCCTGCTGAAAAATAGCCCTGAATACACGTCACACCCATTACATAGTATACCACGTGCCATATTGCCCATTACATGTATGCCACACCCCGTGAAGCCCATTACACATTATGCCCATTAGTTGTTATGCCACACACAGTGAAGCCCATTACACATTATGCCCATTACTTGTTATGCCAGGATGCAATTTTTTTCTAAAGTAGGGATAACATGGGCAGTGCGCGCCGAAGGTGCTCGTCAAAATATTTCACCATAATGACGATTACACAACACACACCCATTACATAGTATACCACATGCCATAATGCCCATTACATGTTATGCCACACACCGTAATGCTCATTACATGTTATATCAAACACCATAATGCCCATTACACATTATACCAAACACCGTAATGCCCATTACACGTTATATTGAACACAGTAATGCCCATTACACCACACACTTATATCCATTACATATAATACCACACGCTGTCATGTCTATTACATATTATGCCACATAAGTGCTGCTTACCTACATGCTCGTTGCTACAGGTTTAGTGCTCGTTGCTAGAGGTTGCATGCTCTTTGCCAGGGGTTGCATTGCATGCTCTATGCCAGGGGTTGCATCATGCTCAATGCAAGGGTTACTTGCTCATTGTCAAGGGAAGTGAGATGCTTGTTACCATGAGGGTGGTGACAGTGGCAGGCAGAGAACATCAATCAGGTCTAGGGGCGAATCCAGAAAAATATGACAGGAGAGGCACCACAATAAGTGAGTGGGGTGAAGGGTAATATTGTGCGTGCCTTTGGGTGTGGCCACAAAACAAGGGGAGTGGTCTAACAGGTAATGCGAGTCACACTTATTTTCATTGCGTGTGGAGCATGGCTTCTGCTAGGGGGCAGGGTTAAGGACAGGGTGAGTGTGCGGGGGCATGTATGGTATGAGACAGGGTTAGGGACAGGGTGAGTGCGCGGGGATAGGTGCAATAGGGGACAGGGTGAGTGTACGGGGACAGGGTGAGTGTGCAGGAACATGTGTGGTAAGGGACAGGATTACAGACAGGGTCAGTGTGCAGGGACAGGTGTGGTAAGGGACAGGGTGAGTGTGCGACTACAGATCTGCTAGGGGACAGAGTGAGTGTGAAAGGACAGGTGTGGTTAGGAGACAGGGTTAGGGACAAGTGAGTGTGTGGGGACAGGTGTGTTAGGGGACAGGGTTAGGGACAGGTGAGTGTGTAGGGACAGGTGTGGTAGGAGACAGGGTAGGGACAGGTGAGTGCGCGGGGACAGGTGTGGTAGGAGACAGGGTAGGGACAGGTGAGTGTGCAGGGACAGGTGTGGTAAGGGACAGGATTACGGACAGGGTGAGTGTGCGACTACAGATCTGCTAGGGGACAGAGTGAGTGTGCAAGGACAGGTGTGGTTAGGAGACAGGGTTAGGGACAAGTAAGTGTGTGGGGACAGGTGTGTTAGGGGACAGGGTTAGGGACAGGTGAGTGTGTAGGGACAGGTGTGGTAGGAGACAGGGTAGGGACAGGTGAGTGCGCAGGGACAGGTGTGGTAGGAGACAGGGTAGGGACAGGTGAGTGTGCAGGGACAGGTGTGGTAAGGGACAGGATTACGGACAGGGTGAGTGTGCGACTACAGATCTGCTAGGGGACAGAGTGAGTGTGCAAGGACAGGTGTGGTTAGGAGACAGGGTTAGGGACAAGTGAGTGTGGGGACAGGTGTGTTAGGGGACAGGTATGGTAGGAGACAGGGTAGGGACAGGTGAGTGCGCGGGGACAGGTGTGTTAGGAGACAGGGTAGGGACAAGTGAGTGTGGGGACAGGTGTGTTAGGGGACAGGTATGGTAGGAGACAGGGTAGGGACAGGTGAGTGCGCGGGGACAGGTGTGTTAGGAGACAGGGTAGGGACAGGTGAGTGTGCAGGGACAGGTATGGTAGGAGACAGGGTAGGGACAGGTGAGTGTGCGGGGACAGGTGTGGTAGGAGACAGGACCTCTCTGTGCCCCCATCATCCAATCCATCCCCCCTACACCTCTCCATCCCAGCCCCCCATCACCCCCACACCTCTGTATGATACTTTTGCAGGGTGCTGGGCTGGGGAGGAAGCCCCTACCATCAGCGCAGCGGGGGGGGGGGCACAGGGAACCGGGCAGAAGAAGAGAAAACGCTGCCGGGTGCGATGCGGTGCTGCTGCGCCAGCGGGAGAACTGAAACCAGGTCAGGTCAGGTCAGGACTTAGTGGGCAGCATCGTTTGTCCCCGTCCGTCCGTCTTCCCACCCCCCCAGCGATCCGCCCTGGTACCCAACTTCCCTGATATACAGTGGCGCACTGGCGCAGCTGCGGAGGGAGAGCAGGACTTAAAAAAAACAAAACCGCCCATACAAATGAATGGGAAGCCATTCATTGGCTGAGACCTCTCTCAGCCAATCGCTGATTCGCTGAGAGAGGTCTCAGCCAATGAATGGCTTCCCATTCATTTGTATGGGCGGTTTTGTTTTTTTTAAGTCCTGCTCTCCCGCCGCAGCTGCGTCACCGTATATATCAGGGAACCAGGGCGGATCGCCGGGGGGGAGGAGGAAATGGACGGACGGACAGGGAGTCAGATGGACAAACGGCAGCCAGATTCTTCTGTGTGCCCGCTGAGTTCCCGGACATTTTATAGTCCGGAAACGCAGCCCAGCAGCGTGATTCAGGCTGCCCGTGGGTGCTCATGTATTTCTGTGGGTGCTCAAGCCCTTGAGCACCCACAGGATCGGCGCCTATGCACATACATACATACATACATACATACATACGTACATACCACATGAAAAGCCTGTGTTTGTCCCTCTGCACCTTACTCTGTAGGAGACCTCGCAGTCCCAGTGCTGCCTCTGATTAAAAACCCTCCAATGACTAGGCTGCTGCTGCTGTTATCCATGGGCCTGAGAAGCATGTAATGAGCTCCACCAATCAGAGCTCAGCACAAACATCTCAGCCTCTGCCCTCTGGTGCAAAGTGTCATGGGACTAAGTCAACTCCCAGTAATGCACTGCACATTTGGCTCCCAATGCTCAGCACCATTAATCATTGTCACATTGGCAGATAGGTGAAGCTGCAGCACTACCCCACTCCCATGCACAAAACCTTTAGCTAAAAAAAAATATATATATATTTTTTGAAAAATACATGCCAACCACAGGGGGCCCCTAGCTAGAGGGGGGGCCCAGGGGCACTGACCCCTTGTGCCCCCATTATTATCCGGCCCTGGTGGGGACCCAATCTTTTTGCTTATAGCCCCCAAAAAATCCATGCTGGAGTCTTCTTTAAATTGATTGGGAATAAAGACACCCCACGCCCAGTAGTGGATTTCCCACTAGACACTTGAGGGATGTGCTCACATACATGAGAGTCCTGCTAAGCCAATGGCCAGATGAGGCCAGGTAATAATTATTATTTCAGAAAGCCCCAACATGGAGGGGGCAGTGACATGATAGGGAGTGAGCAATAATGCTGTGCCCTAAATTTGCCCCATGTGAATAAAGGTCTGAAAGGGAGGGAGAAGGAACTAGAAATAAAATATGACTTATGTTATAGCTACCAAAGCTGGTGTAAGGTTTTCGGGACAAAACTTCAGCTTACCGCTCCAACCACCACACACATACCAATACCGACTTTGCAGATCCTCAGGTGAAAGTGTAGAGGTGGCGTCTTAGTTCAACACCTGCCGTTTGCATTAAGGGCCTTATTCTGGTTGACTTGTTCGGCTGCAAATTTGCACGGGGACCGATGTTTTGCGCATGCGCAGCAGCATTTCTGCGCATGTGTATACACTGGGTCTGATCGCCGAGTGCACGCTCCCAGCCTTACGAGCGGGGGGGTGGAGAGGGGCGTGGGGTCCCGGCCTGTACCATTAGCATATGTGAAAACCCAGTGTTTCATGGGCGTTCCCATGAAAAAGCTGGTCGTACACATGCTATTGCGTTCGTAACGTACGTGCAGGGGGCAGACAGCTGGCATAACCAGATGTCAGCTGCCCACCCAATTCCCTGGAATTCTACACGCATATGTACGAGTGGTCTGGACCAACCTTTACATATGAGTGCGCCTTCACCATCATTTCCCAGAGGTTTCCACTGGTATGTGAATGGATCTTCATGTAAAACATCCATTCTCAAGCCTTGTGAACGCATCCCGTGTGCGAATGGGTGGCGCCGGCTAACCATTCGCAAGGCGGGGTTAGAGTGACTCACAAGGATGCGAATTCCCATCCGAGCGGGTCAACTAGAATAAGGGCATACGTTTAACAAGGATGCCTATTTATGAGTCATACTTAATTTTGTGGTAATCAGCATCAATAAAAAAGACAGTAGTTGGAATAAAGTAGAAGGAGGCCAATACCGTAAAGTGCGGCCCAATATTTACCATTTCTTCTGTAAGCTGCATCAACTTTATCACCGATTCCCAGAAAGTCATCCGCTATGGACCTGGGGTAGCCTTTCTCTAGAGTCCTACCTTCTTCATCATAACTGAAATAGAGTACAATAATCAAATAAAGCAAAGCATACAGTACAGGCCCTCAGCCCCTACTCTCTTCTAAAATGGACATTGAAAACATTGTCATCAGTATCCGGATGAGAAGTCAACAGTGTCTAAATCGGGAGTCAATAGGTCGAAACCAAAAGGTCAACGTGCACTAGGTTGGCAAAACATTGACATGCGCTCAGTCAACAGTGACAAAATGTCGATACGACACTGGCCAACAAATGAAATGTTGAACATGAGATTTTCATGATCCCCCATGCCCATTTTTTGTAATTTTTCATGCTATAGGATCGACGTGGACTATAAAGTTGACTCGCCATGCCAGGGTACACGCTACACTAATTGGGGTCCGTGTGCTCAGGTGTCAACATTGACACTCAAAAAGTGTCAACCCTTTTCATGTTGTTGTTAATGCACTCGTTGCCTTTGATGGTGCTCCTCATCCTTCTACACAGAGCGATACAGTAATGAGGTCACACATGCCGCAATATCAGCAGCTATATCTCCAAATGGACCCCCAAAATCTCTGGCATTATTAAATGCCCATAAACCCTAAGAATCAAGCAGTTCAATATAACAAAGAGTCTCATTGTCTTAACTACTGGCCATTGTCTCCCATACCTCCAATATTTGTCTCCAGTGAAGAAAAGAGTTTTGCCAGTGGCATCATTATGAACAGCTGCGTCTATAGATTTGAGAGTTTTTGGAAATCCAATCTCATGCAACTTTTTGGGATAGTCATCCAGTATATCATACCCATTCAGAGCCCAAAATTTCTTTCCTGGAAAAGACGTAATGAACATCAGCATCTTATTTATCACAGTAGCCCTGATGCATTTTTGACCGATAAAAACAGCCTGATATTGCGATTAATGACCAATTATCATCATCACGTCCAGTTAGAGGCTGTCTTCACAGCTCCCTCTCTACATATGCAGTAAGTTTGAAACAATCAGTTGTCCTTGCAAAAATTGCTTTCACTTTCTGTTGAGACATCTTTTGGCACACCAAGGAGTCAATTGGTCTGTCAAGTGGCCTCTAATGGTCACTGGTGGTACTTTACCTCGTAGAGTTGAGGAGCAGTTAGCCTTTTATATACAGATATAGCCGTCCTCATCTAGCCCTTTAATATGATTAAGTGAGTAATAGGATTACTTTGCTAATCCCCTCCTGTATTGTTCTATGTATTGTATTGCTGCTGAGAACAATAGGCCTTGGCTCACCATGACTATCCAGAGACGGCTAGCTGGGGAGGGCTCCATCCATACGTAGATAGTTACAGTTAAAAACTAATATTGTCATTGACTAATTTATCTGGCAGCCCTTGGGCTTCGATCACATGGATGTTTGGTTTTTCTTAGTAGAACTAATATTACAAAGACTGTAGTGCCATCTAATATTCTCTTGTATATTTTATAATTAATCACAAAATGTCTTTGCAATCTATATTTGCAGTCTTTTCTCCAGGGAGTAACATAAAAAGATGCTTGGGACTTCTAACTCCTCGTGAGCGAGCCACATAATGCTGCCCATGGGAGAAGTAGCTGGGCCTGGGATCTACGCCTGCAGCATTGGACAGGTTGTCCTGTATTGCTCATCTCCCTGATGTGACGTAGAGATAATACATACCTCAGTTTAATTCTGGGTTACTAAGAAATACAATAGTAAAATCACCATCCAAATTCAATGAGTAGTTTTTTAAGTGATGCCGGAACGACAGACAAAAATTCTGAATTTTTTTTTTTTTTTTGTGTCTCCAAAGTTCACAAACAGTCCATAGAGGTATATTTCTCAAAAGAAAATGTGTACATGAGCCTTACAGTTTTATTATATGTATAAATCTAAATATATATAACAAAGTATGTGTGTGTGTGTTCCAGAATAAATCTGGAAGCCTGGAGCAATTTACACCAAGCCTAGTATATGTACAGTATGACTTACAAAAAATACTGCAGGGATAAGACACCTCTAGCACCCCTGTGGGGGACCGTGGCACAAAAAAAGTGTTGGCCCACTACACAAAGTGGGTCAGGGAAGCAAGATATGGCAAAGTTGCATAGCATAGAGGTAGTAGAGGACATTGATTGGATTCAGATTAGATTCACAGCCACTTAGACCCTCAATCCTAACCCCACTGGCGGCACAAAAAGGGCCCTACACAAAGTGGGTCATGGAAGCAACATATGGCAAAGTTGCATAACATAGAGGGGGTAGAGGACATTGATTGGGTCCAGTTAAGGTTTACAGCCACTAACACTCACAATTTCGACACAGCCTGGGTCCCAGGGTTGGATAAAACAGGCAGACATTAGCTATATCATACACTGAATCATAATATTATATACAGTTACGGATTCTATGCCAAGGTAAAATAAAACATCTCCGTTAGCTAGGGGTAGTGTGTAAAACATCTCCATTAGCTAGAAGGTGGTGTGTAAAACATCTCCTTTAGCTAGGAGGTGGTGTGTAAGACTTGGCTAGAAGGGGGTGTAGACTGGTACCAAGTAGCGATGTGGCTGTGGTACAGTGACGATATGCATCTGTACAAAGCTAGCACACTACTGGGGCCAAACATGAAATCCAGCCTGGAGATAGACGCTCTCTATATTCAAATGAGCCAGTACCAACAAATGATAAACTAAGCAACAACAGTACATATCACCTGACTGGATCATGGCATTCTCCAATTGTAGTCATTAGGAGAAAATTAACAAAGCTTGGTTCATTAGCAGAATAGTATCTTACCTTTAAAAATATATACAAGATCCTTCTGTGGATATTCGTAAGCAGCGTCAATCTTGTTGGGAAGTTCAGGCCAGAAAGACTTAATCAAGACCAGCTCTGCTTCTATCATCTGAGGATGAACCCTCCAGAAGAATCTAGAAGCAGGAGAGAAACACAGAAATCATTCTATCATAGTGATGGCTTGTACATTTCATTTTATAGGCTGCATAAGGCATCTTCTACAAAAAAATTTGCAAAATTCTACAAAAATGTATGCAAAATTCTACAAAAATTGTTGCAAATTTCTACGAATTTTTTTTTGCAAAATTCTACAAAATTTTTTGCAAAATTCTACCAACCTGTCTTTGAAGATAAACTTTTCCCCTCTGAGCTCCGTTATTGCATCAATCTCCAGCTCTGGGTCACACTTTTCGGGTGTTTTGGGGTGTTTTGGGTTGGGGTCTCTGTTGCCAGGCCCTAGAATGGACAATAGCATTCTTAATGTGTCACTCTTTACATATGCGAGACCTCATGAAATAGCCAGAACTGAAGTTACGCTTATGAAATGCGGCATGTGTTGTACTCACCGTACAATTCCTGGATCCCCTGCACATCATCGTCAGGAAGAATGAAGCTACTGGTCTCTGTGTAGGAGTACACTGGATACATCAGAGAACCAGGATCCCTAGAGTGGTCCAGGCCCATTGCATGGCCAAATTCATGAGCAGCAACAATAAACAGGTTGTATCCTGAAATAAATTAGTATTCTTTTAGAATTATTCAACTTCCATCAAGGATCCAAATAAACCAGTTACTACATGATGTGCCTAATATCTCAAACTGTTAACAAATACATTATGGGGTGTATTCAATGCGGCACCGAGTGGCAGCGAGGGAGGTTTGTCCGGTGAGGATGGCTTCCTCGCCGTCCAACCCCCTCTCACCGTATTCAATGTTTGGGAGAAATCCCCGTCACTAGAGGATGGAAAGGATCCCCTTAAATTCCAAGGTTCGCCGTAAATGCAGCTAGTCCAGGGAAGCCGAGAGGGGGGGGGGGGGTAATAATTACCCGGGCTTGCTGGAGGTGCCCGGCGGGGGCCCCCCTTCCCCCTCCATCCCTCCTGGGCAGCAACATGCTGTTGGTGAGTGCTGCTGCTGCTGCGTTTAGAGTTTTTAGAGTTTTTTCACAACCGCTAAACATTTTGGGGGCGTGGTCTAAACATGGAAGGTGGCCACACACAGCTGTTTTGACGGCGTTTCCACCTCGCTGAAAAGAACCAGCTAGGTGGAAATGGCGAGTTCAATACTCTGACGGCAAGCTATCGGCACTGCTCTCCGTATAGCTCGCCGTCAGGGGCTCGCCGACGGCATTGAATACACACCATAGAATGTACTACTAATTGATTCCATTGTGCATACTAATGTGATTCCATTGTGATTAGCAAATGGTAACATCTTAATATTCCACTAAATGAACCCATAGCCTCCAACTGTACCAATTTACCCGGTACAGTACCGTTTTTTAATGGTCTATACCGGCTCAAACACATGGTACCAATTGTACCGGTTTTTAGACCTTACAGAGCATTTTTGCTCTACATAGAAGTGATGATAAGAAAATAAGACTACAACTCCCAGAATCCCTCGGACAAAAAGCACCACCACTAGCCAATCACATCAGAGCTACGATGGTGACAGCGAGGCTGGGAACGCATGTCCAGGAAGTGGTGCATTCCCTGTAATTATACGCCCCGTTCCCTGTTTGGTGTCCGGCTGGCACCAGACTTCCCTCCCTGCAACAAAAGCCCCAGATATGCAACCAATCTATTTAAAAGCTAGGAGGCATGGCCACACTCTCTTTACCAGTGGCCTCACCCCCTCCTCAATTTACTATTACCAGTTTATTGCTTTGGCTTCTTTGGGTAAAATAAACCAGCGTACATCTGGCATTTAAGCTGGCATGATAATGCACGCGGCAATTGTGTCTGCCGAATCAATTCAAATTTGCCATAAATCCTCATAGGCTAAATCAATAGTGGGTAAAACTTAGCCACAGTGGAGCCCCTTATGGTTCTAAGGAGTAAATTTACTAAAGGTTCCTGAAATGAAAAGAAGTGATGTTGCCCATAGCAACCAATAAGATTCTCTTTATCATTTTGTAGGATGCGATAAAGAAATTATACAATCTGATTGGTTGCTATATACAACATCACCTCTTTTTATTTTTAGAACCATTAGTAAATTTAGCCCTACAACTCCCTGAAAGGTCAATTGGCAAATCAGCTGCTAATGTGAGCGGGTTGTAATGTTTTTGATTATGCTTTATGCATTTAAATAAAATTCCTTTTCTGTAAGATGCCTCCATCTATTCACCTTGCACATTTGCTCTTAACCCCATCATAAAGGGTAGTAGATGAGTGAAAAGCCTCCAGCCAGAGGCCTGAACCTGTTCTGGGCCTGAGACAAAATGTTCTGGGCCAAAATGTACTGTCCATAAGTGTTCTGTTAATGTCCCCTGTGAGTGTCTTCTTTCTAAATTCAATATATACATCTCTCTTTCTCTCTCTCTCTCTCTCTATCTCTCTTTTTTTATTTTTTATTATTTTTATTTTTATTTTTTTATTTCATCGACCGACCCCCATACCCAGAGTTCCTGGACCTATATTTCATGAAAAATAGTACTGGATATAAGAATATCCTTATTAAAAAAAATAAGGATCAAATTGGGGTAACGGGAAAAAAGATTTTTTCACCTAGGTGAAAAACACAGGCGCTTATGGGGTGGATTGTTGAGCTAGCTGCTCACACCTGGGGAGGGTCAGTCCCCAAAAGACAAAAAAAAAGAAAAAAAGGGGAAATGGTGGAGCTTTAGCAGTATACAAATAATAATATGATCAATGGATGCAGTTGAAATCCCGGCGGTCAGAATCCGGGCGGTCAAAATCCCGACCGCCGAAATTGGCACTTTGTCCCTCTGTGGGTGCAGCGAGCCCGCAAGGGGGGGGGGGCGATCCATGTCCCCCTCTTGCCGGGATTTCGGTGGTTGGGATTCCGGCGTCGCGATTTTGATCACTGGGATTTCAATCAATTGGGTATCACATAAAATAATTTAATTCAATCTACTAAATATACATATAAAGAGTAATTTTAAAACATAATACACGGAAATAAAAAATGACAATAAAATATGCACTCAATTGTATATCAATGTTAAAAGGACGACGGAGGTTATACTTATAGTGTGTCCCGCTTGTTCCTAGTAGTACTCTCCTTTATTATTAGGCATGGTCTCCCTCATTGGTATCCATAGTGTAACTGGTATGATGGGTATCCATATACCTCGCTGGAGACCTTGTAGTCTACTACAATTTGTGAGAGATATGATGGTTCAGTCTCACAGTCCGAATAGGCTCCAAATTTAAGCAGGTAGTGGTGTCCCAGTATGGCAAAGTCCAGTTATTAAATGTGCAGCAAAATGTGGCGATCCAAGATGAAATAAGGGAGAGGAGAGTTGGTCCAAGTGAGACAACAGCAATTAAAGTCCAAAGTCCAACAAAGATTGTAGAAGACTACATGGATATGGATACCCACCAAACCAGTTACACTATGGATACCAATGAGGGAGACCATGCCTAATAATAAAGGGAGTACTACTAGGAACAAACGGGACACACTATAAGTATAACCCCCGTCGTCCTTTTAACATTGATATAATACAATGGAGTGCATATTTTATTGTATTTTTTATTTCCTTGTATTATGTTTTAAAATTACTCTTTATTTGTATATTTAGTAGATTGAACTAAATTATTTTATGTGATACCCAATTGATCATATTATTATTTTGACACGGCTAAAGCAGTAACATTGGGGCAGATGTATTAAGCCTGGTGAAGAGATAAAGTGGAGATAGAGTGAGAGTGAAAGGAGATAACGCACCAGCCAATCAGCTGTGTTTGAAATATGACTGTTGGGAGTTGATTGGCTGGTGTGTTGTGTCCTCCCACTTTTTCTCCAGTTTATCTCTTCGCCAGGCTTAATACATCTGCCCCATTGAGCGCTCCAGCACTATTCCAAATAGGGGTAAGACTAGATGGGCCACTTGGTTCTTATCCGCTGTCACATTCTATGTCTCTATTTACCTTTGTTGTCATTTGTGAATATTTCATCATCATCGAAATGCGTGTCCCCTCCAATTTTCTCTCCAGGGGGGAAAGCATGAGCCAGAAGACCATTGGGGCCATCAAAGGGGTAGTAGTCACCATGTTCTAAAGACAGGAAAAATAAAAAAAAAGGCAATTGCATTATACACTGACTATAATACTGCAAGTCATCATTTGTAAATGGACCACGATGCCTACAGGGTGTGTATCCGTACAGTAGGTATGAATAATTCCCACATAAGTGTCGGAACGCAGCAATGAGGTAGTCAATCAGGTACTGAGCCGTTCACACTCACCTTGTACAATGGTTTGAAGGTTACTTTGTCTCTTGTGACCTACAGACTTCTGGCTGACATATGGAGAAGGCAATTAGCCTAAGCATGAGGGATCCAAAAAGCTAAGCTTCTCAGATCTAGTTAAATACCTGCTGTAATTAAACTGCAGTATACCATGGTTGCCTACATTATGACTGTCCTCTCCGGGAGAGGGCAGCCAGTTCCTTCAGGCAGGGGGACGGGGCAGCTAAAGGGGCAGGATGTGGCCAGAGCTACAATGGCACGTCATGTTTTGGGGGGTGTGGCCAGTGCGAATGTGTCCTAGTGGCCACTCCCCCCCCCGCAATGCAATGCCAGTATATACGTGTGGGTCCCTTGTTCCGACGTTGCTCCTCCTCTCCCTGCCCCCTCTCCTCCCCAGGTCTTTACGGCGAAGGGGAACTAGTCACAACCATTCCGGGAGGCTTGCCCCCCTTTCCGGTGGTCCGGGAGGAGACCCAATTTCTGGGACCCTCCCGGCCATTCCTGGAGGGTAGGCAACCCTGCAGTATACGACATTGCTTATTTCTAAATACATTGTGCTAATTAGGAATTGTGAAGCATTGTGGAAATAAGCATACTATACTTTTTATCATACCACAGTAATAGCGTAATAATAATAATAATCGATAAAGGGTATTGAATTGAAAACAGTAAAATATTTTTAGGGGGGAAGGTGGGCAAGGCTCCCACCTTCCCCCCAGAGCCCCCCAGAGCCGCCCGCTCCACCCCCCCCCCCCCCCCCGGAGCTGGGGAAAGAAGTGCCGTAAATCGCGAGTCCGGGGGGGAGGGGGTCGGACTAAAATGCCATGAATCGCGTCATTTCGCGTCATTTTAGCCCCACCCCCTACTCACGGACCTGCGAATCGTGGCGTTTGTGTGGATTGGGGGCGGGCTTTTATACGGCAGCCTTGTCCCCTCCCCCCAACCTGCACATTTTGTTGTCCTCTCCGGGCTTCTCCCGGAGAGGGACATTAAAAAGTCGGCAAGTATGTAACAAGCATGGGGGTTTTATTTTGGAGGAATAACTTTCTGTGTAATAAAAGGGGTTTACCATCTTACCAATAACTTAAAAAAAAAATATTTTAAAAAAGCTATAAAAAATAGCTTTATGTACTGGATATGCAATGCGTTTAGTAAAAGTGACAGTTAGGTGTGTACCGTAAAACATTTTCTGAAGTTAACTTAATCCAAATGTTAAGGTATAGGTTGAAACCTAAAGGCCGACATGCATTAAGTTGAAATTGAAAAATGGTCGACACAGGCAAAAGGATGACATGACAAGGTTGAACTTTGAAGACATAAAATATGGCTGACATTTTTTTCTTTCCATTTATTGGACTTCCTTATACTTTATCATCCATATGGACTGGGAATGGTAAAGCCTGTAGCGTGGCGAGCGAAGCAGGTCAGTACATGACGTCCACGTGCGCAAAAGCCGAAACTGATACAAAACAGTGAAAAACTCAGGTGCAGCTTTTCCATGTTGACTTGTTGATTTGGCAGAACTTTTGTCAAAGCCAACCTTGTGCGTTCTGACCTTCTGCTGTCATCCTAAACTTTGTCTGCAAGCTATACCAGACAGTGTATATACACAAAAGAATCCTATGGGAAAATTTGAGCGCTAGGAGCAGGTGTACTGTGCCGCGTACAGATGGCTGCCTTCTGGTAGAGGGATGCCGCCCTCACTTAGGGGATACACAGAGAAAAAGAACCAGTGGGCACCTTCTGTACGCTAAAACAATTTATTACACAAATAACACAAAAACACAATATATACACACAAAATTATAATAAAAGACAATGGTTTGCATGCATGCAATACTTCAATAAAAAGATTATAAAAAAGCCATTTCACTGCATTTGCATGAGAAGTAACCAATAGTTACCAGTTCCTGATTGGATGGATAAATTGCCAGGTGTGGACAGATGTTTCAGTCTCGCACAAATTTGCTGTGGGCAAGATATTATAAGTCTTTCCAAGTGGGATCAGGGCTTCCAGGATGGATACACACCGTATACATAGCAAAACTCCTTATTGGTGCTTGGTGCTGTCTCCTCCGATCATGAGGGCATCTGTGAATTAGCCTGATGGATGTACCGAGCCAAGGGCCTGGTGTTAACTGAACCCTTTCTCCGGGTGCTGCGCCAGCCGTCGGCCCGACTTTGGGCTAGGATGGACGGTGCTCCACTGGGTTAGGAACAGCCCAGCACTTCCATGTGTTGGCGTGTGCAGCGCAGACCTCTGGTGCAGACAGCGGCTGCTGGACTCACTTCCCAGACGATCGTCTGTATGTCAGACAGGCGGTGGGCTAGTATTGTTAGTGAAGTGCCCTGCAGGTCCTCAACTGCTGATCCTCCTCTATGGACTCCTCAAGACGCGTTTCGCAGCGCTCAGGCTGCTTTGTCAATTTTAGGAATTCCTAAAATTGACAAAGCAGCCTGAGCAGGGGCAAATGCAGGATTTTCAGAAGGGGGTTTCCAGAGGGGCGGAGCAAAGTTCGGAGATGGACACTTAGGTGACCCAGTATATGTTTTGATGTCCCGCGGGTGGTAGGGGGTATTATATCAACCGCTCAGCATGTAGGACCTGGATCAGTAATTTCCACTAATTACCCCTTTACTGCACAGATGGTGGGAGATGAGGTGGGAGAAGGGGGCATTGGGCTGAATGAAGGGGCCCTGATACATAACTTTCAGGGTGGTAGAGGATGTTTAATAAGCAGAGAAGGGGTGTATAGTGGAGTGGGCTTATTATTCATAATTTTCTGGTGGGAGGACAACTTGCTTGACTGCAGATATCTCCAGTTTCCGGAAATAGATTTCTTAGATTTTAATGGAATTAAAAACTAGAGAATCCCACCTACCAAATGGTGTTGGGGACGAGGGGATCAGTATTCAGGAGGCAGAGCAATCTGCCCACGAGTATATAATACTACATACCAGGTGTGTGGAGCTGGAGCAGTAACCAGCTGCTGGAAGGCTGATATCTCTGGTTCTGGGAACAGTAGAGACAAGCTACTAGTGTCCTTCAAAGGGGGAGAGTCACAGATTTTGGAATATATCCTCAGAAAAACACTACATCAGACAGAACCTGAAATATCTGACTGGGGAGAGCAATTAACAGGCTTGGATGGGGACCACTGCTTTGAAGTCAGATATCGCCGGTTCCCAAGGTCCGATTTTAAAAATGATTGTACTCTTGGAAAGAGGGGACCCTCAGCTTTCAGACAATGGATTCTACTGCTGAGCGCTGCGAAACGCGTCTTGAGGAGTCCATAGAGGAGGATCAGCAGTTGAGGACCTGCAGGGCACTTCACTAACAATACTAGCCCGCCGCCTGATTGACATTTATCTGCGGCAACCAGGTCCCCACTGCGCACACAGACAGCCGGCTGGGAAGTGAGTCCAGCAGCCGCTGTCTGCACCAGAGGTCTGCGCTGCACACGCCAGCACATGGAAGTGCTGGGCTGTTCCTAACCCAGTGGAGCACCGTCCATCCTAGCCCAAAGTCGGGCCGATGGCTGGCGCAGCACCCGGAAAAAGGATTCAGTTAACACCAGGCCCTTGGCTCGGTACATCCATCAGGCTAATTCACAGATGCCCTCATGATCGGAGGAGACAGCACCAAGCACCAATAAGGAGTTTTGCTATATATACGGTGTGTATCCATCCTGGAAGCCCTGATCCCACTTGGAAAGACTTATAATATCTTGCCCACAGCAAATTTGTGCGAGACTGAAACATCTGTCCACACCTGGCAATTTATCCATCCAATCAGGAACTGGTAACTATTGGTTACTTCTCATGCAAATGCAGTGAAATGGCTTTTTTATAATCTTTTTATTGAAGTATTGCATGCATGCAAACCATTGTCTTTTAGTATAATTTTGTATGTATATATTGTGTTTTTGTGTTATTTGTGTAATAAATTGTTTTAGCGTACAGAAGGCGCCCGCTGGTTCTTTTTTCCAGTGTATATACACAGCCTAGTGAGCAGGTCTGAATCGGGCCCTTAAATTCTGCCTCCGCAGGTTACTCATTACACAATCTCAGCCTCTAGCTATTATCAGTCACCCATAGGACCTTATTCTGGTTGACTGCGAAGTTTGCAGCACTGCGTGTCTTTTTAAGCCAGCCCTGCCGTTCGCATTGCCGCCCACCCCACTTCGCAAGGCGAATTCGCCAACATGGCTGCAAATGGATGTTTTGCATAGACATCCATTTTCAGCCTAAGGGGCGAGACCCACATCATTCGATGGTCACCGACCATCGAATGGTCTGGAGCATACACGCAAAAATAATACACTCTCAGGTGCCTTAGTTTTGATGTGTCCTGTATGAGGACAGGACGGGCTGATGTCAGCTGCCCTCCCCCGGAACCCGCATCATTACCATGAGAATGCCCAGCGTTTCCATGGGTGCATCCCCTGGCCCGCCGACCCACACCCGCACTGTTGTATGCGAGCACCCATCGAACACCCTATTCGCTGCGGCCTCTCGCACATGCGCAGTATAAAAACATTGCGCTCCTGTGGGAATTTTCACGGGAGCGCATGAACCAGAATAAGGTCCTTAGTCACATGTGTAACGCGGTGAAGTTAAACATAGTAACACGGAACTGTGACATTTAGGGGTTTTTACCATTTTTTCCGAAGGAAACCATAATATCCGCGGTACCAGATCGTATCCGTGTGAAGTTTAGCGGTGTGACATCGCTCCATACTTTTAGCGCTTTCTTAATGGCTCTGTCCACATCTGCGCGCGTTAAATCCGGGGTGTAATTAACAATCCTATGAATAAAATAGAATAAACATTGTGAAAAGAGGTATAGCAAGCCTTGGAGAGAGATAAAGTGAAGTAGTTGCCCAAAGCACCCAATCACCTACTGTCTGGCCAAGTTTTTGAAATTACAGTTAGAATCTAATCAGTTGGTTTGGGCAACTTTTCCACTTTATCACTTCCAAGGCTGAAGGGATAAATTTACGAAAGTTTCTAAAATTGAAAAGTGTTGACGTTGCCCATAGCAACCAGTCAGATTCTGTCTATTATTTTCTAGATCTTTATAGATCCATTCCTATTTTCAAGGTTGACACACTTTCAAGGATGACATACATTAGGTCGACCACTAAAGGTCGACAGAGCTTCGGTTGACACATAAAATAATTGGACGCGGTAGAAGGTCATCAGGGTTGGAAGGTCGACACTAACATTAGGTCACCAATGGGAAGGTCGACAGTCAAAAGGTTGACATGAGTTTTTCACGTTTTTTTCCCAAAACTGGCGGTATTTCGTACCCTACCATCCAGCGAGGCACCGTTCCCCGAAGCTGGACTAGCTCAGCGAGCCATGTGAGGGGACACGGTACACTAATACGGTGTCCATGTCGACTTGTGTCAAAATTCAGGACAAAAAATATGTGAAAAACTCATGTCAAACATTTGACTGTCAACCTTGTTGACATTGTTGACCTTCTGACCCTGTCAACTTTAGCCACGTCAACCTATTTCATGTGTCAACCTAAGCTCTGTTGACCTTTAGTGGTCAACCTGATGTATGTCGACCCTTTCCCGGTGAATCATATACCACAGATGAATCCATCTTTTGGAGTGCAGAGCTGTAATGAGGAGAATGCAGAGGCATATGGCGGTATGTTCTAACATCCTCAGCCCAGCTCCGCCGCCCATCGCCGACATAATTATCGCATATGCTCTAACATATGCGATAATTATGGCAAAGGACGGCTCTTGCGTTAAGAGCTGTCCTTTGCGGTGCGTCAGCGGGTCCCGGCGGCTCCCCCCTCCCTCCCTTACCCGGCTCTGCTGCTGCTGCTGCTGCTGCTGCGGCGGGGGCTGGCTCTCCTCCGCCTCCCTGCACCCGGAAGAGGATCACAGTGCAGGGAGGAGGAGGTCACAGATCCGGGCAGCTCAGCTCTGTGCTGCCCGGACACAGGTGAGGGGGGGTCGGTGCGGGCTGGCGGTGGGTCGCGGTAGTAGCCCATAGGCTTCTATGGGGCATGCTCCCCGTCATGGTAACCCTGCGGGGGATGTCTAGAGCATCCCAAAATGCAGTTAAAAACCCAGATAACGGGTTTTTACCACATTTTTAGTTTAGAGAATCTCCCCCATAGTACCTGTAGGTGAGGTTCTGTCTGGGCCATTTCAGCTTCCGTGGGAAGAAGTTATATTCCCCTATATCCGGGACGCCACATCTGGGCTGCTTCATTACTTCCATGGTGTCTTCGTCCAGTTTCCCCGTCACGTCCAGGCCGAAGAAGGCCTGCATTTCCTTAAGCTGGGCCGTCACACCATTGGGGCTTTTCCTCAGGATTCCGGCAGGGTTGGACGAGGAACTATACAAAGTGCTTAGATATTTCTAAGGGGCAAAGTAAATAGTATCAAATGAAACAGAAACACCTAGGGGCATTTTCGGAATGCTCTATTGCCCGCACACTGGGTCAGCCTATGGGCTTCTCTCCGCAGCGATGTGTGTGGGATCCTTTACGCCTTACGGATCCCTCCCAACAGGCCCTGCGGGCCCCCCTCTGCGCATGCACAGATGGACTCCCGGGTCCGCCGCCCGGGTCAAAAACGGGCGGCGGATGTTAGAACATCCAGCCCAGAGAGAGATAAAGTGGATGGAGATAAAGTGCCAATTATCAAGCCCGTAACTGCCATTTTACAAACACCAGGGAATATGTAAAGTGCTAAAATGCTGATGAAGCTGTAATAAAGTGGAAGGTGATAATGCACCAGCAAATTGGCTCCTAACTGTCATTTTTCAACTTCAGCTGATTGGCTGGTGCATTATTATTACTTTATCAGGCTTAACCGTTTCAAGTCCAACGTCCAAGCTCAACAGCCCTAGCGCTAGTAGCAGGTCCAATGGTGAGTCACTTGAAAATAAGAACATTAACATTGTTCAACATTCAATGTAGACCAATTGTAAAATTACAATTAATTTAAACATTTAAACTAGACTGTTTAAATTGCAAAAAAATTATTTGGACTGCAAAAGGTTAATACATCCGCTCCAAAGTCTGTAACATGTCAATTGGGAGCTGACTGGCTAGAAAATATATCTCCAGCCAGGGCTTAATGTGCGTACACACCTACAGATTTATCTGTCCAATCTATCTGGTGGGAACAAAAACCTGGAAATGTATAGGAGCAAATGACAATCAAAAATTGACAATGATCAGTAAGACAAATTGTTTATATCAATCTGATATAACACATTTATCCAAGCATATGTTTTTTTCTGTTTTCCTGCATTTGGGAGCACATATTTTATTGTCATTTCCAGGATTTTGTTCCCACCAGATAGATTGGACAGATAAATCTGTAGGCGTGTACGCACCTTTAGTTCATCAGCCCCACAGCCTGTACCATACCAGTTAGACTGATAAGTTAGTACTTTATCTCTCTCTAATCTCTCCGAAATCCCCTCAAATAGTTTTCTATCATTTGATGAGCTATGTTACCAGCAAACAATAATAGTGAAAACTAGAGTAAGTGGTGCATTTACTATGCAAAAGCAAACTCTGTCTTTAGTAGACAAAACCATGCTGCACTGCAAGTGGGGCAGATGTAACATGTGCAGAGAGAGTTAGATTTGGGTGAGTTATTTTGTTTCTGTGCAGTCTAAATACTGGCTGCTTTATTTTTACACTGCAATATAGATATCAGTTTGACGTACAAACCCCACCCAAATCTAACTCTCTCTGCACATGTTACATCTGCCCCACCTGCAGTGCACATGGTTTTGTCTATTAAAGAAGGAGTTTGCTTTTGCAAGTGAACCAGAATCAGGCCCACGGTGTACGAGGACAGTACATACCTGTGCAAAGCGAAGGTCCCTATCCGTGATCTCAGAGCTTTCCGAGTCTAGAGGAATGGGGACTGAGAGACAGGAGCCCAGACAGACCACCAAAACGACGCCGGCTAACACTGTAGGTGCCATGTTTGGTTTTTCTTAAACTCCGAACCTCCTGTGGCTTCATGCTGCAAATAATCCTGCTTATATAGTGTGAGGGCCATGAGTCACTCCATTGGGACATGCTAAAACTCCTAACCAGGGGATGGTAAATATGATTACTCTGAAATCCCCCAGAAGACATCCTGGTTTGTGGTGTGGAACAGAGTCAGTCATACATCTGAGACTTTTTTTTTTTTAAGGGTTATTTTAAAGTAAACATGTCCTCAGCAGATTACTGCTGCGCAGGAAGTCCAGCATTGCATAAAGTGACCCGGTGAGCGCTGTGCTCGGCTTTTCTGCAGTACTTGGCTAAATTACTATTTTACTCTTTTAAAGTTAAAAGAGAGAGAGCGAGAGAGACACCAAATTACCCTGAGTTGCAGGAAGCTCTGACTGATACCCCTTTTACACCAAAACGCCGGGTCGCACCTGGCTTTTTTAGACCCAGGTTCAAGCCGGGTGCGACCCGGCGTTTAGTGCAATTTACACCGGGCGGACAGCCTGGCCCGCAACCCCCCCCCCCCCCCCCCTGTGCTTGGAGATGACAGGATGATGTCATCTCCAAGCGCCAATCACCGCCGCCGCCGGACCGGAACGCTGCTGGGGGCAGCCCAGCACTAAGGTAAGCTGTTGGGCTGCCCCCAGTCACCGAGCGCACCCCCCCGCCGTCGCACAGGAGGTGAATGGATGCCGCACACAGGCATCCGTTCACCTCCCTCCCCCGCCGCCGCTGCTGTCTGCAGGGTATAGCAGACAGCAGCGCCGGCTGTCAGTGTCAGGCTGACAACCCGTCCAACCTGCGGACGCTGCGGTCCGCAGGTTGGACGTTCCCCATTCATGTAAATGGGAGCCGGGTCATCCGACCCGGCGTTCCCATTTACACCGCCCTCTACCCAGGTCCTAGCCGTGTTCTACCCAGGTCAGGACCTGGGTAGAAGTCCCGTGTAAAGGGACACGGCGTTAGGTATTTACACCGCCGAAGATCCGGGTCTGACCCGCCGCTGACCCGGATTTTTCGGCGGTGTAAAAGGGGTATGACTGTGATATAGTGGTCTATATACTAAGCCTTGGATGGAGATGAAGAGATAAAGGGCCTCATTCAAGGGTATATGTACTGTATGGAGCAGTGATAAGGGAAAAGTGATAAAGTGCCTGGTACTTTATCACTGGCCAATCAGCTCCCAACTGTACCTTTTTAACCCCAGCCTGTAACTTAACAACCTGATTTACAACCATATGATAATGTAAGTTTCTTTAGGGCTCCAAGCAGTAAGCTGCTTTTCCCACTGTTTTTCCATTCACAACCTCAGAAATCATCGCTGGTATCGATATCTATCCAGTGACATGGATGACAGTTACTATGTCAGCATTCATAATGTTGACATCGCTAGTGGCGGATTAAGGTCTGTGGGGGGCTGGGGCCCTGGACAACAAAATTGTGGGGGCCCCCACAGACTCCCTCCCAGACAACCCCCCCAGGTGAGGCTGGTGCGGTACCTGGTCAGGCGGGTAGAGGGTCTCTGCAGCGATCTGGGCAGTCAGTGGCAGCGCCAGGCCGGGGTCCCTGCAGTGTATGAGAAGTCAGCGTCCGGGTACCTGCAGCAGGTGGGAACCAGTAGCGGTATTGGCTACAAGTTTCCACCCGCCACATGGACCCCGCAGCTGATTTCCCATTCGCGGCAGGGACCCCGGCCGGCACTGACTGCCTAGACCGCTGCAAGAACCCCCTGCCCGCCTGCACTGCCCAAGCACAAGGCGACAGGAGCCCCACACTGGCAGCAGTGCTGGTGTGGGGGCCCCCAAATGGGTGGGGGCCCCGGGGCGACCGCCCCTGACGCCCCATGCTTAATCCGCCACTGGACATCGCACTGTCAACATAAGAAAGTCATGGAAGGACTCGAGTATTCGTATATTCCGCACTGAGGCCCTTATTCTGATTGACGCGTACTTTACCGCATACTTTCGGATCGCGTCTTTACGGCGTCTGCGCATGCGTGGAGAACGCAACGCGCATGTGCCACGCATTGACTCCGTACCTGTTCGGGCAAATCCCGTACAAAACTGTGCACCGCAATCAGTCGGGAAATATGGGCGTATTATGGGCGTCATGCGGAATGACACATGGGCGTAGTTTCAAAGTGGGCAAAACGGGGCGGAAACATGGGCGGACACGGGGGAGTACACTTATGTTGGGGGGCGTACATTCGGATAGCACTCCGAATGCACGCGACCAAAAAGGGCAGAAATGTGCGGTGTCCACAAGTGTACTATTGCTTTGCGGACACCACTCGTTCATGCGGTAGGCGAACGTACCGCCTAATGACTACAAGCATTAACACCTGAACCCAATAGAATCGACTCCTTTACTCATTACTCACTAATAGGACGCTTGTCAGTGCTTTAATTGAAACCATTGCTGCTTCAATTGCTGTAAGGGTTAATGTGTGCAATGCATGTGTTAGGCATGCTTGTAAGGATATATTGGCATCTAATTGATTCCACTTCCAAATAAGAAGTTTTTTATGAGGATAGGTAATTGAATAAGTGGGTCATGTGATGTATTGCAGAAGATACATAATAGTGGGTTGTTTGGCGTAAATACTCCGCTTACGTGCGGTAGCACCGCTTGGCTCCCGTTCGGATGCGGTATTCCCGAGCATACTCTGTAATACTCTGTAATACCGTGCAGAATCGGAGTGTTTCTCCCGCACACGCATGGTTTGTATGTCGTCCGTAAACACGCCCTGTTCTTAAAGAGTGAGTCCGTCCGAATGCGGAGGACACGTGGGCGTTTCTACGGACGATGGCCGCACGCGGCAAAACACCGTGGCGTACGGACCGCTCCGTAAGAATGCGGGAATATCCGCACCGATCAGAATAAGGGCCACAGTGCTCCTTTGTGCGGATCATTTGTAATTCCCTTTTCATGTATGTGTCTTTCTTATTCTTATTATTCACTATATTGTTTCCTGTATGTTATTTCTCTTCAGCTTTTACAGCGATTGTGGTGCTACCCTTCTCTAAATATACGAACATATACAGTGAAAAAAGAAACAGTAGAAATGTTTAGGGTGCACACTTCGAAATTATCATGTGTTCCGTCCAACTAATAGAATCGATTGATTCTATTGTAAAGATTGAATCATTACTGCACTTGTTTATATTTTATCCTTGAGAGGAGATGTTAAACATATCCCCTCCTTTTTAGTGAATGCATAAATAAATGTTAAGTTTTAAGTATCAATCGATTCTATTAGATGGACGGAACACATGATAATTCCCAGTGTGCACCCTAAACATCTCTACTTTTTTCACTGTATATGGACATAAGAAAGTCAATAAGGTCCAAACTGTCAACAGTCACCATGCCAACAACATCAGAATGCTACCATCTGGAATGTTGGCATGTGAAATGGTGACATCCTAGGGATATTGGTGGTAAGGGTTGGGCACCACCGGGAAGGTTAGGCTTAGGCTGCGGTGGGAGAAGTTAGGGTTAGACACTCGGCGAAGGGATAGATATGTTATATGCCCATGAAATGACACCCCAATAATTAATTCCTTTTTTAAATTAAATTCTACATATCTACTCAGTAAAAGATAACAGTGTAATATATGAACACATACATATTTATTAAACATATGACGAATGATCATGTAAGATGTATCACAGGGTTATCTGAATCCAAATCCATCATGGCAATAACACATTCGGCGGGATGAAATACAGTCCGAGTTGGCCAAAGATGCGGGATGCCGGCTGAACTTGGACTTTTTTTCTTTAAAGCGGCAATTATTTAAAATACATGGTTTTGCCTTGTAAGTGGTTGCCACTTCAAAACAAAAATCCTGCATTTAAGTACTGTATCACACCCTGCCATATAAGCTGGATACCGGCCAAAGCCTTCACTGTATCCCAATCTGGATAAGAATGGATACCCAGTGAATTTCTTCTTACTGTAGTACATCTCGTGTCATCTATACGGGGTATGAGTCATAACAGGGCTGCATTAAGCACGGGGCGACAGGGGCAGTCATCCCATGGCCTCCACACCAGGGGCCCCCACATTGGCACTGCTGCGTCGGTGGCTGGTGGGTGGCAGGCAGTGGGTTAGGCAGCGCGGGCATGGGGTCCCTGCGACAGCTGGGCACTGCAGTCAGCAGCGGGGTCTTTGCGGCGGATGGGAAGTCAGCGGCGGGGTTCCTGCGGCGGATGGGAAGTCAGCGGTGGGGTCCCTGCGGCGGATGGGAAGTCAGCGGCGGGGTCCCTGTGGTGGATGGGAAGTCAGCGGCAGGGTCCCTGCGGCGGATCGGAAGTCAGCGGTGGGGTCCCTGCGGCGGATGGGAAGTCAGCGGCAGGGTCCCTGTGGTGGATGGGAAGTCAGCGGCAGGGTCCCTGAGGTGGATGGGAAGTCAGCAGCAGAGTCCCTGCGGCAGATGGGAACTAGTAGTGTGCTACTTGTTCCCAACCACCACAGGGACCCCGCTGCCTCCACCGCGCTGGCACCGACCCCGTTGTGGTGCTGCACGGATCCCAGATGCCCACATCCCTGCTGCCCAGGTACCACCTGCTTCCGTGGGGGGGCACCTGCCTCCGTGGAGGTCAAAGGCAGGAGGCACCTGCCTCTGTGGGGCGGGGGGGGGGGGGCGCACCGCTAATTTTTCGTCCAGGACCCCCCCAGACCTTAATCCGGCCCTGAGTAATAGATTCGACCACTGAAGGTAGTGTGATAATAACCGACCTCGTAAGAGGTTCATGTGGGCGCACACGGTGATATTCCTCCTGTCAGCTTCTGACTTGTACCATAAGGTTTGTATAAATGTTATGTGATTCTAGAATGTGATCTCTCAGTAAGGACACAGAAATGTGTCTATGTCAGTTTGCCGTGTGCAGGAATGTAAGTGTGTAACTAACCACATAACAAACACATTCTTCTACAGTCACCACAGCTCCAGGACAAATAGATCTTTTATCTTGTTTTATAAAAGTGAAAACATTTTATCGGGTTGGGCAATAACATCACAACATGCCAACAGATGGGGGCTATACTATTAGCGGCATCCTGATCCCCTGTGCTGAGTATTACTAGGCACACAAAGCAGATGGGCAGCGCTCTCTCCTCTCCTTGCCGTTAGCTTTGGGTACCTTGCTCTTACTCTGTATTTGACTGCTTGTTTTATAATCAGACAATGTTGTTTATTGCCTCTTTTTTTGTGTGTACTTATTTTTTGCACTGTTCTTTAACGCAATGTATTGTTCACCTTGTTTGTCTCATGTCTTTAATAAAAACTTTTTGCACACACACAAAAATAGTATGATCTGAGAGGCAGGATCACCAAGAGGAAGAAGAGGAGTAATTACCAGGACCCAGGCATGTTAGAGGGAAATGGGAAAACTCTCCCAAAGGGCGGGATGTACTAAGCTAAAAATACGGTAAAAGTTTAAACCCCCGTTCTCGGGGTTTTTACTGCATTTCCTAATGTATGACTGTCCGGCCGCAGCGTCACCGCATAGCAGGGTATTGCCACCTTTGGGTGGCGATACCCTATAGAAGCCTATGGACTTCTTATCGCCGCCTCCGCCGCAAACCCGCCACCTTCACCGACCCCCCTCTCCCATCCCTCTGGCTTACCTTGCTGCAGGTCCTCCTGGACCCGGAAGGTAAACCCCTCCTCCCCCTAGCAACGCAGGCGGACGTCCTTCCCGGCTGCAGGGAGGAGGAGGCGCCGGGGACAGCCTGAGCTGTCCCGGCATGAGGGGAGGAGGAAGCGCCTAGGGGGGTGACGGAGACCTCCTCACACCACATTACAGGTATCGCAGGGGCCCTCATCACCACAGTGCGATGCCAGCCGCATATGTTAATACATATGCGGTAGCATCACGGCGGCCGGGGGCAAGGGGCGGCAATGTATATTAATACATCCCGCCCAAAATCTCCTACTTTCTGAATCTCACATTTGGGTTTTCTAGCATAGATTACACCTCCATTTCAAACTCCTGTAATGGACCAATTAATACCCTTTCAGACGCACTCTCAACCCGGGTTATTGCTGGGTCGAGCAACCCGGGAGTTCAACCCTGGTCACGACATCAGAATCCTGACACGCTTCCTCGGCTTTGGCAGACAAGATGTTAATACATCCTGTCGTTGTCCCTTCCTGCTTCGCCTGGTTAATGAGGATAAGCCCGGCTATAATACATATGCCCCTGTGTGTTTTATGGCTGCTGTCAGGCTACATACAGTACTTTATTCTTAGGGCCACACAGTGGCGTAACTAAGTTTTGGGCGCCCCCCCCCCCCCCCCCGCTGCCGCCCCGCCAAGCACCCCCAATCCCCCGCCGCCCATGCAAAACCCCTCCCCCGCCGCCTCGCCAAGCACCCCCAATCCCCCGCCGCCCATGCAAACCCCCCCCCAATCCCCTGCAGCCTTACCTATCGCACTGGTCCCGGCGGCTCCGTTGAGGACCACCACAAAATGGTCGCCCCCATACAGCAGACAGTTTCAGAGAACAGTGTGCTATATGGGGGTGGCCATTTTGTGGTGGTCCTCAGCAGAAGAACGGAGCCGCCGGGACCAGCGAGATAGGTAAGTCTGCGGGGGATTGGGGGGGGGGGGGGGTGTAACTATAGCACCGCAGCCCCCGGCGCCCCCACATGCACAGCGCCCCCCCCCCACCCGCGGTGGCGGGAGCTGCGGTGCTATAGTTACGCCACTGGGGCCACATCAGCTCTGCACAGGCGGCCGCTTTATGGTAACTGGATTAAGGATTTCAGTAAATGTTCATTGAATCATTTCTTGTTCCTATGGAATGTGTGTTATCCCGTTAGCGTGACATTGCTCATAACATTAAAGTGTCTTAGAATATTGTAGCTAGCAAGCCTTAACATGTAGAGGGGTAAAGGTCACATGCACACACATACACACTGGCGCCCATGGAAGAACAGGTGCTCCCTATGTATCCCCAAATAATCATATTTGCCTACAAATCAGAGGCGCATCATATGATGCCTTAAAGCCCATACTCACTTGCAGGGCTGCCGACAGGGCGGTGCCAGGGGTACAGCTGTCCTGGGCCCCGGCCTCTGCAGGAGCCCGGGCAGCTGCCCACAGTAGCATGGCACCACCCGCACCCAGCGCCGGCGGGCAGGCGCGCACAATACACAGTGCAGCCTGCAGAGCGCCGAGCCTAGGATACAGAGGGGCTCGGCGCTTTGCAGGCTGCACTGTGCAGTGAGTGCTCCGAGCCCCGGAGGGAGAAGATGCTGCGCCACCGCTACCGCTGGCAAGTAATAGTAATGGGGGGCGGGGTGCCGGCACGTGAGTGCTGCTGAGGGCCCGGGTTGAAGGTCGCCTAGTGTGTATCGCCTTGTGTGTATGGGAAGGCAATAACTAAGCCATCGCCCTCTATAACAGGGTGTGTGAACCGCTTTCCATAGTCTCCTACATTGGAAAGTGGTTCACCCCCCATGAAAATCGCTGGGCGAAAATTGCTCAGTGTGTATGCACTGAGCAATTTATCGGCCAGCTCATGGGCAAACACACCTTAACATCGGCTCCTGGATTTAGCTCTCTTTAATTCTCGCTGGATTTAGGACTATCAGCATTGTCTCTTATCTTTAGGTCTGTCCTCTTCTAAATAAAGGTCTCTGGGGGTTATTCAGACCTGATCACTGTTGTGGAAATTTGCATTCCGTACAGTAATCCAATAGGTGCACATATGTATGGATTTGCAGTGAATATCGATATTTTCGCAGACTTGCACGGGGCAGTTGTGAATTAGGCCCTCTGTTCTGTCACTGACCCAGTAAGTATACTAAAGGCAAGGAAGGAGCAGTTGGTAGAATACACAGAGGGGGATATTTTATTATCAAATAAATATAATTGAACATGTTACGTATGAGTCTTGCCTATACATAAGACTGCATTATGCAGGAGACTCCCTGACATAGCAGCAATCTCCCTCTCTCCCTCATTAGTCTAGCAATCTCCCTCATGTCACCTAGACCACATTATATAGCTGTTAAATTTTTGAGAAAAAAGGACAGATATATACATTTACATTACAGTATAGTATCTCTTAGGGGCTCATCTACATTTGTATATAAGTCATTTCAGAAGATTCCTCTCAGATGTAGCAGTACACACCCACGCTTCTAGGTGCCACGTTCACAATCTCTTTTCACAATCTCTCCATATATGGAACTAGAAACGCCCTTTGGGTGGAGCATGACACGCCCCCTCAATGGGGCACTGTGCAAAATTCTACTACCAACTATAATCTCCCTGAATCTAGTTTTCAAAAGTAGGCAAGTATGAATTACATACACGTGAGGAATAGAGAAGTTGTTAACACAAGTGTGAGAATTTCTCTGAGACATCTGAAGTATGATTACTCCTTGGGTCGAATACAATCTGTGTTCTGCCACGGTAAAAGTAGATGTTCCCTGTATGAGAGAAGATCAGTAACAAACTTAACAAGAATGGAAATATATCAGGTAAAGCAGGGATACTGTACATCATATCATACATACAATGTCACTATAGCTTCCTATCCAATCCTGCTACCAATGTACTGTATAGTAAATAAGGCTGTAGGCCTGGGAACCTAGAGAACGGCTGTTATCTGCAGCCCTTTTTTTAAATGCTAGAAATCTTAAGGTGCCCACAGATGCATCGATCCCGGCGTGCGTTCTGTGCTTAACTAGCACACATAGCATCGCATCATATGCCTTGTGCATGCGATGTGCATGCGATGCGATGCGATAAAAAGCTAGTACAAAAAGTATGTGCAGCACATACTTTTTGTACTATGCGATGAGGTGCCGCGGGAGCGCGCACCCCATCGCATAGCATCGCACCGCCGGGATCGGTGCGTGTGTGGGCACCTTTATACTGTATATGCTCAGCTGCAGCCTGTATCTACAGGAAACCTCTTCACATAAGTGCTGCCTGCTGTGGGTGCTGAGATGTGATCTACCTCACATAGCAGTGGCCACTAGAGATGGGTCGTTCAAAAACGAAGCGGATCTTTTGGGCTGATCCCATAAAAGAGTGGGTGAGCCGCCGATCCCAAAAAGGTGAACCGTCATTCTTTTACTTTCAGTTTCGTTTTTCATTACAATGCATTTGTCTGAGCTCAGCACTGCCACCTGTGGCAGCTGAGATGTACTAACTCTGGAGACTGAGTTCAGTGCTGCGACTGCAAGTAAAAGAAAGAATAACAAGGCTGCTGCTGCTGCTAGAGATGGCCATCGGTGCAGACGCCATCGATGGTTGCCATCGATGGCGATTCTGCACCAAGCCATCGATCGGTGTTTTACTCGGTCATGTATGTTCTTATTTGTTCAGATCACTGTTTAAAAAAAAAAAAGTTTAAAAAAATGGCAATAAATGATTGTAAAACAAATTATGATTAGTTATTACCCCTTTTTTCCAAAGTGAGCCGAGGACCCGTCTAAAAGATCCGGATCTTTTCGCGGATTGGTCACTTGATCTCAGCTCTTCTTACTGGCCCGTTTTGCCCATTTCTAGTGCCCACCGCAGGGCTCACATCTGCCCCCCCCTCTTTATCCTATACGTGCAGCCTGCAGCATACCCTCTCCACCACTGTACGGGGCGCACCGGCGGTCGCACAAGGGAACAATGTCCCTCTTAGCTGCTAATCTGGACCCCTCCAACAAGCCCAGGTAACCAGCACCTGTCTCCCCTCCCTCTTTGCACCAGTGAAACAACTCGTAGACTCTACATATATAAGTGATGCCCCTGGGCAGATTGCTATGACAGGTAAAGCTTTCTTGGCTGTAAATGTAAATCTAACTTACCGTTGTCATGTACATAGGCGGCATCTACCTTATCCCCAACGCCGGGGAACTGTGACTCCAGAGCCAGAGGGAATCCACTCTCCATCACGTGTTGTCTTTCATCGTAGCTAAGTAAAACACAGTAGTGACGAAAGCCTGTTAGCCAGTGGCTATTGTAAGACGTGGCCCTGCCCAGAGTTGTGGCCCCCGTCCCCATCTTGTCTCCCACGCAAACATCTTTGCCAGGTCATCAAAGGTGAACGCCCATCTGTATACATTGTGATGTCTGGTAAAGGGACAAGAGTAGGTGCTCTCGGGGTGTAACAATTACTGGCGTGTTTCTGGGTTCCACTGATGAAGGGGTGGGTATATATATATATATATATATATGTGTGTGTGTTATATTCGAAGGATTGTGGTTTGTCCTAGCCACCTAAAGGTCTGGGGGCTGCTAAACTGCCAAGCATACTGAAACCAACAGCTTCCACACAGGTGCAAGTGATGCATTCCTTCCACCTATCCTTTTGTTGATTCCGCTGCTCACGTGAGGCCACTTCTAGAAATTTTGCCAGTGCCACTCTTAGGGGTAAATATTAGCTTGGAGTAGTTGTATCTATCCCCATAAAGACCGTTATGTGCAAGGTGATAATGCTCCAGCCAATCAGCTACAATATGCAAATTGACAGTTAAGAGCTGATTGGCTGGAGCATTATCACCTTGCACATAACATTCTTTATGGCGATAGATACCCCAGAGTTCCAAATCTGCCCTGTATATTAAAATGGAAGAAGTTTGGTGACTATCCTGTACTAGTTGCACCAAAATGTGTATTGATTGGTTGTGGTATAGCGGGTTGATGGGGTTTAGGTCAACCATGTTATGGTTGACCACCCTTAGCCGACCCGGCTGAGTTAGACACATAAAGATCATCGGCGGCCACTATTTATTTATTATTTATTATTACCAGTTACTTATATAGCACATACATATTCTGTAGCGCTGTACAGAGAATATTTGAACATTCACATCAGTCCTGCCCCAGTGGAGCTTACAATCTATATTCCCTACCACATATACATGCACACAGACATTCTAGGATTACTTTTTGTTGGGAGACAATTAGCCTACCAGTATATCGTGGATTGCGGGAGGAAACTGGAGTACCCCGAGTAAACCCACGCAGGCACGGAGAGAATATATAAACTCCACACCGTTAGGGCCATGGTGGGAACTGAACCCATGACCTCAGCGCTGTGAGGCAGTAATGCTAGTTAGACACTGGCGGGTGATCGGTAAGACAATAGTCGACAGTCAAAAGGTCGACAGGACTATTTCTGGATTTTTTTTGTTCCCAAATGTCATAGGGGTCCCCAGGGACACTATATATGTGCACAGTGTCCCCTCGCTCGGCTACCTATGCTCGGCACACTATTCTATTCTAACTCTATGTCCACTTGGATCGTAAAATATGATCCAAGTAGACCAGCTCGAAAAAATCCTGAAAAAGTCCTGTCAACCATGTGCCCATCGACCATGGTTCAGCCAATCACCTGCCACTGTCTAACTGCCACTCTAGCATCCACCGCCGGTCTTTATGCGTCTAACTCAGCTGGTTGGACTAAAGGTGGTCGAGCATAACATAACCTCATCGATCCGAGGTCCGGCTACCGTTTTGATTACCTTTAGCACACTCATGCCACCACTGACTTATGAACCCAATACAGGCAGTCTGGACAGCGATATCTATCGTACCTCCAGCACAGGTCTCCGGTAATGAAAAAGGTTTTCTCTTTCCTTGCGTCATGAAACGCTGCATCTATTTTGCCCACGTTCTCCGGGAAGCCAAACTTAGCTATATCTTCTGGTTCTCCACCTATCAGCGAGGTTCCATTGGCCGTCCAGAACTTCCTCCCTGAATTGTTGACAAATGAATTTGACACAACATGATGGGATGGGATACGATGCAGTCACTATGTCAGCAGTTAACATGTCAACATTCACAATGCCAGCAGCAAAAGGTTGACATTGATGTTTAAAATGTCAACATCATTAATGTTGACACCTGAAAAATTGGTTTACGATTGCTGCTAGGGATAGCGATAGGTTTAGGATCATCAATTGGTTTAGGGTTGCCATGACAGGGCGATGACGGCGCTGTTTCCCTCAGCGCCCTATGCTGTTGGAAGCGGTACATCTGTCAGAATGAACTTAGGTCTACAGTCATTAGGTCGACCCCACTAGGTCGACTGGCAGGAAGGTCGACCTGATTTAAGGTCGACATGGGCCAAGGTCGACATGACTTAAGGTCGAATTTGCATAAAGGTCGACATGAGGAAGGTCGACTGGTCATAAGGTCGACATGGGTTTTTCACTGTTTTTTTATCCGAATGTCGACACAGTCGACATGGACACAGTTGGCAATGAGAATCGGACCCTCGCTGCGCTCGCTTCGCTCGCAATGCTTCGGGCGCGGTGCCTCGCTGCGCTCGGCACACTATTTTATTCTCCCACCACGCCCTAGTGGATGGTAGGGCATGAAATTCCGCCTGTCGGCTCAAAAACAGTGAAAAACCCATGTCGACCTTATGACCAGCTGACCTTCCTCATGTCGACCTTTAGGCAAATTCGACCTTAAGTCATGTCGACCTTGGCCCATGTCGACCTTAAGTCAGGTCGACCTTCCTGCCAGTCGACCTAGTGGGGTCGACCTAATGACTGTAGACCTAAGTTCATTCTAATAGATGACCGCTTCCCATGCTGTTAAGGGGAAATACACCCACCCTGTAGTAGGGCTCAGGAGGACTCAGGAGACTTCTGGTCTTCTGAAGTCTGTGCACTTTACAAATTTTTTCCCGCTCTACATGTTAAAATGTATGCAGCGCATACATCGCCTATGAAAGGGCGATGACGGCGCTGTTCCCCTCTGCGCCCCAGGCTGTTAAGGGATAACATATCTACCCCGCAGCAGGGCACAGGAGGAGATAAAATTGAAGGAGGCGGAAGTGACATGCGTTCCAAAGGCATGGAACGCATGACGACTTCCGGTTTTCGGAAGCTTTATTAATTTACAAGTGTCTGTTTATTTTATATGTGAAAATTTCAATAGATTTAAATCATTTAATTTATTTGTACTCTGGGAAACGTTAGGATACAAACTGGAAATTAAGGAATAGAACTGTCCTAACAGCACATTCAGGTCACGCCCACACAGGAAGTGAAGGGGCTGACCTAAGGACAATATAAATATGGATACTAGCAGGTTACCTCCATACACTCTGAGGAAGCCTAGGAAAGTCGAAACGCGTTGGTGGATTGGAGGTACCTGGGATCCTTATCTGGACCTGATATTGGGACTACTTTGTGGAGACGACGTGAGGATTTCTACCTGGGTCTCAACATCTGACCCCACACTAAGCTCCAAACTTAGCCTTTTTATAAGGCCAAATGCGGTACCAGGCTTTTTATTAAGAGTGACATTTTGTTTATGTATGTGTATTGATTAAAATTTACTTTTTACGCTATGAGCTTTCCCCTCTATATTTTTATCTCTGAGGGAAGTGGAAGGAACTGACAAGTTGGTCTATTAAGTGTGTGACCCCCTGATCTACGTGTGATTTCTGGCCTAGAAGAGGCCCCTATACGGTACGGGCATCTTACCATCATAAACATATAAATATAACTATATCACTTATACCCCTTTCACATCGCACTTTTAAAATGGTATATTGCCGTTTTTTTCCCATTTTAAAACGTTTAAGGCTGCAATGTGAAAGTGCCAGAGTTGATTTACCGGGTTAAAGTTAACCGGTATTTAAAAAGTTAAAAAGCAGAGTCCTACACGTTTTAAAGCCGTTTTGGCAGTTTGAACAGCTCTATTTCAATGGCTTGAAAGTGTCCCTTGGGGGTTAAACGGGTTGAATGTTTGAATGGTATTAAATGATTTTTAAAACGGTTTTCACCTGCAATGTGAAAGGTCTCAAGGCTCAGACCCGTTTTAAAGTCCCATTTAAGAATACCGTGTCATTACCCGTTTCTGCAATGTGAAAGCAGTATAAGTCTGCACCATGAGATCTCTTTCTGTTTTTTCCTGAGGTCAAAAACACCCAATTGAACAAAGAAGGAAATCCTACAAAAAGTATTATTAAAGGATAAAAACATTTGCTCCAATAGGAAGCGCGGGCCCCTACTACTGTTTTTTACTGTGTTCTTTGTAGAAGGTAATACCACCAGGGACCCTGTCGCATCCAAGTGGACGCGCAGAATCTCACTTTTCTTGTACTTTTGCCATTAGGGTTATCGTTAGGGTTAGGGACAGAAGTACAGTATAGGAAAACCTACAATGTTGACATAACCTCTATGTCAACATTATCAATGTGGACATTGTGACTGTCTAACTCAGGGCTGGGCAATTGCGGCCCTCCAGATGTTGATGAACTATACATCCCAGGATGCTTTGCATAAGTTTTGCTATGTGGCCATGCTGAAACTGATGCAAGGCATGCTGGGATGTGTAGTTCATCAACATCTGTAGGGCCGCAATTGCCCAGCCCTGGTCTAACTAATATACCAAACCCGTCAACAGTGTTTAATGCATTTGCATATCGCTGTATTGTGAATCATTACTTACCTTGGAATAAATAAATAATGTCCTCTGCTGGGTGGTTATATGCCGCATCTATGGCACTGGGAAAGTCTGCCCACAGTGAGCTGGTTAAGAATGCTTTAGATTCAGGCAGGTTGGGATGGTGATACCATACATGTCTATCATCAATCAGAAAAAATAAGGCAGAATTCAATCATTTATATGACACTATGAAGGGTACATACAATCATCAGCCACTAAATGTGCTTTTTATTATGTCTAAACATTTCTAAGTATCAGCTTCATATCTCTTTGCAGCAACTGTTATGTTGTCCTGTCATTTTGACGGGTTGGTAACTAGTGTGTTATAAAGGGTAGGATAAATTATTCTGGGGTGCGATTCAGCTGCGGTTGGAGTTGCTTCACGCGCAGTGCTGCCAAGAGGGGGAGCGGGTACTAATTACCCAGGCCCGGGCTTGCCCTGGTCCAACCCCCTACCGCCTTCCCCCTCCATCCCTCCTGGAAAGCAGCAGCACACACCTCTACACTATGGGGGTTATTTTGGTTCACTCTTTCTGACAAATTCCTTCTTAGATGGAGAAAACCATGTGCACTGCAGGTGGGGTAGATGTTACTTGTGCAGAAAGAGTTAGATTTGGGTGGGGTTTTACTTCAAAGTGAGATCTATATTGCAGTTTAAAAATAAAACAGCCAGTATTTTCCCTGCACAGAAACAAAATAACTCACCCAAATCTAATTCTCTCTGCACATGTTGCATCTGCCCCCCTGCAGTGCATATGGTTGTGTCCATCTAAGAAGGAATTAGTCAGAAAGAGTGAACCAAAATAACCCCCTATGTGCTGTGCTGACAGCAGGATCAGCATGAGCGTCCCACTCTTGCTGAGCCTGCTGTCAGCACAGCAAATGCTGTATGTGTGTGCTACTGCTGCTGAGGGGACAATAGAGTGTTTTTTCACCCCCCTCTAAACATTTTGGGGGCATGGCCTAATCGCAGGAGGTGGCCAAATCTCCCGTGATTAGACCACACCCCCAAAATTTTACCAGGGCCTGGCATACCTCTCGGCTGCCCTGTTCATGCACAGTAAAATACAGATTATTGGCACTTTGTGCATGCACAAACGGTGCTGATCGGAATTTGGACCTTATTCTGGTGCAAATGCAACGCTGCCAAGTTCGCAGCATTGCGTGTGGATTAAACGCCACTGTCCATGCACAGAAGGAAAACATCGCTCCCCATATGTACCAGAATAACCTCCTTAGACTGTGAGTCACTGACAGTCTGATGCTGGTTGGGGACAAGAAGGGGCAGCATCCGTCTGGAGTGTGACTATTGAGCACAGATAAGCCCTGTGATATTGGTGTGCGGTGCTCATACAGCATACTTATACCCGTGTAACGGGAACTCATACTGTATGCTTACACTGTGTGGGAATACTATATACAGTATGACACACAACAACACTAACCTTCCATGAGTCACCGGCTATAGCAACGGCTACAGAAATATCTCTTGCCATGGGGGATTCCACAAATCCACAGAGGAATCGGGGAAATTCAACATTTAAAAAAATACTGACTTGCAATTTTTGGAGTCTGGGAATCAGGGACTTCCAATATGCTGGATTTCCCCGAATCCCTGATGCCTGCGGCAGCAGATTCCGTATATGGTGCAATGCGTCACAGATGTATGATCCCCAAAACAACTTTATGTCAGGGTAAATACTGTAATATTTGTGTGATTTGTAAGCTCACAACAGATGTACAACACCAAATTCCTCCCCCTTCCACGATGTTTGGGGTTTCCTGCTGAATGCCTTCCCCCTTTTCCCCGCTGAATCCCCTCACTGGTATGCGAGGGGGGGATGTGTACTCGAATACTCCCCCTTGCATGCAGCCAAAGGGGAGAGAAAACATGTAATGGTCGCTGAGCCGTTCGCTCAAGAAGGGGCGTTTGCTCCATAGGGGGTGGACCTCCAGCCGTTGTTGAACCATACCTCCCAACTGTCCCGACTCCCAGTTACAGCTAATACATATAGCATTATACTTGTCTTTAAAGATCAGTGTGCTGTTCCGCCAATATGCTATGGCATCCATTGGAAGTTCTTGGCTACAGATGGTGGGAAGGATGACACTGGCGGGTCTGGAACCTGAGACACAGCAATAATAATATAATGTTATACAGTATATACACTAGTGTAAGAAGAGTGATACGCCCTCATGCGTGGCTCGTGGCCTAATGGGGATTCACATGGGGCGATTTCAGCCCATTTTACTGATTTAGCATTCTGACTTAATTTAACTAGAAAATGACCCTACATCGCTCCGTGTGTGGGGGCCATAGCGATAGCATGTAGTATTTCTGTAACTCTAGCTACACAAATACTATGTGCCCATTTGTCACCCTGTAACATCCATTTGGTGGGCATAAAAATGGCCACGATACATCTCACTCAGACATACCAGTCTTGGAGCAGGACGATCTTGCACCCTGCATTGCCCTGCCCACAAATGCAAGACATCACGCCAACGGGGCAGGGTTGCTGGCACTAACCGAAACATCCTTAGCATTGGTCTGCCGGGATACATACGGATGACCGGCGGTCAGAATACCAAAGCTGGTAGCCCAACGGAGGGAATTCCAACAGGGTCAGGTAAGTATAGTTACTCTCCACCTGCCACCCTAATGCTCCCTTCTGGCAGCCTGACTCTAATATACCCCCCCTACCTCCGCACGCATTCTGACCCTAACCCTCCCTCTAGTGGCTAAACCTAACCCCCCGCCCCGCATCCTAACCCTAGCCCCCTTACAAGTGCCTAAGCCTAACCACCTTCCTGCAGCCTAACCCTAACATTCCCCTCCCATCCCCGGTCTAAGACGCTCTGCATTCTTACCAATTAGGATGCCAGCTGATGGTATTCCAGCGTCGGCATCCTGACCCGTTCAACGTAACAGCTCCGGTCTTCTGAAGGTAGTCAGGATGCCGGCGTCGGTATACTGAATGCCGGCATTATAACCTTCGGGATTCTGACTATATCCATTGCTGTCTTTCCAGTTACCCTTCAACTCAAACTGAGACAAAGAAGAGACTGAGCTTCCAGTTCTCCCTCAATAAAGCAGAAGATGGTCCTCCAGGATGATAAATACCATCGCATCACCCACACCATCATTAAAATGTCCCCAAGCTATAGTGAAACAAGTTTGGGAAAGGTGAAATGTTAATATGTTAACTTGGAGAACAAGTAATCTTTACCATAGAGCTTCTGTATTCCCAGTACGTCATCTGCCGGGAGGGTGAAGGCTTCAGAACTGAAGAACGTGTAGAAGGGATACATAAGAGCGTGAGGGTTATTGGAGTGGTCAAGTCCCAGGGAGTGGCCAAACTCATGTACAGCCACGGGAAACAAGCCATAGCCTGTGAGGAAGAGGAATGCGTTATATACAGACAGTACAAGGCCTCACTTTGGCCCTTATTCTGATCGGTGCGGCCCGATCAGAATATGCGGCCGCAACCGTGCAGGCAAATCCCCGCCTTCCATACGGATCGCCACCTGCCGTCCGTACGCGGATATGTGGCGATCCGCATGAAAGTGGACGGGGATACGCCTCCTCCGTCTTGGGAGCAGCCCCTGCATTCGATGGTCGCCGAACATCGAATGCAGGGCCGCACGCTCCACCAGGTCCCGCAACACAAGACCACACGGACACTTGTCCGTGTGAAATCATGTATGGGGGCGGGCAGCTGACATCCGGCGATGTCAGATGCCCGCCCCGTACCCACGCGTCACGGCCTCATTACCATGCATACGCCCCGCGTTTGCATGGGAACGCCCATGAAACGCGGGGCGTATGCATAGGGTAATGAGGCTAAGTAGCCCCTCACGCCCCTCTACGCCCCCTGTGCGGCGTATAAAGAATCCGTGCGGCGAAATCGCCTGCACATGCGCAGAGTGACCTCTGCACATGCGCAGACGATCAACATCGGCGGTCCGTCCGCATGCGGAAATTTCCGCACCGATCAGAATAAGGGCCTTTGTCTTATACCACATTAAAGTCTTCCGAGGTGTGGAACCAGACGTACAGATACCATAGCCTGGGAGAGTTTTGGGCCTGAATCCCAGACCTCGACTTGTGAAGAGCACTCCAAAAAGCTTGGAAGTAGGCTTAAGATATGGGGAGAGCTTCATATGCCCAAAATGATACGTAGCAGCTGACTGGCTCACTTCTCGGAATGGGATCATTGGGTAGACAGCAACTAGGTCTACAAGCATTCGGTCGACATGCAGGAAGGTCGACATGCAGGAAGGCTGACATGACTGAAGATTGACATGTGTTAGGTCGACAGGGTCATTAGGTCGACATGGGGAAGGTCGGCATGGGGTTTTTCACTTTTTTTTACACAGTCGACATGGACACCAAAACGTAGAACCGCGTCTGTTCACCATGCTTCGGGCACGGTGCCTCGCTACGCTCGACACACTATTTTATTCTCCCACCACGCCCTAATGGATGGTAGGGCATGAAATACCGCCTGTTGGCACATGTCGGCTCAATTTTTTTTTTAAACCCCATGTTGACCTTTTGACTGTCGACCTTCCCCATGTCGACCTAATAATCCTGTTGACCTAACCCATGTTAACCTTCAATCATGTTGACCTTCATGCATGTCGGCCAAGTGGTGTCAACCTAATGCTTGTAGACTAGCGACCGTATCCCCACTTCTCCACCCTCTTTATTGGGGTAAACTTACCTATATGGGAGGTCTATTGAAGATAGGATGTTGCCCATAGCAACCAAATAGATTCTATCTATTATCTTCTAGAAGGTGCTAAATAAATAAGAATTAAAGTCTAAATTGGTTGCTAGGGGCAACATCCCATCTTCGATAGAAATCCCATCTTGTTAGATTTACCCCACTGCTTCATACATCTATCCCATAATATGTTCGATCATTTGTATTGCACAGGTTCTTGTATAGACACACTTGCCAGCTGTTACCTCCTGAATCTACAGTCCATGTTTCGTCATCGTCAAAATGGATATCTCCACCCACGTGGTTGCCAGGAGGAAAGGCGTGAGCTAACACCCCTGACGGTCCGTCGAAAGGGAACCAATCTCCATGTTCTAGAGGAGAAAAGCTGTGGTCTTCAGTAATTGGTTGATAAGTGTGCATCCTCCATACAGAACCTTAATAACAAAGCCAGGTTACCTCTCACTCCAAAGGATATCATTAGATCCGCTGTCCCACTGTGAAGCTGTACGAACTGCAGCGGAGTCACCACACTCCACACCCTCAAGGCTTCACGTACCACCCAATCCACTTCAGTGGGTCGCAAGTCTGGAGTGTAATCTACAATCCTGCACAATAAACAGACCAGACTATTGGGGAGAAGTTATCACTGAGGTGCATATTTGATAATTATCGGGTTTCAGGGAATTATTAGATTAGTTATTGTAGATCTAGTGAATGTATCCCAGTTCCAGATCCGATAATTATAATTAAAATTTCTTATGGTCACTATTCAAGGCAATAAGAAATTACTATTGTTCACATTTATTTATTTGTTACCAATTATTTATATAGCGCACACATATTCCACTGCGCTGCACAGAGGTTATATGAACAGTCACATCCATCCCTGCTCCAGTGGAGTTTACCATCTATGGTACTTGTGAGTTATCCGGGCTGCCGATTTTTTCATCGCGCCCGAAATCGTGGGCATCGCGTCGGTCGTGGCCGTTATAACGAGCCGCGACGCGATGCCCGCGATTTCCCATAGACAGTAATGTTAAAAGAAACGATGGACACGATTTCCGACCCGATTTCCCATAGACAGTAATGTTAAAAGACGCGATGGACCCGATTTCCCATAGACAGCAATGTTAAAATAAAATGACAATGTGAAATTGGCCAATATGGGCATTTCACATTGGATATGTTTTAAAAAAAAATGTTTCATGGCCCCCCACCACCGTTAACGCCACCCCGCTATTGACGCCAACCCGAAGCGTGGCGAGCGCAGCGAGCCCGCGATGGGCGGCGGTACGCGTCCTCCGACCTTTTCATACCCCTACTATCCACTAGGGCGTGGAGTGAGAATAGAATAGTGTGGCGAGCGCAGCGAGCCACCAAGCCCGAAGCGTGGCGAGCGCAGCGAGCCCCGCGAGGGGACGCGGACACCTGTGAAGCCCGCAAGGGCACGCGGATACCTGTGAAGGTATCCGCGTCCCCTCGCGGGGCTCGCTGCGCTCGCCACGCTTCGGGCTCGGTGGCTCGCTGCGCTCGCCACACTATTCTATTCTCACTCCACGCCCTAGTGGATAGTAGGGGTATGAAAAGGTCGGAGGACGCGTACCACCGCCCCTCGCGGGCTCGCTGCGCTCGCCACACTTCGGGTTGGCGTCAATAGCGGGGTGACGTTAACGGTGGTGGGGGGCCATGAAACATTTTTTTAAAAAACATATCCAATGTGAAATGGCCATATTGGCCAATTTCACATTGTCATTTTATTTTAACATTGCTGTCTATGGGAAATCGGGTCCATCGCGTCTTTTAACATTACTGTCTATGGGAAATCGCGGGCATCGCGTCGCGGCCCCTTATAACGGCCACGACCGACGCGATGCCCCCGATTTGGGCTAAATCGCGGGCATCGCGTCGGTCGGGTGTCCTTAATTTAACTAAACTTAAGGACAAAATCGGCAGCCCGGATAACTCACAAGTACCCAATCTATATTCCTTACCATATGTATAAGCACACACATTCTAGGGTTCATTTTTGTTGGGAGTCAATTAACTTAGCAGCTTATATTTGGATTGTGGGAGGAAATCCAGGTAAGTACGGGGAGAATATACAAACTCTGCACAGTTAGAGACATGGTGGGAATCGCACCCAGGACCTCAGTGCTACAAGGCAATAATGCTAACCATTACACTGTCATGCAGATACAGGGGGTGAAATGTAATAGGATGAGAGATACAGAAATTGAGAGATTTGGTAAGAAACAGCAGCGGTTTTTACCTATGGGCTGCAGGACTACAGGCCCCCCACCCAGGTAAAATCCATCACTGTAGTGAAGCCAGATGCAGTCTGTGAGATGGCTCTGGCTTCACTGTGACAGGCAGTGACTTCCTATTGGAAGTCTGACCTGCCAGTCACCAAGGCAGTCCCATTGGGAGGTGTTCCCTCCCTCCAGGATGCCTTGCTGTGGGCTGCTGGACAAAAATGGCAAATGCGCAGTACCTATATTTGTACTGCGCATGCGCTGGTCCCGGTGCCTGTAACTTATATTGTACAGGCGCCAGGACCAAGATTCCTTCTATGGGCTGTTGCCGAAGAAGCCCATAGAAGCTGGGCGCATGCGCAGTACATATGTTTGGGACAAGAGGAAAGTGGCATCGGTGGCGGTGACAGGGGGAGGGGGTGCCTGCGGCCAGAGGCAGCCCCCCTCCCCAAAAGAGGTAGGAGCCGCCACTGGTAAGAAATCTACAGGTTTTTTTAAAGCGGCAATCATTTACACTTAAAAAAAATGGTTTTGCAGTGTAAATGATTGCCGCTTTAAAACAACTGGAGATTTCTTACCACATCTCTCACTTTCTGAATCTCTCATCCTATTACATTTCACCCCGAGTCCCCGAAAAGAGTGTGTAGAAAGTGAAATGATCACAAACGCTGTCACTTCATCCCTTCTTTGAGGTTCTGCTCCTGATCACACATTAAAATCTACCCCATCTGCTGCGCAACATTGTTTTGCTAAAAGGCTAAAATAGCTTTTTTACATCTTTTTAATTTGTAGCATTTTTAGTTTTACTTGCCCCTAACCATTAGTAGGACAAATGCATTAGGTCGACATGGGCAATAGGTTGACACACCGTTGACATGAGTTTCTCCTTTTTTGAAAGAGCTGCTCTTTGCGAAAGGCTGATTATTATCTCTGAATATAAGACTTGACTATATACTGTCCACAAGTATCTCACAGAAATACATTTCCTCACCTGTACGATATGATAGCAGAAGACCATTTTAAGCCCCTTTGCTTGTTTGTATATTCTGCAATATCCGGAACGCCACATTTTGGAAGAGCCTTCATATTACCTTTCCTCATATCCCGTTCCCAGTCCAAGAACAATTTAGTACCAGACTGCGTTGTATGTTGCTGACTGTCAGGGGATTGGAGAAGCCTCCTGGGGGTGACAGCATCCAGTATATTCGCATAACCCTGTAGACAAGAGACAATGGTTATTTTCAGGCCAAATTGACATTTCAAGTAGGGTGGCCAATCCCGGGGTAGGGATCGGCGGGATCCCGGGATTTGGGCCCAAAATGTCCGGGATTGAAGTATCCAATCCCAGGATTTCGGGATTAGACTGTGCATGCGACCCCGACGTGTGGCCTGCGCAGCGTAATTAGGTCATAGGTCAGGCTGCGCAGGCCGCACTGCTGTACAGCTGAAGCGCTGGAAACCTTTTGCTTCCCGCTCCCGGCTCCACTTAAGAAGCTCTGTATATTACATGTACAACTTGTGCAAAATGATATGCAGGCTCAAGAAGGACTCAAGAAGGGCTCCTATAAACTAATAAATACATTGTAGAACACCTCAAATCTACAGAGACACACATATTCGCTAGGTTAAAGTAGCAAATCTATCACATGAAAAGCCCCCCGCGGATGCAGAGGTGTAGCGAGGGCGCTCCCCTGCAATCTCGTCTGCCTAGTGCCTACTCCGCTATCTCCCGGCTTCCTGCTGTGTCCAAGAGATGTGGTGCTATTTGAAAATTAACGTCTCCCACTGGACCACTAGCCAATAGGCGCTTGAGGTCCAGCAGCCTGGTGGCTAGCGCGGTCCAGCGGGAGATGTGAATTTTAAATAGCAGCACAGTGCATGTCTCCTGGGTACAGCGGGGAACCGGAAGCGGGCAGGCCCGGCAACAGGGGGAGGGGGTGCACGGATTGCACACACACCAGAAAAAAGGTCCCCCCACTGGTGGCCATGTGACTGCAAGCACCACTGCTGTGCCGACCGCATACTTCCCCTGACAGCTGGGTGGGGCTCCACACTACTCCCGCCCACTCTCCCTCCCTGTTCCACACTACTCCCTCCCACCCTCCCTCCCTGCTCCACGCTACTACTCCCACCCTCCCTGCTCCACACTACTATTCCACCCTCCTTCCCTGCTCTGCACTATCACTTCCACCCTCCCTGATCCGCACTATTACTCCCACCTTCCCTCCCTGTGAGCAATTTCAGTCCCCCTTGGCAACAAGCAATTTCAGTCCCCCTTGGCATCGAGCATGAAGGGGCACTTATGTGTTAAATCTGTAATGGGCATTACGGTTTGTTAAATAGTATGTGATGGGCATTACGGTGTGTTATATAGTATGCAATGGGCATCATGTGTGGCCTTATGTGTAATTGGCATTTTGGCATGTGGCTTTATGTGTAATTAGTATTACAAAGTTTGCTAAGATGTGCAATGGGCATTACGGTGTGTGGTATAATGTTGGGCCATGCCCACTTTTCACTGCGCAGGAGCCTCACCTACTACAAATTGGGGGGCGCAAAACATGCCCTTGCTCCGGGCGCCGTGGCACCTCGCTACACCACTGCGCGGGTGCTCTTGATACATTAGAGCCCGTGATCACTGCACTGCTTTCTATGGCCAGTAAATACCGCCGCCCAAGATTCGTGCTATTAGGCGCACCGGAGAGGAGGTTTTTATCAACAAAACTTTATTCATACATCAGAGAATGGGATGCCACTGTGGGAGAAAGCAAACAGCGCGGCGATAGAGGTTATTACATCCCACCCATATTCTCTGACAAATGGCCAGAAAGTCACAAATTCTGCTAGGGTATGTCAACTTATGAGCAAAACTGTATATAATTCACTTTATATAACAATCTATGGGGGAGATTCAGCATGAGTCATTCACTGCCAAAAATCGCTATTTGTCCATTTGCGTGAGCCTTGAAAATGCGTTTGCATCTCTAAGGACCAGTTCTGTGCATTTATTGGGCGTTACATTGGCATTATAGGGGCACGGCCCAGACAACGCAGGCGTTTTCGGACAGTTTGCAGGGTGGACTGTGGCGACTGCATGACCTCACATGCAGCTGCTGTGACTCTAAACATGCATAGGAAAGCACTCGCATGTTAGCGGGGGGGGGGGGGTGTTAGTACTTATGCTGGGCTGTGCCCCTCATGCTAGCACTGGGGGTTGTAGTTTTACAATTATTTACAGAACAATCTAAGCTATAGATGTCCGCACTGTTAAGGCCGCCAGCCCCAGCTCATGCGTCCTTGACATATCTGGATTCCAGGTCAGTGCACTGACTGACTGAGTCCCATGATCTGACTGGCGTGGCGGGACTTGGACGACGGAGCAGTGCCTGGTGCTGAGGGGAGCGGCCAAGCTGTGCAGCCGGTGTCTTCTTGTCGTCGTCCCTCAGCTCAAGGGGTTACATTACACAACACATTTAAAATTAATATTTGTCCTCAGGTGGGGGCGTGGCCAAGTTGACACACCCTTCTACGCGTGACCACACCCCCTAAATATGTGGCCACGCCCCCTGTATCGGTTTGCAAAGATAAAATGTTGGAGGGTGTGCATATAGAGTTAGAATAACAATAAAAATCGACTCCCCTTCTCTGTTCCACAATCCTGTTTTCCCCTCAGTAATAAAGATATCATTTGCATCTTTGATTTTCCATCTGTCATTATATCTATATATACAGTATGCTGTGATGGTTCTGGCACAGAATGGAAGGGATGACATAGGGACAGTTGCCTGGCTAATTTAAAGTCACCTCTGTGCTGCAACTTTTCAGGTCGGTCTACCTGTGCACAGTGACACCTCTGTGCATAGTAACCTGCTGGGAGATTAATGCCCACCTCCCTGCTTACCTCCCCATGAACCTGATATTGGAGAAGCCTCCTTCCGAGTCTAAGGTAATGGCTCCCTGAAAGCAGCGGCAGGAGCAGAGACGTTAGTATTCAGTTGTAGTTCCAAGAGCTGCCAATAGGTGGCGATGGTGCAGCACAGAGTGAATGACGTCACTGCATTGTAGCTTCGAGTTACACAGAGAGGCACTCATTCCTTGGCTGGCACAGTGGCGTGTGTCGTTATTCCAGCGGCTTGGGAAGCTCAGGCTGCGGGTTCGAGTCCCACACCCCTGCTAAGCAGCTGCCTTAGATGTTAGCCCAAGTACGAGGATTAGGTAGTTAGTTAGTTTAATAGCAGCTGTGGAGGCAGGGACAGCCTGTTTTTTTTGTTTACTATTTGTAGGGTTCTTCTTATTCTAAATCACACAGTTGTTGTTTATTCTCAGTTACCTTGTTCTACCGATATGTACAGTTTAAATGTATCATTTATCTCACTGATCTAAAAAAAAAAAATTCTTCAATTAAAAAGCAAAATCAAATGAAACTACAGTAGTTATTAGTGGCAATTCTTCTATCCACCAGCACCGCCCATCCACAAATTAGTGGCCAGTGAGGATCGAGATCTGTTGGGGATTTAGAGAAATTAAAAAAAATCTGTGATTTACAGATCTCGACCGTCATTGGTCAGGATTGGGAATTTTAAACATGATTATTATTCCTGATTCCCTGAGCCGGCTGTCAGGTGATTTGGGACTTGCTCCTATAATAGGTGCGATGAAAGGGGACCTTCATGCATATGTCACTACCCTTAGTGAGGGTGTTATATTTATTTAAATATCAATGTGCAGTTATGTAGATTGTGGATAAAGGGGTCAATAGGTCGACCCAAAAGGTCGACAGGCAAAAGGTCGACATTGACAAAGATCAAGACAAGCACCAAACCTACAGTAAAATATATATGATATATGAAAAGGTCGACATGATTTTCCATTTTTTGTGTCAATGTCAACACCTGTCAACATGAAGCCCTAATTAGTGTAGTTCATATCCTCGCATGGCTGCCTTCGCTCCCGTGGTGCCGTACCATTCCCAGTGGTAGTCCATGTGGATCGTAATGAACGGAAAATGGTGAAAAAATCATGTCTACCTTTTCATCTGTCGACCATTGTCAGGTTGATATTTTGTTTGCGTCAACCTTTTGTCAATGTGGACCTGGAGCATGTCAACCTATTATCAAAGTCCACCTAGTACAATTTGTACTTGTGTATTATCACGGCGCCCGATTTTACTACGTACGCAAACGTAGTGAAATCGCATCGCATCGCATGACATTATTGTATGGCATGCGATGCGATGAGATGCAATTTTAGCTGTTATAATGGCATTTAATGTACTATACCATTAAGGGCGGGATGTATTAAAATACATCGCCGCCCTTCGCCCCCCCCCCCCCCACGCCGCGATGCCGCCGCATATGTACTAACATATGTGGCTGGCATCGCGGTGCGGTGACGGAGGCCCCCCGCGATACCTGGAATGTGGTGTGCGGGGGGGGTCTCCGTCACCTCCCAGCCGGCTCCTGCATCCCTCACGTGGCGTCACGCCGGTGACAGCTAAGCAAGCTGTCCCCGGCGCCTCCTCCCCCCCCTCCTCCCCCTCCTCCTCCCCCCTGCAGCCGGAAGGAGGACCCTTCAGGAAGGTAAGCGAGAGGGGGGGGTCGGCGAGGCGGCGGGTTTGCATCAGCGTCGGCGAAAAGAAGCCCATAGGCTTCTATTGGGTATCGCCACCCAAAGGTGGAGATACCCTTCACTGCGGTATCATTTTTGATACATAGGAAAATGCGGTAAAACCGGGGTTTTACCGCATTTTCCATTTGATACATCTCACCCTAAATGACATATAATGTCATTTATTTACGCACCGTCCAGTATTCTCGTCATCCCGAAGCGTGGCGAGCGCAGCGAGCCCTGCGAGGGGCAGTGGAACGCGACCACCCGACCTTTTCATACCCCCACTATCCACGTCGTCGTGGAGTTGATTTTATATAGTGTGGTGAGCGTAGCGAACCACCGTGCCCGAAGCGCGTTGACGGGACGCGTATTATATTACATGTATTACGCATCCCCTCGCATATATGTGGGGGGATTGTGGCGTGTCAGAGTATTACTGCCGCCGCTTGTCCCCTCCGTTCGTCTGGTCAGCAGCGCCGCAGATCAGATCAGATCATCGGCCCTTCTGGCATTTGCCAGAAGTGCCAGATGGCCAGTCCGGCCCTGCTTATATGGACTAACTGGACAAACTAGTGGCCATTAATTAAGTCTAGCCAAAAATTACCAGCATTGTGGCAGATGTATTAAGCCTGGAGATAAATTGGAGATAAAGTAGAAGGTGATAACGCACCAGCCAATGAACTCCTAAAGGGGCCTACACACGGAGCCATTTAGGAGCACATCGCTGTGTGCTGAGCCATCTTGCAGAGCATTCTGAGAGATCTAACATCAATCAGAACGCTCAGCAAATCGCCCGTGTGTAGGCGCCATTAGACTAATACTGCCTTATCCAATTCCAAGGGAGGAGCTATAGGGATAGAGCTGGCTTTTGGCTGCATTTCTCCTTTAGTACAGTAGTTTAAAGCACAACTGAGAGCAGAACATTGAATCAACACAGGCACAAAGAGTAAAGGCCCCGGTTTCTCCGGTTGTCCCCTGGAGAAATCACAGCCTATTCCCCTTGAGCCAGGAGCTTCCTGGGTGGCTGGATCTCATGCGATATATCCGGGGCGGTGCCAGGTACGGCAGCGCCCCAGGCAGGGGGGGAGTGCCCCGCTGCCCCCTGCCGCTCACCTGCTCGGGGGGGGGGGGGGGGGGTATGCAGCCTTTGAGTCGCTCCACGACGGGGAAAGGGGGGGGGAGGAGGAGAGTTGGGGTGGGTCGCTCCACCTCTCACCAACACACATGCTCCACGAGGGGCGAATTTACAACCGAGGAAGGGGAGGGTATGCGGCCGCTGCTGCCGAGACCCTCCATGAGGGGCGGGGTGTGGGGATGGTGCAGGCGCCGATGCGCTCACCAGGCTCCACATGGGTTCGTGGACGGTGCGGGCGCCACTGTGCTCACCCGGCTCCACAGGGGGGGTGGGGATGGTGCGGGCACCGCTGTGGCACTACCTCTCAACTTGCTCCACGAGGGGGGGCTCCAAAGTGCCGCCCTCCAGTGACCCTGGATATATCACATGCGATCCTATTCCACGCTGCTGGCAGGCTGCCATGCAAGCATGCAATCCGACGCGCATGGGACCGTGCATCGGAACAGTTGGGATGTCAAATACATCCAATTTGGCCACTTCTCACCCAAATTCTCAGCCCGATCCGTCGGTATCGGGTGCAAAGTGGCCAAATCAGGCTAGACTAGTGTAGAGGGACTTGAGAAAAACACACAAAACAAGACAATAAATCTTGTCAACAATACAGGATGGTAAAACCACCTAGAGGCAAACAAGGTAACATAGGTCATTAAATCCTTGGATGAGTACATACCTTTGAAATCTGAAGATCATTATAATATAAATGGAATGTTTGTTCTGACGGTCTGTCTGATAGGATTGGCACGCAATTTGCTGTACCCCAGAAAAGTAAGACGACATTCATCTGCAACATGTTCCTATTTGTACAACGTGCGTCATTTGGGATGAAATTGATCTCTGCAATTATACTTATAGTTAGATGCAGAGTGACAGCAATTTCTTATCAGACCATAACATTCTTGAGTGGTGCGCTAAATGCATCGTGTACTGATATGCTTAATGACGCAGACAGACACATTTTTCTTGTATTGGTCATTATTTTTTTGTTCTAAAAACAAATTTAGAATTTAGATTCAGTCATCATTCTGTCAACCAGATAATATAGAGGAAATCTGCCCTGCTATGTATTGTTTTGTTATTGTCACATAACTCCCAACGTCCCGTTTTTTTGGGATGCTCCCGCATCCTGCCGGGGCCGGAAGTGTCCCATGGCTGCGGGGGGAGGGGGGGTTGGGGGGACAGTGAGATACCCTCCCGGATACCGACGGAATCCCGCATTTCCCCGTGGCAGAGTTTTAAATTGCCGTGATTCGCTGCTTTCCGGCGGAGGGGGCTAAATATGCAAATTGTTCTGATTTATCCCGCCCCCTCTTCTGAGACCCACAAATTGAGGGATTTGCATTACTGAGGGCAGGGACTAATGATGTCTCCATCAGGCCCCACCCCCAGAAGTGCTGCTGACAGTCTCCTCTCCGGGGTTCTCCTGTTCTTCTGTAAAAGTCGGTAACCCTGGGTAAAATGTTCTGTCAAGCAAACCTTTCCCTGGTTGATACCAGGCAAATCAGCTAGTTATTATTATTATTATTATTATTATTATTATTATTATTATAATATTATTACTATATATATATTTTGAGTTCCAGAAGTGTCCTCACTCCTCATACACTGTGGCACAAGTCATGCCAAACAGCATCTATTGATGCGCTATGGTTCCTGATAATCAGGGGCAGATTTATTAAGCCTATAATGCACCAGCCAATTAGACTAGTTGATTGGTTAGTGCATTATCTCAGGCCACTTTATCTCTTCACCAGGCTTAATAAATCTGGCCCTAATGTTTATTTGCTCATACGGCGTGTCTTATTGGCACTTAATAAACGTGTCAAAACTATATTGCTATCATACACTGGTCACTGGGGGGGTACTTGTTTCCTAGCACGGCGCCCAGATTTCCAACGTACGGCACCATAGGGAAATCGCATCGCATGGTATGGGCCATTATAGCGGCATGCGATGTGATGCGATTTTTTTATGTAATTTTTTCTATCCTCATTGTACCCCACTATATCGCATGGCATTGCATGTCCCGCAAAATTGCATGCGATCGCATGTGATTTTATAGGGTGTGCGATGCCATGGCAGTAGCTATACAATAATATGATTGTATGTCCCAAAAATAGGTGTAACGCATCCCCCCCACTATCCACGCCAGCCCGAAGAGTGGTAAGTGCAGCGACTGCGCGAGGGGCGGCGGAATGCGTCCTCCGACCTTTTCATTCCCCCACTATCCATGTCGGCATGGAGTTGATATTATTTAGAGCCCGAAGCGTGGCGAGCACAGCGAGCCCCACGAGGGGACGCGGATTACTTTGCATGTATTCAGCGTCCCCTCGCGGGGGCTGGATAGTGGGGTAATGAAAAAGTCAGAGGACGCGTTCCGCCGCCCCTTGTGGGGTTCGCTGTGCTCGCCACGCTTCGGGGTGGCGTGTATAGTGGTGGGTGCGTTAAACCTATTTTTGGGACATACAATCATTTTATTGTATACCTAATGTCATGGCATCGCACACCCTATAAAATCGCATGAGATTTTGGAGCAGGTGTGATGCGATGCGATGGCCGGGGCTGAGAGCAGTGAATAAATTACATAGGAAAATCGCATCACATCGCATCGCACATCGCATGGCATTAAATGGCCCACGCGATGCGATGCGATTTCCCTACGCAGAATAGCCCACTAAGCAAATTGCTTAGTGGGCGCCGTTCTAGGAAACAAGTACCCTGGGGGTTGCGGTACTTGTGGTATCTGTGTTAGATGAGTCCCAAATCAATGTCAAAGGTTCCAGCACATGTAAAGTGTCACATTGCATTATGCTTCGTCTGTGACTTAAGGCCTAATTCAGACTTGATCGCAAGGCAAATTTGTTTTCAAAATCGATAAAACCATGCTGCACTGCAGTTACCATGTGCAGAGAGAGTAAATTTGGATGGGGTATGTTGAAAAACTGAAATCTAAACTGCAGTGTAAGGTTAAAGGACCCAGTATTTACATAATTGGGATGAAGCATCGGGAGGCGGAGCTAAGCTGTGGGCTAAAAAAGACCATAAAAAAATGGTAAAAGCAGCACTTCTAGAAGCGCTTCATTGACAGGGGCTGCTGTGATTGGACAGCAGGTTTAGCTGCTGTCCAATCACAGCAACCTCTGTCAATTAATCTTCTAGAAGTGCCACTTTTATCCGGCTTTCCCCTGGTGGTTGGTTTGGCGGCCGCGCTGAGTGGCAGTGCCTCTCTGTACACAGCCACCACCTCATGTTTATTGGCAAGTAGTATTTCATTCAATTTGATTTAACCATCTGTGATCAACAATGCACATCCTTTAAACCAGGGGTGGGGAACCTTTTTTTGGGCCAAGGGCCAATTGTATGGTGGAAACATCCTTTGGGGGCCATATGTAAAAATTTATCTTACAAATTGTCCTGCTGCAGCCATCCCACGCTCCGGCGGTTGCCGCTGAATAGAACTGACAGTCTCCGGTTGCTGTTGATTAAGAGGAATCTCGCAAGAACTACCGACCTCTCCTAAGAAGTCCTCTGTACTTGACTCCCAGCAAAGACGCCGGGTGGGTAGGAGGGCCACTCAGACCGGCTACGGGGGCTGCATACGACCCCCGGGCCTGAGGTTCCCCGCCAGTGGTGTAACTAGAGAGGGTGCAGGGGATGCAATTGCTATGGGGCTTGGGGGGCCCGGGGCCCCAGCAGGCATTCCCATGCACCCTTTTGATTTTGTCAGTTGTTTTTATATAATGACCTGCAGGCAGTGGCTCCCGAGTCCCGTCCCCTTCAGTGGCGGTAGCAGCAGCCAGCCTGCAGAGGAGACCTGGCGCAGTATCCAGGACACCCGTCGCCAGCGGTGCGCTGCCTTGAAGCAGGACGCCTGAATCTGACGCTGCATGAGGAGACCCGGTGCGGCGTCCAGGAGAGGACACTCTGTGGTGCGCTGCCTTGAAGCAGGTGCGCAGAGGAATGGAAGCAGGAGGCCCAGGACAGAAGTGGGAGCAGGAGGCCTGGGGCTGACTTCGGTGGTAAGTGAGATTCACAATGCGGTACACAGTGCTGCTTGAACTGGGGGGAAATTACACATACACAACCCCTCTTCTTTCAACTGTTCTCGTTCACTCACTCTCCTCCTTTCCCCTCAGCCACACCTCTTTTACTCTATCCCTCTATCTCCCCCTCTCTTGCTCCCCCTCCCCCATCCCGCCTCCCCCCTCTATTATTTACCCTTTGATTTTCATATGCCGGGTTTCTTTTTAAATGGTGCTATGTCCCCTTTACAGGCACCGGAGCACCCCAGGTGAGTCGGGGTGGGGCGCCCCGGTGCCGGGGGATGGGGGGGGGGGCGGTGGTGGTGGTACCTGTGTAAAAAACTTGCGGCGCCGGCATCCCTGCAGTGCTGGAGCGGGCAGGGGTGTCCTTGCCGCTGGGGAACCTGCGGTGCTGTCATTGTGTATAAAGCTGGCAGCGGCCGGCGGGGTCCCTGCAGTGAATAGAAAATAACTAGCGCTTCCCGCGCCGCAACGCGCATAGCGCTAGTTATTTTCTATTCACTGCAGGGACCCCGCCGGCTGCCGCCAGCTTTATACACAATGACCCCGCGGCACGGACACCCCTGCCCGCTCCAGCACTGCAGGGACGCCGGTGCCGCAAGTTTTTTACACAGTTCGCTAACCCTCCATGCTGGGGGTGAGGGGCGAACTGCCATTCTCCAGGTGCCGGCGCCCTAGGCAAATGCCTAGAGCTGCCTAGTGGTGGCACCGGCCCTGCCCCTTTAGTGGTGGTCGGAGCAGGAGACTCAGCATGCCCGGAGGTGGTGGGTTCAAGAGACCCGATCCAACCAGAAGCAAGAGGAGTGGCCGGCGGCAGTGAAAAGAAGGCAGGCATCAGTGATTGATGTACACAGCACCACTTGTATTGTGGGGGGATTACACAATGCCTTCTCTCCCCCTTCCCCTCCCCCCCCCCCTTCCTCCCTTTCCCTCTCTCACCCCTCTTCCCCCTTCCTCTTTTCACCCCCTCCTCTCCCTCTCTGTCTCCCCCTCCCCTCTCTTTCCCCTCCACCCCATCCCTTTCCTATATTTTGCTCTCTCCATATCCTCCTTTTCCTCCCTAACCCTCTCTCTGTCTCTCTTTCTCTCCCTGACCACACCTCTATCCCTCCTCTTTCTTTTTCTCTCTATTTTCCTGACATCCTCTTTGTTGCTCACTCCTCCCCCACCCAAAGGGCATTGTAGTGGCTCTGGAAAAAGGGGGGCCCCTTTCAATATTTTGCTATGGGGCCCTCAAAACTTTAGTTACGCCTCTGTTCCCCACCACTGCGTTTAAACCTAGACTGTGATGGTGCCTTGAGAACCGAGTTTGGGAACCACTGACCTACGCTAGTGAACCAGCAGCCGCATGCATCGTAAGCCAATAGGGGCCAAGACAATATCTAGGTTGACGACCAATAGATCGACAGGAAAACATCAACCTGCACAAGGTTTACATTGATAAAAGATTACCACAAGCAAAAGGTCAACACGTGAAAAAAGATTGGTTCGTTTTTCAAGGTTTTTTTTTGTGTCAATGTCGACAAAAAAGCACGTGGGCCTCCAATTAGCATAGTGCTTACCCTTGCATGGCTTGTCAACCTATTGACTGTGGATCCCTAAATTGCTGGCTTATTATCTGATCCAAGCCAATGGGTCATACAAAATTTGACTGATGAATGTTTTTAGCCACAGTTCCTGTAGTGAATGATATTTGTGTAAGCAGATGTTGCACTAAGTGGTTTTACCTTTATGTTCGAGATATGTAAGTTCCTTGGAGCCCATGAACATACTGTACCTAAAGAACGAATGCCGGCGGGATGGTGATAATGTTGTTTAGGAATGTGTATCTGTGTAGCACGCAATAACACGCACTATACAAAAAAATGACACATTCCTATCAACAGAAACAAATACTTTTGTGGATGGCAGTAGCGACTTTTCACACTGCTCATGTGTCTAAGCAGAGCATATCCGGCTATGAGCAACTTCGGGTGAATCCAACTCCCATCCCAGTCACCACTCCATATCTGGGGAGACCATTTCAATTGGATCAGCAACAACGTTCTTACTCTTGGAAGTAGCGCGTAGTTACAAATATAAATCTCCACTTATAGCTGAATGGTGGAACTGGGCAGCAAATGGGCATCTGTACATGAGCTAAGCGGTTTGAGGGTGTGTCAAACATCCAAGGCTGGGGGTGGCTGTGAGGGCAACATGTGACATCCAATAAGGAAGCAGGGTTGGTAAGAACTAGCAGAGTTATATGATCTGGTTAGAGGTGGAGTCAGCCTCTTTATGCGGATCTTCCAGCCCTCCCTCGCCTTATTTTGCGGTAGTGGGGTGGTTCGTGGCGTTAGCTGTTTGGCTGGAAAGAACGGCAGGTTAACTGGTATTGGGTCATACAGTATATAGAAGTTTATAGATTATTTATCTGCTGGATCCCCTGGTCGGTACAGCGACATCACCTGGGCAGGTTGTCACGTTAGAAAGTTGAGTGGATACTATTTGTTGTTGTTAGGCTGTTAGTTAAGTGACATAGATGTTATGGTTAGGGGTAGAAGATAGACGTTCTTTCTTGGCCACCATTATTTAATTCCTTTTATTTTATCATTTAATTTAGAGTTGTTAAATAAATCAGCCAACAATTTCTGCCAAACCCAAGTCTCCGAATCTTTATTTTAGGTTAAGTGTTAAGTATTTATTCAAGCAAAAGCTTATGCATCAGTTGCTAGGATGTTTAGAAGAGACAAAGAGCCATCTTATTCTGGACAAATGGGGGCGGTGCAAATTCACACAGATGGACATGATGGCTACGTCTAGATAGCAGACGGATAGGAGCATTGCATGTATTAATGTGATGCTCTGAATCAGCCACCAGTAATTAGAAGGAGTTTGTCACTGCCCTCGGGCCCCACAGATATACTGTATACTGTTGTGATAAATTATATCATGATTACAAATTCCAATCAAATTAATTCCAGCCATGAATTAATTTGAGTAGAATGAATTAATTATTTATGTCTGGCACCACACCCATGTAATAGATGCGGCAGCTTTTTCTGCTCTTGTACTTGGGAATCAATGTGTACGTTCCCGATTATAGGTTTAAGTTAGGGATGGGCAACCAGTGACTCCATGGCCATCTGCTGCCCGCCAGCCCTTCACCTGTGCCCCAAGTGTTTCCTACTTTCTACCTCACGCAGTTTCAGTTCATCAGATGAACTTAAATGAATAGAAAAAATATGTGTTAAATGGTGATGTATTGATGTTAGATAGCAATGTATAGGTCTTAGATAGCGATGTATAGGTGTTAGATGGCAATGTATCTGTAGAGGTGTTAGATGGTGATGTGTGGATGTTAGATTAGATGGTGATGTATAGCTGTTTGATTGTGATGTATAGATGTTAGAAGTGATGTATAGGTGTTAGATGGTGATGTATAGGTGTTAGATGGCAATGTATAGATGTAAGATGGCAATGTATCTATATACAGTAGGTGTTAGATGGTGATGCATAGTTATTAGATGGTAATGTGTAGGTGTTATATGGCGATGTATAGGTGTTAGATGGTGATGTATAGGTGTTAGATGGTGATGTATAGGTGTTAGATGGTGATGTATAGATGTTAGATGGTGATGTATAGGTGTTAGATGGTGATGTATGGATGATAAACAGTGATATATAGATGCTGGATGGCAATGTATAGTTGTTAGATGGTGATGTTTGGATGTTAGATGGCAATGTATAGATATTAGATGGTGATGCATAGTTATTAGATGGTGATGTGTAGGTGTTATATGGCGATGTATAGATGTTAGATGGTGATGTATAGGTGTTAGATGGTGATGTATAGATGTTAGATGGTGATGTATAGGTGTTAGATGGTGATGTATGGATGTTAGATGGCGATGTATAGGTGTTAGATAGTGATGTATAGGTGTTAGATGATAATATATGGAGATTAGATGGTGATGTATATGTGTTAGTTGATGATGCATAGATGTTAAATGGTGATGTATAGAAATTAAATGGTGATGTACAGTATAGGTATTACATGGCGATGTATTGATATCAGATGGTGATTTATTGATGTTAGATGGTGATGTATAGATGTTAGTTGGCGATGTATAGGTGTTAGATGGTGATGTATAGGTGTTAGATGGGGATGTATAGGTGTTAGCTGATGATGATGTATGGATGTTAGATGGTGATGTATAGATAGTAGATAATGATGTATAGATGTTAGATGGTGATGTATAGATGGTAGATGGTGATGTATAGATGGTAGATGGTGATGTATAGATGGTAGATAGTTATGTATAGATGGTGATGTATAGATGGTAGATGGTGATGTATAGATGGTAGATAGTGATGTATAGATGGTAGATGGTGATGTATAGATGGTAGATAGTTATGTATAGATGGTGATGTATAGATGGTAGATAGTGATGTATAGATGGTAGATAGTTATGTATAGATGGTGATGTATAGATGGTAGATAGTGATGTATAGATGGTAGATAGTGATGTATAGATGGTAGATAGTGATGTATAGATGGTAGATGGTGATGTATAGATGGTAGATAGTGATGTATAGATGGTAGATGGTGATGTATAGATGGTAGATAGTGATGTATAGATGGTAGATGGTGATGTATAGATGGTAGATGGTGATGTATAGATGGTAGATAGTGATGTATAGATGGTAGATAGTGATGCATAGATGGTAGATGGTGATGTAAAGATGGTAGATGGTGATGTATAGATGTTAGATGGTGATGTATAGATGGTAGATAGTGATGTATAGATGGTAGATGGTGATGTATAGATGGTAGATAGTGATGTAAAGATGGTAGTTGGTGATGTATAGATGTTAGATGGTGATGTATACTGTAGATGGTAGATAGTGATGTATAGATGGTAGATGGTGATGTAAAGATGGTAGATGGTGATGTATAGATGTTAGATGGTGATGTATAGATGGTAGATAGTGATGTATTGATGGTAGATCGTGATGTATAGATGGTAGATAGTGATGTAAAGATGGTAGATGGTGATGTATAGATGTTAGATGGTGATGTATACTGTAGATGGTAGATAGTGATGTATAGATGGTAGATGGTGATGTATAGATGGTAGATAGTGATGTATAGATGGTCGATGGTGATGTATAGATGGTAGATAGTGATGTAAAGATGGTAGATGGTGATGTATAGATGGTAGATGGTGATGTATTGATGTTAGATGGTGATGTATAGATGTTAGATGGTGATGTATACTGTAGATGGTAGATAGTGATGTATAGATGGTAGATGGTGATGTATAGATGGTAGATAGTGATGTATAGATGGTAGATGGTGATGTATAGATGGTAGATAGTGATGTAAAGATGGTAGATGGTGATGTATAGATGGTAGATGGTGATGTATAGATGGTAGATAGTGATGTATAGATGGTAGATGGTGATGTATAGATGGTAGATAGTGATGTATAGATGTTAGATGGTGATCTATTGATGTTAGATGGTGATGTATAGATGGTAGATAGTGATGTATAGATGGTAGATGGTAGATGGTGATGTGTAGATGGTGATGTATAGATGTTAGATGGTGATCTATTGATGTTAGATGGTGATGTATAGATGGTAGATGGTGATGTATAGATGGTAGATGGTGATGTATAGATGTTAGATGGTGATCTATTGATGTTAGATGGTGATGTATACTGTAGCTATTAGATGCATGCTGCGTCACTCTGTCGCCCACCTGAATCATCACGTATGTATGCACTTGCCAATGCCCCTTTGGAGCAGCTGAGTACAAAGGTATAGCATGTACCCAGCTTAACTCCACATTATATTGCCCAGAGACATATAATTACAATTTGGCATCCCTTACTTAAGTAAATAAGTATATATAGTGACACTTTCTGCTCAGTGTAAGGCTGCAGTGCAGCTCTTGCAGAATAGAAGGCTACCCATACAGTTTTTGGCGTGGATCAGGTTTGCCCTGGTTATAGTGATTACACATAGAAGAAGCATTCTCACCTCCCATGTGTTCTGAAGTTGTATTAGATTGTATTGGCAGACACACACACACACTGGGTCATTCTGTTTCTACAGGTAATCATTGGAATTGATCCAAATCACAAAGCTCGATGACTTCATATGTGTGTGTTTCTGTTGCCCACGTAAAAAACAATAGGACCGGCTTGTCACTGCTCCAAGCAACAGAGATCTCATTGTTTTATTGTAAGCAAGAAAGTCCCATGACATCCTGTACAGTGACTCAGAGATAGGCAGACATAACGGTGGGGCAGTCAGGTGGTGAAGGTGGTGACTGATGGGTGGCCACGAGCCCAACTGGGGGTGTCAGAGAGTAGAACGTGCGTCTGACCCGCAGTGATATTGTTAACTGTTATTTGTTTGTCTTTACCCAAAAAAAGTGGAAAAGAAGTCTCACACACACACATGCCTGTCACATTCTCGGTGAACGGCGCGACAAGACGGAAAGCTCCGGGGTACCGGCTAGATAGATAAACCGGGATCCATCTGTGTGCATGCATACCTCCCAACATGACCCTCTCCAGGAGGGACAAAATGCTCTGTTCCTGAACTTCCCTCTTAATTTATGATTGCCTATACCTGTGTGGAAACACCTTTCTCATCAATTAACCAGGTTCAATACATATGATGCCAATCATACATCCAGGGAAGTCCAGAAACAGAGCATTGTGTCCCTCCTGGAGAGGGTAATGTTAGGGGGTATGGTGCGTGTCTTACTTTTTTATCCCTTATACTGGGCCTGATGTGGTTGGAGGTGCTATCGATGCTGAGTATACAGCAGGAGGTGTCTGATTTAAGACCTCCATACACTAGCCCGACTTGTCATAAGGACAAATCAGACTAAATTCTCCCTGATCTCCCCTGGCAGCACCTTGGGAGGCTCGCTTATGATTTGGCACTTGATGTGCCATTTTTACATGCGATAAATTGTGTGCGATTTATCGCATGTAAAACTCCTAGGGAGCGGCAGCAGCAAGGGGCAGGATAGCCCCACCAGCAGCACCCGCTGCTGCCCGCCCCACAGCTCGGCACCTACTGCTGCCCGCCACTCACCACTGCCCGCCCCTCTACTCACCTCTGCCTGACACCCACCACTGTCTCCCCGCTGCTCACTGCTGTCTGCCCCTGCCTGCTCCTGCACATTGGTGTGTGTTAACAGTGCTTCACCGATGACACACACATATGGAATCGGACCCAATACATCGTGGGTGCTTCTAGAACAGTGATGGCTAACCTTGACACTCCAGCTGTTGTTGATCTACACATCCCAGCATGCCCTGCTACAGTTTTACTATTTGACAATGCTAAAAATGATGCAGTTTTATTGAGGGCACGCTGGGATGTGTGGCTCAACAACAGCTGGAGTGTCAAGGTTAGCCATCACTGTAGCTTCTGATTGTTTGCCCAAAGCAACATCCCATGTGGACTAGAACTCCCATCTTAGTAAATTTCCCCCTCACTCAGCAGTGCGATACATAAAAGGCATACCTTGTCTGGAGCTGACGTCACACACTCTCCCATAAAACCCTCAGGCCTGCCTGCGTTTTCCCAGACACTCCCAGCACTTTCCTAGGCACGCTTACATTTTTCTTAGCACTCCCACTAAACGGCCAGTTTCCACCCCAGACATCTTCCTCCTGTCAACAATCACTTTGCGTACAGCGGGGGGATAGAAAAGTAGGAGTAGCAGGATCTTATCGCAGGACTGTCCTTGTGCATGCGTACTACTGGTCATACGGATCTCCCGTAATTCATCTGGGGTCAAACTTTTAGCCATTCAGCTCCGACTTTATGGAACTCACTTCCCCGCACAGTTCGAGAGACCCCCACTCTAGAATTCTTCAAAAACAGACTCAAGACTTTCCTATTTACTCAAACGTTTCCTTCAGTCCCTTAAGTATTGTTTATAAAAAGCTTTTCTGTCCTTCATTGTTCCTGTACTGCATTACATTCATTCTATCTGTTAAGTGCCTTGAATCCTATTGGAGAAACAGCGCTATATAAATAAAATTATTATTATTATTATTATTATTATATGCATGTGCAGTCTATCGATAATTTTTCGCCGTACCAATTCGCAGCGTTCTGATTAGGTCTGAATTACCTCCTAGGTTCTGAAGCTCTTTGTTGTATTAACAAATAGTATGTATTCTGGAGAATGTGGAAATCTCAAGTAATAGTATTTGTATGTGGTCATGTGATTCAGTTATCCTTTGTAATTGATGTTATGTGGATGTTTATGCGCCCACCCCTTCCTGAGGGTAATCTGTGCTGTCAGTATCAATGTCTGTGTTTGCGCTGAACACATACATTATCTGTTTGATACTCATAATGAATCAGTCCCATGCTGCAGCTTTCTAGCGATCCCTCCTATATTTAGCACAGAGTGGGCAGATATTAGCAGTCATATCAGTTGTGCAATATATGAGCAGTGATAGTGAGACGGTATTTACTGAGTTAGCAAAACACTGACTCAGGACCTTGGTAATAATCACACACAATATCTATTCTCAACAATGGTTAGTCTGCTGGAGCCACAGTCTGTGGGAGTTCTATACAATTGCCATTGATGGGATACGTGTTACAGCCACACATATATAATTAGGAGGGAAAAACAATTATTGAGTTATAAAATAATTTCACTTGGATTCGGAATGTTTGACATTGACAATGTCGACATTCAGCTTGTCGACATGACTATGTCAACGATGTTAGCATGTGACCTAGGGCCTAATTCAGATATGGTCGCAAAGTCATACCTCCCAACTTCGGCAGTTCAGCAGTCGGGGGCGTGGCCTAATTTGGGGCGTTGCCTATACGCGCGGCTCCCCCGCGAGGCCACGCCCCCATTTTGCCGCTATGGGGGCATGACCCAGAGGCTCTGTGAGCCTCTAGCCATGCCCCCAGCCCCCTGGCTGCGGGAATAGACGCTGTGCGCATGCGCACAGCGTTTATTCCCCGCTGCTTAGCAGCTGACAGGGGGGGACTCCCAACAGCCCCCCCACACAGCGGGACACTGCCGCCCGCGGGTGGGACAGCGGGACAGGCCCTGACAATCGGGACTGTCCCGATAAAATCGGGACTGTTGGGAGGTATGCAAAGTGGCTATTTTATTCAAATCGGTCCATGTTTTCTGACTGTGCATGCATCTGAGCTGCAGCGTTTGAATTGGTGCGACAGTCGCAATGAGGGATGAGACGCAAAGTGAGCGACAGATAGACGGCATTTGGGGTTGTCACGGACAGCGGTCGGGTAAATGTTGGTGTATCATGGGTGATCAGATGGCGTTCTCTGGGCATACATAAATTAGCAGCCATGGTCTTATGGTGTGTGCACACAGTGAGATTTCTTTGCTATTCGACTTGCTATATAATCTTTGCTAACTCGTGTGCTATTTACATACAATTCATACTAACTGCATTAGATTTGCACTACATAGTCATTGCTGCCCTGTCTATCTGGGTTTCGATTTGTGCTGTCTCAGGAGCGCGATAAGGGGGTATGGGGTATGGCATAACTCCCAACTGTCCCGATTTCCGCGGTACCGTGCATCCCGACCAGGGCCAGCAGTGTCCTACAGTGTGGGGGGGAATAGACACTGTGTTCTGTGAATAGACACTGTGCGCATGTCTATTCCCGGACACAGATGGGCTGGGGTCATGGCCCCACAGTGGCCAAAATGAGGGCGTGGCCTCACTGGAGCGTCGTGAGTATAGGCCACACACCCCTTTCATTATGCCACGCCCGGGTCCAAGGTGTAACGTGATAGGTTTATTACAAAGCCCTTGTTGGGATTCTCCATACTGGGATACTACTGGGATATCGTATGTATCCAGGGGTTGCCTACTATTACAGTCTCTTCTCCGGGAGAAGCCCGGAGAGGAGACTGTCAGCAGAACTGTGTGTGTGTGTGGGGGGGGGGCCTGATATCGGCATCATCAAGCCCCACCCCCAGTATGGCAAATACCGGGATTCTCGGGTCTCCAATGAGGGGGCGGGGCTAAAATGATGTAATTTTAGCCCCACTCCTCCGAAAAGCCACGAGTCGGGGTATTTAAACAACAGTACATGGGCGAATGGGTGGGTGTGGGGGAAACTGGGAGGTTTGCCCACCTTTCCGGGGGGCTGGGAGGGGGACCCAATTTCTGGGAGTATAGGCAATCCTAATGTATCCTGTCTCACCATTACAATACAATAGATAAGGAGAGGTTAGACTTAAAACATTAATTATTTGCAATATCTTCTTTTCTTGTCCTTGAAATGACTTTACATTCCTCTTGTGTAATTCTGTCCATGAGTTGCTTTCTGTCTTCTCACTGGGAGAATCTGTCTGTCACACAGCACCTGCCATTGCCCAGAAGTCTGTGACCACATCCCCTCTAAATGCATAAATCTAAGTGTGGTCTAAAGAGAGCGCAGCGGAAGTGAGGCTTAAATAGGAAAAAGTAAACAGAGGTCACAGAACACTCACCTCCAGCTTCATTAACCTGTTATGTATCATTGCAATGCTACTATCTGTATAAAGTGCCTCGTGTAGTGATGTACATGCCTCAGGTTACAGAGGGTTAGGAGTTAATGAGGCTTTCTCTCAACCACTGCAAAATCTCAGCTTGGTGCGTCCGTCACTGCCCCGGCACCAACACCCCTTGATTGATATAGTAGTCATGATCTTCCTATATATTGCAGAGGGCATCATAGGGAACACCCAAAAATGTAGAGCATCACAGTGACCCCCTTATAATGCAGAGAGTGCGAGCAGCAATTGTGCAAATTTGGTGGTATATTTTTTGTTTGCAATTTTAATGCAAATTCTGTCCAACCGTACATGAGCCTCATAGTGTTAGTACAATGCTATAGAATCACTGTATGTATATTTCCTAATTCTCATTACTTCCAATGATTAGAGCCAAGCAATGACTTGGGTGCCACCTTGTGGTGCATGGTATTCTTGCAGCTTAGGCTGAGCATGTCACCTGATTGCCTGTAAAAATTGTTTAAAGTCCAGCCAAGTATAAATTGAAAGAAGGAGGGAGTCCCCCCAGCCTAAAGGGAATGGCCGATGTGCGCACTGATGCAGAGGGGTGAAAGACAGGGCCGTGGCCTGAGGGGGCACAACATTCCGCAAGGCCACGCCCCCTTTCCATAGGCCAGTTTACCAATAGGCAAATATACGCACAAACATAATAAAACCAGCACTGCACTTTCTAAGTTCACATTCTCCCACCTCATGGTAAGGCTCCTGTCTCTTCTTCCTGGTAACTGCTCTCAGTGCACGGATTAAGACATCAGATCCACACACACAGAAATCTTAGTCTCCGCTCAGTCCCTTATACTGCAGGTCTAGTAATCATATACCATTGTTATTGTTGTCAGAAGATAGAAACATAGAATTTGACGGCAGATAAGAACCACTTGGCCCATCTAGTCTGCCCCTTTTTTTAAACATGTTACCTCAAACCATATTTGATCCTTATTTTTATGTAAGGATATCAATATGCTTATCCCAAGCATGTTTAAATTGTACTACTGTATTTGCGTCTACCACCTCTGTTGGGAGGCTATTCCACTTATCTACTACTCTTTCTGTGAAAAAATTCTTCCTCGCATTTCCCCTGAATCTTCCTCCCTCTAGTTTCAGTGCATGTCCTCGTGTTCTGTTGCTCCTCTTCCTGTGAAGAATGTCTCCCACCTGTACCTTGTTAAAGCCCTTGATATATTTGAAAGTTAAGATGGGCAATCCCTAACATGCCCGGTATTCTTACGATCAGAATACTGGTAGTCAGGGTTCCAGCGTCGGCATTCCATGACTCATTACACAATGACTGCAAGTAGTATCTGAGGGACAGGAAGAGCATACCTCCCAACAGTCCCGATTTTATGGGGACAGTCCCGATTGTCAGGGCCTGTCCCGCTGTCCCACCCGCGGGCGGCAGTGTCCCGCGGTGTGGGGGGGCTGTTGGGAGTCCCCCCTGTCAGCTGCTAAGCAGCGGGGAATAAACGCTGTGCGCATGCGCACAGCGTCTATTCCCGCAGCCAGGGGGCATGGCTAGAGGCTCACAGAGCCTCTGGGTCATGCCCCCATAGCGGCAAAATGGGGGGCGTGGCCTCGCGGGGGAGCCGTGAGTATAGGCCACGTCCCCAAATTAGGCCACGCCCCTGAAAATTTTGACGCGCCTTCGCGCGCAGCAGCAGCAGCCTTCGCGCGCAGCAGCAGCTTACTGGGCTACTAAAGTTGGGAGGTAAGGGAAGAGGATTGCTGTAACTTAACACAGGGAACAATAATAAAGAGTAGTTGAATGTTCTTTATTCCAGAACCCAGTGTATCCCAATCATGGTTCAGAAAGTGGTACTCATGCAGTACCCAGAAAGTTAAACACTGCCCTGCCTAACCTGTGGGACTGAGAAGATCAGGAAATAAAGTGCAGCTTTGATATCAGGAGACGAATCGGATATCCTCTGTGCATTACTCTGCCGCTGTGTCAGTGCTTTATTGTGACAGATGCACAAACCCCCAGCATACGGTAGTCATTATTGTTATGAAACTGAAGCCTTGTGATTCTTGTAATGCGTAAAACCAAGGAGGTAAGGCTCATTTCCAGCTCCGCTCGGCTTTTTCAAGGTCAACACATGTATTTCATTTCATTGCTGAGGTTTTAAGTTTATTTTCTATCTACTCACTGTCATGGGTCACTTTTATTTATTTACTTTATGAATGTAATATCCCATACGTACACGTATTCCCGGAGTCTGAAGCACTGAACTGCGGCTGTCACAGGCATTTTGTAAGGTTCTCATACACACTGTATGAGAATGTGCTATTCCGAAACCGTTACAGCATTCAGACGTGATTGGCTGCAAATTGAATTGTGTATTTGTTTCCAGATGAACCCTTTATGACCTCATGTCCATTTAAATGGACATTATAAAAAAATGTATTGGGTAGGCTGTATTGTGATGACAGTTGTCATTCAAACTCCAATGTTTATTTAAATGTACGAAAATCCCAGAAGACGCTAGAGCAGGTATGTCCAAACCTCCAGCTCAGTGGTGTAACTACTGTAAGGCAGCCCCAGCTGCCGCATGGGGGAGCAAGCCACAGTGGGGTCTGTGTGGGCGCTGGCACCCGCTCGACGCACCGACATGCTGCTGCCTGCCGCTGCCCACTGGCTGAGCACCAGAGGGGCGCCAGCGGCAGTGCGGCCATGGCAAAGATGACAAATCCCCCCACTGATTCTATTGACTGTACACAGAGCCGGCTATTGGCTACTGTGTACAGGATGGGAGGGGGGGGCGGATGGGCGTTCTAGGGCAGCCTGGGATGAGTGTGCACACGCTGGGGAAACACGGTGGAGAGGAGCCCGGGGGGGGGGGGGGGGGGGACAGATGCCACAAACTATTTCGCAGGGGGGAGCAAAATTTATAGTTAAGCCATTGCTCCAGCTGTTGTGAAAATACAAGCCTTGCCACAGTTTTGCTATTAGGAAAAACTAAATCTATGGCAAGGCAAGCTTGGATGTGAAGTTTCACAACCGCTGGAGGGCCACAGTTTGGACATGCCTGTGCTAGAGTATGCAAATGTCAAACTAGAACGCAGGGCAGTGTTTTGGTGTATGAGCTACAATGCTTTATGTATTAAATTACCAAAATATATATTTTGGGGGGATTATTTAGGGCCTCATTCATCTACTTTACCAGTGTTGTTACTGGGATGCATCGGAAACATGCAATGGGTCATATAGGGTTAAGTGCCAATCCCAACCATAAGTCAGACAAGGCTTCCAGAAACTGGCGTTGTGTCTGAACCTGTATCTATCTCACTGTACACATTGGGCCTGATTCAGACTTGATCGCTGGGCAGCACCCTGCCAAAGTGGCCCCTACCACTGTGCAAGGCTGCAAATGTGTTTGCAGCCATGCAAACAGGGGGAAATCCATTCACAATCACTCACCATAGATTGGATTTCCCCCTGTTCGCTGCCATGGTCGTGGGGAGATGGAGGTCACTGCTGACGTCAGCGTCCCTCCCTTTTGAAGGCCAGGCACCACATGCATTTTCCGGGGCACTTCCAAAAACCGCGGGCATGCCGTGCATAAATGTCCGTCGGTTGTCAATCATTCTGTGAACGGGCAGCGATTGTTTGAATCGGGCCCATTGTGCCTAATAGTGGCCAGATTAGATGCACATGTATTTGTCTGTCGGTGCTGATGCACGGGGTCATTTACAAGAACTGTAACACTAAGGAATATACAGTAAATACCCTTCTCATCAGCAACCACAGTGACCGCCGGCTCAGCCCCAGCTGACAATGGTTCTCCCTTCATCGCAAACATTGTGGTGAACCATAATGACCGGGGTTACCATAACAAGGCCACTTATTTGCTGTACAACACACCGCATCCATAAACAGGACACATTGTAGCGGCGTTCCCATGTGTTTATACTGTATGCCCAGATCCTGAACTCTGTTATAAGCTGGTATTTTATTATCCTGGAAAATAGAAAAAACTGCACAGCCCCCTTTTATGTCTGTGTGCAGAGATGTCAAGTTCTAGGTTTCTATGGGGTAGGGGTCATTGACCCAATTTAGGTCAACACGCGTTGGGCCAACCACTGAATTTAACAGGCCTTAGGTTGACACTTGAAATAGGTTGACATGGCTGAGGTCAACAGAGTCGGTAAGTTGACACAAGCATTAGTTCGTCAATGGGAAGGTCAACAGTCATAAGATCCACATGAGTTTTTCATGTTTTTGTCCTAAATGTCAACACAGTCGACATGGACACCGTCTAAGTGTACCGCGTCCCCTCGCATGGGTTGCTGCGCTCAACCATGCTTCGGGCACACTATTTTGTTCTCCCACTATGCCATAGTGGATGGTAGGGTATGAAATACCGCCTGTCGGCACGTCGGCTCAAAAAAAACGTAAAACCTCATGTCGACCTTCCGACCCTGTCAACCTTTTTCAGGTCTTAACCTAAGCCATGTCAACCTTCGGTGGGTCAACCTAGTGACCGTGACCCCACACCTGAACGGTGGTGCGACCCAGCGGTTACCGTACATCAGGCATGACCAAACTAAGGCAGTCCAGCTGTTGTGAAACTACTAATTCCCATCATGCCTTGCCACAGTTTTGCTATTAGGAGATGCTAAAACTATGGCAAGGCATGCTGGGATGTGCGGTTTCTCAACAGCTGGAGGGCCACAGTTTGGACATGCCTGCTGTACATGATGGTCATTGAGATCTATAGAGCAGTGGTTCCCAACCCTGGTCCTCAAGTACCCCCAACAGTGCATGTTTTCCAGGTCACCCGGCAGGTGCACTCATTATTCAGACACATTTTAAAAGATCCACAGGTGGAGCTAATTATATCACTTGTGATTCTGTGTGGAGACCTGGAAAACATGCACTGTTGGGGGTACTTGAGGACCAGGGTTGGGAACCACTGCTATAGAGTATTACAACATCGTCCAATATATTGTATAGTGAATAGGTTCTCAAACACTGTCTTCAAGACATCTTAACAGTTCAGGTTTTAGGTATATCCCTGCTTGTGCACAGACGGTATCATACCTCCAAACATGACCCTCTCCAGGAGGGACACAATGCTCTGCTCCTGCACTTCCTCATAATGTATGATTGCCATCACCTGTTTCACACAGGTTAATTGATAAGAAAGATGCTTCAACACAGGTGATGGCAATCATTAATTAAGGGAGAAGTCCAGAAACAGAGCAATGTGTCCCTCCTGGAGAGGATCATGTTGGGAGGTATGCGGTATAATTAAACTGACTGGGGTACAATTAATTCACCTGTGCCTAAGCATGGCTATCCTTAAAACCTGTACTGCTGGGTGCTCTGGAATCGATCCATAGTACACTTCATATGCTATCAGTGTGTGTGTGTGTGTATATAAAATGTTTGTCATTAGGACAGCACAAGTTCAAAGGAATAAACATCTGGCTCGGAGACCCCCAGAAGCCACAGTCCAGGGTATTTGAATGAAGTGGTTTCAATCTGTATAAAGGTTAGTGAGCCGCCAGCTCCGTTTATTAAAACCATCTGTAGTCATCAGTTACAGCTTATCTGGTCATTTTCTGTCAGCTCGTTGCTTTGTAAGGAAGTTTGCCACCACTCACCACCCTGGTATGTATGACTTGCTGTCATTTATTCTTCCTGCTGACTTATTATTTTTACTTTTTAACCAATTTGTGACTTATTTCACCTTTCATAGATGTAATGCCACATTTTTCAGTATTATTTTTATGTGTTTATTTTAACTTCTCTTCTTTATACTTTAGACTGCAAACATGTGCCAGATCACAAAGATGCTTATGATGGATCCTTTCATGAGTTATCCATGATATTAAAATAAGTGTATCTATATATAATATAAAAGAAAAAAGTTACTGTAATCGGTCATAAGCACCCCCACCCCCCCATACACTACAGCCATCTTCCTTGAGCCGCCTGGGACTATTTAAAAAGCAATATTTGAGCAAGTCCACCATCAGGGGGTTACTGAAGTGCAGCACCATCAGGCTCTAGACCAGTGGTAGCCAACCCTAGCCCTCGAGAGCTACCAACAGTTCACATTTTCCAGACAACCTAGCTGCTGCACAGCTGCACTCATTAAAAGATCCACAGATGGAGCCAATTAGCTCATTAGTGATTCTGTGAGGAGATCTGCAAAACATGCACTGTTGGTAGCTCTCGAGGACTAGGGTTGGCTACCCCAGCTCTAGACTATACCGCAAGATCAATCAGGAGGTTACTGGAGTACAGGACCATCAGGCACCAGACTATACCGGAGGGTCAATTAGGGGGTTACTGGAGTACAGCACCGTCAGGCACCAGACTATACCACAGGATCAATTAGGGGGTTACTGGAGTACAGGACCATCAAGCCTCAGACTATACCTGAGCATCAATCAGGGGGTTACTGGAGTACAGGACCATCAGGCACCAGACTATACCTGAGCATCAATCAGGGGGTTACTGGAGTACAGGACCATCAGGCACCAGACTATACCGGAGGGTCAATTAGGGCATACCTCCCAACATGACCCTCTCCAGGAGGGACACAATGCTCTGCTCCTGGACTTTTCTCATAATGTATGATTGCCATCACCTGTGGTGACACCTTTCTTATTAGTTAACCTGTTCAAAAACAGGTGATGGCAATCATACATTAAGAGGAAAGTCCAGGAGCAGATTAGTTTGTCCCTCCTGGCATGGGTCATGTTGGGAGGTATGAATTAGGGGGTTACTGGAGTACAGGACCGTCAGGCACCAGACTATACCGGAGGGTCAATTAGGGGGTTACTGGAGTACAACACCGTCAGGCACCGGACTATACCGGAGGGTCAATTAGGGGGTTACTGGAGTACAGGACCATCAGGCACCAGACTATACCTGAGGATCAATCAGGAGGTTACTGGAGTACAGCACCGTCAGGCACCAGACTATACCTGAGGATCAATCAGGGGGTTACTGGAGTACAGCACCATCAGGCACCAGACTATACCACAGGATCAATCAGGGGGTTACTGGAGTACAGGACCATCAGGCACCAGACTATACCTGAGGATCAATCAGGAGGTTACTGGAGTACAGGACCATCAGGCACCAGACTATACCTGAGGATCAATCAGGAGGTTACTGGAGTACAGGACCATCAGGCACCAGACTATACCTGAGGATCAATCAGGAGGTTACTGGAGTACAGGACCATCAGGCACCAGACTATACCTGAGGATCAATCAGGAGGTTACTGGAGTACAGGACCATCAGGCACCAGACTATACCTGAGGATAAATCAGGAGGTTACTGGAGTACAGGACCATCAGGCACCAGACTATACCTGAGGATCAATCAGGGGGTTACTGGAGTACAGCACCATCAAGCCTCAGACTATACCTGAGCATCAATCAGGGGGTTACTGGAGTACAGGACCATCAGGCACCAGACTATACCTGAGCATCAATCAGGAGGTTACTGGAGTACAGCACCATCAAGCCTCAGACTATACCTGAGCATCAATCAGGGGGTTACTGGAGTACAGGACCATCAGGCACCAGACTATACCTGAGCATCAATCAGGAGGTTACTGGAGTACAGGACCATCAAGCACCAGACTATACCTGAGGATCAATCAGGAGGTTACTGGAGCACAGCACCATCAGGCACCAGACTATACCGGAGGATCAATCAGGAGGTTACTAGAGTACAGCACCATCAGGCACCAGACTATACCACAGGATCAATCAGGGGGTTACTGGAGCACAGCACCATCAGGCACCAGACTATACCTGAGCATCAATCAGGAGGTTACTGGAGTACAGGACCATCAGGCACCAGACTATACCTGAGCATCAATCAGGGGGTTACTGGAGTACAGCACCATCAGGCACCAGACTATACCTGAGCATCAATCAGGGGGTTACTGGAGTACAGCACCATCAAGCCTCAGACTATACCTGAGCATCAATCAGGGGGTTACAGAGTACAGGACCATGAGGCACCAGACTATACCTGCGCATCAATCAGGAGGTTACTGGAGTACAGGACCATCAAGCACCAGACTATACCTGAGCATCAATCAGGGGGTTACTGGAGTACAGGACCATCAGGCACCAGACTATACCTGCGCATCAATCAGGAGGTTACTGGAGTACAGGACCATCAAGCACCAGACTATACCTGAGCATCAATCAGGGGGTTACTGGAGTACAGCACCATCAAGCACCAGACTATACCTGAGCATCAATCAGGAGGTTACTGGAGTACAGCACCATCAAGCACCAGACTATACCTGAGCATCAATCAGGGGGTTACTGGAGTACAGCACCATCAAGCACCAGACTATACCTGAGCATCAATCAGGAGGTTACTGGAGTACAGGACCATCAAGCACCAGACTATACCTGAGCATCAATCAGTAGGTTACTGGAGTACAGCACCATCAGGCCTATACCTGAGCATCAATCAGGAGGTTACTGGAGTACAGCACCATCAGGCACCAGACTATGGGCCAGATGTATCAAGCTTCAAAAAGTGATAAAAGGGAGAGTGCTAATCAACCAGCCAATCAGCTCCTATCTGTAATTTTTTTTTAAACCCAGCCTGTAACATGGCAGCTAGGAGCTGATTTGCTGGTTGTTTATCACTCTCCATTTTATCCCTTTTTGAAGCGGATAGATCTGGCCCCTTGTCTTCATAATGTCTACAACAGTGTCCAACGTTGGCCCTCCAGATGTTGTGAAACTACACATCCCAGCATGCTTTGCAATAGTTTTAGCATTCTCTAATAGCAAAACTGTGGCAAAGCATGCTGGGATGTGTAGTTTCACAACATCTGGAGGGCCAACATTGGACATGCCTGGTCTACAGTATGTCTCTGCGGGTGGTTCCTCCATCTGTGCTCCATGTAACAGGAGAGGCATTGTGGACATCCCAGAACTACAGGAAGCAAAGGTGTCACACACAGTATCAGCGCATAGATAACCCAAAATACTACCAGAACCGTAGGCGAGCAATGTGCCCCAGTATGGGTAACCAGATTCATCCCACAATGTGTTATATACACTTCTGGGAAACATGTTGGCCCAGGTAATAGCAGACATCTGCTTCCAGGCTGCACCGCACAGATGTTCTCACAGAATACCACCAACACCCCGGGACTAAATTAAGATCTGGCCTATTTTAGCATCATTGATTGTAGGTTTGGCTTGTCTATCTTATGAGTTATTTCTCTACCAAGGTAAAAGTTTGTGGTCTGTGATATTACTCAGTTTAGAGCTAGTTGCATTTTGCGTGTTAAACCGCAGCAGAATTTTATTAAAGTTCACAAAAAATGTGTTATGTTGCATTTATTTCTTAACTGGAACATCTCTAGGAACATTTAGGCAGGAACGTAAGCTCGCAATGCGAGAGGGGTGGGGAACTTTTTATGCACGAGACTGTATTAACCCTTTAGAGTGCATTTGTCAAATAGGTGTAAAAAAAATGCAGAGCAAACATTTGCACTCATCATAATGAACTGTAATGTTTGCCTTACATGGAAAACAATCTATTTTTTACACCACGTTTTTTATTTGAATCTATATAACAAATGTGAGCGCCGCAGGGATTTTTAGCGGATATTTTGAACATCTCTAAAAGAGATGTTGGCAGGGTTAAAACAACTGTTGCTGCTGGTGTAAGGCAGCAGCATTACCAGAACACATACGGGTGGTTGGCGGATGGGATGGCATGATGATGGCATCATTGCAGGGGTCCGGAAAGTACACTTAACCCTTTTTGAACCTCCAGCCTAACTTTAAATCTTCCTGCTAGTGGCCAACCGTAATCTTTTTACCCGGCGGCCTAAGCCTAACACCCCCCCTTCGCCCCCCCCCCCCCCCCCCACAGTATTCTGGCCATATAACAGCCAAATCACCATGGGACCATGCCCACTGCTACATCAGCATACCTCCCAACTTGAGCCTCTCCAAGAGGGACACAATGCTTTATTCCTGGTCTTCCCTCTTCATTAATGATTACCATCACCTGTGGTGAATCCCCTTTCTGATCAATGAGCTGGTTTAAAGCAGGTGATGGCAATCATACATTAAGAGGGAAGTCCAGAAACAGGATATTATGTCCCTCCCGGGGAGGGTCATGTTGGGAGGTGTGCTTCAGTCCATTTGTTGCTGAGATGGCAGCCAGGGTGTCTGGCCTCCAGATTCAATGTGACACTGGGCCATTGATTCTCAAACCTCAGGCGCCCCACACCGTTCACATTTTCCAGGTCACCCGCCAGGTGCACTCATTACTGACTGACACATTTTAAAAGATCCACAGGTGGAGCTATTTATTTCACTTAATTCTGTGAGGAGACCTGCAAAACATGCACTGTGTAGAGCAGGGTCGTCAAAATCTACCAATGGTCCACATTTTCCAGATCACCTAGCTGGTGCTCAGCTGTAGTCATTACTAACTGTCACATTTCCCAGATCACCTAGCCGGTGCTCAGCTGTAGTCATTACGAACTGCCACATTTTCAAACATGCTGCATTCATTCCTACTATAGATCCACAGGTTGCCTGATATACATGAACTGTTGGTAGATCTTGAGGACCGGTCTGGCCACCCCTGGTGTAGGTGGTAACATGGTAGATCTCCAACCGGTCGACTTGCTGTACCATAACGTACTGCCTGCCAGGTGTGATAAAAAGAGAATTTTTAACATAATACTGCTAAACTAAAGGATCAGAAGAATGATCCCAAACAGAGGAGTCTGTGTGGTTCTCCCACGTTCAGATGATCACATTCTCCGTGTATGTGCTACAAGCTGGATGTAATGGAACCTGAACCACAGACATCCGAATCTTCATGACTAAAGTTGTGTTAATGGAGGACCGAATGTCCTCGCAAAATGTTTCACAAATATCTGTGGATTACGCCACATGGCTTCTTTAGAAATTCGTTCTATGTTGGTTATTCAGACTTGAGCGCAAAGCTGCACTTTACTTAAACGGACGAAACCATGTGCAAGTACCATGTGCAAGTGTAACATGCGCAAGTTATTTTGTTTCTGTGCAGGGTAAATACTGGCTGCTTTATTCTTACAATGCATCTGGAAAATAATAACTATTTACACATCTTGTTAAGGTAAAGCCTTATTTTAAACTTAAATTCATATTTCCCCTCAAAATTCTACGCACAATTCCTCATAATGACAACGTGAAAAATGTTGGGGGGGAGATTTCTGAAAATGTATTAAATATAAAAAAAAGTAAGTCACATGTACACAAGTATTCACAATAATAAACAAAGAGGACACTATCTACAAGTTGTATCACCAAAGGAGCAAGCTCCTGCGATCATAAGTGCGCTAAAAACGGGAGCGTGAACCTGGCGAGTTATTGCCGGTGCACACTCCAATTGCTGGCAATATGGTAGCTCAGCGACCGTATTGCCATTGATTTTTGCCCGTGTGTACACAGCTTTATAGAGACAGGCCTGTGCCTATTCAAATCATGTCCAGCCAACTGAATTTACCACAGGTAGACTCCAAATAAGCCGAAGGAACATTTCAAGGATGATCAGAGGAAACAGGAAGCACCTGAGCTCAATGTTAAGCTTCACAGCAAAGGCTGTGAATACTTATGTACATGTGATTTTTAGATTTAGAATTTTCAATAAATTACCAAAAATCTCCCCAAAACTTTTCATATTGTCGTTATGGGGTCTGGTGTGTCAAATTTTAAGGGAAAGAATGAATTTATTCTATTTTGGAATAGGGCTGTAACAACAAAAAGTGAAGCTCTGTGAATACTTTCCGGATGCACTGTATATTTCAGTTTGAACACACCTCACCCAAATCAAACTCTGACAAGTAAATTACTGGGAGGTACAGTTCCTACGGGTGCCGGATGGCCTTCCAACAGGGGGAATTCGGACAGTCAATAGACAGACATTGGTATTCCGACTTAGAGAGGCTATTCTCCCTCTGGGGGTCCACGACCCCCAAAGAAGGAGAATAGAATCTATGGCGAGCACAGCAAAATCGCAAGAGGCTTCTCTGTGCTTGCCCCCGTCAGAGTCCCGGCAGTCGAGTGTCCGACGTCGGTCTAAGGACTGTTGGAAATCCGACTGTCGGAAGCTCATACCACGGCCAGTTCGTACACCACTATCAGATTGTTCTAGCGGGGACAACACACATTTAACCAGTGACAGATGGATCATTTACATGCAATAAACCCGTCCGAGCAGCGGCTGGGAGCTTGTATCCACATTTTGCCGGGAATTCTTTCAGCCAATCAACGTCCGGCCAGTCATTTCACCCCCCCAACACCACCTGGTCAGACCCCGCTGCCCGTTGGGTGGTCGGACGGCCAGTAGGTCCGACAACTGGCTCAGGTCCGATGCGCACAGGACATCAAACTGAGTCGATTTGGGCGACCTGATTTGTCGGAAATGGCCTAAATCGGCTCAGTGTATGGGCACCTTTTAAGTGGCAATTATTTTAAAAGACAAAACCAACCAGAGCTCTATTCTGTACCATCCTTTCTTTATACCTTTGTTATAGTATCAGAAGTTTATGTGGCATATCTGAAGAATTCACTTGTGCAAAAAATAAAACAATTCTAATAATTATATGACAAGGTCGTTGATGATTCCAAAAAAACAAACAAAAAAAAACCTTTAATGTGGCATGAAAATTAGACAAACAATTGGACAAATAATGTGACATTTGGGAGAAGTTAAGAGCGTTTGAGCCGACAAAACATTGATGTGACACGTTTAAATCTCCCTTTATTTTCCACTCAATTCTTAATCGTAATAAGGGTTCCGTCACGGCTCAATAGAAAAGTCCTTTTGTCGAGAACATTAACAATAAATAATGACACTGGGAGAAAAAACTTTGGCAAAATAAGAAATCTGCTTAAATAAGTCAATTTATAGCAATGGGTTCAGTATTTGCGACGGTATAAGAAGCAACAGAAGGGCTGGAATACAGGAGACTGGGGTACAGACCAGGTTCTTTATCACAGCGGAAAACGGCATCTCCTGTTGACCAAAGTTATAGCGGAATCAGATTTATTTGGAATATCCAGCAATTTTCAGACTCTTAAACCAGCTCACAATTCAAAATAAATATTTTGAACAGTTAGAAGCTCATTTAATAACCTGGAGAAACTTAACATACGATAAAGAGAGCATAAAGGAACTTCCTTCCGCTAGGTGAAGTTCTGCTGACCAAAACTAGTCAGTCAATGACGGTTTACCATAAACCGCAGCCACCAAGCTGGTACAGGATTCTCAGCAGGACCAGATCGCAGGAAAGATGGCGGGTACAGGACAGAGGGGCAGATTTATTAAGCTTGGAGAAGAGATAAACTGGAGATAAAGCGGAGAAAACGTAAAAGGAGATAACACATCAGCCAATCAACTCCCAACTGTCTTTTTCAAACACAGCTGATTGGCTGTGCATTATCTCCTTTTACCTGTTCTCCACTTTATCTCTTCTCCAAGCTTAATAAATCTGCCCCAGAGACGGCCCAGGTTTAGCTGGTCATGGGTAGAAAGGGTTATTGTAAGGGATAAAACAGTAGTGGCATTCCCTTTTAAATAAGCCCCACTGAGCATGTATTAGTATTACAGAAAAAGGATGCTGAAAATAAGACCCATTAACAGCCAGCTTGAGACCCACTAGCAATCTGTTTTATGGAAACTGTTGCAAGTTAAAATGTTTGGAATAATTAGACCCTTAACACATGAAATTGCAGTGTTTGACTATACTACTCCTTGCTCCCCCATCGGCCAACGGGCCTGCTGCAGTGTTACTGTTAACAGAATGCAGGCGACAAAATCCAACTCGCGCTATATTTTTAGACACAAGCGTTCGAAAAAAAAAAAAAAAAAGTGTCCAATTGCTTGATACTGTCTGACCATAACATTTACAAGATATTTGGATTCAAAAATTCTACCCATGTTGAAATAAAAATTCTGGGTAAGAGAAAAAAAAAATGTTTTTTTTTTTTTTTTTTTAAATAAAAACAAAAAATTGGGGGAAATTGTAACCTAAAAATTAATGTTATGTATGAATCTGGCCAGTGAGCCCCCCGAAAGAAAAAACAAACATACACTGTGTATGTATGTATTTATGTGTATGTATATATTATGTGTATGTATGTGTGTGTGTATGTGTTTTGTGGGATCTAAAACAAGTAGACGTGTCAGCCAACCAAAATGGTTCTTTTCATCCAAGAGACTCATCGTTACACAAAGGATATTTTCAGTGCTTCTGAACCATTATTTAGAATGGAAGCCAACACCCATCATATGAGTTAATGATTAGAAGATAGCCTTGGATACAAAAAATGGTTGCCATATTCCAAATCTGTATTGAAAACCAGTGTAAACTTCACTAGATTTTAAATATTAAACACCAGCAGCCAATCTGATGGAGGTCATTGCCGATTTCACATGTAACAAGTAAACATCAGTTCCATATAGAAGAAAGAAAAAAAAAAAACGAAAAAAAAAAAAAAAAGGGAAGTACTTCAGGCGACTTCGGCAAAGATGAAAATATTCTTCAAACACTTCATGTTGGGGCATTTGAAAGTTCATGTTTTTGTTTCCAAGATTAGATCTTGCTATAATGACAGACGGACTTTATTCCACTCAACAAATTCGTCAAGGAGAACGGGCCCTGGAAAGATGGAGAGAAGTAGTTAGGGATATATGCTGCTCTTAACTGGTTTTCTGGAATTTTTGAGACACAGAAACAAACAATTTTCACAAGGGCCCAGGTTCAGACCGGTTTGCTGGGCTGTGAATGTTCGCAGACTAGTGAACAGGTAAATGTGCCCGCCCCCCGCCGGTCGAATCCCCTCTTTAACATGCGTAGGAATGTGTATGATAACAGATCCCTACGCATGTGGGTGCACGGGTGAAAAATCAACCGAAGGTCACTCGACTTCCTGTCCCTCCTGGAGTGGACGGCACATTGCAAACCATGACCAACGGGGCCAGAGCCGAATTTGGCCCGTTACTAACAGATCTTAATGGGCCCCTACGTTATACAAAAAAAGAGAGGTGCTGGGATCTTAATATTAAAATAATTACTGTACCAGACACTATGGTCAGTTGTACAGCCCTTTTCTACAGATATTGAAATTCCAGGTTTTGCATACGGACCCAGGATTTTTGTAATCCCATGTGCTCATTGCCGCCCTGGGTTTTTGCCGGGTCACAGATCATCTCAGCTCACAGACCCACTTCAAACTGCACCTTGGACCAGGGAAATTGCCGGGTCTTCCCCGTTCACACTGGTTACCGAGTCTGCCCTGCCAACAGTGTGAGGAATTTAAGAGCAGCTTTGATTGGGTGGCTAAGATGATGTCATTTAAAGGGGACTTTTTTTTCCCAGCCAAAAGAGGTGTGTGGGGAAAGCACACTGCATTGAAGAACTACTGCTTACAAAGTGCTTTAAGCTTTTTCACAACTAATGCTAGGTTTTATGGATGCCACGGGCAGACACTATATTTGATATGTTGTAGTACACTGTCGAATCCTTGACAGTGCCAATCACTTGCTTCTTTATTTCCTCCTCCCCTATAACAGCCAGCAGCTCCAGCACGCCATGTCTCTTCTTCTCTCTGCAGCATTAAATGGACGTCACATGTCACCTGATCTCATTCCTAAACAAGCAATAAATGCAAGGGTGATAAAGAGAGATAAATATCCAGCCAATCACCTCCTAACTGCCATGTTGGCTGGACGTTTATCTCTTTATCACCCTTGCATTTATCTCTTGTTAAGGCTTTATACATCTGCCCCGCTGTGTGAAAAAAACGGGCCTTCCACATCATTCACCAACCATCAAATGAGGTGGAAGGCCCACGCACATCTTACTGTAGGTTACTCTCAGGTAACCTTAGATATGCATGGCCATTTGGCAGGAAGAGGGCGGGCATCTGATATCCGGTGAGGTCACCTGCCAGCACCCAGAACCCATGTCACAGGCTGATTTCTATGGGAATTCCCATGAAAAGCTGGGCGTTCCCATGGGCGCCACTGTCCGCCAAAGCCCCACGCCCCCCCACCTGCTGTCTTGGGTGTGTGCACGCTGTTCGACGTGGCCGCACGCACCCGGTGTATGCACATACGCCCAACATGGGAATAGATCAGAATAAGGGCCAAGGTGCCTTCTGCAGCGTTGAAAGACCCAGCGACTGCGTGTACGGTGTTCAGCTCTGCGTCATAGGCCTATAGATAATAATACAAGTATAAAAAAAAAAAACTCACAGGCGCCATCTTCATCATAGTTGCTAAGGTCGGCGTGGACAGTCCGGCTAAATTCTAACACGTTATACCATTGGTCTTTGTTCATAACTCGGTATTTCGATTGCTGTTAAGAAGAAAAGTGGACAGGTAAGAGCGTTCTTGTAGACACAATGTCCAGCGGTGGCATTAAACCAACGGTCATCAGAGAGTAATGTACAAAATGCATTTTGCTTTGGGTGGAGGTCAATAATAATAATAAAAAAACAACCCAACAATACATTTGTTGGTATTCTTTGATGTATCATACCCATAAGACAGAGACCATGGGGGAGGTATGCAAGACAATAGCATATATATATATATATATATATATATATATATATATATATATATATATATATATATATATATATATATATATATATATATATATATATATATATATATATATACACACAGGTCGAGTATCCCGTATCCGAATATCCGTTATCCGAATTATTCCGAAATACGGACATTCCAGAAAGTGAAAAAAAAATTTTTTTTTGCTAAAAACTCACTGGGGACATTTGTAACAGCACTACTGAGGACATGATATGTAACTGGCACTATATATGTACAAGAAAATGATTGCTTGGCATTCAAATTCAGTGCTGAGATAGTACACACATTTTGTTTCACGTTTTGAAACCTTGTTTTTTGAACAAATAAAATATATTTGTGTGTATTTTATGTGGTAATAAAATATATTTGTGTGTATATTATGTGTTTATACAGCATAAATGCAAGATACTTCAAAATACATCATTGAAATAATAAAATATTCCGAAATACGGAATAATCCGTTATCCAAAATTCTCCTGGTCCCGAGCATTTTGGATACGGGATACTCAACCTGTATATTATATATATATATATATATATATATATATATATATATATATATATATATATATATATATATATATATATATATATATATATATATATATATATATATATATATATATGATTAATGGTTAGATATACTTTGACTTAAAAGGGCTCATACACCCAGGAGTTTCTACTACAGGGAGAGAAGGAGAAAAAAAATTGGAACAGTTTTTAACCCCTTCAGTGGCATGCTTCGGCTTCACGTTCATAGTGGGGGTGGCGTGGGGGTGCATTTAACATTGTAAGCCCCCATTAGGGTGCTTATACAATTAAACATCGTATAGGGGGCTTATACAATTTTAAATCGCATAGCAGTGCATCGGGTGTATGGCATGCGATGCGATTATATGTTGTGCGACCAAATATCGTGGGTGCCGTGCTAGTACACAAGTACCCACTTTTGTAAAGTTTGGCATCACTCTGCATTATCGCTGCAGTTTTCTTGGGAAGCGCATGGCTAGGTTAGCAAGAGGAATTATTGTTGGCGGAGAACTACCCTCTCCAGCTTCATTACAGGGATCTGCACAGCCCACAACCCCATCTGAGGTCTACAAACATCCAACAGGAACCATTAATGACCTAAAGGCTGATATACCCCAAGCACTGACAAAATTATATTCACAACCAATTAATTTCAAAATAAATGGTTAAAAAAAAAGAAAAAACGAACTGTTAGATTATGTACTAAAATTTGAAAAGCTGTTACAATGCCTTTTTTTCTCACCCTGTGTAAGTTGTTCCAGTAGATGTGCTTTTATAGCAGACAGTCCAAGACATCATGTAAGCAAAAAGTGATGTATATGGACTTAAGGTGTCCATACACGGTACAATATCCCAGTGCGTTTTGAACTAGATCGCATTGCACGCAAATCAGATGCGATTTGAACCTAGTTCAAAAAGAATAAACTGCACAAACTTTATGTGCTGTGCGATGGGATGCCAGTGGGAGCGCGCATTGCACAGCACCATTGTACCGTGTACGGGCACTTTGAGGGCTCAACACAATGGGCGGTATTCAATGTGAATACCCTGCGAGGTGCAGCGAATCCTTTTTAGGATTCGCTGCACATTCGCCACGTTCCGGAGCCAGCGGGCTCCGGTATTCAACGTGTCAGGGGCTCGCTGCCCCTGACAGGCGAATATGAGCTCCTGCGGCGATTGCCGCAGGGAGCCTCAGGACGGTGCCAGGCAGAGAGATGGTAGTCTCTCTGCCTAGCCCAGACCTTTGTGGGGGGTTAGGTGTGCTCCCCGGGTGCCAGGCAGCACAGGCTGCCCCCCCGGGGGTCCCAGCAGGCAAGCGTATATTCACTACACAGGATCGTAATGATCGTGCAGTGAATATATGAATATGTAATGAGCGGCTCCGCTCTGGCGCCACCTGCTGGCTGCTGTGTAAAAAAAAAAAAAAAAAAAAAAATATTATTTTTAAAATTAAATATATATTCATGTGCTTACAGCACATGAATAAAAATAGCATGCCCCTCCTCAGAAGAAAATTCCTGATTTTTTGACACCAAATGTAAAAAACAGAACACTTTATTTTAAAAGTTCACATTCCACTTCACCATAAAAAGATAGCGATTGCTGCTCGGTGAATCATGGTGACCAAAACCTTCAAATGTATTCGCCAACTGGTCATTGAATAGGGTGATTCACCGTTTTAGTCAGAAATTCGCCAAACAGCACAAATTCACCATAAAAACCTGGCGAATCAGGCTCATTGAATACCGCCCAATGTGAAGAAGTTGCTGTCGTAACAGCATAAAGCCGCAGATGCAATTATCCCACCTCGATCTCAACTCTAGGGAACTGCAAGCAAGAATCTGCAAGTGTGGCAGATCCAAATCAAAACGGTTTACCAGACTACTGGACAAGTGTGTACCCTGCGCCGCTCGGCCCCCACACCCAATCCTGATCCTTTAGGTCTCTTGGTTTATAAACATGCTTTAAAACTAGGAGACCTGAAAGTCAACCTGGCAACTGATATTGTAGTGTAAGGGCTTCTGAGGCAGAAGCCAACTGACCGCGGGTCCAGAAAGTCCAGCACACTGTGTGGCGGCAGTGTGGGATCAGGAGGGACGCAGAGGAGGGCATGGCTGCGGAAAGTATGCCGGCAGAACTGTGAATTTTACATGTGCGTAGTACGGCAAAGGGCCGCATGTATCATGGCGGCATTACATTCAACCCTATAGCCCTTATTCAGATCTGATCGCCATACAAATTTGTTCTCAAAATGGGAAAAACCATGCTGCACTACAGGTGGGGCAGATGTAACAGATGTGCAGAGAGAGTTAAATTTGGGTGGGGTGTGCTGAAACTGAAATCTAAATTGCAGTGTAAAAATAATGCAGTCAGTATTTACCCTGCACAGAAACAAAATAACTCACAAATCTCTCTCTCTATACATGTTACCTCTCCCCCACCTGCAGTGCACATGGTTTTGCCCATTTCGAGAACAAATTTGTGCTACGATCAGATCTGAATAAGGGCCTAAGCGTTGGTTTGCAAGCTGCAAGGGTTGCAGAACGGATTTTGAATGCTGTTAAAAGTAAGATTTAATCTGTTACGCAGGTATTTTTAAATGCTGGTGTGTACAAGGCCTTAATTGTGTATCAGCAAAATATTAAAGATCTCTCTAAAAAAAAAAAAAAAAAAAAAGATTAAAAAAAGTGAAGAATGTGAGCCTAGAAGTGCGAAAATTAAGTATCAATCATTTAAAAAGGCAGCAAATCTTGTATTAAAACCACCTTAGATTAGACAGTGTATGAGCTGAGCCCTCTAGTGGTGGCACCCTAGCAGTAAATCACATGGCATGAAGTGGCTATGTCAATGTTTGATCTCCCAGAGACCAAGAGATTAATTTAGTGAACAACCACTTGTCTGTGGCTTTGACTGCTGTTAAAATAACAATAGCAGTAGATGAGAAACACGTCTAATTTATCATATTTTTAGAATGAGAGGGAGTGGGAGAGGGAGAGAGAGAGAGACTCTGATTGGCAGGTCCCTATACCGTGTTGCCATCCACAAAGGTATTTGTAAAAGAAGAAATGAGGAGGCAGCACTCACAGATTTCATAAATCAAAGTAAAAGGGTGTAATGGTCACATATAATCTGACGTTTCGAGGACCTCTTTCTCAAGATGTGAACGTTCACACCTTGAGAAAGGTCACCGGACCTCGAAAGTGCTGCCTCGTCATTCTTCTTTTATATATAGAGAGAGATATCTCTGACACCCTAATAATTGCTTCAGTGTCCGGTCCCCTGATGGAACGGTCTTTATTTACCTAAATTGCCTTGTACTGTAATTCATTATTTTCTTGCTCATTTATGTATTGTTTAGGCGCTGCGGAACCCTTGTGGGGCCATATAAAAACGCTAATAATAATAATAACAATAACAACAACAAATATCAATATTGCCATTTATATGCAGCTGATAATTGTCTAATGCAGTGATGGCTAACCTTGACACGCCAGCTGTTGTTGAACTACACATCCCAGCATGCCCTGCTACAGTTTTACTATTTGGCCATGCTAAAACTGATGCAGGGCATGCTGGGATGTGTAGTTCAACAATAGCTGGAGTGTCAAGGTTAGCCATCACTGTTCTAATGTGTTATCCTACTGTTCAATAAACAAACCTCCAAACCACACACACACACACACACGGAACAGCGATGACCCTGCCCATCAATTGAAAGTCTCACCTCCAGATATTGCAAAAATACAGTGAATAAGGGCCACGTTCTTCCTAGCAGCAGGGCCAACATGGATTTTGTGGTGTCGATATCCAGACTTCTCTGGTCTTTGTCCTACAGCATGGTAGAAAAATGCACCCGTACATTAATAACGCTATACATGGCTTCACAGGCTACATCCTAACGTTATCATCGAGGATTACATGCAAATAAAATGGAGGCTATGGGGTTTACAGATCATTGATTTGTACAATCCGGCACTTGTGATCAGGTTTATGCCCGATATATATAAGGGAAGGTACTTCTATGAGCCGTGTGTCACAGAAGTTGGCATTTAGAAGATTGTCCGTCCATAGCGGCTCTTTAGCAACCTTGTATACTCTCACTAGACCGACATACAAAAAGGTCGACATGCATTACTACGATAATTGAAGGTCGGCAGGCCTTAGGTCAACACACTCAAAAGGTCAACATGGCTTTAGGTCGTTACGGAGAAGGTCGACAGTAAAAAATTTTTTTTTTTTGAGCCGACATGTGCCGGCAGGAGGTATTTCATGCCCTACCATCCACTAAGGCGTAGAGGGAGAAAAGAACAGGGTGCCCGAGGCATGGCGAGCAGACACAGTGCACCGATACAGTATCAACATTCGGGACAAAAAAAAATAAAATGTGAAAAACCCATGTTGACCTTTGACTGTCAAAATTCCCCATGTCGACCTAAAGCCAGGTCAACCTTTTGAGTGTTTCGACCTTCCCGTGGTCGACCGAATGCTCCACACCCCCTTGAGAATGCAGCGGAGCCAGAGAGAGTACAGCTGGGTGTTGCTGCACGGTCATACAGAAGCCTGCAGGATACCCCTGTGATTAGTGTTGGTTGTTGGGTTGCACACAGCTCCTGTGAGAACCAATCAGCTCTCTGCATTCGGCATATACTTCGCATGTTGCCGAGCTGGCACAGAACTGCGACAGCAGTCTGTAAATAGTAGCAGCGAGGCTGCTTTTACAGAAATGTCAAGTGTATATATTCCTAGTCCGGAGCTAGCCATCAGCCTGCGCTTTGGAAATTGGTTGCTATGGGCAACATCCCATCTTCATAAATTTTCCCCAGTGAATATGGATCTTCTCATTTTCCTTAAGACATGGTCCTCGGGGCATCTAAACGGTGAGTATCTGCACGGCACAAAAATTAATCCCGCCCAAATCTAACTCTCTGCACGTGTTGCTGTTTATCAGCTGCACGGGGGCGCCGTTCGCACACGCGTACTTACCCTTGCAAAATCAAAAGCATATCGGTAAATATTCTTAAAGGCAGTGTTATCATTCAGTTGAGCGCGTAGATAATCAAATTTACCCTGTAACTTCTCTGTGCAGTCACATCTTAAATACAAGCAGGAAAAGCAGATAAACAAAATAATGGGAGAACGTGGAAAGAAGACGAACAGCAATTTCCAAAAAAGAAAATTAGTTACAAATCAGCCTGTACTACTTTATACCCAAACACATACTGTACAATGTTTATCAAATAGCATGCAGCAAAAAGCAATACTACTTCCATTCAGATTTCAGGAAGGTAGAACACAGTCATGTACTTAGAATATTTGGCCAGTTACATCAGTCCCTGGGCCCATTGCAGTCTATATATTCCCTACCACATTTACACACACACACACACACACACACACACACACACACAAACACACACTAGGGGTTAGCAGAAGTTGGGAGCAAATAAAACGACCAGATATAGATGTGCCCTCCTACACCTAGCCGCAATACAACTAACAGTGGCAGAAGCATGGTGTAAGTGGGTGAAAGTGACTAAAGGCCCCAACAAACTGGGCAATTTTGAACTGAAAGCAGCTCAGTTTTGTCATTGGAGCTGCTTTCAGCAGCACAGTGTACGGCCTGGCGATGAGCATTGATGCGCGCTCCAGCATCATTGCCGCCCACCGCTGCTCATCTGCTGGTATTACCAGCAGATGAGCGATGAGGAGGATGGCTTTCCATAGCATCCTGCTATGACGACGGAGCTGTCACTGCTGGAAGTGCAGGGACACAGTGTGCCAGCAGTGCACCTCCTCCCTGCGCTGCTGCCGTCCTCCTTACTTCCGGGGCCGCCGTGTGGAGTGATTTGATAGGATGTTCTGTCAAAGTGAGTGGACGCGGCGCTGGTGATCTCCCCGCATTGACCGAGCCCAATGACCTGAACTCGGGGGCGAGAGGGGCGGTGCGGACACCCGGCCGCAGGATATGCGTACGGTGGCCTGAGCTCTGCCACTGTCAGGAGGCTGGGGTACGCCATGTCTGCTCCCAGCAGCAGCAGTGTGTCCCTGCAGCAGGTTCTGGACGAGTGAGTGCCGCCCAGAGTCACTGATTCCCTCATACATACATACACAGTACAACACACTGCTCCCCACACACACACACACACACACACACATACATGTCACACAGCTTGCTTCACACACATATGGCACTACAGAAAATCAAAACCTTACAGTAATTTCCCAGTTTATGACGGTTTTCCCAAGTATGGGATGCAAATTTAGCATTTGGGTCATTTTCCTTATACAGTATGGCCTCTATGGGTGGTCTGATATTTACCAGTAGCTGCTGCATTTCCCACCCTCGGCTTATACTCCAGTCAATAAAGTTTCCCAGTTTTTGTGGTAAAAGGAGATGCCTCGGCATATATTCGGGTCAACTTATACTCGCGTATATACACAGTAATTTATAACTGCAACCCAGTCACTTCAGCCACCAGTGCTTAATGCTTGCAGAGAGAACCAATCCACAACCTAAATGACCAAAGCCCTCCTATGTCTTGGGGAAATCCAGCGGGGAGGTGATTTCATGTTTAGGCCAAATAGGCCCAATCTGGCGAAAAGGGGAAACCTCCCCCACTCTACCATAGGATCGAGCCGCTATGGATATTATTTTTACAAAAAAAAGAAAAATATATCTTACTGTAATGAGGTCATCCCTTTTAGCCATTCTTCCTTAGTGAAGAAGCCCATGTTTTCAGCCTCTAGTTTCCAGGCCAGAACCAGCATGATAATCTGAAAGATGCAAAACGCATTAGATCATTCATATCTAGACCACACTTATATGAAGGACTGCACCTTCTTGTCTTACAGTTGTCTCTCTCTCTCTTACAGACCCGTTTAGGCTCCTCCCCATGGTCGCCGACCGATGAATGATTTTTCAAGTGATTGCAGATCTAAGACACCTCTTTGGTGTCTTACATCTGCGAGTGCCTGTACAGGAAGCGGGCGGGCAGCTGGCATCCGCTGCTAGCCCCATAAGGGAATTACCATGAAACGCTGGGCGTTCTTATGGGTGAATCCACCGGCCCGCAACCCCACGCCCTCCGCCTTCACTGTTGTGTGCGAGCACCTGGCAAATAACTATTCGCCGGGGCCACTCGTACACAGCGGCTGCACATGCGCAAAATATCACACCCCTGCTCAACCACACAGGGGAGCGAATCAACCAGAATAAGGCAGCTGGAGGGCCGAAGTCTGTTTCCAACTACATGGCAAGGTTCACAGATGGTCACTATGCGCAGACAAGGTTTCCCCAATCTAGACAGAAAGATCTACATCAAGAGAGTCATGTACTACCTGCATAGGTTTCCAAGTTCTGAGGAACAAGGATTGCACCATCAAATCTTGCCTTGTATGACAAAAAACAAAAACAAGCAGTAGAAAGGCTGGGACAATACCCGGGACAACAGTGTCCTTGTGAAACAGAAAATACTGATCGTGTATGACAGAGCCCAAATTCCCCCGATGAGGGGAGAAGTCGCATACAATCCCCCTTAAGCCGCCCGGAACCTTCCCAATGCGGCCCCCGCCCTGGGAGTGGGTCTGACCCAGAGATCTTACGTGCAGCAGGGGGGGGGGCACATCATATCAGATGTCACACACTTGAGAATGAAGCCGATTTCTAGGCCCGATCCTCCGGAATCAAGTGAAATCGGGGACCGTTAGGTTAGGTAAAACAACCCCCTCCTTTCCTAACATACACACTCACCAGGCTGTACACGTTTCAGCAGTTAGGTAGTGCCTCATGTAGTGCAGTAAGGTAGTGCCACGTGTAACGGTACACCCCTGGGATGTAGGCCAATGGATGGAGCAAATGTGTCTACATAGTGCAAGAGATTTTATTTATGGCCTGGAAGCAGCAAAGGCACCGGATGGTTTGTACAGTATGGAGGACTAACATCCACTAGATAGCCCTGGGCTCCAAGGTGTGGTTCAGAAGAGTGGACTGTGAGGAAGACCATTTCCTCAACTACCACAATAATGAGCAGGTTCTTCCTACCAACCGGTGGGTCTGGTCCATCAAGCACAATATGAAATGTCTACATGGGCCTTGTAATGTGACTGAAAGGCATCTAGTCTCAACGGGAATCCTATAGAACTAAGCAGAGATGAACCACCCAGTGGTTCTCAAACTGTTTTGAACCACGGCACCCCAGAGTATCAAAATTATTTTCACGACACCCCTAGGGCAAATGTTTTTCATTGATAAAATCAGAAAAAATATAACTGTAATGTGTTTATATCTTATCCTTAGGGCCAATGTATCATGCTTCAAAAAGTGATAAAATGGAGTGATAAAAAGCCAGCCAATCAGGTCCTAACTGTCATGTTACAGGCTGTGCTTGCAAAATGACAGGAAGGAGCTGATTGGCTGGTGGTTTATCGCTATCACTTTTTGAAGCTTGATACATCTGGCCCTTAGTTATCTAGTAATAAACAGGATTAACTTCTGTTTGTCTATTCCTCTCTATTCTATTAATCTAATTCTCTCTACACATGTTACATCTGCCCCCACGCAGCGCACATGGGTTTGTCCATTTGAGAAGGAATTTGCCTTTGCGAGTGAACCAGAATAAGGGCCTCGGAGTAGAAAGCCTAAAAGCTACATAAACTTACATTTTCTGGTTCTACGCCAATGTCTTCACAGAATTTTTCCATAGCTTCTGGTCCAACAATTTCATCGGGACCTATTGAATAAAGTGATTAATCTAATTAACCTAAATATATATCGTGAACCAACGGGAACATTTTTGTTGAAAACGTGAAACTGAGAATAAAGTATTTTAGCACAGAAGGTTCCTGTGTGTATTAGCTAAATACCAGCATAGTCATTACAGACAGAGAGCAGAACCTGTAGTACAACCCTAATGGACCAATCACAGATATTATAATATCTTATATATTTAGTCTGTGACTGTGTGTATAATGCTGGGCGGAGTCATGGGCGGAGTTATACACACAGTCACAGACTCCAGTCCTCACAAACACTATAGCTCAGCTGCTGCAGGAAACCGAAAAAGTTCCCCATCATGTGCACACATCCCCACAGCCCACACACACATTATGCAGTGATGGGGAGGCACCAGCACAGCCACATACCTCCCAACTTCTTCAGTGTTGGAAACGGGGCCCTCACGGCGAAAAGGGGAGTGGTCTATGCAAATGAAGATGGGACATATGCAAAATATGTCACACACCCTTTTCGTATGCTGCGTCGCTGAATAGACGCTGTGCACAGCGTCTATTCCTCATGCTGGGGGGACTCCCAACTGCCCCCCCCCCTCCCCGCTGCTCACAGCCATACACCCCCTTCAATCTTTAACTTAAGTGGCACAGTGCCAGTATGTGTGCACAGGCTGGCAGAGGGATTCAGAGAGTGCCTCTCACCTACCGCATATGTGTGTGGATTTTATATGTTCTCTCCACGCTTACGGTTTCAGTGTCCGATCCATAGGCTAAAGACAAGCAGCACACTAGCTGAGCATGCTGCTGGACCTGGAGCAGAACATATATGTGAAATACAATGCGCATCTTACTTACCAGCGTACTCGTAAAACCAAGCCAGGCACTTCTTGCTAGAAAACAGATCTTCACTTATTATTCTAGTGGGAGCTTGTGTCCTGCAGTAACTGAGGGGAACGACAAAAAAACAAAACATAAAAAAAAGGGGAAATGGACAGTGACATCTCATGTTGTACGGTGGGACCCTTCCGGCTTATAAACCGTGACACGGATAATAGACGTAGGTACTTGTTTCCTAGCACTTCGCCCACATTTTCTACGTAGGGCACCGTAAGGAAATCGGCCATTGTACCCCAGTATATCGCATGGCATTTTCCGCAAAATCGCATGCTATTTTATACGGTGTGCGATGCCATGACATTAGGTATACAATAATATGATTGTATGTCCCAAAAATAGGTTTAACGCACCCCCCACTATCCACGCCACCCCGAAGCGTGGCGAGCACAGCGAGCCCCGCGAATGGCATGCGATTTCACTACCCTGAATAGCCAACTACGCAAATGGCGTAGTGGGCGCCATGCTAGGAAACAAGTACCTAGACCTACAGCAGGCATGCCAGTGCTCAGCAATGTATTAACTATATAGTGGTAAGGAAATTCAGGGGGGAGGTGTATCAAACCTTTGAGGGCCAGATGTATCAAGTTTCAAAAAGTGCTAAAAATGGAGAGTGATAAACAGCCAGCCAATCAGCTCCTACCTGTTACGTTACAGGCTGGGTTTGAAAAATGACAGGTAGGAGCTGATTGGTAGTTTATCACTCTCCATTTCAGCTCTATTAGAGCCAGATGTATCAAGCTTCAAAATGCAATAAAGTACCAGCCAATTGACTTCTATGATTCTACAGTCTATGAACCAAAGCTGACTAGTACTAGGCTTATGATTTGGTTGGTACTTCATCTCTATTCACTTTATCTCTCTCCAAACTTTGATACAAATGCCCCTGTGTTTGGAAAAATAACAGCAGCCTATTGGTTGCAACTTTCTCTCTCCAAGGCTTGATACACCTCCCCCTTCGCGTTGTGTTCTGATCACTGGGCCGGAAATACTACATGCTGGGTATATGTTACTATGTGACTGGTGAATGCTTATTATGGTGGTCACAAGTACCTGCTGAACATAGCAGTATGTATTATCCGTATATTAACATTTACTTATATATAGCGCTAGCATATACCATTGCACTTTATGGCGGCTATCTGAAAAATGTTAGAGGAAAAAAAAAGGCTTCCACTCCCAGACCATTGATTCCAGCGGGAGTCACTGTGGGGTAGATGGATAAAGCAGTGATAAGGGAGAGGTTAGCCAGAGAAGTGGCCCGTGGCAACCAATCAGCACTGCAGTAACACATATACTTCTCACTGCTTCCTACATCTACCCCTGAACCTCAGCAACACTGCACTGCACTGTAACATGTTTTTATGCGTTGAGGTGTCCTTATATTCCCTTAGTAGGACTCATTCGGCGGTAATACCTAGTTATTCTACATTTCTTGAGGTTCATGTCGTCAGTGGAGGACGATTTTCTCTTTTTTTTCACAGGCATGTTGTTGTGAGGGGGTGCACGATGTATAGTGACACAGTTGGGATCTCTGCAACATTGAATGAGAAAACATCAAATCGTTACACAATGTCTGGTGCAGTAATAAAACCCATTAATACACAAAAGCTGAATATTCACTTACATCGCACCCGTCACCTACACAGCAGAGGTGGCGCCAGTGTATTCATGAGGATGTAAGCCCAGCACACAGGTCCTTAAAGAGCAATACGCACGAGGAATGGCGATGGGACATGAGACACTGGCTAGAAGTTACTGTATAGGAAGCATTATCATGAATGTTGCCTCCGTCCACGAAGCGGCAGCTTCCACTTATGCTGGAATAGTTGCTATACTTACAAAAGTGTTCTGCTGCAAGCATGGGGATTACAAACTCCCAAAGGCTATATATTCAAGCAGGTATTCTCTGTATGTATGACCAAAACAAGGTATGCGTGCAGTAGGGATGCAAGATCCTTACTATTTAAACCAGGCATATCCAACCCGCGGCCCTCCAGCAGTTGCAAAACTACAAGTCCCATCATGCCTTGCCACAGTTTTTCTATTACAGTTTTTCTATTGTGGTACAACTATGGCAAGGCATGCTGGGATGTGTAGTTTCACAACAGCTGGACAGTTTGGCCATGCCTGCCATAAGTGTTGACTTCTCAACACGTTTCAAAGTACTGAAGTGAGCACAGAATACTTACATTCCAGGTTTTACAATCAGACCCTGTTAATAGGTGTCTCTCAAAGCTACTGTAACTGTGGAGAGTAATAAATGATGTCCCTGATGATAAAAAACCATTTGCCACTTACATAATGTGGTCTTCTCAGTTCTGCTGCCCCGTACGCTGACTGCTGACAAGGCAGTTTCCATTTTCAGAACATTTGAGTAACACTTAAGCTACAGTAAATGATTTCCTGGGAAAACGAGGCTAATTAGGCAATAAATGAAACAGTACATTAAAGGCCCATACACACTGGGCGACTGAGCTGAAAGCTGCTCAAAACTGCCTGTTTGAGCAGCTTTCAGCTCAAAGCCGCCCGTTGTGTATGCCCCGGCGATGAGTGGTGAGCACTGCTGCGTGCTCCCGCATCATCGCTGGGAAAGCCATTTATCTGCTGGTATTGCCAGCAGATGAGTGGCTTTGAGGACGGCTTGGCATAGCGCTGCTCTATGCAAAGCCATCCTCCCCCTGCTGTCGGCGCCGGACAGGGGCAAAGCCGCTCAGTGTGTATGCACTGAGCGGCATTCCCCACAGCGATGATAGTGATCATCACGGTCCATACACGCTAGGCATAATCGCACAGGGTGTATGGACCTTTACTCTTATTTTCAGACATTGCAGTTAGTTGCACTGGGCAATGGGTGCAACCACTAAATAAAAAAAGTAATGAGCACGCAAAGAATATATATATTTCAATCACCCCAAGGAGTGCGGGTGTGGTATGCACCTCCAACAGTGAGGATCCCGAAAGTCAGTATCCCGATGTTGGGATCTCGACTGCCGGTGCGAGCGCAAAGAAGCCCCTTGCAGGCTTGCTGCTCACCACAGGTTATATTCTCCCTCTATGGGGGTCGTGGACCCCACAAGGGAGAATAGCCCCTGGGAGTCGGGATCCCCCTGTTGGAGCACCAGCAGTCGGTATTCCGACGATGGGATACTGACTGTTGGAGCATCATCCGGCACCCAATGAGTGCAAGGGCTTGTATAATCTAATTATTGCAATAGATAGATACTATAATTTTACCATGCAGCCTAAAAAATAGAAGAATATATATATATATATATATATATATATATATATATATATATATATATATATATATATATATATATATATATATATATATATATATATATATATATATATATATATATATATATATATATATATATATATATATATATATATATATATATATATATACACATATACATACATACACACCCATCATAGTAGTCAGAATCATCAGTATGCCACAAGACCCTGGGGCGGAACTACAACTTTGTAGGCCCCATAGCAAAATTTTTGAGGGGGCCCCTAAGTCAGGTTTCCACCAGAGTCGGTATGGCTTGTGCCGTCCAAGAGGTGCAGTGTTGACTATCATTTTAACACTGGCCCATCAGGGGTGGGATTAAGGGTGAGAGTCACCAGGACTGTGTGGGTCACTCACTTCACTCCCACCTAAAGGAGAGGGGCAGGACTCTCTCGTATAGGTTTCCTTCTTTCTCCCTCATACATAGTGTTCCCGCTAGGCTGTTTTAGCGGGGCGCTGCGCCCTGCCCGATTTTTAAAGGGCAAAATGCGCCCTGCCCCTCTAGCAGCACCCCGCTAAAACAGCCTGGTGCCTGCCCGACTCCTTGCACGGGGAAGCCCAGCGCCGCCTTAGACGGCAATGCCCGGTGCTTCCCCGGCATCAAGGCACCTTCCCCCGTGGTGACGGCATCTTCGGCGGGGCCCGCCCCCTTTAGTGACGTCAACGGCCGGGCCCGCCCCCTTTAGTGACGCCGTCGGCCGGGCCCGCCCCCTTTAGTGACGCCGTCGGCCGGGCCCGCCCCCTTTAGTGACGCCGTCGGCCCGGCCCGCCCCTTTTAGTGACGTCGGCGGTCTGGGACCGCCCACAAGTGTGCCGTCGGCGGCCCCGGACCGTCCCCCCGGCGCCCTGACCCGCAAAATTTCTAGAGTGAACACTAATACACCCTGTCTCTCATATTCCTATGCATCTCTCTCCTTCTCTTTTACACATATACTGTGTCATTTTGTTTCTGCCACATACACACATAAATCTTTTTATTTCATTACACTCATACATAATTCCATACACTGCCACTCACATACATGCATCCATAAAGCGCCTCTCATCTACATACGTACATAGGTCGACCCTATTAACCCCGAGGGGTGCGAGTTGCCGTTTGGGTTCCGTTTTCACGCTGAAAGCGGCACCCGAATTAACCCTAACTCACACCCTTCGCAGGTCCGAATTCACTGAAAATTGCTTGCACCCCTATGGAGGTGCGAGCACTTTTGAGCGAATTCAGCCCACCATAAAGTGTGCCCGGTGTCATGATGATTGGCACTCGGCGAAAATATGTGGATAGAGTTAAAAGACCGTGTTGCCTGGCAACCGCCCCAAAACATGACAGATCTAGAGAAGATCTGCATGGAAGAGTGGGCCCAAGTACCTGCTACAGGGCGCACAAACCTGGTCAAGAACTACAGGAAACGTTAGACCTCCGTAATTGCCAACCGAGGTTATATTACAAAGTATTGAGTTTAACTTTGTGATTGTCCAAATATTTATTTTCCACAAGAATATACAAATAAATTGTTTTAATACAATGCGATTTCCAGTTTTTTCTCTCCACATTCTGTCTCTCACAGTTGAAGTGTAGTAGTAGTAAGTTTATTTATAAGGCGCCACAAAGTGTCCGCAGCGCCGTGTACCTATGATGGACATTACAGACCTCTCATCTTTTTAAGTGGGTCAACTTGCACAATCTGTGACAGTCCAAACACTTTTTTCGGTACTCTTTACCTAGAAGGGCGCCAGCGATTGAAATCGCGGGCGTCGGGGGTAAAAATCGCGGTCATCGCGGGCATCGCCGGTAAATCGGGATGCCCGCGATTTTTCCATAGGGAACAATGTTAAAAAGGCTGATTGACCGCGATTTTACTGTTAAATGCCTCAATGGACCCGATTTGGCCATAGGAATCAATGTTAAATGGGCCACAGAGCCCAAATAGGCACAATTAACCCTTCAATGTCCCCCCCAATTTTTAACGCCACCCCACGATCCACGCCAACCCGAAGCGTGGCGAGCGCAGCGAGCCCGCGAGGGGCGGCGGTACGCGTCCTCCGACCTTTTCATGCCCTACTATCCACTAGGGCGTTGAGTGAGAATATAATAGTGTGGCGAGCGCAGCGAGCCACCGCGCCCGAAGCGTGGCGAGCGCAGCGAGCCCCGCGAGGGGACGCGGATACCTTCACAGGTAGACGCGTCCCCTCGCGGGCTTCACAGGTGTCACGGACACCTGTGAAGCCCGCGAGGGGACGCGTATAACTGTGAAGGTATCCGCGTCCGCTCGCCACGCTTCGGGCTCGGTGGCTCGCTGCGCTCGCCACACTATTATATTCTCACTCCACGCCCTAGTGGATAGTAGGGCATGAAAAGGTCGGAGGACGCGTACCGCCGCCCCTCGCGGGCTCGCTGCGCTCGCCACGCTTCGGGTTCGCGTGGATCGTGGGGTGGCGTTAAAAATTTGGGGGGACATTTAAGGGTTAATGGGCTCTGTGGCCCATTTAACATTGATTTCTATGGCCAAATCGGGTCCATTGAGCCATTTAACAGTAAAATCGGGTCCATCGCGCCTTTTAACATTGATTCCTATGGTAAATCGGGAGCATCGCATCGCGGGTACATTTATGGCCGGCCGCGACGCGACCGACACGATTTCCATGTTTAACATGGGTTTCAATGGGAAATTGCGGGCATCGCGTCGGTCACGTCGCGGCCAGACATAAATGTACCCGCGATGACCGCGACGGGCGCCCTACTAAGTAAAGAGTACCCTTTTTTCTTCCACTGTATACACACACACACATTGCCTCCTGCTTCACACATATATCGATACATACACGCAACTCTTTCACACACATACATAGCACACATACACTGTTTCATACACATAAATATATCCACTGCCTATATACAGAAAGATCTCCGCAAACACTCCCCTTCAACCTCACGCCTGCGCTAGAGCACACAGAGGCCACATTGCCAGACACCTTATCGCTGGTAGGCCTGGTGCTTCGCTGCTGCTGCTACTGGATTACTGCTGCCGTCTCCCTGCCCCATGATGCTGCTCCCTGGACTGAGAGGTGCTGCTTAATCTGGCAGGGGGAAATTGCAGCTACTGCAGCTGCTTCCAGCTCTATAGCACCGCTGGCCAGCTTGGCGGTCCTGCTGCCTTACTATGGAACCCTTGCCTCCCCCGATAGCTGTGCAGTCGTATGCCCGCCATCATCCTGCCATCCGTCCCCTCCACAGTTACACCCGACCAACCAATCCACGCAGACCACACCCCAGGGGACCGGCCTGTTTTAAAAAAGTGAGTCTCTGGCATTTGGAGGTAAAATACTATTGCACGAATATGCGAACCGTGCAGTTTCTAGGGTTATAACCTTTTGTTTTTTAACAAACATTTTTTTTTTTTTTTATAATTATTTTAAAATGTTAGTACATGTTTTTTGCCCTGGAAGCCAAACGTTGATTAAGATCATATTGTAACTGAACTGAAAATCGACCTTTAGTATAATTTTTTTACTTTTACTATAATTTTTTTTTTTTTTATGTTTTTTTAAGTTATTGTAAGTAAGAAATGTTACCCATAGCTAACCAATCATATTCTTGCAATTACCCTCTAGAACAGTGTTTTTCAACCACCGTGCCGTGGCACACTAGTGTGCCTTGAGCTGTTCTCAAGTGTGCCTCCAGATCTAGAGATGCCCAAACTAGTTTACAGCCGCCACCAGTTCAACTGTTATTTACTGGTCTCTTCTTTTCATTTAAATAACCAATGTATTTTATTTGGTCACCTGTGGGGACCAGTGTGATTGTTTTTTATATGAGGGGCAATAGGTTTGGTTTTTTCCTGTGGGGGCCAATGTGTTTTGCCCTGTGGGGATCTCATGGCGTGCCTTGGCAATTTTAAAATCGTATTTAGTGTGCCGCAAGGTAAAAAGGTTGAAAATCACTGCTCTAGAATGTGCTACAGAAATTAATCTGATTAGTTGCTATGGGTAAAATGTCTCAATTCTAAACATTCACATTTTAGTAAATACTGGGTACTCCTAAGGTACAGGGACCCTTAAGGCCCTAACCACTAGTGCGATATGGCCACTTTTCATCCGATTCCGAGCTTCCCTTACGTGGGATAGGATGAAAAGTGTCAGCCAACTCGAATACAAGGTGCGATCCCGCGCTTCTCGGATCGGAGTTGCAGTTCATCATTGCTGCCATGAATATTTACCGTATTCAGCAGCCATGAATAGGATTGCATACGATACTATGGGGCAGATGTATTAAGCCTTAACAAGAGATAAATGCAAGGGTGATAAAGAGAGATAAACGTCCAGCCAATCAGCTCCTTACTTCCATGTTGCAGGCTGCGTTTGAAAAAAAAGTCAGTAAGGAGCTGATTGGCTGGATGTTTATCTCTCTTTATCACCCTTGCATTTATCTCTTGTTAAGGCTGAATACATCTGCCCCATTGTATGCGATGTATCATATGCTTTCCAGCCACCCTGGAGCTGCCGGGTAAAATAATGGGGTATTACGATACCTTGCACTAGTGCAGCCTTTCGGAGTGTCCATAATACATAACCTCTAACTCTCCCTATTTAGCCGGTACAGCACCTTTTTTTTTTTAACGGTCTGTACCAGCTAAAAACAGATGTATCGATTGTACCAGTTTTTAACTGTCACAGTGCCGGAACTGACTGAGGCAACGTAGTCGCCACTTCTCCATTACCCGTGAAGTCCGGCTCCACGTGCTTGGAGGGGGCAAAGAAAGGAGGAGCGGAGCTTTAACAGTGAGCACTGTTGCTCCCGCTCCGTGATGCTTACTGTGGGGTAATACGTTCGAGACCACAATGGGGCTGGGAGACCGTGATGACGACTGTGGTGCTCTAATGTCTGGTCGCGGGCTTGACGTGTCATGCATCCGCAACCCTAATAGAGGATGCCGGGTGACATCAACCTGCCTCCTGAATGAATTCGTGAGCTGCAGTGTGCAGCGCAGCCAGGTGAAGCACCTCCCAGACATCCACCAGTAAGCAGGGATGTACATGTGGTGGATGTGCAGGGTGCCAAGAGGCATCTTGGAAAAAAATAATCAGTACACATTCAGAAAGGGGGTGTGGCCACATCCACTTTACCTGTGACCACACCCCCTTCCAGGATGTGTACCGGTTTCTGCCCTTCAGATGTTGGAGGGTATGATAGCAGCTTGGTACAGTCTGCAGTTTAAAAAAAAGGAAATGCAACGGTAAGTTCGGCCACAGAAAAAGGCCCAGACATCATTGGAAGGCAACAGTGGTGGATGATTACAGGATCCTTTGCTTGGTAAAGAAAAAAAAAAAAAAGAAAAACCTTCTAACAACATCCAGCCAAGCGAAGAACAAGCTGCCTCAATTACATATAGGTGAGAGACTACATTTGTAGATATACATAAGGAACAAGTACAAGTGTACTTGTGCAGAACAAATATGTACAGAGTGCATGCACCAGGGGAAATCATTGTGTATATATAACAGTACACACATGGATCATGCAGACATAGGGATAGATAGGCAAATCTAATTATGTAAATATATGGTAAAGTGCATTGCAATACGCAGCAGGGTAATACAGTCATGTACTATACAGATGTTTCCACAAACATCTATTCTTCATGCAGTACAAGTAAACCTATAGCAACACAAACACAGTAATATGTACTAGGGGACATTATTATGTAAACATAATAAATTCATACACGCGAATATGTAAACATACAGCAATGCGCACGCATGCACACACACACTGAAGCATGCAGGAATATAGCAGCATGTGCATGCGGACAGTATAATATAATACACAGGAACACAGTGACATTTACATAAGGACGATATACTATAGACAAGTGGCATCAGGTAGTAGCCACATGGAAGACTCCTTGCAAAACAGGGGCATGGCCTCACAGGAAATGGGCGTGGCACACAATAGTACTGATTCACATTATGCCCACACATTATGGCCCCTTATACACCACACCTAAATGCCCACACAATAGGGACACCCTTACCTATGATAATAAAGAGTGAACTGGGACTAATGACCCGACACTCAAAAGGGGCTCAGGGTGTTGCCTACCTACCTTGGGGCGCATAAATGCCCAGAGTCAATTTTATTTGTGAAATGGGCCCACTGCCCACTTAACATGAGCCTAACAATGAGCCTAATGCCTGAAATCTGGTCTATAAAAGGGGGGGGGAGGATATAGTACCAATGGGCAGGGCCATCCACAGGTATTTTAAAATAGCTTAACGAACACACAGTGCAGCCTCTTTGCTTCCCACCAGCTACAACAGTGCTCATGTTCTCAATTCATCTTCTTGCCTCTTCAGCAGCAGCAGAAGCTCTTCAGAAAATGGGCCAGATTATCTAAGCTTCAAAAGTGATAAACAGCCAGCCAATCAGCTCCTACCTGCCATGTCACAGGCTGTGTTTAAAAAAATGTCAGGTAGGAGCTGATTGGCTGGCTGTTTATCACTCTCTAATTTATCACTTTTGAAGCTTAGAGAATCTGGCCCAATGTCTGTTCCCAATCATTGCCACTGCTAAAGCTGAAGGCCTTGGCCCTTATTCTGATCTCGACGGTACGGCCCGCGTGCGGCCGTACCGCCAATGTTTTCACTCTGCACATGCGCAGAGGTCACTCTGCGCATGTGCAGGCGAAATCGCCGCACAAAAATTTTATACGCCGCAAAGGGGGCGTATAGGGGCGTGAGGGGCTTAATAGCCTCATTTCCCTATGCATACGCCCCGCGTTTCATGGGCGTTCCCATGCAAACGCGGGGCGTATGCATGGTAATGAGGCTATGACGCCAGTGATGGGGGCGGAAAGCTGACATCGCCGGATGTCAGCTCTCCACCCCCATACAAGCTTTCACACGGACGATTGTCCGTGTGGTCTAAGCTTGCGTGAGCGGGTGGAGCGTGCGGCCCTGCCTTCGATGGTCGTCGACCATCGAATGCAGGGGGCAGCTCCCACCATGGTGGAGGCGTACGCCCCACCATTTTCATGCGGATCGCCAGCCGTCCGCGTACGGACGGCCGTGGCGATCCGTCTTGTAGGCGGGGATTGGTTTGTGCGGCCGGAGCAACGTATGCGGCTCCGGCCGCACAGATCAGAATAAGGGCCCTTGTTATGAGGTGCCTTAGCTGTGATTGGTTACTTGCTGGAGAGCCATGATTGTTTCACGAATGGCGTCTAATTTAAAACGGGCACTGGGTGCAGCTTATTATCAGCGGCTGGCATATCAGAGCAACTTTTAGAGCCGGTCTGCTCCAGGATGCGAGGAGAGCACAGGACCATGTCATACAATATAGAGGACAACGCACAATGCCGTGTACATGGGGAAATGGTCTAGCAATCTATAGTAGGCCAGACAGTGACATGTACATGGGGACAGTGACGTACAATATAGAGGAGGACAGACAGTGAAGTGTACATGGGGACAGGGTCATGCAATAAAGAAGGAGGTGGCACAGGGACATGTACATGGGGACAGCGCCATACAATCTAGAGGAGGGGGCACAGTGACATGTACATGGGGACAGCATCATACAATCTAGAGGAGGCGGCACAGTGACGGGTACATGGGGACAGCGTCATACAATCTAGAGGACAGACAGTGACGTGTACATGGGGACAGCGCCATACAATCTAGAGGAGGAGGCACAGTGACGCGTACATGGGGACAGCGTCATACAATCTAGGGGAGACGGCAGAGTGACGCGTACATGGGGACAGCATCATACAATCTAGAGGAGGAGGCACAGTGACGGGTACAGCATCATACAATCTAGAGGAGGCGGCACAGTGACGCGTACACGGGGACAGCGTCATACAATCTAGAGGACAGACAGTGGCGCGTACACGGGGACAGTGTCATACAATCTAGAGGACAGACAGTGGCGCGTACACGGGGACAGTGTCATACAATCTAGAGGACAGACAGTGGCGCGTACACGGGGACAGTGTCATACAATCTAGAGGACAGACAGTGGCGCGTACACGGGGACAGTGTCATACAATCTAGAGGACAGACAGTGGCGCGCAGGGGCGTAACTACCATAGGTGCAGGGGGTGCAGCTGCTATGGGGCCCAGAGCTGAAAGGGGGCCCATCTTTGCTGTCAAACTAATATGTTTTGCATACATTTATCACCATCAGTTGCTAAACAGGGGGCCCTTACAAACTTTTGCTATGGGGCCTACGAATATCTAGTTACGCCTCTGGTGGCGCGTACACGGGGACAGTGTCATACAATCTAGAGGACAGACAGTGGCGCGTACACGGGGACAGTGTCATACAATCTAGAGGACAGACAGTGGCGCGTACACGGGGACAGTGTCATACAATCTAGAGGACAGACAGTGGCGCGTACACGGGGACAGTGTCATACAATCTAGAGGACAGACAGTGGCGCGTACACGGGGACAGTGTCATACAATCTAGAGGACAGACAGTGGCGCGTACACGGGGACAGTGTCATACAATCTAGAGGACAGACAGTGGCACGTACACGGGGACAGTGTCATACAATCTAGAGGACAGACAGTGGCGCGTACACGGGGACAGTCATACAATCTAGAGGACAGTTGCGCGTACATGGGGGCAGTGTAACACACAGTGACCTGGGGGCAGTGTAACACACAGTGACCTGGGGGCAGTGTAACACACAGTAACCTGGGGACAGTGTAACACACAGTGACCTGGGGGCAGTGTAACACACAGTGACCTGGGGGCAGTGTAACACACAGTGACCTGGGGGCAGTGTAACACACAGTGACCTGGGGGCAGTGTAACACACAGTGACCTGGGGGCAGTGTAACACACAGTGACCTGGGGGCAGTGTAACACACAGTGACCTGGGGGCAGTGTAACACACAGTAACCTGGGGACAGTGTAACAAACGTGACCCGGGGACAGTGTAACACACAGTGACCCGGGGGCAGTGTAACACACAGTGACCCGGGGACAGTGTAACAAACGTGACCCGGGGACAGTGTAACAAACGTGACCCGGGGACAGTGTAACAAACGTGACCCGGGGGCAGTGTAACACACAGACAGGCACATGCTACATAGGAGCAGGCACATACAAGAGCACGTAGGGAATAATGCAGAAGGAGGATACACACGCAGCGCACCCCGGGGCAGGCAGCTTTTACTCGGTCGGTCAGGACTCCCGTCCCCGCTATCCCCAGCCATAGCTACCTCTCAGCTCCGGGTGGTGCTGCAACCCAGGCGGGAGAGCGCTGAGTCCCTGCTGCTGCTGCTACCGGCGGCCGGTGGTGGGTGATGATGAAGTCGCTGCTCTGACGACGTCTCGGGGAGCGTTGATGACATCACGTGCAGAGAGAGCCAATGGCGAGAGCGTGCGGTGTGTGACACACCACCGGTCACTGCCAACACTGCCAGCTCTGCACTGCCCTCACTGCCAGCACTTTCCTTACTGCTGCCACTGCACTGGCCTCACTGCACTAATTGCCAGTACTGCAGTGGTGCCCTCACTTCAATATAAATGCCAGATCCTGCCCACACTGCCTTAAATCCCTGCCAGCGCTGACTTCATTTCCTGCACTGCCCTCACTGCATTGCTGGACATCACCCTGCACATCACTCAGTCTGGTACACTGCCCACTCATGGCCTAATGGTGCATACACACCGGACAATTTGAACTTTGAAGGACAATGCGGGCGTTCCCGATCGATGGGTATGACCAATCGTTCAAATCTTTACGTGCATCGTTATCGATGAGCGTACTCGCCGATCTTTAACGATGGTCTATGATATTCCCTTCATGCAGGAAGATTATAGACCAATCTTTTGTGAAGTGTATAAAATCGTTCCATGTGTATGCACGACAAACGATTTTATACACTCGTGAACGATGTTGGAAGTTTCCGGCATGGTTCCGTGTGTATGCAACTTTATTCTGAGCAGCATGCTAGTCATGAGTGTGGGATACGACAAATCCTTGTGGCAGCCATGACGATCTCAGGATCTGATCTGATGCGCTCAGGACCGCGCATTGCATCAGAATCAGAGGTAAATGACATTACATAATGAGATTACTATCATTAGATTTTATTTATAAGGCACCACAAGTGTTTCGCAGCACCATACAAAGGGCATATAATGGAACACTACAGGGAGATAAAACTTAATACTACAGTAAATACAGTGTTCGAAGTGGAAATTTCAAAGTGGGGGTATGGAAAAGTAAAGGTTATTTTGGTTGACTCTTTCTGACAAAATCCTTCTTAGAGGGACAAAACCATGTGCACTGCAGGTGGGGCAGATATAACATGTGCAGAGAGAGTTAGATTTGGGTGGGGTTTTACTTCAAAGTGAGATCTATATTGCAGTGTAAAATAACGCAGCCAGTATTTTCCCTGCACATTATCTGCCTCACCCGTAGTGCACATGGTTTTGTCCCTCTAAGAAGGAATTTGTCAGAAAGAGTGAACCAAAATAACCCCCTTAGTTATGTGCGCGCCGAAGGCATGCATGCTCCAGAAAAGGGGTGTGGCCTAATGGAAAGGAGGTGTGACATCACAAAAGGGGCTTGGCATTACACGGTATACACACACCGTAATGTCCATTGCACATTTTAGCAAACTTCATAATACCCATTACACACAATACCGTAATGCCAATTACACATAAGGCCACACGTGATGCCCATTGGATACTATGGGGGGGATTTACTAAGATAAATTCGTGGAAAAAAAATCTTATTTTCATACGAAAATAAGATTTTTTGGGGGCGTAAAAGAAAGATTTAACTATTGTTTAATACTGTGGAACTATGAGTCCCAGCAAGCCTTTCCCGCAAGCTGGGACTTGGAGAACCACAAATCCCAGCATGAGGGGCATTAAAAGGCCCGCTGGCACTTGTAGTTCCACAGTATTAAAAATAGTAAAATAAACACACACAGACACAAGAAAAATACATCCAAAGCCCACACATACTGATACTTACCTATCTTGAGCCTGTCGGTAGGTCCCGGGGTCCGGGGCTCCATTGTCTGGTGCCTTGGTTCCTGGGTCCGTGGCTGCAGAGTCTGGGATCCGGGGCCTTGGTTCCGGGGCTGGTCCGGGGCTGGTCCTGACTCTCCCTTAGCATCAACCCTGACCCTCCCTCAGCGTCAACCGTGACCCTCCCTCCCTCAGCGTCAACCCTGACCCTCCCTCATTGTCAACCTTGCCCCTCCCTCAGCATCAACCCTGACCCTCCCTCCCTTAGCGTAAACCCTTTACGACGGTGTGAAGAGCGCCCGTAGGGTGCGATGAATCACCTAGTATATATATATATATTTTTTTTAAATATATATATATATATTGTATATATATATATATATATGCACACACACACATTATGCATCCTTGCTCTCGACGGTGGACTAGGGACCATTGGAGCCATTTAGGAGTTTGCTATGCCTGTATGCTGCTGCCTTTGATACCAACAGTATATGAATGTCACCTGCTATGCTCTACCTGTGAATGAGAATAAACTACTAAGTCATCATTTGAGACCCTGGGTGACATTCTATGGGATGAGATAAATGCACATTTTTTTATCTCGCTCCACATCGCCGTTCTTCGCACTTTTTTAATTTGCATTTTTTGGTAATAATTCGCATATTTAATGGGATGCGATTTGGAGGCTGAAAAGTGCGATGTAGTGCGATTTGCCGCGAAGTGGTGCGATTTTATGACACCAAAAAGTGTGATTTCTTCCGCTGGTCATGTGCGAGTTTTGGACCAACCGGAGTGCGATTTCCAAGACTGTCTCCGCATGACTAAGAACCCCCTAACCTATTGGCCCACCTCTGTCCCCTCCATTATGCATCACACCCCCTATATAAAGGGGCACTGGCGCCATTTCACTCTTTGATAGGAAGTAAGGAGCATGGAGAGGAGCAGTGGCAGTGTGAGCAGAGGAAGAGGTGTTGGTGGCAGAGTGAGGAGTGGCAGAGTGAGGAGTGGCAGAGTGAGGAGTGGCAGAGGGAGCAGTGGCAGAGGGAGCAGTGGCAGCAGCCAGCCAAGTGGGAGAGGCAGCAGAGGACTGCTGAGGTCGTCCTCCATTACAGGGAGTGGCAGCAGTGTGGCAGGCAGCATGGCCACAGCAAGGCCAGCCCCAGACCAGGCCCTGGCGGACAAGCCCCATTAGGAGGAGGTGGAGGATCCCATACCTCCCAACTTCTTTGCTTCATAAATAGGGACACTCGTGCGGCGAGTACCCCAGAGCAGCTGCAGGAGGGCCACATGTCAGAGGTGGAGGAAGATGGAGGTGAGGAGGAGGAAGACACTGGCATGGAGGAGGAGGGGTACATGGCTGGAGTAGAAATGAGGAGGAGGAGGTAGAAGCTGGCCGCACAAAAAGTGGCCGAAAGGTCAGATTCTCATACGAGGAAAATGCTGCACTTGTCCGGGCTATCATACCCCTGTTTGACCGGTTACTGGGGAAAAGTCACCTAGGGGCAGCACATGTTTGGGGGCGGCACTTGGATGCCTGTGATAGTACTGTCAGCCCAAAATGTACCAATAACTGCAAAATACCCACTGTACTGTACATATTCCATCTTAAATAGAGTGTAAATGGATAGGACATGCAGATACTGCCCCTATAAACTGTCCTACTTGGTAAACATTATTGTTGTGCCTAGGGGCACCCTCATCCCTAAATCCGCCCCTGCCAGGCAGTGAACGCTGTAAGTCAGCACAAGCGCCTGGTCAGAAATGTCAAGAAGAGGTTCAACGATATCAAGAGACAGCTCAAAAGTAAAATGGCCATGGAGTTGGAGGAGGCCACCAAGACTGGCGGAGGAAGCCCCACCACTGTCTGCTACACGTCCTATGAGGTCAAGCTCAAAAGAATCATACCCCCTGAGGTCCTGCCTGGCATGCACGTCGCGGATACCGATAGGCCGCTGACGCCATCCAGAGCTGGTAAGTGTGACCACATGCAATCTTAAACATACATGGCAATGTTTTCAAACTGTAATGTTCACTTGTATTGTTATGCTAAGTAAAGTGCTGCTGCGGAACTACATAGCCCAGCAAGGTCAGGCAAAAAAAATTGCCTGCTTCTACTTTCAAATTGGTCATAATGCTGGGCCTTGTAGTTCCACAACTGCTGATATTGATCAACACTTTAACATTATTTCTAGCAGCTTAACATGTATGTGGCCCAAAAAACATTGGTGTACTGGTGGTTTAGCTGCCATGCCTACATACCACAGATTTTCCACCAGTTGTAATGTGTCAAATAGTTTAATAATAATCTAACAAAAAATTCAGGTGTAAAACATATGTCAAATAATGTGGGGAGTAAATAATGTAGTCCTTAACCAAAGGAAGTATTGTCCAGTAATGTCATTTCAATGCATTTTTGGCATAAATGCTTATCCATTGCAAGGTAGATAATGGCTGCCCATCTTTCCTTTCACAGATTGTCCGCCCCGAAGTGCTCACGCATCAAAGAAAAGAAGGCCTGTTGGAGCAGAATCTGTGGAAGCAGGTAAATGAACAAAAAACAGGCCATTACACACACCCATGTCACATCAACAATATCTCACACTACATTCATCTCCTGCTGCTACATTGCAACGGAAATGAATGTAATCGGACCTAGCCATCTCACTTATTATTAATGTCAATGTTACATGCAGTATCGGGGTACATGTGTAAGTACATAATACCCCTAGGTATGTGCGTTCAGCATCTCAAGCCCTTTCAAAACCAGTACTGAAGAGAGACTGGCCTATATATGCATCAGTACTTACCTCTTCATCTGTATCCACAGGGGATTCAGTATGAAATCCCGGCGGTCGGGATCCCGGCGTTCAAAATCCCGACGCCGGAATCCCGACCGCCGAAATCCCGACAAGGGGGGGACGTGGATTGCCCCCCCTTGCGGGCTCGCTGCGCTCGCCACGCAGCGGGCCCGGTGCCTCGATACGCTCGGCAAGCTAATTTATTCTCCCTCCAGGGGTGTCGTGGACACCCACGGAAGGAGAAAGAGTCGGGATTTCGGCGGTCGGGATTTCGGCGGTCGGGATTCCGGCGTCAGGATTCTGAACGCCGGGATCCCGACTGCCGGGATTTTAACTGCATCCCTCCACAGGTACTGTACAACTAGGAACACAACCAACAGAATCCTCTATTATGATGTTGGACGAAATGGACATCATTCTAGAACCCGTGGAGACCTTTGCGGCTGAGGAGGAAATACAGACGTCATCACAGAGTGATCTTCCCCCAAGTGGGGTGACTCCCAACCCACCCCCACCCACATACACACCCCATACAGCAGCTTCTGCTGCACAAGTTGCTAACTCCTTGGTAAATTTCAAGGAGAAACAAATAGAATTTATGGCCTCCCAAAGCCTGCTAATAGGGAACACCCAGGGTTACATGCGTCACACTTTTCTTCAATTAAGAAAAATTTCAAGGAGTGTACGGGTTGGTGTAGGTACTCATGTGCGCATGGCTAATAGCATTGACACCCGTTTTGCAGATCTTACTTCTGCTGTAAGGGAACAGAATAGCCATATTGGCAGCCTTGCGCAAAGTATAGCTGCACTTAGCCAATCGTGTACAGCGCAGACCAATGCCTTAATAGGTATGCAGGCACAAATTCAGCAGATGGAGGTCAATGTCATAGGTGCAGCAGCATCTACACTGAGTTGTGTATCTAGCACCCCAGTAAGTGGCTCCCCCACTTCCCCACCCCGTCGGAGTATTAGGACCCGGGGTGGCCTGGGTGCAGCTTCAAGAAGTGGTTTAGGGTGGCCTGATGGTGGAAGAAAATAATTCATATTTTTTATACATTTTTAATTTCCATCTAATATGCAATACATCTTGTTACATCCCCCGACAGTTCGAATGTTTGAGTGACAAAAATGCAGGTTGTTTATGACATACTATACTGCAGTAAAAATGTCTAAACGCATAACATTTTGTCTGTGTATTATTTTTAAAGCAATTGTTGTGTGAAATATGACATAGTGTAATGGTATACAATGGGATTGCTGAAAAGTAGTGTTGGGTAACTTCTGGCCCGTCAAAGGTTGTGGAACTACATATTCCAGCAAGCTCTGGCACTCATTGGCCCTTATTCTGGTTGGTGCGGTCGAGCCGCATATGCGGCTCCGACTGCACCAGACGAATCCCCGCCTACAAGACGGATCGGCACGGCCGTCCGTACACGGACGGCTGCCGATCCGCATGAAAATGGCGGGGCGTACGCCTCCACCATGTTGGGAGCTGCCCCCTGCATTCGATGGTCTTCGACCATCGAAGGCAGGTCCGCACGCCCCGGCAGCTCCCGCAAGCTGAGACCACACGGACAATCGTCCGTGTGGTAGCTTGTATGGGGGCTGAAAGCTGACATCCGGCGACGTCAGCTTTCCGCCCCCATGAGTTGCGTCATGCCCTCATTACCATGCATACGCCCCGCGTTTGCATGGGAACGCCCATGAAACGCGGGGCGTACACATAGGGAAATGAGGGCATGAAGCCCCTCACGCCCCTATACGCCCCCTTTGCGGCGGACGAAATCCGTCTGCGGCGAAGGGGGCTGCACATGCGCAGATTGACCTCTGCGCATGTGCAGTGTCAAAACATCGGCGGTACGGCCGCACGCGGGCCGTACCGCATAGATTAGAATAAGGGCCAGAGTTTGGACTGTAATGGTTATAGTGTGTCAGGGCATGCTGGCACGTGTAGTTCCACAACACCAGGTGAGCCATGTTTTAGAGCAAAATTAATTCATACATGTTACAAATGTACTTAAAAGGTTGATTACAGCAAGGGATAGGTCAGCACCACCAGCTGCATCAGTTGGGCTCTGTGTATTAGGCTAAATGTGGGTGGAAACAGATGGTATTGCTAAATAATTTGTTTATGAGTACACTTACAGCAAAGGTACATGTTGGAATACAGGGCACACGTGCTTACCAGAAAAGTAACGGCTGATGATTTGTGTACGCACCAGATTTCCCCCTCTGCGTACCCCTCACTACCCGAGGTGTGGTAGGTTGGGCTTCCTGCATGACTGCTGCATGTTCCTCCTCCACATAGGCAGGTTGGGACAGGGCTATGTTGTGTAACATGCAGCAAGCCTGGACGATCATCACTACTTTTGCAGGGTGGTAAAGCAGCGTATCCGATGATCGGTCCAAACACCGGAATCTACTTTTCAATACGCCAAATGTACGCTCCACCACATTGTGGGTTGCAATATGGGATTCATTATACCGGTGCTGTGCAGGGCCCTCTGGGGAGCGCAAAGGTGTCATGAGCCAGGAAACACACTCATATCCTGAGTCACCTAAAACACAGATAGGAAATTATTGCCTTATATGGTAAGGTATGTACATTGTGCAAACAGGAGACACTGGGACAAGAGCAATATGCTTGTGAAACTGGAAACACACACATTTGAGCAGGTACAAATAAGGACAGAGAGGGTAATATGTAAAAATGTACTTACCAAGTAGCCAGCCCTCTGGCATTTGTTGTTGGTTGAATCGGTTGCAGATGGCCGAGTGCCTCAGAATATAGGCGTCATGGCAGTTCCCAGGGAAGCCTGCCACAACACTTAGGATTTTGAGATGAGCATCACATACCACCTCAACGTTCAAAGAGTGCCGCCCACGCCGATTGACATAGACGTATCCCCGCACGTGCGGTGCCCTAATCCCAATGTGTGTGCAGTCTATAGCTCCCAGCACGTGAGGGAATGCTGAGAGTCTATAGAAAGCCACCTTGTGGTCCTGCCACTCCAACTCAGAACGTGGGAATCTGATGTATGTCCGCCACAACTTCTTTAAAGCAAGTAACACTTGAGTAAAATGCTTAGAGAAAGTGGGCTGTGATACCCCCAAGGACCATGAGGTCACAGACTGAGTGGAGCCTGTGGCCAAATAGTAGAGGGTACACATTAATTTCTGCCACCCCCGAAAGGGTCCAAATCATCTCTCACCTGCTCATATAAGTCCAACAGGTTATTGCGGTTCAGCCTAAACATCGCCACAACCTGTTGATCCGAGAGGGAGTCCAGGTACAGGCGAGCACGATACATACAGTCAGGGCAGCCGAGAGGAATGCCAGGCCCCGGTAAAATTTTGGGGGTGTGGCCTAAGTGTGTGTGGTGTGGGCACCTCCCACACTTAGGCCACACCCCCAAAATGTTTAGAGGTGGGTAAAAGAAAACTCTAAAAACTGTAATCTCAGACGCAGCACACACCTACAGCATGTGCTGTGCTGACAGCAGGCTCAGCATGACCTCTCACGCTGTCAGTGAGACACTCATGCTGAGCCTGCTGTCAGAACAGCACATGCTGTAGAAGTGTGTGCTACTGGTGATACCTGGGAGGGACGAAGGGGGAAGGGAGGGGTCGAACCAGGTCCCCTGCGGGGCCCCTTCAGCAAGCCTGGGCCCGGGTAATTAGTACCTGCTCCCCCCCTCTCTCGGCTCCCCTGCATACAGTACGTGGGGTACGCAGTAGTCGGGGGGCTACCTGGATCTGGTGCGCAGCTTCCTCCCTCCTGCGCAGCTCCTCCAAATGGGCCACATCACAAATCAGCAACTCCAAACCACTCTGCAAAATCTCCATGTCTCAAACCCTCACAGGTGTCCTTAATGATGTTGGGGTTTATGTAGGGGTGTTTCTGAGTGAAATTGAGTGCACCTGTGTTGAAATTAACCATTTGTGCACTTGACCAAAGTGAGTTCTGGGCCAAATCGCCCAACAGAACCTGGTCTGGAAAAAGTGCGATTATTACACACCTTAAAAGTGCAATTTGCGAAAACGCATCCCATTAAATAAGCGATTTCTATACTTTTCTTTACGAAAACATCTGGATGCAATAAAAATGCGATTTTTTTCACACATTTTTGGTCCGCATGAGTTATCGCACATAATATGCGATATCCGTCCCTTAGCGCATCCTATTAAATATGCGATTTCAAGGAAAAATGCGATGTCGCCATTTTTTTTACTAATATTCGCCAAAAAACACAAATCTCATCCCATAGAATGTCACCCCCTGTGTTTGTGATCCTTGTTACAATTGGTGGAGAATGCGAGCATGGATCCATCTCAGCAGGACACGGTACCGCATGAGCCTGGGTGAGATATGTATCAGAGTTTAAACTGAAAGTTGGTGTTTTTTTCCCCTCTTCTCTGGTGATGCATTGTGCTTGTAGCCTTAAAGGGCCATCACATTATAAATAGACTGTTACTGGTGTGTGTTGAATATCCAGCAAAGCAGGAGGGTGTCTGCTGGGTCTGTTTGATAAGCCCGGCACATTATATAAAACCGTATAGGTTATCCCTTAAAGGGGAAGCGCGAGGAGATATGGAGAAATTACTAAAAAAGTTTGTTGAACTTGCAGCAGGGCAGCAGAATATGGCTGCAGCACAACAAACCCTGATTCAGAATATGATTGCAGCACAACAAACTCAGATACAGAGCCAGCAGGCCCAGGTCCAGATGATATATGATGGGCAGCAGCATCTGGCTGAAAGTCAGGAATGCCCAGTGTGCCAGAGTTTAGGGCTCCACTGGTACCCCTCCCTATCATTTCTGTGCGTTTTGAGCGGATTGGTATGGATCTGATAGGGCCAGTGGAAAAATCTGCTCAAGGGCACCAATTCATATTGGTGGTTGTTGATTTTGCCACCAGGTACCTAGAGGTTATACCCCTGCTCAGTATGAAATCTGGCACCATTGCCAGAGAGCTACTAACCATGTATACCTTCTTAGGGATACCGAAAGAGGTCTTAACAGACCATGGTACCCCTTTTGTGTCTAGACTCATGAAGGATTTATGCCGGTTGCTAAAAGTAGACAGGATTACCACCTCAGCGTACCACCCACAAACAGACGGCCTGGTAGACAGGATTACCACCTCAGCGTACCACCCACAAACAGATGGCCTGGTAGACAGGATTGCCACCTAAGTGTACCACCCGCAAACAGATGACCTGGTAGACAGGATTACCACCTCCGTGTACCACCCGCAGACAGATGGCCTGGTAGACAGGATTACCACCTCAGTGTCCCACCGCAAGCAGATGACCTGGTAGACAGGATTACCATGTCTGTGTACCACCCGCAAACAGATGGCCTGGTAGACAGGAATACCACCTCCGTGTACCACCCGCAAGCAGATGGCCTGGTAGACAGGATTACCACCTCCGTGTACCACCCGCAAGCAGATGGCCTGGTAGACAGGATTACCACCTCCGTGTACCACCCACAAACAGATGGCCTGGTAGACAGGATTACCACCTCAGTGTACCACTGCAAGCAGATGACCTGGTAGACAGGATTACCACCTCAGTTTACCACCGGCAAACAGATGGCCTGGTAGACAGGATTACCACCTCCGTGTACCACCCGCAAGCAGATGGCCTGGTAGACAGGATTACCACCTCCGTGTACCACCCGCAAACAGATGGCCTGGTAGACAGGATTACCGCCTCCGTGTAGCACCCGCAAACAGATGACCTGGTAGACAGGATTACCACCTCCGTGTACCACCCGCAAACAGACACCCTGGTAGTCAGGATTACCACCTCAGTGTACCACCCGCAAACAGACGGCCTGGTAGACAGGATTATCACCTCCGTGTACCACCCGCAAACAGACGGCCTGGTAGACAGGATTACCACCTCAGTGTACGACCCGCAAACAGATGGCCTGGTAGGAAGATTTCATAAAACCCATAAGCAAATGATAAAGAGAGCAGTGTCTCAAGAAAAACGAGATTGGGATCTGCTCTTACCTTACTTGGTTTGCGATTAGAGAAGTACCCCAATCCTCTACAGGGTTCAGTCCACTTTGAGCTCCTCTATGGGAAACAGCCCAGAGGAATTTTAGATCTATTAAAAGAAGGGTGGGAAGACCAACCGTACCAGGACCCTAACGTCGTTCAGTTTGTGGCCCAGTTATATGGCCATCTAAGGCAGATTGCGCCACTCCTGAATGAACTCATGGAAAGGGCCCAACATTGTCAGAAGCAAATGTATGACGTTACCTCGGTCAACCGGTCCTTTAACCCTGGAGACAAAGTGTTAGTGCTGGTATCCACCACAGAAAGCAAAATTTATGCACAATGGCGGGGCCCTTATGAGATCATAGAGGTGATGAAACCAGTCAATTACAGGGTTGGACAGGAGGGTAGAAGGAGGGAGGTACAAATCTACCATGTACATTTGTTAAAACCCTGGAAGGAACCTGCCAGGGTGCCCTCTTTTGTAGCTAAAAAGGTTCCAGAATGCCACGCTTACTCCTGAACAGAAATGGGAGTGGTGAATTTGGTGAAGCGCTACCAAGATGTGTTTTCTGCCGTCCTGGGAAAGAAACAGATCATCGAACATGATGTTGTGACTCCACCCGGGGTGGTAGTTAAAAAAAGGCCCTATCGCATACCCGAAGCAAAGCGGGCATCAGTAAAGCAGGAGGTGGAAGAAGCCCACTATCTGATGAAGCCGCTGACACCTTACAGGAGGCGGAGAAACACGTCATATGACTGTATGCTACCCTCACCATTTCCTTCTGGAGCTCCAGAATACAATCCCTAACCTGCCTGCAAAAAAGCAAGTACTGCAAATATTACAACCCAACACTACAGAAACAGTAGCTGGTCAGTCAGCAGCCAACATAAAACAGGGATCCATCCTCTTCTTGTTTTAAACTGTGTCTGACCAGACAGCGGACATTAAAGAATCTTTAATAATTTTTATTTTCCTTTTGGGGGGGGGGGGGGGTCATTTTTTTTCTTTCTCTGTCTCAAGAAAGCATAAATGTCGATGCATGGTTGACAATACTCATGAGATTACACTTGGATCTAGACCATCCTAGGAGATTGTATATTAACAAGCTTAGTATGTTAACTCTTATGAGTAGGGTCCTCCTTCCTCACGTACTCACCCTACCTCTTTACCTCACCTGTGCTCCTGTCCTGTTTTTCCCTTCCTCTACTTCATCTTCAGTCTCCTCGACAAGTTCCACACCTACTTCTAAACTGATGCTGATTTTAGTTCTATCAGCTATACCCCTATTTATACTGTATTTTTCAACACACCCTGTACGTTACCTTGTAATTTGTTTTTTTTTGTTTGCTATGTACGGCGCTGTGGACACTTTGTGGCGCCTTATAAATAAACGTACTACTACTACTACTAAAGGCTGTTTTTATAAAAGAACAAATCAGTTATTAATACTATATGTGTATCAGTTTTTAATACTGTTTAGTATCACTGGCCAGTGAAATATATTTGTTTAATAAATTCCTAAACTTTTTTTATTTTTACATTGTTTCTAGCGCGTGTATTTATATATTTTTTACTAGGAGTTGGAAGAGATGTTACGCCTAGGGGTTATAGAAGAATCCACCAGTGAGTGGAATAATCCAATTGTCCTAGTACCTAAGTCTTCAGGTGATTTAAGGTTCTGCAATGACTTCCGTAAACTAAATCAAGTGTCCCAGTTTGATGCTTACCCGATGGCCCGGGTTGAGGAGTTGGTAGAAAATGTAAGCCAATAGTCAGTATCTGACTACACTTGATTTGACAAAATTGGCAGATTCCGTTAAAGAAGCTTCTAAGGCAAAAACAGCCTTCTCGACCCCGGAGGGCTAGGAATAAGTTGCTGCGGCCTAAGAGGGAATATGCAGCTGCATATTTAGATGACATTGTTATTTTCAGCTCTAACTGAGAGTCACAACTTTCAACTGTAGAAGCCGTTTTACAGTCTCGACGGACACACGGGTTTACTGCTAACCCTGAGAAATGTGCCATTGGTATGATTGAGGCCATTGGCGTGCGGTGGGGTGAGGCAGGTGAAGCACAGCCTTTCCTGTGATACTAGGGTATATGCCAGAGTTTTGAATTTATAAAGTATGTCAAAAATACAAAGAATATATTTTTTAAAATCTTATTTTTATTATTCTAATCATTTTTATAGTCATTTTCAACTCTGGATTAAAAAGTCTATGGCAGGTGAGGCAGTGCCTCACCTCGCTACCTTTTCTGTGCATCTCTTATCAAAACTCATCGAATCTCCAGCAGTGTATACTGCTGCACATGTGTATAATGCCGGCATGTACCCCATGGCTCATATATTGTGTTAATATCTGGCTCTGGTACTTGCCAATGACTCTTGAGCCATTTACCTCACCGCACGTCCCTGATTGAGGCCAAGTATTTGGTGTTCATTGTGGGCAGAGGACTGGTTAAACCTAAGCCTTGTAAGGTAGAAGCAGTCCTCACCGGGTCTAAACCTAAATGTAAGTCACAACGTAGGACATTTCTCGGTCTGATGGGATATTATCGCAGGTTCATTCGAGATATCACTGCTAGAGCGGCTCCACTATCCGAATGTCTTAAGAAACAGTCCCCGCACAAAATAAAGTGGACTAGACCAGTGGAAACTGCTTGGCAGGGTTTAAGACGAGCTTTGTGTAAAAAGAGTCTGTCTTGCAAGCCCCTGAGTTTAGAAAACAATTTGTGTTGCAGACGGATGCCTCTGGGACAGGATTAGGAGAAGTTCTCTCTCAAGAGGTAGATGGAGTGGAGAAGCCCATCCTCTACCTTAACCGTCAATTATTGCCCAGAGTGCACAAGTACTGTTGAACAGGAGTGCTTGGTCATTAAGTGGGCAGTTGAGTCACTAAGATATTATTTATTGGGGCGAGAGTTTTTGTTGATCACAGACCATGCACCTTTACAGTGGATGCATACAAAGAGGTGAATGCCTCTGTTAAGACACTACTGGTTGAGACAAATAAGAATACCACTTATAAAGACACAAAGAGGCGACAAGCAGAGACTGATTTTTTAATCAAATCTTTATTCTTTACACGGATCATTCTTTCTCACACATCTTTTCACACTTTATTTTAGTATACTTCGCTAGTGATCTTCCCTTTACCAGATTGTTGCCCCCTAGGATCTACCCCTTTGTTATCTGCCTCAGAGCCAATTTGTAGAACTGATGTCTGTTCAAGATCTGCGTCTCTCTTCTGCACGGATCACTAGCTCCAATTCACTATTATAGGACTTTCATCGGGCTGCTCCCATCCTATGGAATGCCCTTCCACGCACAATAAGACTCTCCGCTAGCCTCCAAACTTTCAAGCGTTCCCTGAAAACTCACCTCTTCAGGCAAGCAAATCATATATAAGTACCACACACATAACCCTCTGAGGCACTTATGTATTATATAGCTTCCCTTCTGGACTTGTAACTTGGTGGGACTGCTATGCTATTACTGGTGCCTGTCCTTGTGTTTCCCTCCTATGTCCCTATAGACTGTAAGCTTGCAGCAGGGCCCTCCTACCTCCAAGTCTGTCTGTTGTTACCCAGTTTGTTTTATCACTGTCTACTATTGTAAAGCGCAACAGAATCTGCTGCGCTATATAAGAAACTGTAAATAAATAAATGATAGAGAGATCACTCAGTAAGAATAAACCATCACCAAATTCCAGAGATGTATCAGAATTAGCCACTAGATGGCAGCAAATACATATAATATATAAATGGAAATCACAGTACAACTGTACAAATATCAATTACTATATGAAATATATGAATATAATTCGAACTATAAAACAATATTCTGATAAAATTATTATCAATTATTTCTACAGAGCCCCTACAGCACCTAATTTAGGACAAGTACAAAGTACACAGTTGCATCAGTGGACAGGACACTGAAGTAATTATTAAAGTGGACAGCACTTGCCTACCCCCCTGGAATGGAGAGCCCCTGCACCCCCATCCCTGCAGACTTAAATACCAACTCGCGGGTCTGCGGAGAGGGGGGGGGGGCTAACATTACATGAATAGCATAATTTAAACCCCGCCCCTTACCTGATCCGAGACGGCTTGTAAACAGTTCGACATTTTCTGGATTTAAATCGAGGCCGAACGTCCTCTTCCCGCTATCAGATTCTCTATAAGTTATGGTGATCGCATGCTGTCAGTGTCCCGTATCAGAGGCAGGGTTGTTGCTATGTGTCATGTATAATTCCAGGGGTGCCACCATGTGTTGTATATACAGTATAATTCCAGCATTGCCGCCATGTCTCATTCCTGGCAGGGCCGGCGCTACCCACTCAGCAGCTTCTGCAAAGCAGGGAGGCGCCATGGTGAAAAGGCGCTGTTTCCCTCCCTGCTCTGCTAAAGCTGCCTCACGGACACTTGCGCTGAGGCATGTAGCGATGTCTGTGAATGCCTGGATGACATGTCATGTCCGGATCCGCCCCCTACCTATTGCTCCCTGCGCCTGTCAGCTGTCAATCAAATGACGAACAGTGTGCTGTGCCAGTGTCGCTGCCAGTCCTCAACACTCCGCCCAATCTATCTCCTCCCCTCTTCTTCCATCTCCTCCTTTTCTCCCCTCCTTTCCCCCTCAGTCACGAGTGCTGCACATACTTTTTGTCCTGCTTTCGGATCGCATCGCACACACATTGCATGCATGCCGTGCAATGCGATGCGATCTAGCCCATGACGTATGCGATTCTCACAGCATGTATGGGCACCTTTAGTGCCTGCAACATTTTGCGGACACAGCACTGAGATGGTGTATTCATACCTGTACATGCACCCGAGATCTCCATAGGATCGCATGTTGCATACACTCCCACAATCAGGCTGCAGCTTGTTGCAATGGCAATGTGAAAGGGAGCAAAATGTAGGGTTTGCAGGAGAGCACCGGACACCCTAGCACCGGCCCTGATATCTGGGGTGCCCCATGTCTGCCGTGTAATTCCTGAGGTGTTGCCACAAGTGACGCATAAGGCAAGGGGTGCTGCCATGTTTCATATACAATTTCCAGAGAAGATGCCATGCGTCGTGTATCATTCCAGGGGTTCAGCCATGTGTTGTGTATAATTCCAGGGGTGCCCAAGGTGTGCTGTTTAATTTCAAGGGTCCTGACATGTGTGCTGTATAATTCCAGGGGTGCTGCCATGTGTGACGTATAATTCATGTGTGATGTATAAATCCAGGGCTTTCGCCATGTGTCGTATATAATTCCGGGGCTGTCCCATGTGTGCCGTATAATTCCATGGGTGCCGCAAAGTGTTGTATATAATTCCAGAGGTACTGCTATGTGTGCAGTATAAATCCAGGGGTGCTGCCATGTGTTACAAATAATCCCAGGGGTTCTGCTATGTGTGATGTATAGTTGAATGGGTGCTGCCATGTGTGACGTATAATTCCAGGGTCCCACCATGTGTGCTGTGTCAGGTCAGGGGTGCTGCCATGTGTGCTGTGTCAGGGCAGGGGTGCTGCCATGTGTGACGTATAATTCCAGGGTTGCTGCCATGTGTGATGTATAATTCCAGGGGTGCTGCCAGTTTTTTTTTAGTTTTTTACTGTAGGGGTGCTGCCATGTATCGTTTATAATTCCAGGGGATCCGCCATGTGTGCTGTATCAGGTCAGGGGTGCCGCCATGTGTGCTGTGTCAGGTCAGGGGTGCCGCCATGTGTGCTGTGTCAGGTCAGGGGTGCCGCCATGTGTGCTGTATCAGGTCAGGGGTTCCGCCATGTATGCTGTGTAGAGTCAGGGGTGCTGCCATGTGTGCTGTATCAGGTCTGGGGTGCCGCCATGTGTGCTGTATCAGGTCAGGGGTGCCGCCATGTTTGCTGTATCAGGTCAGGGGTGCTGCCATGTGTGCTGTATCAGGTCAGGGGTGCCGCCATGTTTGCTGTATCAGGTCAGGGGTCCCGCCATGTGTGCTGTATCAGGTCAGGGGTGTCGCCATTTGTGCTGTATCAGGCCAGGGGTGCTGTATAATTCATAGGGTGCTGCTAGAGTTATATAACAGAAGAAATGGATTGGCACAGACTTTTTTTTGCTGAATATTTTAAATACTAATAGATATTCTTACATCAGAAACGGAACAAGGTACTTGTGTATTATCACGGCGCCCTTCGCGTCGTATCGCATACCACTAATTAAGGTATGCGATGGCATGCGCTGGGACCCGATTTGAGGCTTTCCCCGGGATGACTGTACAATTTTAATATCGCGTCGCATCGCATGCCATTATAATGGCATGCGATGCAACGCGATTTCCATGTTAAATGCCCACCCAGACCAGATTTTTAATTGTATCCCCACCCTGATGGGTAATGACTATGTTAAAGGCCCCCATTGTTAACGCCACCCCACTATCAACGACAACCCGAAGCGTGGCGAGCACAGCAAGCGCGCGAGGGGCGGCGGTACGTGTCCTCCGACCTTTACGCGTCCTCCGCGCATTACTTCACAAGTAGTAAGCGTCCCCTCGTGGGGCTCGCCATGCTTCGGGCTCGGTGGCTCGTTGCGCTCACCACACTATATAATATCATCTCCACGCCGACGTAGATAGTGGGGGTATGAAAAGGTCGGAGGACGCGTACCGCCCTTCCTCGCGGGCTCGCTGCGCTTGCCTCGCTTCGGGTTCGCGTTGATAGTGGGGTGGCGTTAAAAATGGGGGTGCATTTAACATAGTCATTACCCATCAGGGTGGGTGTACAATCTAAAATCGGGTCTGGGGGGGCATTTAACATTAGTCAGGCATCTGGGTGCCTGTACAATTAAAAATCGGGTACAATCGCGTTGCGTCGCATCGTATGCAATCATATCGCATGCAATGCGATGCGACGCGATTTTGTGGTTGTACAATGCCCTGCGATGGAAATCGGGGGCGCCGTGATAATACACAAGTACCCGGAACAATTTTAAATGCTGCAGTGTTTGGTTGGCAGTGTTCCCACAATTACATGTAAACACATTAAGCAAGATTGCAAGTCAAAGGAACGATTGCATTGCAGGGCACTCCTTTAGATTGTAAAATTGTGCATTTTGTATATTTACAATCTAAAGCAGTGCCCCACAAAGCAATCGTTCCTTTGACTTGCAATCTTGCAGCTCCTTTTGTGCTAAGTGTCCTGTATAATTGCTGGGGTGAGCCAAGTGTGTCGTATAATTCACGGGGTGCTGCTAAATCAACTGTATAATTCCTGGAGTGCTGATGTTTTTATTTATTAAAGAATAAACATTTTTGTGTGTGTACTGTATAATTCAAGGGGTGCTGCCATCTGTGCCATATAATTCCATGGGTTCCGCCTTGTGTGCTGCATGAGGTCAGGGGTGCCGCCATTTGGAAGTTGTAAATCACATTATGGGCCTAGTTCAGGTTTGATCGGAATGGAGTGAATTCGGTTCCCCGTTCCACTGGCAGGAGATCTGCGCATGCGTGTATTTGCACATGTGCAGACCCCCTGTGCAAACGCCTTTGGCAAGTATCACACTTGCCGTGGCATTCGCATGAGTAGAGGAGGGAGAGGAGGCTGGCGGGAGCAGACACCGTCCCGGAGCAGAGGTACTCCCCCTGCTTTATGGTCGTTCCCATGAAAATGTTAGGCGTTCCCCTTGCCCGCAGCAGACAGCAAAGGGATTCGGGCAGGGGGGAAGGGCGCCGTTCAGCAGAGTGACGTTAAGGTGCTAGAGAGCCAACCTGAATCAGACCCTCTGTTTCAGCCACATAGTTTTACTCTGCACCTGTGTATTACACTAATGACAACGTGTGATACTCCTCTCTGTATACAAATACAAACAGGAGCGGAAAGTGCTGATGTTAGTGTGTAAAGCTGTGTAATTACACCAGCGAACTTGCTAGAACACAGTGTAGCTGTTCTTGCTTACACCTGTGATACTTTCTATAAAATCCACATGCTGCGCACACAGCCTGGTTATGTACGTCTTTTACTGAGACATAAACAACATTATTAGGATGGACGCATTGATTGGGGAAATTCAGAAATTCAGCTGAATTTCTGCCTCATTCTCACCTAAATAGATCTTGTCTTTTCCTTGGAGAGATCTTTGGTTTTTAACAGTTTCTTCGAAGTTCACTACCAAATTGTATAGTGTGCACCCAGGTTGCGTATGGATGTAGGGTAGAAAAAGAAGGGGGCGGGCAGGCAGCCGTGCTGAGAAAGGGTGGGGTCAGAGGCGGGGCTAACCTAATGAAGACTGCTTATTATCAAAATTACTGACAGTCCAGGTGATCACTGTTCTTTGTCTAGTTAAATTTAATGGATTCGGCATGAAAAGCCGGCGGTCGGGATCCCGCCGGGTCGGGATCCCGGCGTTCAAAATCTCGACGCCGGAATCCCGAACGCCGAAATCCCAACAAGGGGGGACGTGGATCGCCCCCCCATGCGGGCACGGTGCCTCACTACGCTCGGCACACTAATTTATTCTCCCTCCAAGGGTGTCGTGGACACCCACGGGAGGAGAAAGTGTCGGGATTTCGGCGTTCGGGATTTTGAACGACAAGATCCCGACCGACAGGATTTAAACTGCATCCCAATTTAATCATTTATTTTTGACTGGGGAGTAGGAATTCCAAAACCGATGCATTTTCTAGAGCATTTACTAGGATGAAGAACGATCAAATATAGGATAAGATAAGCCTATCTTAAATCCTGAAAGTGTTTGAGGATTCCAGTCTGAGGAACCAAAGTTCCATCAGGCAAAACTTTTGTCTCCAAATCTACACACTACTGTAGGTTGCTTCAGTGAGCACATTTTTGTCGTTTCTCAGGTTATGCCGGAGTTAGGAAGTCATTGGAGCTAATCATCAGAAATTACTGGTGGCCAACAGTTCATAAAGATGTTAAAGACTTTGGGGTTTATTCTAGTTCATTCTTTCTGACAAAATCCTTCTTAGATGGATAAAACCATGTGCACTGCAGGGGGGCAGATGTAACATGTGCAGAGAGAATTAGATTTGGGTGAGTTATTTTGTTTCTGTGCAGGGAAAATACTGACTGCATGATTTTACACTTCAATATAGATCTCACTTTGAAGAAAAACCCCACCCAAATCTAATTCTCTCTGCACAAGTTACATCTGCCCCACCCGCAGTGCACATGGTTTTGTCCATCTAAGAAGGATTTTGTCAGAAAGAATGGACTAGAATAACCCCCATTTTGAGACAACCCGTTTGTGACCAACCTTTTTTCTTGGAAGTGGATACCTCATTGGTAGGAGTAGGAGATGTTTTGTCACAAAGAGATTCAACGGCAAATGGTACTCCTGTGGATCTTTTTTCTCGCAAGTTTACAGTTTCAGGAAAGGAACTATCGGAGATAAGGAATTAAACTGGCTTTACAAGAATTTTGTTATTTACTGGAAAAGGCGAAATTGACAGTAACTGTCTATCAAGACTGCTTATTGTCAAAATTACTGACAGTCCAGGTGATCACTGTTCTTTGTCTAGTTAAATTTAATGGATTCGGCATGAAAAGCCGGCGGTTTGGATCCCGCCGGGTCGGGATCCCGGCGTTTAAAATCCCGACGCCGGAATCCCGAACGCCGAAATCCCGACAAGGGGGGGACGTGGATCGCCCCCCCTTGCGGGCTCGCTGCGCTCGCCATGCAGCGGGCCCGGAGCCTCACTACGCTCGGAACACTAATTTATTCTCCCTCCGAGGGTGTCGTGAACACCCACGGGGGGAAAAAGTGTCGGGATTTCGGCGTTCGGGATTTCGGCGTTCGGGATTCCGGCGTCGGGATTTTGAACGCCGGAATCCCGACCGCCGGGATTTAAACTGCATCCCAATTTAATAATTCATTTTTGACTGGGGAGTAGGAATTCCAAAACCGATGCATTTTCTAGAGCATTTACTAGGATGAAGAACGATCAAATATAGGATAAGATAAGCCTATCTTAAATCCTGAAAGTGTTTGAGGATTCCAGTCTGAGGAATCAAAGTTCCATCAGGCAAAACTTTTGTCTCCAAATCTACACACTACTGTAGGTTGCTTCAGTGAGCACATTTTTGTCATTTCTCAGGTTATGCCGGAGTTAGGAAGTCATTGGAGCTAATCATCAGAAATTACTGGTGGCCAACAGTTCATAAAGATGTTAAAGACTTTGTGACTGCCTGTCATATTTGTGCTCAGCAAAAGGTTCTCCCTCGGGACACACATATCCATGGATTGTGTTGGGTGGTGGTGGAAAAGTTTTATAAACTTGATCATTTTGTGCCCTTGAAAGGTCTTCCTTCAGCCCTAAGTTTGGCATAAGTTTTCATCAAGGAAATCTTCAGGCTGCCTTCTTTGGCATATCACACCAAGAGTAACGGTCAAATGAAGTGAGCAAATCCAGACTTTAAAAAATACATTTGAATTTACATTTCTGCGAATCAAGAAAATGAAGTTAGCATGTTGCCATGGGCTGAGTTCCTTCACAATAATCTTTACCACAAATATCCCTATGTTTTATACAATACAGTCAACATCAATTGTTACCTGAATTGTAAATTGTACAATCTATTTTCCTTCCAGCAGTACAGGAGACCATGACTAACTTTAATATTTGTGTGGTTTCTTCTGGACACAAATTATCTGCTGGCAAAAAGTAAAGTAGATTTCCCTTTCCCTTACTGTTCCCAGGTCTAGCACCTTTGTTTGAAAGTTCTGACTCAAAAATTTGCACCCAAGTTCATTGGCCCTTTTCAGGTCCTTCAAGTGACTAATTATGTGGCATCTCATCTCAAGCTTCCTAAGACTATGAGGATTATGAATGTGTTCCACGTCTCTCTTCTCCATCCTCTAGCTATCAATTGTTTCTTGAAGAATATTAATGCACCGTCAGCCATTTCAGTGCACAAGCAAGAAGATTTTGAGGAGAAGCTACTCTTGGATTCCAGAATTTCTCGAGTGTCTCCAGTCTCTAGTGGATTGGAAGGGTTATGACCTGAGGAATGATGTTGGGTGAAAGCTCCAGATCTGCATGCACCTCAACTTCTTTCAAGATTTCAGAAAGAGTTCCCTAACAAGCCTTTTTTGCATTTTCGGTACCCTTTCCTAAGGGAGGTAATGTCACAGCGTGCTGGATCCCTGGGGCATCCTCGGGCAGGAAGACGGGAGCTGATCGGCGCTAGTGATGCGGCCGCTGTGCTGTCTTGGCCAGTTTCTGGGTCCCGCACATCGCAGGTGCACATCCTTAAATGGACAGGAGCTCTCTGTTATGAGGGGATTTTTGGAGGGCAGAGGTCAGGTAACTGCTATAAAAGGAGGTTTAGGAGTCTACCTCTCCATCAGAGTATAGGCTCCCTAACCTAGCTCCAACATTGTTATAGTTTTTTTTATAATATTGTTACTAAGCACTATTTCTTTGAGTTAATTCCATCCGAGCTCTTATCAATCAATGTTACCATCGCTGTTTCAGCCAGAGTTAAAATCCTCTTCTGCTGGAGTCTGGTCACTGCCTGTATAACCTTGGCGTTACTAGCGCCACAAGTACCTGTACTCAGGAACCCAGACTGATTACCACGACAAGTATGTTGGAGGCTGCTTAATCCAAATTCTCCTGCAAGGGTCCCTGGTAAAACCTCCGGCACGTTAGACTCCGCACCTCAGTTCTGGGTACCAGTCAATTTTGAGGTACCAGACAAGACCCTGGCCCAGACCGGACATCAAGCTCTGCATTCAGGAGCTTGTAACATCCGGTCCATGGGGTGTCCTGTCCAGGGGTGTCCTGTCCGGGGGGGGGGGCTTCACATGACAGCTCACCCCAAGGAGAAGAGAAGGGGGAGAATAAAGCCTCCCTGTATGGTCTGGGCATGTAGCAAAAACCGGAATGGTGTGGACCACACGGGGAGGCTGTAATCTCCCCTTCCCCATGTCCCTGGTAAAAGCTATCACAGGCATCCCCCTGGACGGACACTACAAGCTCCGGAATGCAAATTTTGATGTCCTGTCCGGCGATCCGGGGTCTTGTCTGGGTCCAGTTTTTACATAGTGCCCAGGCTGCCTCCTTAACACTCCAGTGGTACGTGACAGTGATCCCTAAGGAATCACAAATGAAGATGAACCAGGTGCATATTGTCTAGTGTGTACCCATTAACGATGATCATTCCCATGGGTCGTCAATGATCCCGCCGTTGCCTGAACTTGCAGTCAAATCTGCCTACATTGTCAATGACTACATGGCAGAGTGAAATCCCTGAATGATATCATTAACAATATCATACAGTGTTTTACTGCTAGATCATTCATCAGTGAGTTTAAGAAATAACGTTAGCGGCATCGCTCACTAACGATATCGCATAGAGTGTATTCACGTTTTTCTGGAAGATCTGTTATTGAGGGAAAACCCTCAAATACAAAATGGTTTACCCAGGGCATAAAGTGGTCATGAAGTGGTGGGGGAACTCATTTCTCTATGCCACCTAATTACACACACACACCCCCCCCCCCCCCCATTAGGCAGAGACGGGGCCAGTGGTAGGGTTTTTGGCATCTCCTGCAAGCTAGAATGCTTTTCTGTGAGAATTACTGTGCAGGGCTAATGTGGAGGTTAAAATGTTCCACCTCACCATTAGAGGTGGTGGAACTCACCCCTTTCCCCTCATTTTAACTCCTGGGTTTACCCAATTTTTCAAATTCTATATTTGCTAAAAGTCAACAGTATTCAAACCAATACCAAGCACATCTTTTTAAGTAAGGTTGTAATTACACCTGATACAACAAACCAGCCACAGTGAGTTTACAATCAGGGCCTATTGCCTATTAAAAATATCGAAACTTGTTTCCTAGTATGGCGCCACCGATATAGATTGTATGGCATCGGGTCGGCAAAATCTGTCGCATCGCATGCGACCAAATCGCATGCGATGCGACCGATTCGACCCGATTTTTAATTGTACAGCCATCCTGATGGGTAATTACTATGTCAAATGCCCACCCATTGTTAACGGCACCCCACGATCAACGCCAAGGGGCGGCGGTACACGTCCTCCGACCTTTTTATACCCCCACTATCCACGTCGGCGTGGAGTCGATTTAATATAGTGTGGCGAGCGCAGCGAGCCACCGAGCCCGAAGTGTGGCGATCGCAGCGAGCTCCGCGAAGGGACGCGCATTACTTCACATGTATTCCGCGTCCCCTCGCGAGGGCTCGCTGTGCTCACCACACTATATAAGATCATCTCCACGCCGACATGGATAGAGGGGGTATGAAAAGGTCAGAGGACACGTTCCGCCGCCCCTCGCGGCTCGCTGCGCTCGCCACACTATATAAGATCATCTCCACGCCGACATGGATAGTGGGGGTATGAAAAGGTCAGAGGATGCGTTCCGCCGCCCCTCGCGGGCTCGCTGCGCTTGCCACGCTTTGGGTTGGCATTGATAGTGGGGTGGCATGAACTATGGGGGGGGGGGCATTTGACATAGTAATTACCCATCAGGGTGGGTATACAATAAAAAATCGGGTCTGGGGGGGGCATTTTACATTGATTACAATGTAAAATCGGGTCAGTTCCTTCGCATCGCATCGCAATGCCATTATAATGGCATGCGATGCGACCAATTTTAAAATTGTATGGGAAGGTCTTTAAAACCCGAAAATCGGGTCGGTCGGGTCCCATCGCATACCTTAAGTTATGGTATGCGATGGGACCCGATGGGCGCCGTGCTAGGAAACAAGTACCAAAGTATCTTCAAAATATTATTTTTAAAATTAATTGTACTTGTAATTGAAATGGTATACGGTCATTAGGGAGCCCCTTATTAGGTTGGCATGCATTGGGTCAAACACTGAAGGGTGACATGGCTTATGTAGGTTGTACACACGCATTAGGTCGACAAAGGCAAGGTCGACAGTCAAAACGTCGACATGAGTTTATCACATTTTTTTATCCGACATATGTCTACAGCCGGTATTTAATGGTAGGGCCTAGTACAGCATGGCCAGCGTGGGTTGGGATCATTTGGTCTACTGCATTATGCTCAACAGTCATTAGGTTGACACCATTAGGTCAACATGGAAATAGGTCGACATGGGAAAAGGTCGACATGGGAAAAGGTCGACATGGTTCTAGGTCGAAAGGTCATTAGTCCGACAGGTCGTTAGTTCGACAGGTCATTAGTTCAACATTGTCTAGGTTGACAGTCAAAAGGTCAACATGGGGTTTTTCCCTGTTTTTTTACCTGAATGTCAACACAATCGACATGGACACAGTTTAAAGTGCACCGCATCCCCTTGCATCGCTCGCTGGGCTCGCTATTTTATTCTCCCACCACGCCCTAGTGGATGGTAGGGCATGAAATACCGCCTGTTGGCACATGTCTGCTCAAAAACAGTGAAAAACTCCATATCAACATTTTGACTGTCGACCTAGTCATTGTCGAACTAATGACCTGTCGAACTAACAACCTGTCAAACTAATGACCTTTCGACCTAGAACCATGTCAACCTTTTCCCATGTCGACCTAGACCCATGTCAACCTTTTCACACGTCTACCTAATGGTGTCGACCTAATGCCTGTCGACCATAATGCTGTAAACCAAATGACCGCATCCCGGCGAGTGCAGGGAGCCATGCGAGGGGACGTGGCACACTTTGACGCTGTCCGTCTCAACTATGTTGACATTTGGCACAAAAAAAAATGGAAAAATTGATGTCGACCTTTTGATTGTCCACTTTGCCATTGTCAACCTAATGCTTGTGTTGACCTTCTAACCCTTTAAACATTAGGGTTTTTTCAACTCCATATCCATATATAGTTACTCCTATGTTCTATCTGTACATTGTATATCATTGGCAACAAATTTTCTGATTACACCGTTGCAATGTTTTAATTGTGCCAGAAAAAGTAACTTCCAAGAATTGAAGAGCTTGGGTGCCTAAAACTAATACTTGCCTACTTTCAGGGAGATTATAGTTGGTAATAGAATTTTGCACAGTGCCCCATTGAGAGGGCGTGTCATGCTCCACCCAAAGGGTGTGTCTAGTTCCATATATGGAGATATATCCAAATGGAGATGAGCCCCAAAGCAGTTAGTAAGAGATACTATACTTGGTAAAGTGCTGGGAAATGGCGCTGATGAATCAATGTAAATGTATCTATCTCTCATTCCTTTTTCCCCCAAAAATGTAACAGTGTAATGTGGGCTAGGTGACATGAGGGAGATTGCTAGGCTAATCAGGGAAAGAGGGAGATTGCTGTTATTTTAGGGAGTCTCCTGCAGAATGCAGGAGGGTAGGCATCTATGTCTAAAACTCATACTGGTATTTCACAGGTTTCTCTAAGTTCTCTCATAAGAGCATGTTATCATGTTACCAACTGCAATTATTGTTTTACTTCATTACTTACCAGGCTAGCTTTGTAATTATGCTGCGCATTCAGACATGAATCATCCCGTCTGTGTCTTTATAAACACGTCTTCCATATAAAAAGATGCTCCTGGGGTTTATACTTCTCTGTTCCATATCTAAGTGTCCAGTGCCGATCCTGAGGCTGTTCCCCATCCTCGGATACGGATATGAAGAGATCAGTTCTTTTCTGGATGTTATGTTCCTGGATTCATTTCTGGAAATTCTCGGCGGCAGCTCCTGCGCTCTTTGCTTTATCCAGAAATACAAACTGGAGGGAACTGCACACTGCAAAGGTCTGTTGTATTAGCACCTGTGGGGATATTATATAATCCCGGGAGTGACCCGACATTTGCAAGATGAAGCGACCAAGCAATAAGCCTGTTCGCTGATGTCATATGGGGGTGGAGCGGTGGTGTGTCACCCGGGAAGGGGGGGTTGTATGAAACGGCACAGCAGCCCGTGTCCGGCCTGGGTAAAACCCTTCTGTTAACCCAGGTCTGAATGCCGGGTTGATGGACCCGGGTTTTTCCTTTTGGTGCTTTACGTCGCACAGAGACCCGGCAGCAACCCAGGTCGGACCCGGTTTATTCGTGCGGTGTGAAAGGGGTGGAGCGGTGGCCTGTCATCGGGGGGGGGGGGGAGGGGGGCTTTAGAGGAGGCAGCGCTTGGAGCTGACGCTGCCTCCTCCCTATAGTGTAAACAGGACCAAGATGCTCAACCCGGTTAATCCTTTTTTACCACCCATCAACCCTGGTCTGACCCAGGTAAAACCCTTCTTTTATCCCAGATCTGAATGCCGGGTTGCTGGACCAGGGTTTTTCCTTTTGGCGCTTTCACACCGCACAGAGACCCGGTAACAACCCAGGTCGGACCCGGGCTATTTTGGTTTATTTATGTTTCAATTTGAAACTACAAGATACAGTATATACTTTGTAGAACAACAGAATTGGGGTTCCTCTTTTTAAAAAATGGTAATTATTATATCCTGCATACTGTATATTATTATTGTTAATATTGTGCTTCATATATGATTTTGAGTTCATAACTCAATGATATAATAATACAGTATATCCAGGGCTATTTTTCAGCAGGCTCCAGCAGGAACTGGGGCCCTTATTCTAGTTCACTCTTTCTGACAAAATATTTCTTAGATGGACAAAATCATGTGCACTGCAGGTGAGGCAGGTGTAAAACCCCACCCAAATCTAATTATCTCTAATTATATATATATATATATATATATATATATATATGTCCAGTGTCTGTTTGTGTGTCTCTGAATCACTACTTCTCTTTCACACATGCCCCAAACAAAGAGGCAATCACAAGGTAGCAGACTAGGTTTCAAATTATTTGCTTTGAGCGGGTTTACTAGTACATTTTGGGCCTTATTCTGGCTTCATCGCTATGTTTTGCATCTGCGCATGCGCCTATATGGGCATGTGCAGTCACTGGGTGCGAGCGGTCATGGCGAACTGCTAGTTTGCCGTCCCGTTCGCACCTAGCAGTTCTGGCGGGTGGCGCGGGGCCGCGGTGACGGGCTGCGCCCATGGGAACGCCCAGCGTTTCATGGGTGTTCCCATGCAAATGGCGCCATTCATTGCTACATGTTTAAGGAATATTTATTTTATTTTATCTACACTTTCTTATATAGTGCAGCTTATTCCGTTGCGCTTTACAATTGGGATTGCAAAGTATAGCGATGGAATACATCAATGTCCTTCAAAAATATGAGCAGGATTCAGCTGCCTTAGTTGACCCCTAACGTCTCTTCCTGTCCGAGAAACAGAATTATAGGCCCTAGCGGGAAGGGTTAGGATTAGGCTGCAGGCCAGGGGTTTAGGGTATGGGTGTTAGGTATAGGCACTACGGGAAAGGGTTAGGGGTAGGCTGGTAGAAGGGAGGCATAGGGGTGGCAGGGTGAAGGTAAGGTATACTTACATGACCCATGGCGGGATTCCATTGGGATGCCGGCGTCAGTATTCTGACCGATGGAAGCCTAACCGGCCGTCATCCGTATGTATCCTGAGTTGCCTCCACAATTATAAAGTAAATGGGAATTTTTCTGCGCTCTATAAGAAACGGTTAATGAATGAATAAATAATACATTTGCTCAGTTGAAATTGATATTCTCTACACATCTTCATGTTGGCCGTTTTTCCACCGGATATTTATACAGGAGAGCCACGTGTGCCACAAGTACCCCACTCTCTATATTTTTTTTAATTTTCCTCCCTATGTAATAATTACCTTGCTGATCTTTGTCAATTTTAGGAATATCTTGAGAAGTATTACAGCAACAAGGGCCGGATGCCGGTGGCTGAAATGGTGACCGGAGATACCTCCTTGTCAAGGAAAATAAAGACGATGCAAGAGTTTTTTGGTCTGCAAGTTACTGGAAAATTGGACTATTCAACCATGACCGTGATGAGGAAACCACGATGTGGCATGCCAGACGTGGCAAACTATCATCTCTTTCCGGGAGAGCCCAAATGGCAAAAGAGTACTTTGACTTACAGGTGATTGTTGTGTATGAGATAAAGGTTGCCTGAGGTTCGTGCTGCGTACTCGGGGGAAATACTGTTGCCGAATAACCTTCAATAAAATGTTGTATAGGTAAATAGGTAAATGTAGGGAAATACAAAACATCATAGGCTTCATAAGATTTGTAATTGCTTGAGCTGCTTTTGTGGCATCACCATAGGTCATACTTACCTACCCTCCCGGAATGGCCAGGAAGGTCCCGGAAATCAGGACCAATTTTCCCTCTAATTTTACGAAGGCTGTGTGCGGCAAAAGATATTGGCTGTGCAACTTTGGAAGGAAATTAAAATTACGTATAAAGGCCTAGGTTTCGAGTTCTGTTGAGTTAATAAAGCAATTTGAATATTTACAGACTTCACACACCACACATATAGGCTATAGCAGTGATTTTCAACCTTATTAAACTCGTGGCACACTAAACAAGATTTTAACCTTTGTGCGCTCAGTTGTAATGTCTGTGCGCGGGCTTGGCGAGTTGTGTGCGCGCGCACACGCACACAGCTTAGAGGAAACACTGATCAGGACCCTCTCCCCCCCGGAAGGGTAGGCAAGCCTCCTGCATTATTGGCCAGCCGCATCATTTTTTATTTGGGGGGAGAGTATTTCAATTGAGAGTTGATTCTCTGATAGTTTATTTGATGTGCTTTGGCATTTTATATACTGCCATTTCTTATGTCTCTGTATACATGCGTGCCTGCCTATATGCCCAGAAGCAGAAGCCAGATGACTGTAATACATAGAGGATCTGTTTACAGGATAGAGATCTTGCACCAGTTGTCAGATTTCCTCTGCGCTGTGTTGTGTAACTTACTGGGGTTTGTGCAACTTGCGGTTATGCGGTAAAGGGGAAGTTGTTAAACTATTCTCCAAATCTCCCTCATACACAAGTAATTAGTACTAGAGATTACAATCTTGTATCATCAAAACCACGACTCACTGACCCAGACAGTGAGAGGGGGTGATTCATAAAGGCAGGTGACTGCGTGCTCGGATATATAGGCCCTTATTCTGGTTCACTCGCAAACGCAAATTCCTTCTCAAATGGACAAACCATGTGCACTGCAGGTGGGGCAGATGTAACATGTGCAGTGAGAGTTAGATTTGGGTGAGGTTTTACTTCAAAGTGAGTGTAGTGCATTGTAAAAATAAAGCAGTCAGTATTTTCCCTGCACAGAAACAAAATATCTCACCAAAATCTAAATCTCTCTGCACATGTTACATCTGCCCCACCTGTAGCGCACATGGTTTTGTCCATTTGAGAAGGATTTTGTCTTTGCGAGTGAACCAGAATAAGGGCCATACTAAATGCTGGTCTTCACCTGCATTGGGTTACCCTCATGAGTTACCCTCATTATTGCAGCTGCTGCACTCTATACATCTGCTCCACCACTAAGACTAGGCCGCCGCATGGTGTAAGAGATCTGTCCAATGTCAGATCGATCTCTGTGTGCTCTCACAATTGAATAGCCGCCATTTCTGCCTAAACACCAGCGACGTGCCCATGGAACACTGATCCTACATGCAATGGCCCATTGCCACCCAGAGGAGACGCGGCTGGAATGCAGATGGCGCTTGCCCAGCTGCTATCAATTGCCAGATTACATCTGAAAAGCAGAATTGTGAGCACCTTTGAATCACCCTTATATTGTACTTTTGTAATGCAACAAGACAAAGGGCCTGATTCATCAAGGCTTGCTTAGCAGCGTACATACGCTGCTTAGCAAGCCCATAAATGCCACCCGGCCGAATGCTCCTCTCCCCCACCGCCAAATCCCCTTGGTGCTGACGGCATGTGACACCAGCTGCCCACCCCTCTTCCCTCCCCTAACCGTGCAAAGGACTCGGGCAGTGTGATACTTGCCGAAGGCATTCACACAGGGGGTCTGCCAAGATGTAGGTCAACCCAAGCAGTAGGTTGACATGGCAGTGATTGACACATGAAGAGGTCGACATAAGTTTTTCACATTTTTTTTATTTCAGAGCTGGCTGCATACGGGCAGATCACAGCCACATATAGGTAAGCCAGTCCCGGGGCATTTTTTCCACCCTGGAATTGGAGACTGAAAAATGCTCAATCCCGGGATGGACTTCCCTATTAAAAAAAAAAGCCTTGGCTGGGAGCCAGGAGAGGGCGGTGCCGCTGGGAGCCGGGAGAGGGCGGTGCGGTCGGGAGTGATGCTGGAGGTGTGGCTGTGCAGCTTGACCTCTGAACAATTCACGCTGTGCATAGCGGCACAGTCAGGGACGGGAGAAGCCGGGCGGCATCCGAGCGGTTGCTCAGAGGCTGCCCAACATTAGACTACACATGCGCAGTCTACTCCCTAAATCCCGAGATTGAAATCCCGGCAATTTTGGGGCCAAATCCCAGGATCGATGGCCACCATAGCTGCATAGAACTCTATGGCCCTTTCTGTGATACACAGCAGCTGGCTCCGATATCCCTATAATTATTCAACCATACACGTTGCTGATCTAGGGACATATACGAGCCCCCATGTAAGCTGGCTCCCACCACCAGTCAACACTGGATTTTTCAGGGTCATTCTAGAACCCTACTATTTGTTATATGCTCAGGGAATTGTAATTAGACATTGGTTTCCAAAAGTGAGCAGCCCTACATACAGAAGCTTCATCACCAAATTCTAATAAATCTTTCTTCTTTTTCTTCTAGAATTGCAAAGTATACGACCAGCATGAATAAACTAGAAGTTGACCAAGCTGTAGATCTGGGCCTGAAGGCTTGGAGTGATGCGACACCGCTACAGTTTGTGAAGACCAATCAGGGGGAAGCAGATATTATGATTTCCTTTGAATATGGAGGTATTGTAGCTTTGCTTGTAGGACGTGTATGTTGCTTTTCTCTGATTAAGGTGCGATTTTGGCTAAGGACGATTTTGACTATGCTAGAAATAGCTCATACAGATGGAACCATGCTTATTAATCCCGACAGCGTGCCTAGACGTGGGTTTTGGTGCGCCACAGTTGGAGAATGCACAGACGCATTGAGGCGCATTGAGGCACGACATCATACACAGCATGCAATACACATCTCCACCACTGGGTGGCTAATGCTCCATTAATCAAGCTCTGGCAAATGGACCTTGACAACTGTAATGTATACACAAACCAGTGATCATCAAGAGAGAGTCAAATACAACAAGTCAGTAAATAAAATTAGTGTATTCAGGCGCAATTGAACATTTTAAAGTAACAGCCCATTGATGTTAGGCTTGTGTGTGCGTCCGGGTCCCCTAGGTAAATCATTTAATAACAATAGATTGTACACTTGAAATCAAAATTGATCATGATACCAGGGTGGCACGCATTCTGTGATCGTTCTTCCCTTTCCCAAATAGTCGATTAAGATTATGGGGGATATTCAATCTCACGCAGCCATCTCCCAACGGGGGGAGATGGCTACGGGGCCCTATTCAATGCTGTCTTCCTGTACAGCATTGAACAGAGGATCTCGCAGAACAAGCCCGACTTCACAAGCAGTCGGGCTCATTCTGCAGAGAACGGCCCGGAATTGACAAGCTCCCGGCCGCAGCTCGCGGCCACGTCCCCTTCTCATCCCGCTACAGGTGGGACATTGAATCCTGCCTGCAATTTCTCGGTCGAGTAGACCGAGAGCGGGACAGGGTCATGGCTGTCGGGCCAGCTCTGACCCAACATTGAATACCCCCTATGCCTTTCAAATCCCACATAACGGTACCGATCGGTACTGCACTTTCTCCATAGTTACAAAAAGCTCAAACGTGCTAACTTCCATTAGCTACTAAGACAAAAATACACAAAGAATTTATCTGAAAACGATGATATACAGGTTTGACATCAGCGGCGCCATCTGTTTTCAAACATGGGTACTTATCAATCACCCCTCGTAGATGTGGAATGAGACTCTCCTGGCCCTCAGGTCCATTATACCACTTCTGTCCCTCAATCATTCACTTAAAACTTGATTACAAAGTTGCCCATCCCCGCTCAACCCTCCTGATGGCACCTTGCCCTCTTTGCATTCTCAGAACGTCAACAATTCACATTGTAACATTTCAGATGTCAACATTATGAACATGTTGTCATTGTGAGGATGCCAACCTGGTTCATGTCAACATGTTGATCCATGTCAACGTTCTAGTGTTGACATTATAAATGGTGTGGTGAAGTGAGCTGAAATTCCATCTGAAGAGTTTATGGGCCTCATGTAGAGCTTTTTGGGAATTGGGTTTATGTTGCTCTCGAACTGTATGAAAAAATGCATTTATTCGACTGTATATAGTACATATAGGACCTAATTTAGCAGGGATCACTAATAAGAGGATTCCCAAATCGCACGATTATCGAATGTCTATGTACAAGGTTGGGTTGATACTAATCATCATTATCGGCAGTTACAACTGCCCTAAAATAGGTGAAAAAAGACATGGCTGGAGATAGTTTAATTTGATTACCTAATGCTATTAATTATTTTAATTTAGCTGTAAAGCACAAACTGTTTTGGTAAGGTGGCAACAAATCATTGTTAATTAAAATAATTAAATTATTCATTAGATCATGGGGACTCCTACCCCTTTGATGGACCTCGAGGTACTTTGGCTCATGCATTTGCACCAGGTGAAGGTCTCGGAGGAGACACCCACTTTGACAATGCGGAAAGGTGGTCATCAGGAACAAATGGTATGTATATAATTCCCATGATAAATGTTATATATCATGTGAAGTGACGTCATTGTTGACCGCATTGTAGGGTTTAATCTATTCACGGTGGCTGCTCATGAATTTGGACATGCCTTGGGACTTGGACATTCCAGTGACCCATCAGCATTGATGTATCCGACATACAAATATCAGCATCCTATTGGATTCCGCTTGCCCAGTGACGATGTGAAAGGGATACAAGCCTTGTATGGTATGTAAATCTTCTTCTAGATACAGTAGTTATTTAATGCTAAAATATAATTAATGTTGACACTCCAGAAATAATCCTGGTTGGCATGCGTATAACCAATCAGGGCCAATCCCGCTTTCTTTTCACATTGCCTCTAGTCACTATGCTCAGAACAGAATAGTTAGTTGTCCAAGGTCAGCAGGAAGCTTATAGAGTGCCCTACAATGTGACTGCCAACATCACAAGGTATTGGAAGCCCCAGAATGCCATAAGCCGATGCCAGAATTCTAGAGCTCCAAAACGAAGGTATGCTCAGAGGAAAAGGAAAGTCTGGTTCTCCCTTTTTCTCTTAGTGTATAATAGCATGAAGCAAAGGCTGACAACCCACCCAGCTGGGTCATAGAGTGGGGGAAAGTGTTTTACTATATAGAAACTTTGGGTTCCTGTAAAATTTTCCGTATCAGGCCTTCAAAACTTTAGCTATGGCCACCATGGCTGGTTAGTGCTCAAAAGTGTAACACAGAATAATACGCATATTAGAATTGAATGTATATCGGTACAGTTGGAGAGTATGTACTGTAGCTCTGGTGTAAAGTAATCATTACCACCAGGTTATAGTACAAGTAGTTACATTTAGTATAGCTTCTACTGTACCTACTGTACTTGCAAATAGCTTACGTGTTAATTGAGTCATTATGGTCCAGGAAGTCAGATATACAAACCCCTCGCAAGAAGTGATGTGCATTTTGTATTTTAATACAGTGGGACTCAGTCACTGAATGATGTTCTTAACAAGTTACACCAATATATCAGAGAATAGTGGATGGCAAACAAGGTAACAACTGACTCTGGTATAGGTGGTATGGAGTTTGAATGCCCCACTGGAAGAGCTATGACGTTTGTATGTTAATACAAGAGGAAGATGCTTTAAATACTTATTTGGTACTTGTTTCCTAGCACGGCGCCCATTGCATACCGTACTTAGTGGTGTGCAATGCGTGCGATGCGATGCAATATTCCCGATAAATTAACAGGAGTGCTTGTACAATGAAATATCGCATATCATTGCATGTCAGCAAATGGCATGCGATGCGATTTTTAATTGTACAAGCACCCTGATGGATGCTTACAATGTTAAATGCACCCCAATTGTTAACGCCACTCCCACTATCAACGCCAACCTGAAGCGTGGCGAGCGCAGCAAGCCCGAGAGGGGCAGCGGTATGCATCCTCCGACCTTTTCATACCCCCACTATGCACATCGGCGTGGAGCTGACTTTAGATAGTGTGGCGAGCGCAGCGAGCCACCGAGCCCGAAGCGCGGCAAGCACGGGAATATGCCGCGATATTGCATGAGATTGTATAAGATGTACTATGATCAAAATCGGGGGCGCCGTGCTAGGAAACAAGTACCATTTATTTTTTTGTGAGTACGGAAAGTGAGAGGAGTCAGTAATACGGGTGTGGTACAGGGGTCTGACAGCCATTAGCCCGACGTCGAGATCCCAACTGGACGGACCCAGACAGCATGGTGAATGCAACTAAGCCCCTTGCGGGTTCGCTGCACTCGCCGCGCTGCGGACACGGCTCGCTACGCGAGCCACCTATTCTATTCTCCCTCTATTGGGGTCTTGGACGAGGGAAAATAGCCGACGGCCGTTGGGAACCCAGCTGTCTGTGTTTTGACAGTCGGGATCCCGACGCCGGGTAAATGCCTGTCCGGATCCCGACTGTCGGGACCCCATCCGGCACCCAGTAATACAAAGTGTTGGAGTCCAGAGAAATTTGGAGCCAGCTGAAATCATGGCCATGGCAGGTAGATTGTATACATAGTCCTAGATTTAAGCAAGGTTTACTTCATGGAAACGTAATGACTAACACACAGGGCACTTTATATTTAAATTGAGCCTTTGCAGGATATTGCCTATAAAAATGTTGTTTGAGATTTTCATTGACTATACCGAATGCTTTGACCTTGATCTCGTCTTTACTCATGGTTGAGATATTTTTGAATTCTCCAATTTCCCCTCTCTGACCACCACCTTCTCTCTTTTAACTTATCTCTATCTGCCTGTCCATCCCTATCTCCTAATGCTACCATCACTAAGCATAACATTGAGGCTATCAACACTACTACCATGTCCTCCCTGTTCGACTCCTGAAAATCCCATAGGCTTCACTTTACTTTGTACAAAAGTGAAGGAGAATTGTCCACCACTTCTTCGGACCCTGTGCAACATGTTTCCAGCTCCGCAGCTTCCTCTGCCTGAGGCAACAGTTGAGCTGTCAAACATTTTGCAACATTCCAAAGAAGTGCAACTGATACCCCTTTCACACTGCACTTTTAAAACGGTATATTGCCGGTTTTTTTCCATTTTAAAACGTTTAAGGCTGCAATGTGAAAGTGCCAGAGTTGATTTACCGGTTAAAGTTAACCGGTATTGCAACACGGTTAAAAAGCAGAGTCCTACCCGTTTTAAAGCCGTTTTTTTGGCAGTTTGAACAGCTCTATTTCAATGGCTTGAAACGTGTCCCTTGGGGGTTAAACGGGTTGAATGTTTGAATGGTATCAAATGATTTTTAAAACGGTTTTCACCTGCAATGTGAAAGGTCTCAAGGCTCAGACCCGTTTTAAAGTCCCATTTAAGAATACAGGGTCAATACCCATTTCTGCAATGTGAAAGCAGTATCATTTACTTTCGTTTACGTTTTTGTCTTTTAATTGATTCTCATTTTTAGGTGTTTTTATTTATTTTATTTTTATTACATTAATCACCTTAATATCATTCGCTTAACAAACAGTTGCTGTGTGTATGTGGAAACTTTCATGTGGAAACCGATTGCATATTACACTAAACTGGCATACTAGATACTGTAAATACAATATCGAGGGCATGTGTGATATAAGAACAGAGTGTAGGTGTTATTCCCGAGTGGCGCCCTAATAAGAAGAGTACGTCCCTGTAAATAAAGGGGCGATCCTCTTCTCCGTAAATGTGAGATATTATATAATACCGCCACGCTCCTTCTGATCGGAAGGGGATCCTCTTCTCCGTATCAGACAGACCAACCAACTGATTGTGTGTTCCTGGACCAACCGAAGGTAACCCAAGTTTCCTCCCCGATTATGGATACCGGAAAAAATGGATATACAATGGCACATAGAGTAATACCATTTATTCAACAAGAAATAACAATAAAAGAGGTAGACAGTGGCTAATTACCAAGTTGGTGGAGAACCAGGGGCAAACCAAGTTCTCTAAAGCGCATGGAAAGGAAGGTAGGTACCCGGGATGTACCTCCAAGTCCAGGCTAATCGGTAACCATTCCAATGTCCAATCCTCAATAAAAACAACAGGCAACAGGAGCTCCAAGCGCGCTTTCGATCATCTACTGTGATCTTCTTCAAAGGGAGTGCTCCTGTTTGCCCCTCCTTCCAGAACAAGGGGCGCAATGTAACACCTCTCCAACTGATGCCTTTTTCAACTCAACAGTCAATTAGCCTTGTCTCTCTCTAGCAGCAGCTTACTGCCTCCAACACCCAGGGAGAGAGAGAGAGCTCTCTCTCTCTCCCTGGGTGTTGGAGGCAGTAAGCTGCTGCTAGAGAGAGACAAGGCTAATTGACTGTTGAGTTGAAAAAGGCATCAGTTGGAGAGGTGTTACATTGCGCCCCTTGTTCTGGAAGGAGGGGCAAACAGGAGCACTCCCTTTGAAGAAGATCACAGTAGATGATCGAAAGCGCGCTTGGAGCTCCTGTTGCCTGTTGTTTTTATTGAGGATTGGACATTGGAATGGTTACCGATTAGCCTGGACTTGGAGGTACATCCCGGGTACCTACCTTCCTTTCCATGCGCTTTAGAGAACTTGGTTTGCCCCTGGTTCTCCACCAACTTGGTAATTAGCCACTGTCTACCTCTTTTATTGTTATTTCTTGTTGAATAAATGGTATTACTCTATGTGCCATTGTATATCCATTTTTTCCGGTATCCATAATCGGGGAGGAAACTTGGGTTACCTTCGGTTGGTCCAGGAACACACAATCAGTTGGTTGGTCTGTCTGATACGGAGAAGAGGATCCCCTTCCGATCAGAAGGAGCGTGGCGGTATTATATAATATCTCACATTTACGGAGAAGAGGATCGCCCCTTTATTTACAGGGACGTACTCTTCTTATTAGGGCGCCACTCGGGAATAACACCTACACTCTGTTTTTGTATCTTGTTCACATTTGATATTTTAGGGATATCAATTTGGTGTAATTCCCCTTAGGCTGCCCAGGCGCACAGAAGGTCTAGTCTCACTCTACTTTGTTCATGTGTGATATAAGAGTTTATATTTATTTTAGCATCATTTAAAAATACATAACCATTGAAACATGGGAGTATACATTATAAAATACACTTATTTTCATATGCACACACAGTTAATATAATAAAGGCACGGATGTGTTTTTGACATTCATATCCAGGACATTTGTAGGATACATACTGTATATTTAAATGTAGTTGTGGAAGTAATACACAAAAAAAAAACACATCCATCTAATAAAAGTTTATTTGCTCATTGTTAATGGCCCCTCATTTAGAAAATGACTTGCTATAAACACCATGAAGTGAGCGAATTGATGTAATTAACTATAGTTTTGAGGATGGTTTGGCTGCGTGTGTATGGTCCGAGTTGCCAATGGAAAAACCACAGAGGGTGTTCACAAGCACGCACAGTACATGATCCTGCGCTGACACCAATGTGCTTACAAGCATGCAGGTGTGGGGGTAGTTGGAGTCCCCTTTGTGTACCATTGCAAAGTGCAAACACTCCCATTTGCATGTTGTATGGGCGTCACTTCGCTTTACTGTGTGCGTGTGACTGCCGTTCTTATGGGTGCGTGCGAATGTGCATGCAAATGTGGATGCGAACGAATCAACCAGAATAAGGTCCAAAATGTAGATAGGCCAGTTTTGGGTCTAGCAAGTGGTGGGCCAGGTACAAAAATATGACTTTGTTGCCCTCCTTCACCTTGCCTATAACATGCCAGGAGTGCATCATGTTACCACAAGGGAGAGGCAAGGCAGAGGGTGACAGGGAAAGAGGCTGAAATGGTGATGTGTGTATGTGTGTGTGTGTGTGTGTGTGTGTGTGTGTGTGTGTGCTGCTCCCACTCTGGAAGTCCCAACAGGTTCTGCCAGTATTTTTTTTCCTGCAAGCTGCACAACACAGGTGCTGGAGTCACACACAGCATTCTGCTGTAGTGCTGCTCTCTGCTGTCATCCTTCTCGATGCCTTGACCACACCCCTGGATCCACCCCGGTTCTGGCATCACAGTGTTGTACCGGCAGATCTGCACTGATCGCCAGTCAAACCCTGCAGAAATGATGAGGCGACTTAGCCAGAGGAAACAGGGTACCAGAGATAAGACGAGGCTCCTTAGGTGGGACAGTGAGGAAAGATGTGATATGTATATATTTACTATACATGCTTTAGAGTCCAATTGATATAACAATAGTTACAGTACCAGTCCGTTGAAATGTAAAAAAAATTTAAATGTAACACTTGGTTGCTCCATTGAGGACATCTATTGGCCACTGGTATGCACAACACTTTAATTCTCCCTGTAGAGTTGAGGAGCAGTGTCAGCCTTTTATTATATAGGATTTCGCACTAGAGAGACGGTCTTTAAATCAAAACTCATATAAAAGGTCCATTGTTTATTGACGTAGTATAGATCCCATAGCATGTGGAGATAAGAGTACATAGGCCCTTATTCTGATCGGTGCGGCCGGATCCGAATATGCGGCCAGGACCGTGCGTGCGAAACCCTGCCTTCCATACGGATCGCCAACTCCGTCCGTATGCGGTAAGAAGCTGGCCGAACGGACCGCACGTGTATTTTTCATGGAACCTCCCCCATCATTCGATGGTCGCAGACCATCGAATGCAGGACCGAATGGTCCACCAGCTCCCGCAACCTCAGACCACACGGACATTTTTCCGTGCAAAAGCAGGGATCTGGGCGGGCAGCTGACATCCGGCGATGTCATATGTCTGCCCCCTACACGTGCGTCACGGCCGCATTACCATACGTACGCCCAGCGTTTTCATGGGAACGCCCATGAAACGCGGGGCGTATGCATATGGTAATGAGCCCAAATAGCCTTTCACGCCCCTCTCCACCCCCTGTTCGGAGTGTTGACATTTCATGCGGGATTTGGCCGTACGCCCCGCTCGCACATGCGCAGAGATGCCTCTGCACATGCGCAGACACAAAACATCGGTGGCCCGACCGCACGCGGATATTACCGCACCAACCAGAATAAGGGCCATAGCCACATAATGCAGTAATTATCAGCCATCTTTGGAACACTGCGGTAAGCCATTACACCTGGTTAGCCAAAACTCTTAGACATAGGGGAATATTCAATCCCCGCCGCTATTTCCGACGGGGGGGGGGGGGGGGGGTATAGCGACGGGCACCTATTCAATGTTGTCTTGCCTGACAGCCATGAAGAGCCATATCAACAGAATGGGCCCAACTTTAAAAGCCCAGATCTTAACAATCCACAGCCACGCCCCCTTTCCGCAGGTCGGCAGGCAGGATATTGAATCCCGCCTGGAGATTTGCAGTTGAGCAAAATGAAAACGCGCCAGGGTCACGGCTGTCGGGACGGACCAACAGTCGTGACCCGGGATTGAATACTCCCCGTAGACCTCTAAACCACATGTAACCGGCAGTGTTCCCCAAATGGACTTCAAGGGAAGGGATTCCCCAGGCCAGCTATATGAAAAATGACCTATTTTCTTTATATATTTATTACTTAATCTTGATTACTTTTTTTTTTTTCTATTTTGTTTTCAGGGAATTCTGGACAAGGAAACTCTAGAATACCCCAAACACCTAATCCAGCTTACTGTGAACCAAATTTATCATTTGATGCCGTAACAGCTTTAGGGAATGAGCTTTTATTTTTTAAAGACAGGTGAATATAGAAAATGAAAGAAAGAAAATGTATCAAGATATTTAACTTTCAAATGAATTTATATACTGTACATCACCTATACAACACAAACACCATAAATAGTAATGTGTGTCTTGTTATGTGCTTAAAAAATGACCATTGGAGGTCAGGGGCCCAAGAGGCTGCGTATAAATATTCAGAAAACATCAGATGGTTTCAGGGTGGGATGTAGTCAATAGACGGTGCTCAGCATGCCGATAGCGTTTTGCCCGTGCGATGAGATGCATGCTCCCGCGCATAGCACAAAAAGTATGCGCAGCCCGTACTTTTTGTACTAGCTCTAGAATGAGAAGCACGCAGCTATAGCACATCGCATGCTTCGTGTCCTAGATGGATGTCATGTCTAAGGGGTGACTCCGGGCTGAGGCTGGAGTGAAATGGAAGCTGGGCTCTTTAATAATTTTAGAAAACATAAACAAAGACTTTAGATATACTTTAAGAATATGAAGGGCCCGAAGGCGTGACTGCAAGGAATACTTGAACTTGCGAGGAGTTACTGGAGAACTGGATCATAGAGAATTGGTAAGTGGACTGAAGAATATCACGATGAAGTTAGGAATTGGCCCTGACCGATGTTGGCCCTCGATGGTGGAGCATACACTGAGGAACACTGCAAGTAAGTATATGGCTCAGGCAGATACCTCTAACACAGGCAAAGGAGAGGTCCACCGATGATGACTAATGATAACCGATGTTTAGAACCAATGGTGGTACTATCGATGACACTCTTGAGATGGTGACTGGTAATTAGAGTGGTACTGGATACACGAGCAGGCAGCAAATAGAAGTGAGCAGTGAAGAATATGATGAGGGAATCCGGAAACCAATGAATGCACAATGTAGACTTGGTTGGGACCAAGTTGCTTCCAGGCTAGATACTGGAGGAAGTCAGGCTGCAGCAGAATGGAAAGCTGCATGTGCTGTAGAGAGCAGGAATCACTGAGTAGTAACTGGGAACACTGGGGCAGATGTATTAAGCCTGGTGAAGAGATAAAGTTGAGATAAAGTGGAAGGAGATAATGCACCAGCCAATCAGCTGAGTTTGAAATATGACAGTTCGGAGTTGATTGGCCGGTGCATTATCTCCTTACACTTTATTTCAACTTTATCTCCAGTTTATCTCTTCGCCAGGCTTAATACATCTGCCCCAGTGTCACTCTTAAGCTGGCCATACATCAGAAAGATCGATCTTAAGATCGATTGCGCTCATGATTGTGTACAATTTCCCTTGAAATCCCCGGCAGTCCTTGGTGGTTTTTGGACACACAATCTACACACAATCGATCATACAATCAATCATACAATCCATCTACTGCATGATTGTGTACACAAGATGTCCACACAATCTGCATACAATCCATCTTACAATCAGTCATACAATCCATCTGCTGATTGATTGTATGATTATGTACATAAGATGTGCACACAATCTGCATACAATTCATCTTACAATCAGTTGAGATTGTATGATTGGGTACAATATCTTTCTGATGTATGGCCACCTTAAGGACATCATTGCACTGACTGTTTGCCAAGCCCAGCTCCAGCATATTTATAGGGAGTGGCTACAGCGGATTGGTGGTTGCAGGATGATGCTAGAATAGCTTGGCTTGGATTGGCTGAGACGCTTCCTGTATACCAAAGCAATATGGCTGCACCCAAGAATGGAGGGAAGTTTGGCATGCATGGGGGTTTGACCTGAGGCCTGTACTGAGTGTGGGAACATAAGAAGCTGGAAGAAGCTGTCAGGAAGGCCACAGACTGTATTAGCGGCACACGCCAGGATGGTATCACTGGATCGTGACAATGCGTTGAGATCTAGTACAAAAAGTACGGAGCACATCGCTCTGTGTATGGGCACCTTAAGTATTGGGGTTGGGGTTAGACACAAACCATGATTGGTTTGTCACAGTTGCTGCTTGGTAAATGTTTCTTAATCTTTCACTCCCAACCTGCATGATGTCTGATCATATTAGCTAATAGGTATTGCTCAGTAAAATTTGACAGGCTAGTGTGTCATTTTCTGGGAAAGGAGACCTGTGATTGGAACTGAGTTGCAGCCAGCAAATACTACTTATTACAGATGGGGTCTTTTCAAATTAGAAACAGTTCCCGTGTCCCGCCCAGGGACTGCCAGTGGCCCGCGCGGTGTGTGTGTGGGGGGGGGGGGGGGTGCAGTTGGGAGTCCCCCCAGCCTGAAAGGAATAGACATTCAGCGATGCAGAGGGGTGTGGCCTGGGGACACACCATCACATGAGACCACGCCCCCTTTCCAAAGGCCATGTCCCCTTTTTGTGCGCACGAGTGTCCTGATTAGCGAGAGACAGATTTTAGGAGGTATGGATTGGATGTTCTTTGTTTTCCAAATGAATATGAAATAGGACAGATCTGCATGCTACATATTACTATACCAGGATATCGCTGTTGCCTTTCCCACCCATCAAAGCTGTTTATAATGTACAATTTTTCTATTTTCCATCTTCAAAGGTCTTTCTGGAGAAGACAGAGCTATGTTGCTAATATCAGACCCTATCCCATTGCAAGTTCCTTCCCACAGCTTATGTCAAATGTGGACGCAGCGTACGAGGTTCCTGAAAAAGGAACTGCATATTTTTTTAAAGGTAAGGCAGATAAATTGCCCATCGCTGCTCATGAGTTGTTATTATTAGCTGTTTCTTATGTAGCACATGCAGTTGTTATTTACCCACACAGTGCCCCTGACCAGAGGAACTCAGGGGTAAATATACTAGAAGTTCTAAAAGTGAAGAGGAGGGGTGTTGTCATGGCAACCAATCAGATTCCAGCTATCATTACTCTATTGCATAATAGAAAAGGATAGACAAAATCAGATTAGTTGCTAAGGACAACATCTCCTTTCCAAATACCGGCCACAATACCTGACTGCTAGCAACCCGATTGTAAGTACGCAGGGCAGTTTAGCATTAGGCTCGGGGAGGAGAGTTAGGTTTAGCCTGCAGGGTAGGGGGGGTTAGGTTGCGGGGAAGCAGGTTTTGGTTTATATAGGGAGGGCAGGCTGTGTGGCGGGAGTGTTATGCTTTGAGTGCGGGGTATAAATGTTAGGGTTAGGCATTTAGAAGGGGAGGGTTACTATACTTACCGGACTCCAATCAGGATTCCCTGCTTCAGGAGGCTGGTCTCGGTATTCTCACCATTGGCATCTTGGCTGATGATCATTCGTATGTATTCCACTTATTTGGAGATTTGACTTCCCACCAAGGGGTGCCGGACGGGATCCCGACAGTCATTAACCGACATCGGGATCCCGACTGTTAAAATAATGATGGCCGGGTTCCCGACGGCCGTCAGCTATTATCCCTTGTGGGGGTCCACGACCCCCATCGAGGGAGAATAGAATAGGTGGCAAGCGTAGCGAGCCACCACACACGCAGCGAGCCCGCAAGGGGCTTTTTTGCGCTTGCCATGCTGTTTGAGTCCGACCAGTTGGGATCCCAACATCGGGCTAATGACTGTCTGGATCCCGAATGTCGGAACCGCATACCACTCCCCCACCAAGACGATGGCCAACAAGGTATAGGGTTGTACCTGCACCAGAGTTAGCTGCTCTATTGTGTGGTATAGCTGCCGCACTCACAAAAGTCTGCGGAGGGTAAGATAGGTACAAGTTCTACCTCTTGTTTTATGTTGTTAATGTAACTACTGTAGTTATAGAAGGTAACCATATTCTTGTGTAAACGATAGCCTGTTTGCAGTGATGACAGTAATGATACTCTTGTGTCATAGCCAAATTACTCATAAGGATAAGACATAAGTAAGACTATGAAGATAGAATACATTTTGCTTGGTATAGCTGAGATATGTACAAAAATACGCTGAAATCAAATTTGGTCCCATAACCCCTCTTGTCTGATTCCGTTAACCTGTTCTCACTATTAGGGTTTTCTACTCAGAGAAGATCTCAGTCCATTCAAATTTCAAATAGTGGCATCCCGCTGTTTGAAGATACGTCCTTAGCTTTGTCAAAATGTTTAGGTACCCTCTTTGATGTTAATGGCCAGTTAATGCGCTACCAGATGGGGTGGTGGGAAGGGGATTGGTGGGGGGGGGGGGGGGGGGGGGCAGATGTAGGCAGGGGCCGGATAGTCTGCCAGATTGCCCTTGTCTATGGTGTTCGGGCACTGGGATGTGTGTGGCTTACACTGCATCCAATGCTGTGATGTCCTTCAGTGGCAGTCTTCAGTCTAAGGAGGGTAAAGTGCAGCATTGCTTCATCTCCCTGGAGCTTGTTACAGTGCCCCCTTCTCCCTCCTGACAGATTCCTCTGGTCCTCTAATACCCCTTTCACACCAGGAAATGCAGGGACTTACCCGGGAATATGGTCCCTGGATCATGCAGGGACATTCCCGGGATGGCCCCTTTCACACCAGTCTATTCCCTGCGTTTTCTGGTGTGAGGGGGCAAGCGGTGGGAGGTGGGGTGAGTGGGATGATGCTGGCGGGGCCGGCTGGGGACTGGCTCAGGGTAGAACTATAACCTTTTAGCCACCTGGCAGCTTCCCCAGTGGCGGGAGGGGCGGGACACCGCACGACTCAGCGTTCTCCACCCGGCGCCGCGCTCTCCACCAGCTTCTAAAGGCCAGACCTCCCTGACCGGAACCCCTCCCCCACAGGCCTGAGCTCCCGACCTGGCACCCGCACCACCCCCACACAGACAGGATCCCTGGGGTCCGGCACCCTGGCTGCAGCCATCTCCCGATGTCACAGAACGACAGCGGTGAGTAGAAGCCAGGAAGCCGGATTGGCCTCTTTCACACCAACCAGTAACCCAGGCTGGTCGCGGGAGCAACCTTGCAGAGTTAAAATCCCAGCAAATTAACTGATAATTTGGCCCGGGAACCTTTCACACCAGCGCTAGTCGTGAGTTGATACTCTTTTAGTTTGGACCCTATCGTTGTCAATCTTGATCTTGACCTTTTGAATGGTTGTTAAATAACCGGAGGTTACCATACGCATGTTCTGTCACTATTTCCCTTGTGCATGTGCAATGCGTATAGTACACATGCGCACTCACTAGATAATCACTCGATTTGCAAATTAATTATCACATTAACGATCAATGAATTAGGCCTTAAGTTCTCAGGAGCAAACTTAATATCATTACTTGCATGTGCGGCTCCAGTTTTAAAGTTGATAAGGACAGGACAACCTGCAGAGTATTTCAGGAGTTGGGTGGGCTGATCCTGCGGGATGCCGTCCTTTGTACACATGTTAGAGAGAAGTGGGGGGTGGGGGCAGTGTTCCCTCTAAGCTGTGCGCGCGTGCGCGCGCACACAACTCGCCGAGCGTGCGCACAGACATTACAACAGAGCGCACAAAGCAGCAGTGGTCCCTTTTTGCAGTTGTGGACTCAATTTCACCCATTAACTACATTGTGTGCTGTGTTTTGAATGTTTAAATGTTTAATATAAGTGAATTGAAGTAAAGTTAACACAAATGCTGAATGTCATTTTCCAGTTATATATGTGACGCACAAAATTTTTAATTTCCTTCCAAAGTTGCACAGCCAAAATCTTTTGCCGCACAAAGCCTTCGTAAAATTAGAGGGAACATTGGGTGGGGGGGTGTAGAGGAGTATAGTCATTTGGGGCAGGATGCACTAAAGTGAAAATGCGGAAAAACTTGTTTTTTAAGGGATTTTACCACATTTCCGATTGCACTAAAGCCCCTTCACCGGGCCACATCTGGGTAGGGAATCACCTATAGAAGCCTATGGTCCTCTCTCTGTAGCGCTGTGTCCATCACATATCCCTCCCAGCATGCCCCGAGGCCGGCGCTGTCACCCTTCGCAAGCGCAGAGGAATTCCCAGGTCTTAGACCCTGAAGTCCAGCGCCGGAGAACCTTCGCAGAGCACAGCTCTTATCGCTGTCCTTTGCTTTAATAATAGCATATGTTAGAGCATATGCGATTATTAACCCTTTGAGTGCCAACGGATATTTTGAGGATCTCTCACGGTAATGCTGGGGCTCCAAGGGTTAACAACGAGGTAAGCAGGGATGTGGGGAGGCAGATGTTAGTGCATCTCCCCCATATTCTCTCATGTACAGCAGAAAATTCCCTTCAAATGATGGAATCCGCAGAGCGACAGAATGTTTTCATGTTTTCAACAGGACCCCATTACTGGGCCACAAGAGGCCTTCGGATTTTAGGACCACCTCGGCCTATTCATGACTTTGGCCTTCCAAATAATGTGCAAGCAGTCGATGCCGCCGTCTACTTGAAGAGTTCTAAGAAAACGTTGTTCTTTGTTGGGGAAGATTTCTACAGGTAGAGTATAATAGAGTATAATAGTGACTGCACACATCTTTTGACGTGTATTAAGGAACTGTAGATTAATGACCGTAAAAAAATGTTTGCAAAATTTAAAAGAAAGCCACAGCACTTACTGTAACATTAAGGAGTTTCCCAATAGCTGGAAGAGAAAAGAAACATATTCATCCATATGCACAGTTGCCTACTCTCCTGCATTCTGCAGGAGACTCCCTGAAGTAGAAGCAATCTCCCTCTCTCCCTGATTAGTCTGGCAATCTCCTACATTTCACGTAGCCCACATTATGTAGCTGTTACATTTTTGGGAAAAAAGGAATGAGAAATAGATACATTTATATTGAATCATCAGCGCCATTTACCAGCATTGGTGAAAAAACACACTGGGGCAGATTATTAAGCTTTAACTAGAGATAAATCCAAGGGTGATAAGGAGAGATAAACGTCCAGCTAATCACCTGCTACCTGCCATGTTACAGCCTGTGTTTGAAAAAAGTCAGTAAGGATGTGATTGGCTGGGCGTTTATCTCTCTTTATCACCCTTGCATTTATCTCTTGTTAAGGCTTAATACATCTGCTCCAATGATCCCAATGGCTACATGCATGTCTTGTGGACATTTATATGGAACCACGTGTGAAACACAATAGATGAACAATCTCTGACACGAATCAGTGACATTTCTTTAGCATGTAGAGTAGAGTAGTAGGGGTGGAAATGCTACTGACCGGGGGGGGGGGGGGGGGGGGAGTGGGCGGACACTACTAACTATATATGGTGAATAGTGTCCGCCCGCATATATGCGGCGGCCATATTTGTTTTGGGTTATGCTGCCGTTTGTGACCAGGCTGCGGCCGCTTCCATATATCCCCACATAGGATGACACCAGCCCTGGAAGCACGGTCGGCGGCCCAGCCAGAGGGAAATCTGGACCGGCTCACCGGGAAATGGCCCGGTTTCCCGGTGGGCCAATCCGCCTCTGATTGAGGACAGGACAGCACCAGGCTTCAGCCTGGCCAGGTAAGTTCTGGAGGGGGGGGGGGCCTTTATTGGGGGGGTCCCCACTCCCCCAGGACCCCTGGCCAGGCTGACCGGTCAGAGGGCTGAATGCTTTGGCCGGGGGGGACATTACTCTGCTGGCTGGTTGGGCCTGGGGCTGGTTCTTAAAATACGGGGGACCCCTAGTCATTTTGTGCCCCTTATTTTGGGAACAAGCCCCGGCCCTGGAGCCTGGGGCTGGTTTTAAAATATACAGCGAATCCCTATTTGCCCGGTTTTAGAACCAGCCCCGGCTCTTTCAGCCTGGTGCTGGTTATGCCCGTGGGGGGGACCCCAAGCCGTCTTTTTTTATTTATATATTTTTCTATTTATTTTACACTCTGCAGCCTGCACGGATCTGACTGATCCGTGCAGACTACCTATACATATTCCTATTAGCGGCCGTATACACGGCCGCTAATACGAATGGATACGCCATCAGGGATTACAAAGCAGTTTGACTGCTTTGTAAATTCCCCTCCGGAACACGAATTTGCATACGACTAAAACAGCCGTATGCATTCGTATTCATTCGTATTAAGAATACAAATACGAAAAATCGTATTTGTATTCTTAGTAAATTTCCCCCAAAGTCTCTTAGAGTTTTTCCAGCTTGCTGTTTGTGGCCATAGATATGAGATTTCAACTCGGAGAGTTTACTGGTATCAAATTATTCACCAATCTTCGGAATACTTGATTGGCCATCTGAGGCTCTTCCATTGGCCAGGAAGTTGCTTCTTTTAGCTGTCCCACTGATACAGAATCTCAACTTGTTGCTGATTTCTCAGAGGGTAAAGCCTAAAGTCTATAGGCTGTAATTTAGGGCCTTATTCTGCTTGGTGCGGTTCTGTCCGCGTGCGGTCGGACGGCCGATGTTCGGTGTTTGCGCATGTGCAGAGGCATATCTGCGCATGTGCGAACGCCGCGCACGTCCAAATACAGCGTGATTGTTTCAGTCAAATATAATGGATGACCATCGATAGCTAAAACTATCGATGGTTATCCATCAAATAGGTTGCCACTATCGATTGCTGGGTGCAGAATTGCCATCGATGGCATCTGCACCGATGGCCATCCCTACTTTTTAATACTGAAAAAAAAGCCTTTAATTAATACAATACATACATGTAATTATTGAAATCATCTACTGGTTGATAGGCCGAGGCCGATGCGGGGAGGGGCAGAGGCAGCTGACGTTTTGGAAAATGGAGGCATGCCTCCCCCATTTATCTGGTGTGGTAAGACCAAGTACTGCATCAGCATGCAGTTTTACGTGGCCTTTTAAGGTCACCTGGGACTGGAAGCATCAGTAAGGCCAGACTTAGGGCCTTATTCTGGTTGGAGCGGCCAAACGTGCGTACGTTCCAAAACAACGTACGCTATCCGTACGCGGCCGTTGGGGTTAAGTCCACCCACAACTCAGCCGCATACGTACGGCCAGAAATAACGGCAAAGGGGAGTGGCGTACAATTGAGCGTACGCCAACGTACACGGACGGGCCAGCCCTTACACTCCGACAACTGGCGTACAACTGAGCGTACGCCACCGTTTACGGACGTCTCTCGTCCGTCTTCCCACCGACTTCTTGCGGAAATCTGAGCGTACGCCAGCTTGCACGGACGGGTCCCTATTGTTTTCAATAGAAAACTCCGCTTATGTCACCGCTCGTGAGAGTGAGCGTACGTCCGTGTACGCTGGCATACCCTTCACATATATGGACCTGCAAATCTTGCCTTTCAACTATAATTATGAAAATTAATTAATTGATTGAATTAATTAATGGGCAAAATAGTGCCCATGGGCTTAAAACATTGCTGAAACACCTTTGTAGGTGTTAGATGTGGTTTATGTTACTGTATCATAAATACAAAACCTATGTTTGTATTAGAGTGAACACGTTGACACATGTCGACTTGTGTAGATTGAGTGTGCTACTGTGTAAAGTCTATGAAAGCACGTAGTGAATGTGTATAACTGTTTAACAAATACCTACCTTAGCATATATAAGCAGGTCTTAAAAAGATTCTTGACAGGGTATTGTCTAATCGCTGTGCCCAATTATCCCCCCAAAAATGACATAACTCTCTTGTTGGATAAAATTGGCCACAGCAGCCATCTTTATTGAAACAATACAATTTTAACAATAACCAAAAACATTCCCACGGAAGGTGGTCCCCGAGGCCCTCAATAAATCTATCCACACCTCTAAGCACTTCCAGGAGCTCTTACCCCCAGCCGATAGCGATTGGCTCGAGGGCACCAATTGTAAACACCCAGTGCTCATTAATTAACCTCACCCAAGGGAGTCCAGCCCCCTCATGGGGCCCTCCCCGCCGCATAATTAAGCCTCAATGCCACTAACCTCGAGGACCCCCCTCTGCACCGGCCACTGTGACAAAAAGACATCCTATCAAATAGTCTACCTAACCTATAAAAAACAGGGAAGGGTGGGTGGGAGCTGTTGAGAAAATCTCCCAGTGACCCCTATTTCCCGCCTGAACCCTGCTTATAAACCCCTCCAACACCCCGTTAAGCCCCTCCCCCTATGACCCTCTCCTTAGACACCCCTCCTATGACTATCCTGCTAGTCAGCTCCCTACAAACCCTGTCAGGGGAGCCTACCCCCAGGCTTTGCCTCCAGTCCGGCTCCTACATGACAGGGTATTGTCTAATCGCTGTGCCCAATTATCCCCCCAAAAATGACATAACTCTCTTGTTGGATAAAATTGGCCACAGCAGCCATCTTTATTGAAACAATACAATTTTAACAATAACCAAAAACATTCCCACGGAAGGTGGTCCCCGAGGCCCTCAATAAATCTATCCACACCTCTAAGCACTTCCAGGAGCTCTTACCCCCAGCCGATAGCGATTGGCTCGAGGGCACCAATTGTAAACACCCAGTGCTCATTAATTAACCTCACCTAACCTCACCTAACCTAATACAGCACTCCACTCCATACCATACCGCGCTTCCCCAGCCAGCGGACCAACGCCTCCTCTCTATTCAAACCTAGCTGGCGGCCATTCGGTCTAACATCAGCCCGTAAAGCTCCCCAAAAGACATATGAATGTCCTAAAATCCAAATCAGGCACGGAGGCTGCCCTAAAAACAGAAAAGAACACAGTCAACCTCAACAATCCCCCAAACGAACATAAGAACGAAAACGAGACGATTCCCACCGCCCAATATGCTTAATTAACTCATCCCCAAATCCCATTCTAGCAGCCTCAGTTGCGGCCCCAATGCGGAAAGAATGACCCGCGTATTCCTCCCCCTTGAGGCCTCTCTAAACACACTTGTGAACTGGAACCGTGATAAAAAGGAACCATTTGCATGCATCAACAAGGGATCCCTTTCCCTGCCCACTCTGACTTCCTTAAATATCCTTAGCCGTGTCACCGGGCACATATCCGACCCTGGTACAGAGAAGAGAACTACCTTCTTCCCCTTCCCTAACTGATCCGTCTTTGACCTCCTCACCACTAGCTCCACCCTATCCGAGTATAAATCCACATCCTCCTCTAACAACCCCCCTGGCCTGGACACGCTTGGACTCACTAGCTCCCCTATCCGCAGTGCCCCGAAGAAGGCAAGCGAAAAGGCTACCCCGAACAACCTTTCCTCGAAATTGGAACTACAGACCTCCCCTAACTTCATGCCCATATTCTGTAACAACTGGAAGGACACCGGCCTTCTCTGATCCTGCACCACGTGTCCTTTCCTCCAACCTTTCAAGGCTTGCGCAATCAGGAAATTTTTAGTAACATCAGGCCTGCCGCCTGCACGAAACCCAAAAGCCAAACCCGCCATGCAGCGCGTGATTTTTGCCACTGACCAACCAATCTCCTTACAATGGCCTATATACAGTAGGACAGCCAACTCGTCATCATCCTCCTTCAAACCTACTACCTCACGCCATTCCAACCAGCTCCGCCATTCCTGATTGTATGCTGACCAAGTATTCGGGGCCAAAGATTCCCTGATGAGCTGATCGACTACCCGTCCAGCAGAGCCCAGAGCCGACTCGGGAACCCGGTCCCCTCCCTGTCCGCCTCTGGTGCCAACTCCCGGAAACGTTCCCACTGTGAACGAGATAAAGAATCCGCAATGCCGTTAGAGACACCGGGGACGTGCCTAGCCACCACCCACAAATTCAAAGCCAGACATTCTAATACTAACTGCTGCAAAATAGTGACCACTGGCGGTGAAGATGCCGACAATTGGTTAATAGCCATGACAACGCCCAAATTATCGCAGTGAAAACAAATCTTCTTATTGCGGAACAACTCCCCCCAAACAACTACAGCAACCAAAATAGGAAACAACTCCAACAATGCCAAGTTTTTTCCCATGCCCCTCTGCACCCAAGACTCCGGCCACCGGCCTACACACCAATGTCCCTGGCAATATGCTCCAAAACCGACACTCCCGGCCGCGTCCGTGAAGAGGTCTAGCTCAGTAGCCACGCATGTGTCTGACATCCACAAAGCTCTGCCGTTAAAAGCTTCCAAAAAAGTTGCCCACACCCGCAAATCCCCTTTCAACTCACTACCTAATCTGACAAAATGATGAGGAAGAACCACCCCCGCTGTCGCTGCTGCCAGCCTCCTGCTGAAAATGCGGCCCATAGGCATAATGCGACACGCAAAATTCAATTTACCCAACAAGGACTGCAATTCCCGCAATCTAATCTTCTTCAACAGCAATGCCCTCCGTACCTCGGCCATCAAACCCAGCAATTTCTCCTCGGGCAGCGGCACTCCATATTCTCGGTATCAATGACAATACCCAAAAAACTGATCACAGTCGCAGGGCCCTCCGTCTTACCTGGTGCAAGCGGGACCCCAAAGTCTGCCGACACCCTTTTAACAGTCCTCAATAATAAGTCGCAGACACCGGTCCCCCCAGGACCAATACATAAGAAGTCATCTAGGTAATGAATAACTGAACTGCACCCAGAAACATCCTTAACCACCCACTCCAAAAAAGAACTGAAGGCCTCAAAATAAGCACACGACAAGGAGCAACCCATCGGTAAACATCGATCAACAAAAAACTCCCCGTCCCAACAACATCCCAACAAACGCAAACTGGTTGGGTGAACCGGCAGCAAACGGAATGCCGATTCGATATCAGTCTTTGCCAACCTGGCCCCTTTCCCAAACCGCTTCACCCACTGAACTGCCGCGTCAAACGATGTATAAACCACCGAGCAGATGTCGGGGTCGATGCCATCATTGACCGACGCCCCTTTTGGAAAAGATAAATGGTGTATAAGACGAAACTTGTTCGCCTCCTTTTTAGGTACCACCCCCAATGGAGAGACTATCAAGTCTGGCCATGGTGCCGCCCCAAAAGGTCCAGCCATACGACCCAGCTGCACCTCCTTAAGCAGTTTTTCCTGCACCACCTCTGGATGCTCCCTTGCCGACTTCAAATTCCTCCTAAAACTCCCTGAAACCTGCACGTCAGAAGGTATCTTAAAACCTTCCCTAAACCCCTCCTCCAACAACACGGCTGTCTGCTGGTCAGGATACCTACGCAGATAGCCCAGCATCCTTCCCAGCCGAACCGGTGTCTCCCCCTTTTGAATTACTGTCCCGTGACTTCCCTCTGAAACATTTATTTGCCCCATGGGTCCCTCCACACGAGAAACATTCATGCTTAAATTTGCATTTTGCCCCAAACCGGCATGACCCGTCATTAAAGGCAAAGCAGAGTCCCTTCTGCATGGCCGTCCCAATAGTGGCCTCCCTCGGCCCCCCCCCCCCCCCCCCGTCCCCACGAAAGGGCTGCCCACTTTTTACGGGAGCCGTCACCTTTAACCATAGAGCAATATCCTTATGATCCCAACGTATGTTAGGGCGCACCGCTTTCCTCTGTCTAAACTGCTCGTCGTACCGGAGCCAAGCCAAGCCCCCATATACCCGGTACGCCTCTCCTATCGCATCCATGTAACAAAACAAGCCTGAACAATTGTCAGGTGCCTTCTCCCCAATCACGCTAGCTAAAATAGCAAATGTTTGCAACCAGTTCGTGAATGACCGCGGTATCAGCCGATACCGCCGCCGTTCCTCCTCCTCCTTCTTCTCCTCCTTACGGGGCCTATCCAGATTAAAACGCTCTAAAGGGAGCAATGAAAATATATCCACGTATTCCCCTTTCCAAATCTTCTCCCGCACCTCCTGCTTCAGATGGGCCCCCAATGGCCCCTCAAAACATACATACACCTCCCCTTTTGCAGTGTCACTGAGCCTCCCACTTTCCTCCTGCAACCCCACACTGCCCCCTTCTGCCCCCGCACTACTGCTACTTTGCTCACCGCCAGATACCGGCACCCCGCAGCTCACCGGCACCCCACTGCTAACCGGCACACTATTACTGACTGGCACACTATTGCTAACTGGTGTGCCCGAATTCTGCGGCGCCCACGCCGCCGCCGGGGACGGCCCCGCCCCCTGTCGCAAACCCACCAACCAATCTGCAAAACCACTCAATAACTCATTAAAGCCCCTGCTCATCTCCCCCTGGAGGGCTAACCCCCCCCCCCCCCCCCTGACTCTGCGCTAAAGCATTAACAGACATAGAGACAGACTCACCAGGCTGCCTGGGGGCTGTGAACCCAGCAGCCGCAGGTCCAGTGTCCTGACGAGCCCCATCCAACGATGAAGGACCAGGTACTTCTCCATCATCTGCTGACGCTGACATCTCACTTCTCCTGTCATCCCGACCCTCTGGAACAGCACCAGCCAGCGTAACCTCGTTGGAGGCGGAGCCAGCTGTGCGCCGCACGCTCCGTGTACCAGGCCTGCGGTCCCCAGCCTGTACTTCAGCCCCCCTGGCACGACTCTCCCCACGCTGGGCGGCAGCATGCGCCGCATGCCCCGCCGCTCCAGGTCCAGTACCACGCACCGCCGGATCTTCTTGCACGGGGGGGGGGGGATCCCCCCCGCGCGGAGGGTTCCGCCTGCTGGTTGGATTCCTCCCAGACCTGGTCCTGCGGGCGGAAGGTGCCCGGCCCGCAGCCTGGCCTGGAGGGTCCCTAACGGGGCTCCGCGAACGGCGCTGAACCCTGGGGGACACAGATGGGCTGAAGCGCTCCGGAGGCCTAGACCTCCGAGGCCGTGCACCCGTGCGTTGCTGCTCCCAGTCCCCCCAGCAGACCTGACATCTGCTGCTGCAGCCACACAGCCCCTCTGGTGCCCGCTGCCTCCCTGAGGGCAGCAAGCGCAGCGGATACTTCAGCATCAGCGTTGCCTGGGGAAGCCATGGGAGATGCCAGCGCTGCTTAGCTGTTGAGAAAATCTCCCAGTGACCCCTATTTCCCGCCTGAACCCTGCTTATAAACCCCTCCAACACCCCGTTAAGCCCCTCCCCCTATGACCCTCTCCTTAGACACCCCTCCTATTACTATCCTGCTAGTCAGCTCCCTACAAACCCTGTCAGGGGAGCCTACCCCCAGGCTTTGCCTCCAGTCCGGCTCCTACATACCTTAAATTAAACAAACCTTTAAATGTAGAAAAGTATAGAAAGATAAGCTTCCAATGTGTTTGAGTGCTGTGTGTGGCTTGCAGGTAGTGAAATCATGGTTTGGACTTAATAGACTGCAGCATTGGTTATTACATTCAGGTGTATGTGTTTGGTAGTAATCAGCGTAAATTAGCAAACCCAGGCGCACGCTGGCATGCGGTATCTGTAGGGGTGGTTTGAGATGGCGGTTGGCGGCCGCCTGTTTTGTGTCCGAAATGAACGGTGCCTTAGTCGATCGTGCGGTAGTAGCACCGCTCATTTTTGGTGCACACCCCCGTGTACGCCCATATTTACGCCCATTTTCCCTCATTATTTCAGCCGCTCCCCTCATCACGCCCCTATGCCGCCCCCAATGCCCGTACACTCGCGTATAGGTTTTTTCGCACGTAGAGACCCGTCCGTAAGCGTTGTGGAGTGTTCGCGCCTGCGCATTAGCGAATGTACGCATGCGCAGATCATAAAAACCCCCGGGACGTACGCGTACGGCCCGGCCGCTCCAACCAGAATAAGGCCCCTACTCAGGCTGCAGGTGCTGTGGTTGTGAGCTTTAGCCATCGCAAATGCAAGCAGGAGGTAGTATGTACTCTGCATATGGCATATGCTACTGCTGCTTCTATGCGATCCAACCTGAAGGAGGGCCTTCACCAGGGATTTTATATAATTTTCAGTCATTGCTATTTCTTATTATCATGCATTTTGAATCACAATCAAGATTTTGGGGAATACTGTTATTGCAAAATAAAATGAACCACATTTAACCCCTCTCACTTCTGCCATTTCATATTCTGATTAATAAACCGACAGATATAAATAACAACGGTATAACAGTCACACTGTGACTCAGGGTGTGGGAGGATTTGTGTGCAGAATAAGAAAGCAATGTATAAATGTAGGGATAAAACAAGCACCACGTATGCTACTATATTGTACATTAATTTTAAAATGAAGGGCCTGATTTGCTTGGCTGCGTACATCAGGGTTGCCGACCCTCCCGAATTTAGCGGGAGTATCCCGTTTTTTGTTCCTTCCTACCGGTCTCCCGGGAATGTGTGGGATCCTCCCGGGTTTTTAGCCCGCCTGGCACAAAAAAAAGTCACGAAGCGTCAGGGCAGACGTCGCGGCTGTCCGGCCAGGGATTTGTCGGCAGTGGCTACAGCGGCAGCGCAGCAGGGGGCAGCCATGGGAACAGGAGTAGAAGAGAGAGCGGCACAAGCAGCAGAAGGCAGCGCCGCAGATGAGATGGTAAGATAGCGGCTAGCTGCTTTGTGCTTCCCTCCTGCATCTCTCCCTCTGCTCCCCACTATTTTTTCTTTAAAAAGTGCTACGGTACTATCTCAAAATGTTATTTATATAACTCCGCCCATGGCCCCGCCCCGTTTGTACAATAAATGGCGCGGGGCCATCCAAATTACATTTGAGAGCTCCCACGCCCCCTAATTAGCTGCCCTCTCCCTGGTCTCCCGCAATTGGGAGATGAAAAGTCGGCAAGTATGGCGTGCATTCGCATCTGAATGCGTCTAATTCGGCTCCTAAATCCTATAAAATAATATTTTAAAACAATATGAATTTGCTGATATGAGGTATTTTGGAAATATAGAATGTACAATGTCGACAATAACAAAACCGATATTATAAATGTCTGAAGACAATTTTAGGTTTAGGCTGCAGTAACGCTTAGGGTGCTGCTAGGTTTAGATTTAGGGTTGGGGTAGTGAAGACCCCTATGTACACTGCAATATTAATATACTGTCAGCATTCACAGTGTCAACATTATGTCAGTTGACATGTCGACATCCCGTCCATGTCAATTCTAAACGTAAAATTTTCAGACCACATCCTGTAAATACCCCTTTCACACTATACAAATAACCCGGGTCAGACCCAGGTGGTTGTCGGGTTGACCTGGGTCACTGTGCCGTGTGAAAGGGCCTTTTGAAAAATCCCAGGTCCAGCAACCTGGCATAAATACACACGCTGCTGACCCGGGTTCTGTTCACACTATAGGGGGGAGGCAACATCATCTCCAAGCGCTGACTCCTCCCCTGCCCTCCTATTACACGCTGTCACTATGTCCCCTTTGTGATGTCAGCTACCCGTCTTATTGCTATGGCGACCAGGGGTGAAAGGGGTATTACAAATGCCTAAGGTGCAGCAATTACAATATACCAGTGGTCTTACAGGTGGATTGGGAGGAAAAGTACAGTACTGCACCTGCAGATGGCGTCAGTGGGACAGATAACAGGGTGGTTATATTTACAGATAGAGGGCGCTATTGTGTGAGGTTCAGGTTCTGCATTGTTTTGCCCTTTACAACTAGCTCATGCTGCAGATATATGGAGAGATTGCTGACCAGGCACATGGCTCTGAAGGGGCTGCTATAGATGGGAGAGAGGTTGTATGTGGATTACATAGACGGACAAGTATGGGAGTCTTCCGCACAGGACAAGGATCACCTATTCTCAAAAATGGCGGTGTGGCCCCCTATTTTAAATGTGTGGCCGTGGCCAAATGATTGCTCATGGGGTGTGCTACCACTGACACTCAAATAATGATTTAGACACAAAGAAAGAGCAGTGTGTCAAAGTGTGGTGCACCTTTAGAGTAATGAATTGCGACACTTAACCCCTTCCCGACATTTGACGTACATTTACATCATGGTCGGGAAGTACTTCCCGACACATGGCGTAAATGTACGTCATGGCTTTAAACTGTCACCGCGTCTATAGACATGTCTGCTGCGATGCAGCCCCCCCGTCGGCGATCGCTGTGATTGGCTGTTCAGTGTGAACAGCCATTCACAGCGTTTTCTGTGTCACCGGCGAATAACGTTCGCCGGTGACACAGGGATCGGAGGTGATTGGTGCTGTAAAGTACAGCACCAATCACCGCGGGGTGTAAGGGTGACACTGGTGTCACCCCACCTCACCCCGCCCGCCCCCAAAGGCCGTGATTGGTTCGTCGGACCGACGAACCAATCACAGCCATGGAGGGGGGTTTAAACTAACGGTGACTGCACTGCAGACGCCATTCTGGTCTGGAATTGCGTGCAGTGCGGTCACCGTGCCTAGCTGCCGCGATATACTGACCAGAACCTTGCAAAATACTTACCTGATCACTGCTTGGGATCTTGCTACTTGTTGTGACTTCCAGTGTTGTGCTGTGCTGTGTTGTGCTGCTGCAGTGTCATCGAGTTTTAGATAGAGAGATAGAGAGAGAGAGATAGAGAGAGATAGAGAGGGCTAGTGACAGAGAGTGCTATATTTTGTGCTGCTGCAGTGTGATAGAGAGATAGATAGAGAGATAGATAGAGAGATAGATAGAGAGATAGAGAGAGATAGAGAGAGATAGAGATATAGTGACAGATTGTGCTATATATTTTTTATATCACTGACTGATGCCCCCCCTTTTGTGCTGATCAGTATAAATTAACTGATCAGCAACTTTTTGGGGGCGCAGGTTTTTTTTTTAGATAGATATACCTGTCAGTGCTGCTGCTGCAGTGTCATAGAGTGATAGATAGTGAGAGATAGAGAGATAGAGAGAGATAGTGACAGAGAGTGATAGAGACTGCTATATTTTGTGTCTGCTGCCCCCCTTTTGTGCACCCCCAGCAACTTTTTGGGGGTGCAGGGGTTATTTTTCATATATATAACTGTCAGTGCTGCTGCTGCAGTGTCATAGAGTGATAGATAGTGAGAGATAGAGAGAGATAGTGACAGAGAGTGATAGAGAGTGCTATATTTTGTGTCTGCTGCCCCCACCTTTTGTGCTGATCACTATATCTGAGGTGATCAGCAACTTTTTGGGGGTGCAGAGGTTTTTTTTTTTTATATATACCTGTCAGTTGCTGCCAGTTGCACTGTCAGTTGCACCAAAGGTTGTGCACCTGCTGCCCCTCACTGGTAATCAGTGTCGCATCACTGATCACCTTTTTTTTTTTTTGAGGGTGCTGTGGGGTCTTTTTTTAATTTTTTTTTTACACACACTGTGATTTTGTGGGTGTCCTGTGGCCACTGTGCGCTGATCAGTGACGTACATCACTGATCAGCTTTTTCGGCACAGGGTTGATCTTTTTTTTTTTTTTTTGATCAAATTCCTGTTGCCTTTGAGCACTGTTCAGTGACGGACGTTACTGACCAACATCTGTGCTCAATTTTTGGCGCAGGACCTTTTTTTTTTTTTTTTTAACCCCTTCAATTTTTTTTTTTTTAACCCCTTCAATTTTTTTTTTTTTTTATTGGGATCAAATTCCTGTATAAAGTATTTTTTTTTTCTGCACTACATACACACTACACACTACATAGCCCCCGGGTTGAAATAAAGTTTGTACCCCCCCCCTACACTATACACGTGTTGAAACATTTCACTACCAGTAACACAAAAATAAAAATGGCATCCCAAATGTCATCCCAAATGTCATCCCAGTCATCCAGAAGAATGTATTCAGCGGAGGAGGCATATGCCATGCTTGCCTCTGACTCTGACACAGCCAGTGAGGCAAGCGGGGAATTTGAAGGATTCATCTTAAGCTCCTCTTCCTCCTCTAGTGATGAGGGACCCCCTCAAAGACGCCCCCGTAGAGCAGCTGAGACCCCCCCCCCCAATAATTGATCTCGTATGGACCCAACCACCAGACAATTTTGAGCCCCAGGTTTCCGAGTTTTTGGCCATGCCAGGAATCCAATTTGATTCCACAGGTCTCAGAGAAATTGACTTTTTCAAATTATTTTTCTCTGATGATTTTATAAATTTAATGGTGGACCAAACTAATTTATATGCCCAGCAGTTTATTGCTCAAAACCCCACGTCATCATTTGCTAGGTGGACCCCTGTAGATGCAGTAGAGATGATGACGTTTTGGGGTCTGGTGTTTCATATGGGCATAGTAAAAAAGCCAGAAATTAGGCAATATTGGAGTACAGATGTTCTGTACAGCACCCCACTTTACCGTATGGCCATGACCCGGAATCGTTTTGAGTTAATCCTTAAATTTTTGCATTACAACGATAATGCACAGTGCCCACCCAGAGATGATCCCACCTTTGACCGGCTATTCAAAGTCAGGCCGGTCATTGATCATTTCAGTGCCAAATTTGAAGAGATGTACATCCCAGATAAATTCATTTGCATAGACGAGTCCCTTATACATTTTAAAGGAAGGGTTAAATTCCGCCAGTACCTTCCCAGTAAGAGGGCAAGGTATGGCATAAAAATGTATAAGCTGTGTGAAAGCACCTCAGGGTACACCCACAGGTTTAGGGTATATGAAGGGAAGGATTCAAGAATTGAACCGCCAGAATGCCCCCCCTCCCTCGTAGGTGTTAGTGGAAAATTGTCTGGGATTTAGTGCACCCCTTCCTGGATAAAGGTTATCACCTCTATGTGGATAACTTTTACACCAGCATCCCCCTGTTTAAGGCCCTTGGTTCAAGAGGTACAGCAGCTTGCGGTACTGTGCGCAAGAACCAAAGAGGCCTCCCAAAAACGCACATTGCCCAAGTAATGAGAAGGGGTGAAAGCAGGGGAATATGCACCGAAAATATGTTGTTGGTCAAATATAAGGACAAGAGGGATGTCCTTATACTGACAACAATTCACGGAGACAGTACCACCTCCGTCCCTGTACGAGGTACCAGTACCCACACCTCAAAACCTAATTGTATCCTGGATTACAATAGGTACATGGGCGGAGTGGATCTTTCAGATCAGGTACTGAAGCCGTACAGTGCCCTGCGGAAAACAAAAATCTGGTACAAGAAGCTGGCCGTGTATATCATCCAGATGGCACTGTATAACGCTTACGTGCTATTCCGTTCTACCAGCCAGAGGGGGACATTTATGCACTTTCAAGAGGAAGTCATAAAGGGCCTAATATTTGGGAACCAGCAGGCAGAGGGCCCCAGTACTTCTAGTACTGGCCCCCGTATTGTACCAGGGCAGCATTTTCCTGATGAAATCCCCTCCACTGGAAAAAAGGGCAGGACACAAAAAAGGTGCAAAGTTTGCTATAAAAAGGGAATAAGAAAGCAAACTATTTTCCAGTGTGACACTTGCCCCGACAAACCCGGCCTATGTATAAAGGAGTGTTTTAAAATATACCACACATCTATGGATTTTTAGGTTCATCATTTCACCGTGCTTCGGGGGTCTTGCTAATGCCACATAGCACCCACCATTCATTCCACCAGAATCTGAGCCGCAAAATCCAAAAATCACTCCTTCCCTTCTGAGTCCTGCCATGCACCCAACTGGTATTTTTTGGTCACATGTGAGGCATTGCCGTACTCGGGAGAAATTGGGGCACAGATTTTGGGGTGCTTTTTCTCCTTCATACCTTATGAAAATGAAAAATTTTGAGCCATTTTTTTGTGTAAAAAAATTTAATTTTTCATTTTCACTGCCCAGTTGTATCAAAATTGGTGAAACCCCTGGGGGTTTGAAATGTACACTATACCCCTAGATGAATTCCCTGAGGGGTGTAGTTTGCAAAATGGGGTCACTTGTGGGGGGGTTCCACTGTATTGGTGCTTCGGGGGTCTTGCTAATGCGACATAGCACCCACCAAAATTCCACCAGCACCCACCAAAATTCCACCAGAATCTGAGCTGCAAAATCCAAATATCACTCCTTCCCTTCTGAGTCCTGCCATTTTTTGGTCACACATGAAGCATTGCCGTACTCGGGAGAAATTGGGGCACAGATTTTGGGGTGCTTTTTCTCCTTCATACCTTATGAAAATGAAAAATTTTGAGCCAGAACTGCATTTTTGTGTAAAAAAATGTAATTTTTCATTTTCACTGCCCAGTTGTATCAAAATTGGTGAAACCCCTGGGGGTTTGAAATGTACACTATACCCCTAGATGAATTCCCTGAGGGGTGTAGTTTGCAAAATGGGGTCACTTGTGGGGGGGGGTTCCACTGTATTGGTGCTTCGGGGGTCTTGCTAATGCGACATAGCACCCACCAAAATTCCACCAGAATCTGAGCTGCAAAATCCAAATATCACTCCTTCCCTTCTGAGTCCTGCCATTTTTTGGTCACACATGAAGCATTGCCGTACTCGGGAGAAATTGGGGCACAGATTTTGGGGTGCTTTTTCTCCTTCATACCTTCTGAAAATGAAAAATTTTGAGCCAGAACTGCATTTTTGTGTAAAAAATTTAATTTTTCATTTTCACTGCCCAGTTGTACCACAATTGGTGAAACCCCTGGGGGTTTGAAATGTACATTATACCCCTAGATGAATTCCCAGAGGGGTGTAGTTTGCAAAATGGGGTCACTTGTGGGGGGGTTCCACTGTATTGGTGCTTCGGGGGTCTTGCTAATGCGACATAGCACCCACCAACATTCAACCAGAATCTGAGCTGCAAAATCCAAAAATCACTCCTTCCCTTCTGAGTCCTGCCATGCACCCAACTGGTATTTTTTGGTCACATGTGAGGCATTGCCATACTCGGGAGAAATTGGGGCACAGATTTTGGGGTGCTTTGTCTCCTTCATTCCTTGTGAAAATGAAAAATTTTGAGCCAGAACTGCATTTTTGTGTAAAAAATGTAATTTTTCAGTTGCACAGCCCAGTTGTATCAAAATTGGTGAAACCCCTGGGGGTTTGAAATGTACACTATACCCCTAGATGAATTCCCTGAGGGGTGTAGTTTGCAAAATGGGGTCACTTGTGGGGGGGTTCCACTGTATTGGTGCTTCGGGGGTCTTGCTAATGCGACATAGCACCCACCAACATTCCACCAGAATCTGAGCTGCAAAATCCAAAAATCACTCCTTCCCTTCTGAGTCCTGCCATGCACCCAACTGGTATTTTTTGGTCACATGTGAGGCATTGCCGTACTCGGGAGAAATTGGGGCACAGATTTTGGGGTGCTTTTTCTCCTTCATTCCTTGTTAAAATGACAAATTTGGAGCCAGAACTGCATTTTTGTGTAAAAAAATGTAATTTTTCATTTTCACTGCCCAGTTGTATCAAAATTGGTGAAACCCCTGGGGGTTTGAAATGTACATTATACCCCTAGATGAATTCCCTGAGGGGTGTAGTTTGCAAAATGGGGTCACTTGTGGGGGGGTTCCACTGTATTGGTGCTTTGGGGGTCTTGCTAATGCGACATAGCACCCACCAACATTCCACCACCAAAAATCACTCCTTCCCTTCTGAGTCCTGCCATGCACCCAACTGGTATTTTTTGGTCACATATGAGGCATTGCCATACTCGGGAGAAATTGGGGCACAGATTTTGGGGTGCTTTTTCTCCTTCATACCTTATGAAAATGAAAATTTTTGAGCCAGAACTGCATTTTTGTGTAAAAAAATGTAATTTTTCATTTTCACTGCCCAGTTGTATCAAAATTGGTGAAACCCCTGGGGGTTTGAAATGTACACTATACCCCTAGATGAATTCCCTGAGGGGTGTAGTTTGCAAAATGGGGTCACTTGTGGGGGGGTTCCACTGTATTGGTGCTTTGGGGGTCTTGCTAATGCGACATAGCACCCACCAACATTCCACCAGAATCTGTGCTGCAAAATCCAAATATCACTCCTTCCCTTCTGAGTCCTGCCATGCACCCAACTGGTATTTTTTGGTCACATGTGAGGCATTGCCATACTCGGGAGAAATTGGGGCACAGATTTTGGGGTGCTTTGTCACCTTCATTCCTTGTGAAAATGAAAAATTTTGAGCCAGAACTGCATTTTTGTGTAAAAAATGTAATTTTTCATTTGCACAGCCCAGTTGTATCAAAATTGGTGAAACCCCTGGGGGTTTGAAATGTACACTATACCCCTAGATGAATTCCCTGAGGGGTGTAGTTTGCAAAATGGGGTCACTTGTGGGAGGGTTCCACTGTATTGGTGCTTCGGGGGTCTTGCTAATGCGACATAGCACCCACCAACATTCCACCAGAATCTGAGCTGCAAAATCCCAAAATCACTCCTTCCCTTCTGAGTCCTGCCATGCACCCAAATGGTATTTGTTGGTCACATATGAGGCATTGCCATACTCGGGAGAAATTGGGGCACAGATTTTGGGGTGCTTTGTCTCCTTCATTCCTTGTGAAAATGACAAATTTGGAGCCAGAACTGCATTTTTGTGTAAAAAAATTAATTTTTCATTTTCACTGCCCAGTTGTACCACAATTGGTGAAACCCCTGAGGGTTTGAAATGTACACTATACCCCTAGATGAATTCCCTGAGGGGTGTAGTTTGCAAAATGGGGTCACTTGTGGGGGGGGTTCCTAACTTTTAGCATCTTATGGTGCCTAGAAACCTACATGGTGCCTAAAAAATAATCTCATAAAAAGGAGGCTCCAAAATCAAGTAGGTGCTCCTTCTATTATGAAGCCTGTGGTTTGGTCAACGTGCACACTAGGGCCACATATAGGATATTTATGAAAACAAAAGAATTGGGGGAATCAATTTTTAGTCACATTTATCTAGTAAAATGTACTGTGTTCCTTAGAAAAATGTATTAAAATTGCAAATCTGCAAAAAAAATGAAATTTTGAAATTTCACCTACACTTTGTTTTAATTCCTGTGAAACACCTAAAGGGTTAACAAACTTCCAAAATGCTGTTTTGAATACTGGGAGGGGTACAGTTTTTGAAATGGCATCATTTATGGGGGTGTCTCACATACAAGTCCCTCAAAGTCACATCAGAACTGAACTGGTCCCTAAAAAAATCAGTGTTTGAAATTTTCTTAAAAATTTGAAAATTTGCTATTCATATTGTAAGCCTCCTAGTGTCCAAAAAAATTAAAAGGAAGTTGAAATAATGATGGAAACATAAAGTAGACATATGGTCTATGTTAGTTATTAACTATTTTGAGTGGTATGATTATTTGTCTCACAAGCAGAAAATTTAACATTTTGCAAATTGCTAAATTTTCCATTTTTTTCCGACATTTTGGTATTTTTCACAAAAAAACACAGACTGTATCGACGAAAATTTACCACTAACTTGAAGTACAATGTGTCACGAAAAAACAATCTCAAAATCACTGGGATAAGTAAAAGCAAAAAAAAGTTATCCCCACTTAAGTGATACATGTCAGATTTGAAAAAAAGGGCTCTGTCAGGAAGGCAAAAACATGCTGTGTCAGGAAGGGGTTAAGAAATAACTTTTATTGGGTATTTTAAAAGCTGCAAAATATATAATATAACATATAATGACACAAACAAGTGAAAGTGGTGCGTGTTTAAAAACAGCACGTGCAGGGATTCTCCTTATGCACTGTAAATTCTCTCTTAGTCTAGCCGAGACTCAGCATCACAATTGATTGTACTGTATGTAGCATATAACAATCTCATACGATATGGGGGATGTGAAAATTCACCTGTCAGAAATAAATACATTTGTTGCCAATCCTAGGTTTGTGATGGTTAGAAATATCAACCAGACAGGTACTGTATTTGAGTGGTTGTACACCTGCTTATATTAGCATTTCAGTACCGAGAGTGATAATCTGTCAACTGGCTCCTCACGGTAACCTAGATTGCGGCCATATGTACACACCAAACAACACACTCTTATGTGGCCGGACAGCGACAACCTATGTGCACTAGTGCCGGGTGTATCACCTCTGGCAGTTAGTGGTTGCGGCCGGAACACCCACTCGTTGGTGTGGTGTAGTCACTCAGGTGGACTCGTAATGTGTCAGTGCAACCCGTTGGAAAACGGCAGCAGCACTGTCACTGCAGTTGGCAACATACAATCACAATATAACAGTCATTTTAGAGCCCTGAAAAGGGCTGGGTATATATAGGAGCTGAGGCTATAGTTTATAGCTGACGGAGAAGGCACATGTGAGAATACACCTGCACGGCCGTGCTGCCTTATGTGGATTACAAATGATGTTTAAGTAGTTAATCAAGCACATGGTGTATTTAATACCCCACTGACAGTGCATATAATACGTGCATAAAGCATCAGCTGTGTCGATAGTACTGTCCAGATAATGCCAGATGCACTAAGGTTCAAAAGTGATCAAATGGAAAGTGATAAACAACCAACCAATCAGCTCCTTCCTGACATTTTCAAACACAGACTGTGACATGGCAGCTAGGAGCTGATTGGTTGGTTGTTTATCACACTGTCAGTGCGGTGATCGCACAGTGGGAGTGGGGGGGGGGCAGCTGCGGCGATGGGGCATGGGAACGCCCAGTGTTCATGGGCAATCCTATGCAAACGCTGGGCATCAGCCGTCCGCCCTGTCTTCAACGGAACGTCCGCAAATATATGTCAGTCTCCACTGACTTATATTTGCTTAGCCTGAAGAAATCATTTGATTTCTCCGCCAGCGGGACATGCGAGGGGATGTGTCTTTGTGGCGATTACGACCGTGCGGCTTCTCCCGGAAAGGAGACTTTAAAAGTAGTCGACCCTGTGTAACCTTGATAAAGACATCAACACTAGCGTCCTGGATACTTTCAGCTTCCTGTGACACTGTCAAAGTTCAGTTTGTCTCTGAGTGCAGTACTTTATTACATTTGTCAAATGCCACTGATTTATATTTTCTCTACAGCTATGACGAAGCAAATCGAATGATGGAGAGAGATTACCCGAGAAGCGTTGATGATGAGTTTTCTGGGGTGGAAGGAAAAGTGGACGCAGCAGTAGAAGTGAATGGTAATCAACCCTACTATACCAGGAACATTTACATTTATACTACACTAGTTAAAAGCCTGTCAAAATGACGTCTCAGTCCCTATCTGCTCCCACCTCCAATCTCTGTCCTCACAGCTCCCTCTCTCCATATCCATGAAGTTTGCTTTCATTTTGCTTTCACTTTCTGTTAAGAAGTAATTTGATCTGCCGAGTGACCTCTAGTGGTCATTTACAGTACTTCACCTCAAAAAGGTGAGAACGATTTAGCCTTTTATATTGAGTTTGAAGCGTGAACATTATGATGTAATATATATGTATATATATGTATGAAGGTAATGCAGCCACCACATCTAGGCCCTTATTCTGATCTGTGCGGATATTCCCGCATTCTTACGGAGCGGTCCGCACGCCACGGTGTTTTGCCGCATGCGGCCATCGTCCGTAGAAACGCCCACGTGTCCTCCGCATTCGGACGGACTCACTCTTTAAGAACAGGGCGTGTTTACGGACGACATACAAACCATGCGTGTGCGGGAGAAACACTCCGATTCGGCACGGTATTACAGAGTATTACAGAGTATGCTCGGGAATACCGCATCCGAACGGGAGCCAAGCGGTGCTACCGCACGTAAGCGGAGGATTTACGCCAATTAACCCACTATGAAGTATCTTCTGCAAGACATCACATGACCCACTTATTCAATTACCTATCCTCATAAAAAACTGCTTATTTGGAATTGGAATCAATTAGATTCCAATATATCCTTACAAGCATGCCTAACACATGCATAGCACACATTAACCCTTACAGCAATGTAAGTGCAATGGTTTCAACTAAAGCACTGACAAGCGTCCTATTAGTGAGTAATGAGAAAAGGAGTAGATTGTATTGGGTTCAGGTGTTAATGGTTGTAGTCATTAGGCGTACGTTCGCCTACCGCATGAACGAGTGGTGTCCGCAAAGCAATAGTACACTTGTGGACACCGCACATTTCAGCCCTTTTTGCTCGCGTGCATTCGGAGTGGTTTCCGAATGTACGCCCCCCAACATAAGTGTACTCCCCCGTGTCCGCCCATGTTTCCGCCCCGTTTTGCCCACTTTGAAACTACGCCCATGTGTCATTCCGCATGACGCCCATAATACGCCCCTATTTCCCGACTGATTGCGGTGACCAGTTTTGGACGGGCTTTGTCCGAACTGGTACCGAGTCAAGGCGTGGCACATGCGCGTAGCGTTCTCCACGCATGCGCAGACGCCGTAAAGACGCGATCCGTAAGAACGCGGTAAAGTCCGCATCAATCAGAATAAGGGCCCTAGCATGGTACTTGCTTTATCTCTGATACTCAGCCAAAAATATAAAACATTTCCCTTTATAAACATCTCCATATACAGTACTGCATTTTGATGTGTCAATAGTGACAGGAAAACATTGTCTGCTGATCATGTGTAACTATATATTAGCTATAAGGGGTGCTGCTGTTGGTGGTTCTTTGGAGGCCAGAGCAGGGTTGGCCAATCAGAGCCTTTGTAGGAACCCAACTGATAAACCTTTATTAATGTAAGGGCTTTTCAGTCAGAAGTCCACGCAGATAGTAATTTAACTGTTTTTCTTTTTAAAGGAAAGGATTATTCTGTGGGGTCTGGAAAGATGACTTTAGTCTAAGTTATTACACATACTTGCTGACTTTTACATTTGTGTCTCCGGGAGAAGCCCGGAGAGGCCAGCTGAATCTCCTGGTCGGGGGGCGGGAACAAGGCTGACACAAAGCCCCGCCCCCCAATACACACAAACACTGCGATTCGTGGGTCTGTGAGTAGGGGGAGGGCCTAAAATGATGCAAAATGATGCGATTTGCATCATTTTAGCCCCGCCCCCTCTCTGCGGAACCGCAATTTGTGGTAAATGCCAGTAATAGGATCAGCGGGGAAGGGGGGATGCAGGGGCTCCTGCGCACAGTACATCGCACAGCACAAAAAGTAGCACATTGCATGCTTTTTGTACTAGGCCTGATTCTGGTTTGATCAGTCCCCAGTTTGTTTGCACCGGGGACCGTTACTTTGGCTCTGCCCATGCATATATTCTCATATGCGCATGTGGACAGGGAGGGGTGGCGGGATGGAGGTGGGCAGGGGTGTGTCGCATGGGCACGCCCAGCGTTTCTTGGGCGTGCCCACAATAATGGTGGGTGCACCCAGGAAACACTGGGCATCCCCATGCAAACGCAGGCGGGCAGCTTCCTGCCAGGGAGGGGCAGCTGACTACACAGGACATAAGCCGACTGCCCCGTTCCGGGAGCCAAAAGCCGCAAATATAGGTCAGTCAAAACTCAAGTCTCACAGCTTGCGCATCAGGGCTCACAAGCCTCTCCGACGTATGCACTCCACATTCGCCAGTGGGGGCTGGTAGTCGGAGTGGTTCCATCTGTATTTGCGAACAGGGGAATAATCATTCAATGGTCGTTGACCATCAAATTATTTTACCGCCATACGCTCCCCTGCGAATAGATGCATCAGGGATATTCACGGGGGCGGCCATTCGCTCGTTAGATGGCTCAGGCCCTTGATGCGATGTGATCTAGTACATAAAGTACGGCACACATCGCTCAGTGTATGAGCACCTATACACCAGTCCTATGGCAGGTGTAGTTTCTCTGTTTGAACAGCACCCTACATAGGCGGCTGCTTAGCCACCTCCCAGCAACGCCCTCTGAAATCCACACTCCAAACGCCCAAATCCCTTCTTTGGCTCTGCGCAGTAAAGGCCCCCCATACACTGGGCGATGTACCTGCAATTTGGGCACTTTTCCTGTGATTGCAGCAATCAATTGCGTGAATGTCAGCCTAGCGTGTGACCAATCATGTAGTTAAGTTTCCATCATATAATTACTTTTTAAAAATATGACAGAAAAAATTTAATTATCGTAAAAATAAAAGAAATAAATGATTGTCGTTATAATGCATTTACGGAGCCACTGGAGTGTCAGCTCTTGTTAATAATAAGAGACAGGGCCGGCGCCACCACTAGGCAAATCTAGGCATTTGCCTAGGGCGCCGGCCACTGGAGGGTGGCATTTTGCCCCCCCCCTGCCGCCCGGGTACCTGTCCTACGGCGCTGTGTATTTAAATCTGGCGGCGGAGGCAGCGGGGGTCCCTGCAGTCCATTAGAAATAACGAGCGCTATCCACCGGGCTATGCGGAAGCGCTTCTGTTGTGAAAACACTGGCAGCACGACGCACACTGATCTCAGCCAATCAGCGTGCTGCCAGTGTTTTCACAACAGAAGCGCTTCCGCATAGCCCGGCGGATAGCGCTCGTTATTTCTAATGGACTGCAGGGACCCCCGCTGCCTCCGCCGCCAGATTTAAATACACAGCGCCGCAGGACAGGTACGCCCCCACCCCGACTCGCCTGGGGCGCTCCGGTGCCTTGCACCGGCCCTGATAAGAGACATTGTATATGTAGACTTTCATGTGTATAAACAATTGTTTTTGTTCTTTCAGGGTACATTTATTTCTTCTCCGGGCCTCAGGCTTACAAGTACGACGTGGAGAAAGAAGATGTGGTGAACGTTGTGAAATCCGGCTCCTGGATTGGATGTTGAGGCAATAGGCATACATAACTGTACTGTTACACAAACTGTGTGTGTGCTGGAGATGGGGAACTGTGTGAAATACTGTATCTCGTTACAGTTTCTGGCACACACGCAAGTGTGACCATAACTCTGCACCCGCATGTTGCACCATACGCCTTGTTTACTAAGACGGTGACCTTATTGGGGGCCTGATTCAGAGATGCACGCTATTCCCATATTTACACAGTTGGTCCATGTATTACACATAGTCCATACATACCTGCTTCTGCCTCAAGTGGGCGATAACTTCCATTTTATAGGCAAGTCGGAGCCAGTGACTGAGTCCTTGTACGCAGTTATTCTGAACACAAGGACTCAGAACGCCAATCTGCGATCGGTGCTACTTCTTTTTACATCTGTTCATAAATCTGCTGGTATGTGTCTGAGTTCAAATCCCAGTGGCTGCAGCATGTGCATGTTTTCTGCAGCAGCAGTGGCAATAGTGTACAGGCCCCCATACACTATGCGATTTGGGCCCGATTTCACCCGATTCCGGGCCGAAAAAATGTGGTGAAAACAGCCCAAATTGCATGTGTCTGACATCCGGTCTGATGCAATGCATGGTCAGATTTGGAGGTCGGACGGGCAGCAATTAAGATGAGTCGGAATCGGACCCATCAGCGGATCATTGCAGGGTCTTTTAAGCACCCGTGATGTATCTGGTCCGATTCCGAGGTGTGTGCCAGCAGTACTGCACCGATGACACACAGCTTTCTGCATGTCCAACATCTGGGCAGTGGGTGCTGAGCGGCAGCTGGCGGTGATCAGTGGGACCAGTATTAGAGTTTTTTTAGAGGTTTTTTTTAAGGTGTCAAATAACTAGATGGCCTCTAATTGGCTGAGAGCTCTCAGCCAACCAGCGGCCACCCGGAATGCAAACCGCTGATTGGGTGAGAGTGCTTTCTCTCAGCCAATCAGATGCCAGACAGTCATTTGACATTTTTTTTAAATTCTAATATCAACCGCAGCCCGGCGTGCCTGTCACTGCTCGCTGCTACTCAGCACCCGCCACCTGCCTCACTGATCCTCAATGCATGCGAGGAGAATTAGGACAAGTCGTTCTAATGTATGGGGGCCACATTTCTGATGCAGCCATGTGCTCATTATTATTATGTAAATTATGTATTTTGGAATGAGATTCTGAGAAGTCTGATTATATTAATATAGTGGGATATTGCCTGAATTTAGCACGAAGAAGACTTGGTCATGGGATTCGTACGGAATTTGCGTCTAAATAGTAAACGCCAACTACACAGACTCTGACCAGCACTGCCAGGGTAGCTACTGAGAAGAGGTAAATGCACCTGGCTTACTTACCTGGTAGTGTCCCTATGCCAAACAGGGCAGTGTCCCCTCTCCTTATCTATATCATTAACCAGCTTCACCACTTTGCGGCTTGGACCGGTTTCCGCTACAACAGAACCATGTGGTGTCCCAGTTCATGAAAACCAGCCGCTCATGGATAGAACAAGAAAAATCCCTCCCAGATATCATCAGCTTCTGAGTCCAGAGGAAACTGGGTCAAAGTATCGGATTCATATATTAGATCTATCGATGCGATGTACTAAGCCTTGAGAAGTAATAAAGTGGAGCGAGATAAGCTAATAACCAATCAGCTCCTGTCATTTTTCAAACACAGCCTGTAACATGGCAGTTAGGAGCTGATTGGTTGGCACTTTATAACTCTCCATTTTTTCACTTTTCAAGCTTAGTACATCAGACCATATATCTTTCCTTGTAACCCTTCGATGATTCTCTGTGTGATGCAACATACTGTAGGTTTTGTATTATCTAAAGCCACAATAAACATTTTTTTTAACGAGTTAACACAAATGGTTTAGCAAACTAACGGGGAATTTTATTAATATTATTTTTATTAAAAAGGCTTCACACCATCTCACATTTTTTTCCATTTAAATCTCGCTGCACATGTTACATCAACCAGAATCCCCACTATAATTGCTGTCTTACAGCAGGCTTGCCTACCCTCCCAGAATGGCCGGGAGGCTCCCAAAAATTGGGTCCGGGAAGGTGGGCAAGTCTCCCGTCTGCTGGCCAGAGCCCCCCGCTTCTCCCTACCCTGCCGGTTCAAATACCACAAATCGCGGGTCCGCAGAGAGGGGTCGGGGCTAAAATTACACTTTATTGACATTTCACGTCATTTAAGCCCTCCCCCCTCTCCGCGATCCATGAATCATGGAGTTATATGGCATGGGGGCGGGGCCAAGTGATGTCAGCCTTGGCCCCCGCCCCCGCTGGCGTGTTGCCTCACCGGGCTTCTCCTGGAGAGGTGAAAATAAAAGTAGGCAAGTATGTGTTACGGCACAGGTTCCCGGGCCCTCTGTTGCTGTGTGTTACATCAATATTGTGAATGCTTTTGCAAGAATGTGGAAGTTGCACTGGTGCAAATGACTTTCTATGAAGAAACTTCTGGCTTGTTTGTCAATAAATTGATTATTCTGCTGCCAATTGCAGTATTAGAAACCTGCATGGTGAGTTATCAGTAATAGAAGTCTGGAATATTTATCAACATTTACCACGTTAGCAATTTTACACATTTACCACAGTAGAAATTATAATGTTGACAGCATTGTGTCGACACATGTAACACACCAATGGTTTGCTGTCTGATGAAGTGTCGAAATGGTGTAAATGTCGATAAGCAGTTTTAATCCTAACCCCAACCCAAACATTCCTATTGCCAACATTTTGACATTGGCAACATGTTATACTGTAAAGGTGCCCATACACGTATAAGTCTTAGGTGCGATGAGATGCGCGTACAGCTCAAAAACTATGTTCTGCTCTTACTTTTTGTACTAGATTGCATCTCATTGCATTGCAAAACCTATGCGATGCGATCTATTCCAAATTGCATACAATAATTGCACCGTGTATGGGCACCTTTCATAGGCAAACGCATGAGGGTTTTCTGGCTGTCGGGAAACCCCCCTCCTCTTGCCAAGTGCCTTAAATTGTGACAACAATAGCACTGGTATAAAATATGATCAATAGATCTGCCACCACATCATGCAGTGTAAGGGACAGAGGGGAGCTGCTGCACATGCCCAGTGTACCAGCTTCTTCTACCACATTTACTGCATGTGTGGATCTGAGCCCGCCAAACATCACAATGGACCAGAGAGCAGCTGCCAGGAGAAAGAGACAGGAGCCGTACCATGAAGTGGGAGATTGTAAGCTTAGAAAGTGCAGTACTGGTTCTATTACGTTTGTGTATTTATTATATGTTTAACATTTCCTGACTACTTAACTTATTTAAATGTTTTAAACAGCCGATACTATAGACCAGGGGTGGCCAAACCTGTCCTCAAGATCTACCAACGGTGCATGTTTTACAGGCTACCTGTGGATCTATAGTAGGAATGAATGCAGCAGGTTTTAAAATGTGACAGTTAGTAATGACTACAGCTGTGCACCAGCTAGGTAACCTGGAAAACATGGACCGTTGGTAGATCTTGAGGACCGGTTTGGCCACCCCTGCTATAGACCATCTGTACTGTTAAATATCAATACTGTATTCCATACAGTATCCAGTGTATAAAAATACCAATTTTCAGGGCTGTTACTGCTCCCCAGACTCGCGTACCTACTCCAAAGCCCGGCAGAGTGGGAGATTTTGGATTACATTTGGAAACCCCCCCTCTAAAAATCCTGCGTTTGCCACTTCCTATAGTCGACATTTAAGAGTACTGACATTTTGCAGCCAATATTTTAAAAACATTCCCATTATATCATTCAACGTTCTGGAGCAAATTTCTTGGCCCCAGCAAGCAAGTTCCAGCGTACTGACTCAGATGGTCAATGGCTGCGACCTTCACGAATAATGGTTACTATGGTGATCGGATGCGCAATTGGATTCTGCAAAGCTGAAAGGACTTTTTTTTGTCTTCAGACACTTTGGCCCTCATTCTGACCCATATGCTCCCCTGCGCGTCACAGGGGAGCGATGGTTTGGGACAGCACATGCGCATATGCAGTTAAGTGCATGTACAGGCTCCATTTGTGAGTGGGCGTGGCAAATTGATTAGTCGCCGGCCTTTCCACGCAGAGAAGTGCGGGGGCCTGGGGCGGCGTGGACGGGTAGTGCCCGTGAGAACGCTCAGCTGGGGATTCCCATGGTAATACGGCTGCGACACGTGTGCAGTGGGGGGGGGGGCAGCTGATGTCAATCCTCCATTTGCATGCGTGCGGGGGTATTCGTCGTGCGAGTGGGCGGTCGGGCGGGCTGCGTTTGGTTGGCGAAATTCGCAGCTTTGCAAGTCAGCCAGAATGAGGGCCTTTGTGCAGCTTTAGCATCTATATCTGAATCACGCTGATAGATAAACACAGATACAGTAGGTGCATGCAGTTAGCTCACTGCAAGTATTTACTAACAGTTATTTATATAGCGCTCAAATATTCCGCAGCGCTTCACAAAGAATTATGTCCGTCATTCACATCCGACCCTGCCCTAGTGGCACTTACAATCTATATTCCCTACCACATGTACACGCTAGGGTTACTTTTTATCAGAATCCCATTAAACTGTCAGTATATCTCCATATTATGGGAGGACACCAAAATCCCAGAAGAAACCATTGCAAGCACAGTGAGAACATACAAACTACACACAGTTGGTTCTAGACATTTATCAAAGATGACACCGATTAGCCCTGTGGAAAGTGGAGCAGAATGCAAATGACATCACACAGCACTAATGACAAAGGGACACAGGTAATAGGGGTATTTCTGTCCCCAAATGGCAAATAGCACTTCTGCCAGTGGGGTACTAGCGTATCTGAAGCCTAAGACCTCTTCCAAAGCCCATCTACTCTCCTATACACCAAAGGGTTGCTGTATAGAGATATGTGATACAGCTGTGCCGCCCGATTCCCTCTGATGTCGTCTAATGACCATTCTGTCATTCACCCCCACATAGAACAGTGCGCTTTGTCTTATGACAATTTGTATAAGGGACCCATACACCTGCGCCGGCTTTATGCGTCCTCTGCTGTTACCGGTGTGTTACACCACACTTCCTTTATTCTAAGAAAGCTTGGAGACCAGTATGTGTACATACTTATATTTATATTGTAGGTACTTATGTAATACTAGGTGATTCATCGCGCCCTACGGGCGCTCTTCACACCGGCGTAAGGGGCTACGCCCCTTAATTTGTGAACATTTGTATTGTGAGAAATATGGTTAGAATTGTATGAAAGATGCCCTGTATTGCAGCTTCTGCCAGTGGGTGAGGGTCCAGCGTGGCAGCACAGGAGTACCGGACGGTGGCCCTGAGTCAGTGTCTCCTCCTACTGGGTGGGAGTTAGGGTGCATGAGAGCAGGAGGCTGGGATATGAGGCATGATAGGGGTATGTGGGCAACACAGCGTCAGCGATTACCCAGTGGTGGAAGTTACGGTTCAGGAGAGCAGGAAGCTGGGTAGTGATAGGGGTGTGTGGGCATACGGGGGACTAAAGAGGGTGGTGGACACTGTGCAGCTTCTGCCAGTGGGTGAGGGTCCAGCGTGGCAGCACAGAAATACAGGAGTCAGTGTCTCCTCCGACTGGGTGGGAGTTAGGGTGCATGAGAGCAGGAGGCTGGGCGGTAAAGCATGATAGGGGAATGTGGGCAACACAGGGTGAGCGGGTCTCCACTGGCGGAAGTTACGGGGCAGGAGAACAGGAGGCAGGGCAGTGTCCTCCCACATTGATGGCAAAAGTATTCAACATCGGCCATAAACCATCGATTATTTGAAAATCATTGATGGTCGATGGGCATCCCTAGAACTGGAGGTGGGTGGGGGACAGTATGCAGCTCCCGGCAGTGGGTGAGCGTCTCCTCCCACTGGGAGGGAGTGAGCGTGCATGAGAGCAGGAGGCTGTATAATAGTGGTATGTGGGCAAGACATTGATAAAAGTTGTGGCGCTGGTGCAGAGGGCAGTGGGGAAACCTGCAGTGCGGCAGCCAGGGCCGGATTTCCCACCTAGGGGCGGTACCTGCTTGTGGTGGTACAGGGGGAGGGGGCGGGGGTCCGCAAATCGTGGGCGGGGGCGCGGGGGGGCTTGAATCGTGGGAAGGGGGGTCCGCAAATTGCGGGAGGGGGGTTGTCGGGGTTAGTGAATTGCGGGAGGGGGGGTTGCGGAGGTCCGTGAATTGCGGGAGGGGCGCGTGGGGTGCCGTGAGTCAAGGGGGGGTGGTGCGGGGGTCCGTGAATCACGGGAGGGGTCATGAATCGCAGGAGGGGGGGTCGTGGGGGGGCTGCGAATCGCAGGAGAGAGGGTGTGGGAGGTTGCCGTGAATTGCATGAGGGGGGTGTGAATCAAGGGAGGGTGGGCGCAGGGGGGTGGTGCGGGGGTCCGTGAATCGCGGGAGGGGGCATGAATCGCGGGAGGGGGGGGTCGTGGGGGGTTGCGAATCGCAGGAAGGGGGTGTGGGGGGTGCCATGAATTGCGTGAGGGGGGCATGAATCGCGGGAGGGGGGGTCCCCGAATGTGTGAATTACGGGGCGGTCGCAAATCGCGAGAGGTGCCAAGGGGGCCCGCAAATCGCGGGAGGGGGGCGCTACGGGGGGTTCCGTGAATCGCGGGAGGGGGGGTCGTGGGGGGTTGCGAATCGCAGGAAGGGGGGTGTGGGGGGTGCCGTGAATTGCGTGAGGGGGACATGAATCGCGGGAGGTGGGGTCCCCGAATGTGTGAATTAGGGGGCGGTCGCAAATCGCGAGAGGTGCAGAGGGGGCCCGCAAATCGCGGGAGGGGGGCGCTACGGGGGGTTCCGTGAATCGTGGGAGGGGGCGGCGCGAATTGCGGGAGGGGGGGTCGCAAATCGCAGTAGGGGGGGGGTGTCGGGGGTCGCGGGGGGCCCTTTTAATGCCGGGAGGGGGGTCGCAGGGGTCCCGCGAATCGCGGGAGGGGAGGATGCAGGGGTCCTGCGAATCACGGGAGGGGGCTCGCGGGAGGGAGGGGTCGCTGGGGTCCCGTGATTTGCGGGAGGGTTGCGGGGGTCCCGCGTTTCGCTTGGAGGGGTTGGTCGCGGGGGTCCAGCGAATCGCGGGAGGGGGTGGTCGCGGGGGCCCCTTGAATCGCGGGAGGGGGGTCGCGGGGGTTCCGCGAATCGCGGGAGGGGGGGTTGCGGAGGTCCCGCGAATAACGGGAGGGGGGGTCGCGGGGGTCCCACGACTCGCGGGAGGGGGGAAAGCAGGGGTCCCGCTAATCGCGGGAGGGGGGGGTGCAGGGTCCCGCGAATCGCGGGAGGGGGGGTCGCGGGGGGTCCTGCGAATCGCGGGAGGGGGCTCGCGGGAGGGAGGGGTCGCTGGGGTCCCGCTATTCGCGGGAGGGTTGCGGGGGTCCCGCGTTTCGCGGGAGGGGGTGGTCGCGGGGGTCAAGCGAATCGCGGAGGGGGTGGTCGCGGGGGTCCCGCGAATCGCGGGAGGGGGTTCGCGGGGGTCCTGGCAAAGGGTAGGGATGTGCAGGAGTAATGGTGGATGTTGGCTGTGGAGTAATGGTGGGCGTGTACTGTAGCCCTGGCTGGGCGGGGGGAGGTGATGTCAAGGGGGTGGAACGTCATACACATGAAACTGTTCTACACAGGAACGTTCTCCACAGGGGTTGAGTGACAGATCTGGCTAAATATATAAGAGATCTGGGCTCCCGTTTTTCTTATGAGAACGCGTCCCCTCGCCACGCTTCTGGCACGGTGGCTCGCTGCGCTCGCCACACTATATAAAATCAGCTCCATGCGTAGTTGGATAGTAGGGGTATGAACAAATGGGGTGCATTTAACATGGGAGCCCAGATAATACATAAGTACCATATTGTACAATGGTTGCTCACTTAATGCCGCCTGGATAAACACCCCACCCCCTTGTGCGTGGTGCCAAATCCCCTCAGTACAATGCGAAGGGATGTGTACAAGAACACATCCCCATGCATGCAGCCAGAGGGGAGAACAATCACTCGATAATCACCAACCATCGAAGTACTCTCCCTTTCGGAAATAAAAGTCAGTCTGTAAGGAACTTCAGGCTGCGACAAACCGATTTGTATGGGGAACAAAAGGACATAGATTAGCCAAGTCGATACTAATTAGACGACGAGAGGACGGGGGGCTACAACTTCCATATTTCATAAGCTATTATCACGTAATATATCTGGCTAGAATTGTCTAAATGACGTGTTTCCCTGCCGAAAAACAATGGCCACAGATAATTAGCGCCACCACAGATACACACTCCCACATACTTCCTTGGCTTCTGAAAATCCCTCACCTTAGACACCCCACACTAGACCCAATCCTGAAATGTTGGAAAAAGCATAGATACCTACGCACCTTCAGCCCTAAATTCTCCCTACCCATGCCCTTACTTTCTCACCCAGATATACCACCAGATGCTCTTATTGTAACATCTCTTGCTGCGTGGTCCAAGGCTGGCGTCTCGAGACTGGCACACCTTGTGAGCTCCACGGGTCTTCGTTCCTTCACAGAATTGACCCTTACATACAACCTACCCCCCAATAGCTTCTGGACCTACAGTATTTACAAATACGACATCTCATAACTTCCTCACCACTGCGCCCGATAGGATGGTCACCCGCCCCTTTTGAAAATTTATGCTTAGCCGATTCCTTACCCAAACATTTGATCTCGCAACTATACCAACTTTGTCTATCTAGCCTCTCTCTCCCGGCTCCCAAATTTATCAAAGACTGGCACAAAGACCTACAACATGAACTCTCAGAAGAACAGTGGTCCAGTATATTCAGATACACATTTGCTAGCTCGCCCTCCATTCAGGTACTAGAAACCCAATATAAAATAATGTCCAGATGGTATCGTTGTCCTGAACAAGTACACAGAATGTTCCCATCTGTATCTGCTTTATGCTGGAGATGTAAACAATCGACAGGTACTCCCCTTCACATCTGGTGGCAATGCAACCTGCTATCTGGCTTCTGGCAGAAAATCACTCAGGAACTCACGGATCACCCAGTCCCAGAGACCCCTGAATTTTGGCTACTTAGTTTGATGGAGATGCCACTATCCCAATACAAAAACTCGCTGCTACGCCACTTGGTGAACGCAGCGAGAGCTACCATTCCCTGCTTCTGGATGACATCCATCCAACCACCAATATGTCGATGGCTACAAAGAGTTGATTTTTATATGAACATGGAAGATATCACCTCCACCTTTCCAAACTCATCCACTAGGTTCACTACCACCTGGGCGGCTTGGTTTACCTTTAAGGAATCACCTCTATACAAAACTCATATGACACAGACCGATTCACACCAGTAACACGTTGGCTTACCCACTCCCCTCCACCCCAACCCTCCTACCTCCCTCTTCTCTCTTCACCTCTTTCTCTCATATACTTTATTTCATGCATACGTAAACTCTGTAGAGAATGTCTTTGACATACAAATGTATATTTGGTTGTTATTTAGCAGTATCTACTAGTTATTCTGAGTCCATACATTGCATTGTGACCTCTGCATACACGTATTTTCTGACTCTTGTTGAAAACCAATAAAAATTAGTTTACAAAAAAAAAAAAGTCAGTCTGTACTGATTTATATTTCTTTCGGTGTTCGCCGAATAGGGTGCGGGCGCTGACGCATCAACCCACCACTGTTCCCAGGGGAATGCTTGGACCGGTTTCCGCTACAACAGAACCATGTGGTGTCCCCGTTCTTTATGAAAACCAGCCGCTCATGGATAGAACAAGAAAGATCCCTCCCAGATATCATCAGCTTCTGAGTCCAGAGGAAACTGGGTCAAAGTATCGGATTCATATATTAGGTCTATCGATGCGATGTACTAAGCCTTGAGAAGTAATAAAGTGGAGCGAGATAAGCTAATAACCAATCAGCTCCTGTCATTTTTCAAACACAGCCTGTAACATGGCAGTTAGGAGCTGATTGGTTGGCAATTTATAACTCTCCATTTTTTCACTTTGTAAGCTTAGTACATCAGACCTAGGCCCTTATTCTGGTTGGTGCGGCCGGAGCCGCACACGGTGCTCCGGCCGCACAAACCAATCCCCGCCCACGAGACGGATCGCCACGGCCGTCCGTACACGGACGGCTGGCGATCCGCATAAAAATGGTGGGGCGTACGCCTCCACCATGGTGGGAGCTGCCCCCTGCATTCGATGGTCGTCGACCATCGAAGGCAGGGCCGCACGCCACAGCAGCTCCCTCAAGCTGAGACCACACGGACAATCGTCCGTGTGATAGCTTGTATGGGGGCTGAGAGCTGACATCCGGCGACGTCAGCTTTCCGCCCCCATCAGTGGCGTCATGCCCTGATTAGCATGCATACGCCCCGCGTTTGCATGGGAACGCCCATGAAACGCGGGGCGTATACATAGGGAAATGAGGGTATGAAGCCCCTCACGCCCCTATACGCCCCCTTTGCGGCGGACGAAATACGTCTGCGGCGAATGGGGCTGCACATGCGCAGATTGACCTCTGCGCATGTGCAGACTAAAAACATCGGCGGTACGGCCGCACGCGGGCCGTACCGTCCGATTTAGAATAAGGGCCCATATAACTTTCCTTCTAACCCTTCGATGATTCTCTGTGTGATGCACCATACTGTAGGTTTTGTATTATCTAAAGCCACAATAAACATTTTTTTTTACGAGTTAACACAAATGGTTTAGCAAACTAACGGGCAATTTTATTAATATTATTTTTATTAAAAAGGCTTCACACCATCTCACATTAATTTTCCATTTAAATCTCGCTGCACATGTTACATCAACCAGAATACCCACTATAATTGCTGTCTTACAGCAGGCTTGCCTACCCTCCCAGAATGGCCGGGAGGCTCCCAAAAATCGGGTCCGGGAAGGTGGGCAAGTCTCCCGTTTGCTGGCCAGAGCCCCCCGCTTCTCCCTACCCTGCTGGTTCAATAACCACAAATTGCGGGTCCGCAGAGAGGGGTCGGGGCTAAAATTACACTTTATTGACATTTCACGTCATTTAAGCCCTCCCCCCTCTCCGCGATTGATGAATCATGGAGTTTTATGGCATGGGGGCGGGGCCAAGTGATGTCAGCCTTGGCCCCCGCCCCTGCTGGCGTGTTTCCTCACCGGGCTTTTCCTGGAGAGGTGAAAATCAAAGTAGGCAAGTATGTGTTACGGCACAGGTTCCCGGGCCCTCTGTTGCTGTGTGTTACATCAATATTGTGTATGCTTTTGCAAGAATGTGGAAGTTGCAATGGTGCAAATGATTTTCTATGAAGAAACTTCTGGCTTGTTTGTCAATAAATTGATTATTCTGCTGCCAATTGCAGCATTAGAAACCTGCATGGTGAGTTATCAGTAATAGAAGTCTGGAATATTTATCAACATTTACCACGTTAGCAATTATACACATTTACCACATTAGCAATTATAATGTTGACAGCATAGTGTCGACACATGTAACACACCAATGGTTTGCTGTCTGATGAAGTGTCGAAATGGTGTAAATGTCGATAAGCAGTATTATATCTAACCCCAACCCAAACATTCCTATTGCCAACATTTTGACATTGGCAACATGTTATACTGTAAAGGTGCCCATACACGTATCAGTCTTAGGTGCGATGAGATGCGCGCACAGCTCAAAAAGTATGTTCTGCTCTTACTTTTTGTACTAGATTGCATCTCATTGCATTGCAAAACCTATGCGATGCGATCTATTCCAAATTGCATACAATAATTGCACCATGTATGGGCACCTTTCTCACATGGGGGTTTTGTGGCTGTCGGGAAACCCCCCTCCTCTTGGCAAGTGCCTTAAATTGTGACAACAATAGCTGGTATATAATATGATCAATAGATCTGCCACCACATCATGCAGTGTAAAGGCCCCCATACATTAGTCCGACTTGTCCTAGGGACAAGTCGGACCTGATTTCCCCTGCAGCTCCCCAGGAGGGGGAAGCACGATTAGGCACTTGATGTGCCAAGCTTTGCATATGATAAATCGCATGGATTTATCATATGCAGTCCCCGGGGAGCAGCAGGTGGAGGGAGCCGTGCGGGGGACGGCAGCGGGATGCCGGCTAATTGAGAGCCAAGCAGGGAGAGGCTACATAGGGACCCGGGCAGGAGGAAGCTGTGTTGCGGTGGGGTGACAGCGGGAGGCGAGCAGGGAGAACTTGATGACAGGATGCTGGCTGCCGGGCAGCGCCGCAGCGGCGGGAGCCGGGAGGAACAGATAACTTGAAAAAAAAAAAAACGCCCATAGAGATGACTAGCAAGCCATTGATTGGCTGAGAGAGGTCTGCGAGCGGGTGGTCGGGCGGGCTGCGTTTGGTTGGCGAAATTCACAGCTTTGCAAGTCAACCAGAATGAGGGCCTTTGTGCAGCTTTAGTATCTCTATCTGAATCACGCTGATAGATAAACACAGATACAGTAGGTGCATGCAGTTAGCTCACTGCAAGTATTTACTAACAGTTATTTATATAGCGCTCAAATATTCCGCAGCGCTTCACAAAGAATTATGTCCGTCATTCACATCCGTCCCTGCCCTAGTGGACCTTACAATCTATATTCCCTACCACATGTACACGCTAGGGTTACTTTTTATCAGAATCCCATTAAACTGTCAGTATATCTCCATATTATGGGAGGACAACAAAATCCCAGAAGAAACCATTGCAAGCACAGTGAGAACATACAAACTACACACGGTTGGTTCTAGACATGTATCAAAGATGACACCGATTAGTCCTGTGGAAAGTGGAGCAGAATGCAAATGACATCACACAGCACTAATGAGAAAGGGACACAGGTATTAGGGGTATTTCTGTACCCAAATGGCAAATAGCACTTCTGCCAGTGGGGTACTAGCGTATCTGAAGCCCATCTACTCTCCTATACACCAAAGAGTTGCTGTATAGAGATATGTGATACAGCTGTGCCGCCCGATTCCCTCTGATGTCGTCTAATGACCATTCTGTCATTCACCACCCACATAGAACAGTGCGCTTTGTCTTATGACAATTTGTATAAGGGACCCATACACCTGCACCGGCTTTCCGCTGGCCGGATGCGATGATCAGGAATCCGTCAGTAGATCGGAGATATCTAGCATGTTAAATAGTCCCAATTCCTCAATCCAAGCCGGTATCGGGGGAATCAGGAATTTCTGCATGGTTAATATCCCCGACGCTTTATTATACTGTATGGGTCCTCTGCTGTTACCGGTGTGTTACACCACACTTCCTTTATTCTAAGAAAGCTTGGAGACTAGTATGTGTACATACTTATATTTATATTGTACAATGGTCGCTCACTTAATGCCGCCTGGATAAACACCCCCCCCCCCCCCTTGTGCGTGGAGCCAAATCCCATCAGTACCATGCAAGGGGATGTGTACAAGAACACATCCCCATGCATGTAGCCAGAGGGGAGAGCAATTATTCGATGGTCGCCAACCATCGAATTACTCTCCCCTTCGGAAATAAAAGTCAGTGTGTACTGATTTTTTTTTCTGTCGCTGTCCGCCGAATAGGGTGCGGGCGCTAACGCATCAACCCGCCACTATACCCAGCGGAATGCCCGGCATCTTTACGGGGAGCGCATACAACACATGCCGTTCCCCTGCCACCACCCCTGCACTTTCCCAATGCTTCTGCCCCCCCCCCCCCCCCCCCCCTCAGAGAATGGCCCGGCTGGTGTGTAACTCGCCGAAGCCGTTCGCTGATGGGGTTTGCACATGCGCAGAAATACCCATGGGCAAATCCTGATGGTCAGGATGAGGGAACCAGAATTGGCCCTAATGTCTACTTGTATTTTGTACTTCACAGCTTAACATGACATTCCGCTGGGATGTGCAATTGGTCGGTCACCATGGAATCATTTCTGCCCCGCACGCAAGGCTGTGAATGGATGTTTATGCAAAACACCCATTTGCATGCGTGCGGGGGTATATGTCATGCGAACGGGCGGTCGTGCGGGCGGCGTTTGGTTGGCTCGCAAAGCTGCGAAATTCACAGCTTTGCCAGTCAACCAGAATGAGGGCCTTTGTGCAGCTTTAGCATCTCTATCTGAATCACGCTGATAGATAAACACAGATTCAGTAGGTGCATGCAGTTAGCTCACTGCAAGTATTTACTAACAGTTATTTATATAGCGCTCAAATATTCCGCAGCGCTTCACAAAGAATCATGTCTGTCATTCACATCCGTCCCTGCCCTAGTGGCACTTACAATCTATATTCCCTACCACATGTACACGCTAGGGTTACTTTTTATCAGAATCCCATTAAACTGTCAGTATATCTCCATATTATGGGAGGACAACAAAATCCCAGAAGAAACCATTGCAGGCATAGTGAGAACATACAAACTACACACGGTTGGTTCTAGACATGTATCAAAGATGACACCGATTAGTCCTGTGGAAAGAGGAGCAGAATGCAAATGACATCACACAGCACTAATGAGAAAGGGACACAGGTATTAGGGGTATTTCTGTACCCAAATGACAAATAGCACTTCTGCCAGTGGGGTACTAGCGTATCTGAAGCCCATCTACTCTCCTATACACCAAAGAGTTGCTGTATAGAGATATGTGATACAGCTGTGCCGCCCGATTCCCTCTGATGTCGTCTAATGACCATTCTGTCATTCACCACCCACATAGAACAGTGCGCTTTGTCTTATAACAATTTGTATAAGGGACCCATACACCTGCACCGGCTTTCCGCTGGCCGGATGCAATGATCAGGAATCCGTCAGTTGATCGGAGATATCTAGCATGTTAAATAGTCCCAATTCCTCAATCCAAGCCGGTATCGAGGGAATCAGGAATTTCTGCATGGTTAATATCCCCGACGCTTTATTATACTGTATGGGTCCTCTGCTGTTACCGGTGTGTTACACCACACTTCCTTTATTCTAAGAAAGCTTGGAGACCAGTATGTGTACATACTTATATTTATATTGTAGGTATTTATGTAATATCTGGGCTCCCGTTTTTCTTATGAGACCGCGTCTCCTCGCCACGCTTCGGGCACGGTGGCTCGCTGCGCTCGCCACACTATATAAAATCAACTCCATGCGTAGTTGGATAGTAGGGGTATGAAAAAATGGGGTGTATTTAACATGGGAGCCCAGATAATACATAAGTACCATATTGTACAATGGTTGCTCACTTAATGCCACCTGGATAAACACCCCACCCCCTTGTGCGTGGTGCCAAATCCCCTCAGTACCATGCAAGGGGATGTGTACAAGAACACATACCCATGCATACAGCCAGAGGGGAGAACAATCAATCGATAATCGCCAACCATCGAAGTACTCTCCCTTTCTGAAATAAAAGTCAGTCTGTACTGATTTATATTTCTGTTGGTGTCCGCCGAATAGGGTGCGGGCGCTGACGCATCAACCCACCACTGTTCCCAGGGGAATGCCCGGCATCTTTACGGGGAGCTCATACAATGCATGCCGTTCCCTTGCCACCACCCCTGCACTTTCCCGATGCTTCTGCCCCCCTCCCCCCCCCCCCCCTCAGAGAATGGCCCGGCTGGTGTGTAACTCGCCGAAGCCGTTCGCTGACGGGGTTTGCACATGCGCAGAAATACCCATGGGCAAATCCTGACCATCAGGCCGGGGCCGAGGGTCAGGATGAGGGAACCAGAATCGGCCCTAATGTGTACTTGTATTTTGTACTTCACAGCTTAACATGACATTCCGCTGGGATGTGCAATTGGTCGGTCACCATCGAATCATTTCTGCCCCGCACGCAAGGCTGTGAATGGATGTTTATGCAAAACACCCATTTGCATGCGTGCGGGGGTATATGTCATGCGAACGGGCGGTCGTGCGGGCGGCGTTTGGTTGGCTCGCAAAGCTGCGAAATTCACAGCTTTGCCAGTCAGCCAGAATGAGGGCCTTTGTGCAGCTTTAGCATCTCTATCTGAATCACGCTAATAGATAAACACAGATACAGTAGGTGCATGCTGTAAGCTCACTGCAAGTATTTACTAACAGTTATTTATATAGCGCTCAAATATTCCGCAGCGCTTTACAAAGAATTATGTCCGTCATTCACATCCGTCCCTGCCCTAGTGGCACTTACAATCTATATTCCCTACCACATGTACACGCTAGGGTTACTTTTTATCAGAAGCCAATTAAACTGTCAGTATATCTCTATATTATGGGAGGACACCAAAATCCCAGAAGAAACCATTGCAGGCATAGTGAGAACATACAAACTACACACAGTTGGTTCTGGACATGTATCAAAGATGACACCAATTAGCCCTGTGGAAAGTGAAGCAGAATGCAAATGACATCACACAGCACTAATGACAAAGGGACACAGGTATTAGGGGTATTTCTGTACCCAAATGGCAAATAGCACTTCTGCCAGTGGGGTACTAGCGTATCTGAAGCCCATCTACTCTCCTATACACCAAAGGGTTGCTGTATAGAGATATGTGATACAGCTGTGCCGCCCGATTTCCTCCGATGTCGTCTAATGACCATTCTGTTATTCACTACCCACATAGAACAGTGCGCTTTGTCTTATGACAATTTGTATAAGGGACCCATGTAGTAGTAGTAGTAGTACGTTTATTTATAAGGCGCCACAAAGTGTCCGCAGCGCCGTACATAGCAAACAAAAAAAAAAATTACAAGGTAACGTACAGGGTGTGTTGAAAGATACAGTATAAATAGGGGTATAGCTGGTAGAACTAAAATCAGCATCAGTTCAGAAGTAGGTGTGGAAATTGTCAAGGAGACTGAAGATGAAGTAGAGGAAGGGAAGAACAGGACAGGAGCACAGGTGAGGTAATGAGGTAGGGTGAGTACGTGAGGAAGGAGGGCCCTGCTCATAAGAGTTAACATACTAAAAATAGGTGGGTGGACGAACAAAATACAATAGGATAAGTAGGAACGGAGGGGAACGGAGGCAGGTTAGGAGGAGGGATAGGCTAGTCGAAAAAAGTGGGTTTTGAGGGAGCGCTTGAAGGAGGTAAGGGAATCAGATAGCCTGATGGGTGGCGGGAGGTTGTTCCAGTGCAGGGGGGCAGCGCGAGAGAAATCTTGGACACGGGAGTGGGAGGAGGTGATTAGGTGAGAGGTCAGTCGGCGGTCAGCGATGGAGCGAAGAGGACGGGAGGGAGTGTGGATAGAGATCAGTGAAGAGAGGTAGGGAGCTGTGGAGGAGGAGAGAGCCTTGTAGGTGGTGGTGAGGAGTTTAAAGAGAACTCGGAAAGGAATGGGGAGCCAGTGAAGAGATAAACAGAGGGGGGAGGCGGAGGTAGAGCGGCGGGAGAGGAAGATGAGCCTAGCAGCAGCGTTAAGAATGGATTGGAGAGGTGCGAGGCGGGTGAGAGGTAGCCCAGAGAGAAGGAGGTTGCAGTAGTCAAGGCGGGAGATGACAAGAGAGTGAATGAGAATTTTGGTTGCGTCAGTGGAGAGGAATGGTCTGATGCGTGAGATGTTGCGTAGGTGAAAGCGGCAAGACTGTGAGAGAGCACGAATGTGGGGGGTGAAAGAGAGGGAGGAGTCAATGATGACACCGAGGCACCTGCACCGGCTTTCCGCTGGCCGGATGCGATGATCAGGAATCCGTCAGTAGATCGGAGATATCTAGCATGTTAAATAGTCCAAATTCCTCAATCCAAGCCGGTATCGGGGAACCAGGAATTTCTGCATGGTTAATATCCCGACGCTTTATTATACTGTATGGGTCCTCTGCTGTTACCGGTGTGTTACACCACACTTCCTTTATTCTAAGAAAGCTTGGAGACCAGTATGTGTACATACTTATATTTATATTGTACAATGGTCGCTCACTTAATGCTGCCTGGATAAACATCCCCCCCCCCCCCTTGTGCGTGGTGCCAAATCCCATCAGTACCATGCGAGGGGATGTGTACAAGAACACATCCCCCATGCATGCAGCCAGAGGGGTTCGCTGACGGGGTTTGCACATGCGCATAAATACCCATGGGCAAATCCTGACCATCAGGTAGGGGCCGAGGGTCAGGATGAGTGAACCAGAATCGGCCCCAATGTGTACTGGTATTTTGTACTTCGCAGCTTAACATGACATTCCGCTGGGATGTGCGATTTATCTAGGTTTACATTGCTAGGAAGGTTTACAGAATGTAAATACATGAGCACAGGCTGAATGTCAAAATTCTTCTGTGTTGGTAGAACATGAACCAAAACCTCTTGCGGAATCTGTGATGAAGAACCGCAATCATTGGGTAACAGAGGAAAATGGGGAGGTTGATGGTCATACGCACAAGACTGTATGTAATAGAACCCCTGTCTATTGATCTACTTCATTAGGACCTCACACTGTTCAACTCCTTTGAAGTTGTTCTATATCATTTTTATTTCCATCACGAGTTTTTGTATTTTATGGCTGCTTGCAGTGACACTCACTTTATTGGAGTTCCCATGTCCTACCACAATCTTTCTACTCCTTTATCTATATGTTAGGAGAATTGGTAAATTCTCATCTCACACACACATGCTTCATTCACATTATGTTTGATCCTATCACATGCATACTAAGTGTGCCTCACACCTCATTGACTACTATATATAGGAATATGATTAATATTCCTCCCTCTTTTTACTACATTCCATGACAATTATTCTTTGAATTTTCCCTCAATCATGCATACACATTTGAGACAATGTATACAACCCAGTCTCCATCATAGGCCTGATCGGCCACCCAGTCACCGGGACAAAATGAATATGGGATGCAAATCACGGCCTATTTTCCAGTTTTTGTGTATTAATATATATTTCTTCTCTCTCATGCTCTATCTTTTGCAATACTGTAACCTCGTATATTCAACCTCACGACAGACACTCTGGATGAGCAATACGTCATCACGGAAACACAGATGCCTCCTCAATGTTCCACATATACACTTAGGTATATTAATTATGTTCCCTGACTCGTGTGGCACTTATTTTTCGGAAGTGATGGCAGGGCTGTCACCCAAATCCCCCTAGAGTCCTTACCCAGCATCTCTGGGTCGGTCTTGGCTTTAATAAGTGAGCAACCCGGCAGGAGCAGGCAGATGATACACATGGGACATGCCTACAGGTCTGTGGCACCCACCTACCCATATGTTCTTTAAAGGTGACTCCGATCCTCGGATCTCTCCACAAACCGCACCGAACATATGTATGTAAATCTGTTTGTGTATATAACAGTAACCTTAACAACCCCACACCCAATGAGGTGATTCGCTGGACAAGTGACGGCAGCTCAACTACGCCAGCACCGACACGCCCACCAACCTCCCACTGACGGATCTCTCCACAAACCGCACTGAACATAAGTCCGATTGTGTACATAACAGTAACCTTAACAACCCCACACCCAATGAGGTGATTCGCTGGACAAGTGACAGCAGCTCAACAACGCCAGCACTGACACGCCCACCAACGTCCCGCTGACGTTTGGTGACGCGTCACCATGACGACCACCACATCCCGGATGGGTGTGGATGTACACACATCCGAAGACACGCCCCGACCCGCCTCTGATTGGCGGAGTGGGCAACACGCCGGGGGCTCGAGATACGGCTACCGCCGCCATTGGCCCGTGCGTTACCAGGACGACCGCAGCTTCAATGCGGCAATGCCGGAGGTGATATGACGCGCCCCAGACACGCCCCGATCTGCCGATGATTGGCTGACAGGAGGCAACATGCCGGGGGCTCGACATGCGGCCACCGCCGCCATTGGCCCGTTCAATTATGACGCCTCAGACCGGGGTTAAAGGCTACACCTACTGGAGATGAGCCCTAGCACCACTATGATTGGCCATAGGTGATCATGTGCGCTAGAGGCGCGAAAAACGGCGCAAACCGTGATTGGTCCATCTATTTCCATATGGGGTATTTAAACCCATACAATCCACAGGCAGGTTGGCCCTGAAGAAGCTTAACTGCGAAGCGCGTGCCGGCTAGCGGTGCGCAGGCAGTTGTGCTGTTTATTATTTTCTATACTTATGCATTTTGATTTATGTACTACAGTGTGTAACCTTGGAAGCCCTTATAAGGGCTCCAACGCATACCTGTACCTCAGTGGATATACCCCACCTTGGGATATCCCACTCTCTTTGCTACTCTCCGTCTAAATAACCATCAGCGGTGGTTGTGTTTCCACACTCCACCCCAGAATCCTTACCCTAAACTGGTTTATCAACTTGCCGTGTCACTAGGTTTTGAGGTTGAGGTCTCTCTGCCATTGGGACAGAGGTGACACCCCATTACTGGACACCGGCACCCCAGCTTGTGAGGTATATACACCAGGTGACATATACAGCACCTGAGATTCTGTATTCAGACGTATCAGAGAGCCATCAGTGGTGACTGTGTTTTCCCTGGTCCACAGACAGGGACACACTTCACCCTAGAATCTATATCAACAGCTGTTCGGGCACCGGGCCACACCACTATTGGTCGTGGGTTCGAGGTCTCTCTGCTATTCAGACAGAGGTGACACCCCATCATTAGACCCTAGTGGCGCAACTGCCTGGTATATGTGTCTGTTCTTTATATATACAGCACTCAAGATTCTGTTCTGTGTCATGGTACACTGAGGTACACTGAGGTCCTACCCCATGTGGAGCTATTAGCAATTTGATAGCTGAGCTCCTCTGGGCACCCCAGCAATTCGGTTAGCAGGCAGAGATCACAGATCCACTGCATGAACTGGGGCATCTACACACTGGCCAGCCTTTATACGTCATAATAAACTTACAGCCATACCTGCCTGCCACCTTAGTTTTAATATAAGTGTGTTACCCCACCCAGTCATGTTATATGTTTTTTAACTATTTTTTCGCAGCCTTTTATATGAATTGTAATAAAAGTTATTTTTTACATACTTACCTTATCTTTACGGTGCACCCACACAAGGACACTCTTTCTCTTCTCTACCCTCATGCATTGGGTAACAGATGCTGTGAGCTCATGTCCCAGACAGCTGGGTTCCTCTTCGGTGTTTAACTGGACAAAAATAACATGAATTATTAACAAACCTGTTTATGGTCTATTAAAGAGTCAGATGTTGGCATTATTCTGGTTCACTCGCAAAGGTAAATTCCTTCTCAAATGGACAAAACCATGTGCACTGCAGGTGGGGCAGATGTAACATGTGCAGAGAGTTAAGGCCCATACACACACTAAGATGTCTTCTTAATGATGATGAACGACCCCATTATAAATTACCAACCAAACAAAGGTGAAAATGAATGATGGTAGTTAACGATGTGACACATTGTGGAGTGTGTATGGACCTTTAGATTTGGGTGGGGGTTTACTTCAAAGTGAGATCTATATGCAGTGTAAAAATAAAGCCGTCAGTGCCTTTTTGCAGATGACACAAAGGTATGCAACAGGGTAGACACACCAGGAGGGGTAAAACAAATGAGTGAGGATCTAGGCAGATTAGAGAAATGGTCAAGAGAATGGCAACTACAGTTTAATGCCAAAAAAATGCAAAATCATGCACTTGGGTCTCAGAAATCCAAAGACTCAATATAGTATAAATGGCACTATAATGGAAACTACTGAGGAAGAGAGGGATCTAGGTGTCACTATTTCAGGGGACTTAAAAGCAGGTAGGCAATGTAACAAAGCAATGAAGAAGGCAAGTCAGATGCTTGGTTGCATAGGGAGAGGTATCAGCAGTAGAAAGAAAGAAGTAATAATGCCACTGTATAGGTCATTGGTACGACCTCACCTAGAGTATTGTGTTCAGTTCTGGAGGCCATATCTCCAGAAGGATATAAATACATTAGAGACTGTACAAAGAAGAGCAACTAAAATGGTGCATGGCCTACATCACAAAACGTACCAGGGAAGACTAAAATATCTTAATATGTATACTTTAGAGCAGAGAAGGGAAAGGGGGGACATGATAGAAACTTTCAAATATATCAAGGGCTTTAACAAGGTACAGGTGGGAGACATTCTTCACTGGAAGAGGAGCAACAGAACACGAGGACATGCACTGAAACTAGAGGGAGGAAGATTCAGGGGAAATGCGAGGAAGAATTTTTTCACAGAAAGAGTAGTAGATAAGTGGAATAGCCTCCCAACAGAGGTGGTAGACGCAAATACAGTAGTACAATTTAAACATGCTTGGGATAAGCATATTGATATCCTTACAAAAAAATGCTGGCCATGGCAGTCACTCAAACTCTGCTTGAGAGAACATCAATGGCAATGAATCCAGGATCAACAGTTTTGACCAAACAACAGTTGGGCAAATGGACTCCAGTTCCACCATGAGTGCATTGTGGCCAAGCAGATGGTGGCTTTTTTTGTGGCCATGTCTGGTCATGTAGCTATTGTAACATACGTACATAAAGCACTGTCTCTAGGGACTGGTACACAAACTAATGCCTGACACAAGTGCTGGAATCCATTTTCAGTCCCGGGAATAATGTCCCGGAATTGGCATCCCTAATTGTGGTTCTTCATCATCGGACCATGCCATCAGGACCACCTACAGTACCTGAGGCTCATCGAAACCGCCCAGACATAAAGTCAGTAACTAAAAAAGTAAATCAATATAAATGTTATTGCAACGTTTTCCATTTTTGGACATCACTCTTTACCAACGTTGTCATACATTTTACATGTAACAATGATAAGTTAAAAAAAAAAGAAAAAGAGGAAAATAGATTTCAGGAAAGAGAATTTTACAACTAAAAAAGGAAGTTTATATCTCTATTTATCTTGCTGGCTTTCCACAGAAGACTTGCAGCATCATCAACATCATCATATGAAAATCTGTGAATCGGTACCTTCTGATATTAACAAAATTAGCTGATTAAAGGAATACCAAGACTCAAGTTACCTTAGCGAATTGTGACACTGAATCACTGAATTGCAACACTCACTTTCCTCTATATAAGATGTGGCTGTAAATGGCACAAGACAGTGCAGGTTCCGTAAGCTGACTGTCACAATGCTGCACGTACAGACTTTCATCCTTATTTCGTTGTGCTATGGCGCCCTTGGCCGACCAAGACCCCATAAGAATACTAACATGTCTACCCAGGATCAGAAGTTTGCAGAGGTACGTTAAAAAAATACCACAAAAAAATCTCAAATTTATAAAAAAGTTAACCTATAGCGTAAAATGCTAAAATACTATACAGGCGAAATACATATAGCCAAAATGCATCAAATATTATTTTATGAATGCATTTTAATCATTGCCAAATGTACAATGGAAAAGACTCATTATGTAACAATAGCCTTTTGCTACATTACTCTGTGTTTTTTGTGCTCCAAAGGGGCTCATTTACTAAAGATGGGTTTACGAACGCACAAGTGTTGCCCATAGCAACCAAACAGTTTCTGGCTATTTTTTTTTATCTTGTACACACTAGAAGAGTATATCTAGAATTTAAACAGTTGCTATGGGCAACATCACCAATTTTGAAAATCTGCACGGTAGTAAATTTACCCTTAAGGCGTTATATCTTGAACACGGAACACATAGCAAACAGCCTAATTTAAATTAGACAAATTTCTTGGTCTATAGCTATTCTATTATGTGAAATGAATGACTGCCAGTTAATTGAGTATTGTAGAACAAAGTGGATGCACTTTTTTTTATTAATTTATCAAATTGGATAATTGCATAAAAATGTGGACATCAATTAATTATGGGTAGAATCATTAATTAGGACTTATTTTTCATCTTATTTTAACTCTGCCAAACAATAATTGTGTTTTTGGTGGTATGCGAGAATGAGGCATTTAATAATTGTTGCATAATAGATTAGGCTTATTTATTTACTTATTTAAAAAAATAGAAGGGTTTATGTCAGTGTTTTTCAACCACTGTGCTGTGGCACATTAGTGTGACTTGAGCTGTTCTCAAGTGTGCCCCCAGATCTACAGATGCCCAAACCAGTTTACAGCCACCAGCAGTTCAACTGTTATTTACTGATCTCTTCTTTTCATGTAAATGGCCAATGTATTTTTTTTTTTGTTACCTGTGGGGACCAGTGTGATTGTCTCTTATATGGTGCCCAATAGGTTTGTTTTTTTTCCTGTAGCGGCCAATGTGTTTTGCCTTGTGGGCAGGGCCGGCGCTACCCACTCAGCAGCTCCTGCAAAGCAGGGAGGCGCCATGCTGAAAAGGCGCTGTCTCCCTCCCTGCTCTGCTAAAGCTGCCTCAGCCCTCACTGTCACTGCCTCCTGCACGCTGCCCACAGCGCCTGTCTGACAGCGGGCAGGCGGCAGTATAAAGAGCTGCTCCCTGCACCGCGAGTGCACACAGCCTGCAAACCGCCCGCAGTGCCTGTCTGACAGCGGGCTGCAGTTTGGATACGGACACTTGCGCTGAGGCATGTAGCGCTGTCTGTGAATGCCTGGATGACATGTCGGGGGAAATTTACTAAAGGAAATTTGTAAAAAAATAGGTATATTTGTATCCAGAAATACACTTATTTTTGGCATTTACTATCCCGAAAATACGGCAATTTGTATTCATATTGATGTGCTATCAATACGAATACGAATTGCTGTATTTTTGGGATAGTAAATGCCCAAAATAAGTGTATTTCTGGATACAAATACACCCATTTTTTACAAATTTCCTTTAGTAAATTTACCCCGTCATGTCCAGATTCGCCCCCTACCCATTGCTCCCTGCGCCTGTCAGCTGTTAATCAAATGACGAACAGGCAGCAGCGCCGCCTCCCCTTCCTTCCCTCTTCTCAGTGTGCTGTGCCAGTGCCATTGCCAGTCCTCAACACTCCACCCCCTCTATATCCTCCCCTCTTCTTCCATCTCTCCCCTCCTTTCCCCCTCAGTCCCATACACGCTGCAACAGCAGTGTGCAATGCGATGTGCACTCCTGCGGGCATCACATCGCACAGTACAAATAGTATAATGTGCTGCACATACTTTTTGTACTGCTTTCGGATCGCACACACATTGCATTCATGCCGTGCGATGCGATCTAGCCCATAACGTATGCGATTCTCGTAGCGTGTATGGGCACCTTTAGTGCCTGCAACATTTTGCGGACACAGCACCGAGATGGTGTATGCATACATGTACATGCACCCGAGATCCTCCATAGGATCGCATGTTGCATATGCTTCCACAATCGGGCTGCAGCTTGTTGCAATGGCAAGGTGAAAGGGCGCAAAATTTATGGTTTGCAGGAGGGCGCCGAACACCCTAGCACCGGTACTGCTTGTGGGGATCTCATGGCAAATTTAAAATCTTTTTTAGTGTGTCACAACTTAAAAGGTTGAAAATCACTGGTCTATGTTATAAAATAGTGACTTCTCCCCTCGGAGATGTCACATAGTGTATGGGGGCCAATAGGGAGGGTACACATCTAAATGACAGGCAGTTGTGCTGATGGTAGGGGCAATTTCCCTTCACCAAGGGCTATCACAGATAGCTCATACACATCAAAAGCTTGAATGAATGACGGAATGATGTATCATAGCATCATTTATTAACATGCACAGCTTCATGCATGGTTTCGTTTGACTGACTGTGCAACAAGATCATTGTAGCATATTGTTTATGAGCAGCGGGAAATCAGGCATACACACTTGACAATATGCACAATTTTTCGCTCCAAATTGCCTGAAAACAACAAACCGTGGTGATATCGGCTTAGTGTGTGTCCGACCTAACTATAAAACAGCATTGCCACAAAACCAACACATGGAATTAGCGGCAAAAAGGCTTCAGATGTGAAGAACTTTTTTCCAATGTTTCGGGCAATTTTTTTTTTAACGGGAATCCTATAAGTCGCCAGTGTGTTTTCACGTTCCGAAAAAGTTGGCACTTATCAGTGATTTTGTTTTGCATACCTGAGGCAGGTGCAGCATAATCCCTGATAAGCTTCAGCTAGCACTGGGTTTTCGGGTACAATAGGATAGCCCGCGGCAACAAAATTACCACGGGTAAATGAATAATACCCATATTGTACAGCTAATTTCTGATGCCCCTTTTGGCCAACTCTGCAGTTACAAACTGATGGATCTTAGCGGGTGATTCAGGATCAATCGCTAAGCAGTGGTCGTTCGCTGCTTAGCGAGTGGCTTAACGCCATCCGTCACCCGGGCGACTGGAACACCAATAATGGCTGGAACACCAATGATGCATATTCATCCCATGGGCGGGATGTAATGGGGCCTGACTTTGGCGGCCGCTCGGGATGCCGAATGAACTCAAATTAATTTTTTAAGGGTCGATGATTTACAAGGCATGGTTCGTCAGCCTGCTTGGCCACCGGACTCAGGCGTCATTGCAACCGGCCCCATGTGTTACATAACTGTGTGTAAGTATTACTATGCGCAGACTAATGCTGTTGCAATTTGTTTTTGTTTTCTTTAAGGAGTACTTAAACAAGTTCTATACATCCGGCAGCAAAGAAAAAAACACATTTGTCGACAGGATTAAAGAAATGCAGAAATTCTTTGGAATGAAAATGACAGGGGTCCTGACCACCGAGACTATGACTATGATGAAAGCCCCCAGATGTGGGATGCCAGATGTGTCAGCGTTCACGGCGTTCCCCGGAAGACCCAGATGGCAACAAACCGCCCTCACCTATAGGTGAGTTCCACCTGGCAGAGCCAGAGTAAGAGATGGCAGGAAATAGGCAAAAGATCTCAACTTTTATCCTGACTCTTCATTGGCTGGAAAGATAATTCATAAAATTATCAATAAAATCAATACATTACAGCCAGATATTAAAACCAGTTATCAATCACCCCTCATAGCAACATTGGGGTAAATCTACTAAGATGGGAGTTGTACTGAAGATGGGCTGTTGCCCATAGCAACCAATCAGATTCTACCTCTTATTTATTTAGCATCTTCTGGAAGATAATAGATAAAAATCTGATTGGTTGATATGGACAACATTCCATCTTCAATATAACTCATTGGGGTAGATGTATTAAGCCTGGTGAAGAGATAAACTGGAGATAAAGTGGAAGGAGATAACGCACCAGCCAATCAGATCCCAACTGTCATATTTCAAACACAGCTGATTGGCTGGTGCGTTATCTCTTCCATGTTATCTCCACTTTAACTCCAGTTTATCTCTTCTCCAGGCTTAATACATCTGCCCCATTGTGTTTATACTAGGAACTTAGGAGCTGATTTAGACCTTTTTGTATAGGTCCGAATTCTGCCCCGTTTCCAATAGAGGGGGTGAACGTATGTGCAAACCTCCGGAGCGAATGCCTTCGGTGAGTTTTTTTATTCAGTGGGGCATTCACAGAATGATTGACAGTCAGGGGGGCAATTGTTTGGGTCCGCTCAGCATTTTATTGGCATGCCCACAAAAAACGGTGGGCGTGCCTATTGAAACGTTGGGCGGACGCCTGCAAATGTAGGCGTGGCCTTACCTGCTTGGAGCGGGTGGATGATGCCGCATGACATCAGCACCCACCCCGAATTTGTCGGGAAGCTGCCATATGAAAAGTAAATCCAGGTGTACTTATCATATCGAACAGAGGAAAAATCGGTACTTGTTTCCTAGCACGGTTACACCGATTTGTATCGCGGTGATCGGGTTGGAAAAATTGCGTCGGTCACATCGCATGCGACCAAATCGCATGCGATGCGACCGACGCGATGGACCCGATTTTTACATTGAATCAAATGTGAATAGGGCCCCTGGGACCCTATTTTACATTGGATTCAATGTAAAGTAGTTCCCAGACCCCAAATTTTACCCCCTCAACGGCACCCCACGATTGACGCCAACCCAAAGCGTGGCGGCGGAAAGCGTCCTTCGACCTTTTCATACCCCTACTATCCACGTCGGCGTGGAGTTGAGAATATAAAGTGTGGCGAGCGCAGCGAGCCACCGAGCCCGAAGCGTGGCGAGCACAGCGAGCCCCGCGTATAACTTCACAGGTATACGCGTCCCCTCGCGGGGCTCGCTGCGCACGCCACGCTTCGGGATCGGTGGCTCGCTGCGCTCGCCACACTTTATATTCTCGACTCCACGCTGATGTGGATAGTAGGGGTATGAAAAGGTCGGAGGACGCGCACCGCTGGCGCTCGCCACGCTTCGGGTTGGCATCAATCGTGGGGTGACGCTCACAATGGGGTTGCTTAACTTTTTAACGATGACGGGGCCATATACAATGTGAAATTGGTCATATTGGCCCATTTCACATTGTTTGCTATGTAAAATGGACTTAATCAAGTCCATCTCATCTTGTGCCATTATAATGGCACAAGACCGACGCGATGCTTCCGATTTCAATGTTAAAAATATTTTAACATTGAAGCCTATGGCAAAATCGCGTCCATCGCGTCGGTCGCGTTGCGGGCCATGTTAATGCACGCGACAGATGCGATGGTCCCGTTTTTGCCTTTGCCGGCAAAATGGACCTGATATCAAAGGAAATCGGGTCCATCGTGTACCTTAACTTTAAGGTACACGATGGACAAGATTGTGGCCGTGCTAGGAAACAAGTACCGAAAAATCATTCGATGGTGAGTAACCATCGAAGTGGGCGTGCCTTTGGCGTGGCGTGGGTGTGCGTTTAGAGTGGCAGCGTTTACCTGCTCACTAGGCGGCGAATATATGCAGCCTAGCGAGCAGGTCTGAATTACCCCCTTAGTAAAGCCAGGGTTAATAAAGATATTAGTCAAATAGAACCTGCTAGTATGGCAAACACCACCGTTCTCTTTAAATAAATGTATTTAATAATTTTTCCTATTGTATATATCATGCTTTAAATATGAATTAACGTAAGAAGTTACTTTCTTATAATGCAATAGTCCACATATTGTCAACCTTAGCAATATGCAGAATACCTACTGCTAACATTGTCAGACAATGGGGGCAGAATTGACGTTTACCTGGAAGGTTAGAAAGTTACATTGGAAGCATAGGCCAAGGTCTGCCCTGCACGTCCACCAATGGTGGCTCTGGTGGTGCAAAACGGGCTCTATGACCCATCGCTATTGGATAACACAAGAGAGGTGAAGAGTCACATTTATAGATCTGATATAAGCTCACACACACGTGCCCAATTAGGACGCCTCGCACTCAGCACAATATTGGCCACAAATCCAAGAGCTTCCATCTATCAATGTGGCATCGCTAACAGTGTAGCAAAACGGCATCTGTGCTGGGGGCCCAAATACTGTATTTTTACAATTCACAAATATAAATATAAAATTCAAAGGTATTGGCCTCATGTGAATGATGGACTCTAATGTCTGTTACTTCTTTACTACTGCACAGATTTGTAAATTACACCCCTGATCTGCCCCGCGGTGTGGTTGAAGACGCAATAGAGAGAGCCTTCCGTGTTTGGAGCCAAGTGACTCCTCTAACATTCAACAGGGTCGACTCCCAACAAGCAGATATTCTGATACAATTTTCTTCACGAGGTAAGGACACCCATCTTTAAAAAAAAAAAAATCATATATATATATATATATATATATATATATATATATATATATAGATAGATACGCAGATAACTTGTGACCTTTTTAGGGGTCCCCAAGAAGGAGGCGGCACTCACTTGACTTAGCTTTTTAAAGCATATTTATAGTGCAAATGCGAAACATCGGTGGAATATCATCACAAACATCGATATTCCACTGATGTTTCGCATTTCGCATAAATATGCTTTAAAAAGCTAAGTCAAGTGAGTGCCGCATCCTTCTTGGGGACCCCCTAAAAAGGCCACAAGTTATCTGCGTAACTACCAATTACTTGGGAAGCCACCTCGGCGTGTTGCAATGTTTCAGTAGGAGTGCCGATCAAATTGTCTCTCTCTCTCTCTCTCTCTCTCTATATATATATAATACAAAATTTCCAGAGTTTGCGCTAATTGTTATTAATGTTAATCCACGGTCGCTTATAACACTTAAGCTGTGTACACACGGGGTAATATGATTGCTGGGGATATATTGCTAGCAATATATCCCCAGCAATCATATTGCTCAGTGTCTCCTTTTCATCAGCGATGAAAAGGAGACACTGCTATGGGGCGGAGGGGGAGCGCAGCAGACGCTGCTGCTGTCACTTTGATGGGAGGAGGGAGGGAGCAGCGGCACGGGGCTGGGGAGATCAACGCTGATCTCCCTGGCGCTGACCTCCCGGCACAGCGATCGCCGGGGAAAGCCCCTGGTCGCAGGAGCATGTTCCTGCGACCAGCGACCATTAGGCAGTGCACACGGGAGCGCGCCATATTCCCAGCGATTTTACATGAAATTGCACCCGTGTGTACTCACCTTTAGCCTACTACTAGTTAGGCTTTTTTCACCACAAATACCACCACAAAAGTGTTATATAGCGCCCTATATTCCACTAGTATTTACTACAGTCCTTCCCAATTTCTCAAACTCTTATAGATATGGACAAGATTCCTAAACATAAAACATTTATTAAAAATGTAAACATAAAAACAAATTTCATACACTTTTCTTGTCAGAGGATTTTTCTCATACAGTTGGTGTATACATAAGCCCGACGCGTTTCGTCTCCACACGAGACTTCATCAGGGGTGTATGATACAAATCTTCGCCAATCTTTTTTTTTTGTTTGTGTGGACCAGTACTGATTTCCTACTGAGTGCTTTTATTTAGCGCATTTATTTCCCACTGATTGTGATTTCACTGTGATATTAGGTGTTTCCACACAACTGTGTTAATGGGTATCCTCCCCACCTTTAATAGTGTCACAAATTATCAACTTTAATTGAATTCTGGAATTAAATGTAACCAATACTGTTCATCATACATGAAAGGATCCAAATGATGGGATTGCAATTAGTTCCTATAGAGGGAAACCAGCCTCCAATAATAGTATATTTAATTTGATCCTCAGAGGTGGGGCACAATATGCAATTCAATGTCCAAAAACAGACCCTGGTTTGCCAAATAGATGTGTACACCTCTGTGTCCAAAATGCAAGTGCATTACTTCACATGTGTTCCGCGGCCCCTCGCGGTGCACGCTACCCTCGCCACGCTACGGGCTCGGTGGCTCTCTGTGCTCAGCACACTTTATAAATTCAACCTTACGCCAGCATGCATAGTGGGAGTATGAACAGGACGGGAAGATGCATAATACGTCCCCTTGCGGAGCTCGCTATGCTCGCCACAATCAGAATAAATTATCAGCATAAAAACAACAGAACCATAATATGAAATAACTGTTTTGTAGGTCACGGTGATAGGTCGCCCTTTGATGGTCCCAATGGAGTTCTAGCTCATGCCTATGCACCAGGTGGTGGAATAGGAGGTGATGCCCATTTCGATGAAGATGAAACTTGGACAAATGACAGAAGAGGTAAATAGTTTAATCTGTATATATTGCATTTTATGTTTAATGTTAAAATCATTGTAGCTAACAACAATAAATATATAGAAAAAACACAATATAGTTCGCAGTATTGCAGGATATATTTCCCTGGGGTTCCGTCATTTAAACGTAGGTACTCTTTACCTAGAACGGCGCCCATCGCGACCATCGCGACCATCGAATGCACTAAAAAACGGGTGCGATGCGATGCCCGCGATGGCCGCGATTTCCCATAGGGACCAATGTTAAAAATCAGATTGGATGCGATTTTAGTGTTCAATGCCTCAATGCCCGCGATTTTTCCATAGGAAACAATGTTAAATGGGCCACAGAGCCCTAATAGTCCCCCTGAAGTGTGAAATGGCCCCCACAATTTTTAACGGCACCCCACGATCAACGTCAACCCGAAGCGTGGCGAGCGCAGCGAGCCCGCGAGGGGCGGCGGTACGCGTCCTCTGACCTTTTCATACCCCCACTATCCACGTCGGCGTGGAGTTGAGAATAGAATAGTGTGGCGAGCGCAGCGAGCCCCACGAGGGGACGCGGATACCTTCACAGGTAAACGCGTCCCTTCGCGGGCTTCCCAGGTGTCCGCGTCGCCACGGACACCTGTGAAGCCCGCGAGGGGACGCGTATAACTGTGAAGGTATCCGCGTCCTCTGACCTTTTCATACCCCCACTATCCACGTCGGCGTGGAGTTGAGAATAGAATAGTGTGGCGAGCGCAGCGAGCCCCACGAGGGGACGCGGATACCTTCACAGGTAAACGCGTCCCTTCGCGGGCTTCCCAGGTGTCCGCGTCGCCACGGACACCTGTGAAGCCCGCGAGGGGACGCGTATAACTGTGAAGGTATCCGCGTCCCCTCGCGGGGCTCGCTGCGCTCGCCACGCTTCGGGCTCGGTGGCTCGCTGCGCTCGCCACACTATTCTTTTCTCAACTCCACGCCGACGTAGATAGTGGGGGTATGAAAAGGTCGGAGGACGCGTACCGCCGCCCCTCGCGGGGTCGCTGCGCTCGATACACTTCGGGTTGACGTTGATCGTGGGGTGGCGTTAAAAATTGTGGGGGCCATTTAAGACTTCAGGGGGACTATTAGGGCTCTGTGGCCCATTTAACATTGTTTCCTATGTAAAAATCGCGGGCATTGAGGCATTTAACGCTAAAATCGCGTCCAATCTGACTTTTAACATTGATCCCTATGGGAAAATCGCGGGCATCGCGGGCATCGCGTCGCACCCGTTTTTTATGTACCCGCGATGCCCGCGATGGCCGCGATTTTTTACGCCCGCGATTGTAATCGCGGGCGCCGTTCTAGGTAAAGAGTACCTAAACGTATACCCCAAGACCCTGTAAAGACCACCAACTGTGTTGATATATATACGTACAGCATTTGCAAACATCCAAAATAAATTGATTTGTTTGATTGTTGGTAATCCCATTTATTTTTTTTTCTCCTAGCTTTCAATTTATTTTTAGTAGCTGCGCACGAATTTGGCCATTCATTGGGTCTAGATCACTCTACTAGTCGTGAGGCACTGATGTTCCCGACCTATAGTTATGTAGACACCAACAACTTCCGCCTGTCACAAGACGACATCAATGGTATACAGTCAATCTATGGTAGAAGGCGCTAATAACTCCACCGAAAGAAATGCCAGTCACATGACCGCTTATCGAGGAATCCTTTGATACATGTAGACAGATATCTCATTATATATTGGCTATTGGCTTCCGGTAAAACGAATACCATAATTATAAACAAATGGTTTTAATGAAATCTAAAAGCATATAGCAAAAAGTAATAATGGACCATGTTATATAAAAATGTAATAGAAAACTGTATAGCTAACACCAGAGCTTAAAGTGGTCATGGAGAGGTGGTGGCAGGGCCGCCAACAAGGAGGTGATGTGGATACAGTTGTTCCGGCCCCTGGCTTCTGAAAAGGCCCGGGCAGCTCATTTTTGGTACAAAGAGCTCACAATCTTTTGGAGCTTGGTATACTCAAAGTAACCTATACAGAAATTATAAGGACACTTTTCATTTATATAGCATATATCTAAAGGAAGTCTCTCAGTTTTGCCATTTTGCCCTTCCTCATAATGTTACTTTGCGTTGTTACTTTGCATTGCTAACATACCGTAACACAGACTGATATAGGAGGTTAAAGTGTAATGTGTTCGACTACTATATGTACTCAATCTGGTGTTTCTGTAATCATAAAACCACTGTAACAATTCATTGAATGTGAATAAAGTTGGTTCAAGAAAAAAAAATCATACCATTGTAGTGTCATGTTGTCATGGGAAACCACTACTAATCGGTAAATTCAGCCCTTTAGAAATTCTTCTCTGTGCTAAACACTGTTAACAAGTCATGTTAAAAGGATTTCCCTGTTTATGAACATGAGCATTAATTGATTACACAAACTGCCAAATACAAGAATGCATGAATGAGCAAACCTTGTAAATATGAACAAGAAGGACCATAAAAGTGGTGATAACTGATGCAGTTCTCCTGAGATGTCTGGGAGATTCACAAATTTTTAGAGGATGTCTGTAATTTTGGTGTAGGCCTCGTTAACTAAAGCTGAGTATACACCGGAGTGACCGCCAATCGTTCTGAAGACCTGCTGCTCAGCACCCGCCACCTGCCTCACTGATCCCCAATGCATGCGAGGAGAATAAGAACAAGTCCTCCTAATGTATGGGGGCCACATTTCTGATGCAGTCATGTGCTTATTATTATTATGTAAATTATGTATTTTGGAATGAGATTCTGAGAAGTCTGAAAACTCTGGGTCCTCTGTTGCTGTGTGTTATCCTGAAAATCCTGTGTGATGCACCATACTGTAGGTTTTGTATTGCCTAAAGCCACAATAAACATTTTTTTTTTAACGAGTTAACACAAATGGCACAAATTTAGCACGAAGAAGACTTGGTCATGGGATTCGTACGGAATTTGCATCTAAATAGTGAACGCCAAATACACAGACTGTGACCAGCACTGCCAGGGTAGCTACTGAGAAGAAGTAAATGCACCTGGCTTACTTACCTGGTAGTGTCCCTATGCCAAACAGGGCAGTGTCCCCTCTCCTTATCTATATCATTAACCAGCTTCACCACTTTGCGGCTTGGACCGGTTTCCGCTACAACAGAACCATGTGGTGTCCCCGTTCTTCATGAAAACCAGCCGCTCATTGATAGAACAAGAAAGATCCCTCCCAGATATCATCAGCTTGTTAGTCCAGAGGAAACTGGGTCAAAGTATCGGATTCATATATTACGTCTATCGATGCGATGTACTAAGCCTTGAGAAATAATAAAGTGGAGAGAGATAAGCTACCAACCAATCAGCTGTCATTTTTCAAACACAGCCTGTAACATGGCAGTTAGGAGCTGATTGGTTGGCACTTTATAATGCTCCATTTTTCATTTTTCAAGCTTAGTACATCAGAACTAGTAGCGCACGCAGGGGGGGTTTCTGAGTACCCAGAAACCCCCCCAGGAGTCTAAGTTGAAAGATGAGGGTCCCCTCTTTCCATGGGTACAAGAATTTAAAAAATCGGCCCTTGGGAACCGGAGATATCTGACTTCAAAGCAGTGGACCCCATCCAAGCCTGTTAATTGCTCTTCCCAGTCAGATATTTCAGGTTCTGTCTGACTTAGAGTTTTTCTGAGGGTATATTCCAAAAGCTAGGAATCTCCCCCTTTAATGGTCACTAGCAGCTTGCCTCTACTTTTCCCAGAACCAGAGATATGAGCCTTCCAGCAGCAGGTTACTGCTCCAGCTCCACACACCTGTTATGTAGTTTTATATGCTCGTTGGCAGATTGCTCTGCCTACTGAACTCTGATCCCCTAGTCCATAATACCATTTGGTAGGTGGGATTATCTAGTTTTTAATTCCATTAAAATCTAAGAAATGTATTTCCGGGAACTGGAGATATCTGCAGTCAAGCAAGCTGAGCTCCCACCAGAAAATTATTAATAATAAGCCCACTCCACTATACACCCCTCCTCTGCATATTAAACATCCTCTACCACCCTGGAAGTTATGTATCGGGCCCCTTCATTAAGCCCAATGCCCCCTTCTCCCACCCAATCTCCCACCATCTGTGCAGTAAAGGGGTAATTAGTGGAAATTACTGATCCAGGCCGTATATGCTGAGCGGTTGATATAATACCCCCTACCACCCGCGGGACATCAAAGCTTCCGCTCATAGCACCCCCCACCCCTACCACCCGCGGGACATCAAAGCTTCCCCCACCCCTACCGCTGGAGGATCGGTAGGGGCCCCAATACATTGCTATGCCCAGGGGTCTACACTGCTGTTATATTTATATGTGTGTGTGTGTATGTGTATATATATATATATATATATATATATATATACTAGGTGATTCATCGCGCCCTACGGGCGCTCTTCACACCGTCGTAAGGGGCTGCGCCCCCTTAATTTGTGAACATTTGTATATGAGAAAGATGGTTAGAATTGTATGTAAGATGCCTGTATTGCAACTTGAGTTATAGGTGAAATGTGTTAAATAGAGAGCATATGATGTGGAAGGGGGTGTGTATTGTTTTGTTTAATTAAAAAGCGGTTACAGAGTAAGATGTACATTGATAGTGTGGATGGTACAGTGACATTTGTGGGTGTGGGGGGGGGCTGTGTGTGCATGTTGTTTAGGTGTGTGTGTGTGTGCAATAGTATAGTAGGGTGTTTTTGAGTCAGCGGCTCCCCACTGGCGGAGATCACGACACAGGAAAACAGGAGGCTGGGTAGTGATAGGGGTGTGTGGGCATAAGGGGGACTAAAGAGGAGGGTGGGAGATACTGTGCAGCTTCTGCCAGTGGGTGAGGGTCCAGTGTGGCTGTACAGGAGTACAGGATGGTGGCCCTGAGTCAGTGTCTCCTCCTACTGGGTGGGAGTTAGGGTACATGAGAGCAGGAGGCTGGGCTATGAGGCATGATAGGGGCATGTGGGCAAAACAGCGTCAGCGACTCCCCAGAGGTGAAAGTTACGGTTCAGGAGAGCAGGAAGCTGGGTAGTGATAGGGGTGTGTGAGTATACGGGGGAATAAAGAGGGGCTTAGGGGTGCCGTGAATTGTGGGAGGGGCGTGGGGGGTTTCGTGAATCAAGGGAGGGAGGGGGCGCAGGTGTCCGCGGGAGAGGGCGGTGGTCCGCAAAGCGTGGGAGGGGGCGTGAATTGCGGGAGGGGGGGGTTGCGAATTGCGGGAGGGGGTTGTGTGCGGGGGGTGACGTGAATCGTGGGAGGGGGCGTGAATCGTGGGAGGGGGCATGAATCGTGGGGGGGGTGCGCGGGGGTCCGTGAATTGCAAGAGGGGGGGCACGGGGCGCGATAAATCACCTAGTTGGTTATATATTCTTGTAGAAGGATGGTAGGATGTTGCTGTCATTCAGAATGCATTTACATAAACAGTAATAGTAGCAGTAAAAGATCTGACTTAAAACACCTACAGTAAAACAGAACAGGTGTTATATATTATACAAAAAATTGGTTGATGATGTCTAGGTTGACGTGCACATAGTTGTCACTGTAAAAAAATTGCTACAAGAAAAAATCAACACAAAAAGGTCAACACATGTAAATGTTGACATAAGTGTGGCACTTCATTGGTGTCCATGTCGACACATGAGAATGACTATGAAAACATTCAAAAAAGAAAAATAAATCTTCAAAAACTCATGTCAACCTTTTTCATTGTCGACCATAGCCGTGTCAGTGTTTTGCATGTGCCATTTAATCCTGGGGTTGCCGTGAATCGCGAGCGGGGTGGGGGGGGGAGGAGGTGAGGTTTGTCCGCGAATCACGGGAGGAGGGGTCGTGGGTGGATGCCGTGAATTGCGGGAGGGGGGGTCGCGGGGGGGTGTGGGTGCCGCGAATCGTGGGAGGGGGGACGCGGGGGGTTGCAGTGAATCGTGGGAGGGTGGGTCGCAGGGGCGGGGGGTTGCCGCAATGACAGGGGGGGGAGTCATGGTAGGGGGGGTCGCGGGGGTGGGGGGTATCGCGAGGAAGGGGGGGCCTAGGGGGTTGGCACAAATCGTGGGAGGGGGGGTCGCAGGGTGCCACGAATCACAGGAGGGGGTGTGTCACGGGGTGGGGCCGCAAATCGCGGGAGTCGCCGCAAATTGGGGGGGTGTGCTGTGAATCGCGGGAGGGGGGTCGATGGGGGTGCCGCGAATCGCCACAAGAAAAAATCAACACAGAAAGGTCAACACATGTAAATGTTGACATAAGTGTGGCACTTCATTGGTGTCCATGTCGACACATGAGAATGAATATGAAAACATTGAAAAAGTGAAAAATAAATCTTCAAAAACTCATGTCAACCTTTTTCATTGTCGACCATAGCCATGTCAGTGTTTTGCATGTGCTATTTAATCGTGGGGTTGCCGTGAATGAGGGGGGGGGTGAGGGACACATTGCTCTGTTTCTGGACTTTCTTCTTAATTTATGGATTACCATCACCTGTGCTTAAACACCTTTCTTATCAATTACCCTGTTTAAAACAGGTGATGACAATCATAAATTAAGATGGAAGTCCACAAACAGAGCATTCTGTCCCTCCTGGAGAGGGTCATGTTGGGAGGTATGGAGGTGTGGGGCGCTCACCTGGTGTGTCTGGTGAGTAGCTGTGTCTTTGCTGTGTAACATGGAGAGGCAGACCCTGGCAGTCTGGCACTGTGGGCTCACTGGGCTGGTTCTCTGTCGTGTGAGTCAGTCATGTGAGTCAGAGGCTCCACCCAGCGTTACAGCTTCAGGCACACTTTGAGTGACATATGTAGCCAAATATATAAGAGATAAATAAATATATATTTATTTATTTTTAATTATAATTATTATTATTTATATACATTTGGTCTATCTATAATACTTTAACTGACCCGGCATATACTAGGTCACCTAAGTGTCCATCTCCGTGCTTTGCTCCGCCCCTCTGGAAACCCCCTTCTGAAAATCCTGCGTTTGCCCCTGCCTACCGCTGGCGTGTTGCCTCACCGGGCTTCTCCTGGAGAGGTTAAAATCAAAGTAGGCAAGTATGTGTTACGGCACAGGTTCCCGGGCCCTCTGTTGCTGTGTGTTACATCAATATTGTGTATGCTTTTGCAAGAATGTGGAAGTTGCACTGGTGCAAATGACTTTCTATGAAGAAACTTCTGGCTTGTTTGTTAATAAATTGATATTCTGCTGCAAAGTGCAGTATTAGAAACCTGCATGGTGAGTTATCAGTAATAGAAGTCTGGAATATTTATCAACATTTACCACGTTAGCAATTATAATGTTGACAGCATAGTGTCGACACGTGGAACACACCAATGGTTTGCTGTCTGATGAAATGTCAAAATGGTGTAAATGTCGATAAGCAGTTTTTAATCCTAACCCCAACCCAAACATTTCTATTGCCAACATTTTGACATTGGCAACATGTTACACTGTAAAGGTGCCCATACACGTATAAGTCTTAGATGCGATTAGGTGCGTAGCACAGCTCAAAAAGTATGTTCTGCTCGTACTTTTTGTACAAGATTGCATCTCATTGCATTGCAAAACCTATGCGATGCGATCTATTCCAAATTGCATACAATAATTGCACCGTGTATGGGCACCTTTCTCACATGGGGGTTTTCTGGCTGCCCGGAAACCCCCCTCCTCTTGGCAAGTGCCTTAAATTGTGACAACAATAGCTGGTATATAATATGATCAATAGATCTGCCACCACATCATGCAGTGTAAGGGACAGAGCAGAGCTGCTGCACATGCCCAGTGTACCAGCTTTGGTACTTGTTTCCTAGCATGGCGCCAGCGCTAAAAATTGTATCCAATCGGGACCTAAAAAATCGCGTCGATCGCATCACATGCAACCAAATCGCATGTGATGCGGTCGACGCGATCAAAGCGATTTTTACATTGTCCCCCCAGACCCCAATTTTCCTTGTATCCCCACCCTGATGGGTAAAATGCCCCCCCATTTTTAACGCCACCCCACGATTAATGCCAAACCAAAGAGCGGCGAGCCCGCGAAGAACAGCGGTGCGCGTCCTCCGACCTTTTCATACCCCCACTATCCACGTTGGCGTGGAGTTGATTTTATATAGTGTGGCGAGCACAGCGAGCCACCGAGCCCGAAGCGTGGCGAGCACAGCGCGCCGCACGAGGGGCCGCGTATTACTTCACAGGTATTACGTGTCCCCTCGCGGGGCTCGCTGCGCTCGCCACGCTTTGGGCTCAGTGGCTCGCTGCGCTCACCACACTATATAAAATCAACTCCATGCCGACGTGGATAGTGGGGGTATGAAAAGGTCGGAGGACGAGTACCGCCGCCCCTCGCGGGCTCGCTGCGCTCGCCACGCTTCGGGTTGGCGTTCATCGTGGGGTGGCATCACATCCGTCCCTGCCCTAGTGGAACTAACAATCTATATTCCCTACCACATGTACACGCTAGGGTTACTTTTTATCAGAAGCCAATTAAACTGTCAGTATATCTCCATATTATGGGAGGACAAAAAAAAATCCCAGAAGAAACCATTGCAAGCACAGTGAGAACATACAAACTACACACAGTTGGTTCTAGACATGTATCAAAGATGACACCGATTAGCCCTTTGGAAAGTGAAGCAGAATGCAAATGACATCACACAGCACTAATGACAAAGGGACACAGGTAATAGGGGTATTTCTGTACCCAAATGGCAAACATCACTTCTGCCAGTGGGGTACTAGCTTATCTGAAGCCTAAGACCTCTTCCAAAGCCCATCTACTCTCCTATACACCAAAGGGTTGCTGTATAGAGACATGTGATACAGCTGTGCCGCCTGATTCCCTCTGATGTCATCTAATGACCATTCTGTCATTCACCCCCACATAGAACAGTGCGCTTTGTCTTATGACAATTTGTATAAGGGACCCATACACCTGCGCCGGCTTTCCGCTGGCCGGATGCGATGATCAGGAATCCGTCAGTGGATCGGGGATATCTAGCATGTTAAATAGTCCCAATTCCGCAATCCAAGCCGGTATCGGGGAATCAGGAATTTCTGCATGGTTAATATCCCCGACGCTTTATAATACTGTATGCGTCCTCTGCTGTTACCGGTGGGTTACACCACACTTCCTTTATTCTAAGAAAGCTTGGAGACCAGTATGTGTACATACTTATATTTATATTGTACAATGGTCGCTCACTTAATGCCACCTGGATAACCCCCCCCCCCCCCCCCCCTTGTGCGTGGTGCCAAATCCCATCAGTACCATGCGAGGGGATGTGTACAAGAACACGTCCCCATGCATGCAGCCAGAGGGGTGAGCAATCACTCGATAATTGCCAACCATCAAATTACTCGCCCCTTCGGAAATAAAAGTCAGTCTGTACTGATTTTTATTTTTGCCGGTGTCCGCCGAATAGGGTGCGGGCACTGATGCATCAACCCACCACTGTTCCCAGCGGAATGCCCGGCATCTTTATCGGGAGCTCATACAAAGCATGCCGTTCCACTGCTGCCACAACCCCTGCACTTTCCCGATCCTTGCCCCCCTCCCCCCCCCCCCCCCCCCACAGAGAATGTACCCCTGACCATCAGGCCGGGGCCGAATTCGGGTCACTGCGATTCAACCAGAATCGGCCCCAATGTGTACTGGTATTTTGTACTTCGCAGCTTAACATGACATTCTTCTGGGATGTGCGATTTATCTAGGTTTACATTGCTAGGAAGGTTTACAGAATGTGTAATCCCCCTTCTATACATGAGCACAGGCTGAATGTCAAAATTCTTCTGTGTTGGTAGAACATGAACCAAAACCTCTTGCGGAATCTATGATGAAAAACCGGAATCATTGGGTAATAGATGCTGTGAGCTCATGTCCCAGACAGCTGGGTTCCTCTTCGGTCTTTAACTGGACAAAAATAACAAGAATTATTAACAAACCTGTTTATGGTCTATTAAAGAGTCAAATGTTGGCATTATTCTGGTTCACTCGCAAAAGTAAATTCCTTCTCAAATGGACAAAACCATGTGCACTGCAGGTGGGGCAGATGTTATATGTGCAGAGAGTTAAGGCCCATACACACACTAAGATGTCTTCTTAATGATGATGAACGACCCATTATAAATTACCACCCAAACAAGGGTGAAAATGAACGATGGTAGTTAACGCTGTGAACAATGTCCCGGGATTGGCATCCCTAATTGTGGTTCTTCATCATCGGACGATGCCATCAGGACCACCTACCTGAGGCTCTTCGAAACCGCCCAGACAGAATGTCAGTAACTAGAAAAGTCAATCAATATAAATGTTATTGCAACTTTTTCCATTTTTGAACATCACACTTTACCAATGTTGTCATACATTTTAAATGTAACAATGATAAGTAAAAAAAAAAGAAAAAGAGCTAAACAGATTTCTGGAAAGAGAATATTAATACTAAAAAAGGAAGTTTATATCTATATTTATCTCGTTGGCTTCCCACAGAAGATTTACAGCATCATCATGACATCATCATATGAAAATCTGTGAATCGGTACCTTCTGATATTAACAAAAATCAGCTGATTAAACGAATACCATGATTCAAGTTACCTTAGCGAATTGTGACACTGAATCACTGAATTGCAACACTCACCTTCCTCTATATAAGATGTGGCTGTAAATGGCACAAGACAGTGCAGGTTCCGTAAGATGACTGTCACAATGCTGCACGTACAGACTTTCATCCTTATTTCGTTGTGCTATGGCGCCCTTGGCAGACCGAGACCCCATAAGAATACTAACATGTCTACCCAGGATCAGAAGTTTGCAGAGGTACGTTAAAAAAAATACACCACAAAAAAAATCTAAAATGAATAAAAACGTTAACCTATATCGCAAATGCTAAAATAGTATACAGGCTAAATAAATATAACCAAAATGCATCAAATATTATTTTATGAATGCATTTTAATCATTGCTAAATGTAAAATAGAAAAGACTCATTATGTAACAACAGCCTTTTGCTACATTACTCTGTGTTTTTTGTGCTCCAAAGGGGCTCATTTACAAAAGCTGGGTTTACGAACGCACAAGTGTTGCCCATAGCAACCAAACAGTTTCTGGCTATTTTTTTTTTAATCTGGTACACTCTAGAAGAGTATATCTAGAATTTAAACAGTTGCTATGGGCAACATCACCAATTTTGAAAATCTGCACTGTAGTAAATTTACCCTTAAGGCGTTATATCTTGAACACGGAACACATAGCAAACAGCCTAATTTCAATTTGACATATTTCTTGGTCTATAGCTATTCTATTATGTGAAATGAATGACTGCCAGTTAATTGAGTATTGTAGAACAAAGTGGATGCACTTTTTTAATTAATTTATCAAACTGGATAATTGCCTAAAAATGTGGACATCAATTAATTATGGGTAGAATCATTACTTAGTGTGACTTGTGCTGTTCTCAAGTGTGCCCCCAGATCTAGAGATGCCCAAATCAGTTTACAGCCACCACCAGTTCAACTGTTATTTACTGGTCTCTTCTTTTCATGTAAATGGTCAATGTATTTTTTTTTTTGTTACCTGTGGGGACCAGTGTGATTGTTTATTTATATGGTGGCCAATAGGGTTTTTTTTTTCCTGTGGGGGCAAATGTGTTTTGCCCTGTGGGGATCTCATGGTGTGTCTTGTTAAAATCTTGTTTAGTGTGCCGCAAGGTAAAAAGGTTTAAAATCACTGGGCTATGTACTAAAATAGTGACTTCTCCCCTCGGAGACGCTGCATAGTGTATGGGGGCCAATAGGGAGGGTACACATCTAAATGACAGGCAGTTGTGCTGATGGTAGGGGCAATTTCCCTTCACCAAGGGCTATCACAGATTGCCCATACACATTAAAAGCTTGAATGAATGACGGAATGATGTATCATAGCATCATTTATTAACATGCACAGCTTCATGCATGGTTTCGTTTGACTGACTGTGCAACAAGATAATTGTAGAATATTGTTTATGAGCAGCGGGAAATCAGGCATACACACTTGACAATATGCACAATTTGTCGCTCCAAATTGCCTAAAAACAACAAACCGTGGTGATATCGGCTTAGTGTGTGTCCGACCTAACTATAAAACAGCATTGCCACAAAACCAACACATGGAATTAGCGGCAAAAATGCTTCAGATGTGAAAAACTTTTTTCCAATGTTTCGCCCAATATTTATTTTGCTGGAATCCTATTAAGTCACCAGTGTGTTTTTTTGCATTCCCAAAAAGTTGGCACTCATTAGTGATTTTGTTTTGCATACCTGAGGCAGGTGCAGCATAATCCCTGATAAGCTGCAGCTAACACTGGGTTTTCGGGTACAATAGGATAGCCCGCGGCAACACAATTACCACGGGTAAATGAACAATACCCATATTGTACAGCTAATTTCTGGTGCCCCTTTTGGCCAACTCTGCAGTTACAAACTGCTGGATCTTAGCGGGTGATTCAGGGCATTTCGGTAAGCAGTAGCTGGAACACCATTAATGGCTGGAACACCAAGGATGCATATTCATCCCATGGGCGGGATGTAATGGCTCCTGACTTTGGCGGCCGCTCGAGATGCTGAATGAACTCAGACGATTTTTTTAAGGGTCGATGATTTACAAGGCATGGTTCGGCAGCCTGCGTCAGGTGTCATTGCAACCGGCCCCATGTGTTACATTACTGTAAGTATTACTATGCGCAGACTAATGCTGTTGCAATTTGTTTTTGTTTTTTAAGGAGTACTTAAACAAATTCTATACATCCGGCAGCAAAGTAAAAAACACATTTGTCGACAGGATTAAAGAAATGCAAAAATTCTTTGGAATGAAAATGACAGGGGTCCTGACCACAGAGACTATGACTATGATGAAAGCCCCCAGATGTGGGATGCCAGATGTGTCAGAGTTCAGGGCGTTCCCCGGAAGACCCAGATGGCAACGAACCGCCCTCACCTATAGGTGAGTTCCACCTGGCAGGGCCAGAGTAAGAGATGGCAAGAAATAGGCGAAAGGTTTCAACTTTCATCCTGATTTCTATTTCACACGGGGTGTTGTTATGCGCAACCAATCAGATGCTACCTATTATCTTCTAGAAGGTGCTAAATAAAATAAGAAGTAGATTCTGATTGGTTGCCCATTACTACATCCCATGTTAACTAAAACTCCCATCTTAGTACATTTCCCCCATAGCGACCCTGAAGAAACTTCAAATGTGAATGATGGACTCTAATGTCTGTTACTTTTTTACTATTGTTGCACAGATTTGTAAATTACACCCCAGATCTGCCCCGCGGTGTGGTGGAAGACGCAATACAGAGAGCCTTCCGTGTTTGGAGCCAAGTAACTCCTCTAACATTCAACAGGGTCAACAGCCGACAAGCAGATATTCTGATACAATTTTCTCCACGAGGTAAGGACAGCCATCTTTCTTTTAAAAGAGAACAATAGATTTTTATAATAATTAGCATTCATTTATATGGCACCACAAGGGTTCCGCAGCACCTAACAATACATAAACGAGCAAAAACCAGAAAACAATGACTTACATTACAAGACAATTTAGTAAAAATACTTGGTGAATAAAGATAGTTGCATCAGGGGTCAGGACAGTTAAGTAATTAGAGTGGCAGAGACCTAGAGTTAAGTGTCATTTTAGGGAGTATGGAGTATAAAATAGTCTAAGAAAGAAAAAAATCACATAAGGGGAGATGGCTCTGCTCATAAGAGTTTCCATGCTACAGAGGAGAGGCAGAGAGACAAGGGTGACACAGAAGGGATAGGAGTTAGCATAAACAGATGGAGATGGCTGGGTTTGGAGAAGAAGTGGTTCTTGAGCACGAGTGTAAAAAAGTAGAGAGTCTGATAGGGAGAGGTAGAGAATTCCAGAGGTAGGGAGCACAACAGGAACACATCTTTGTGTAGATCAAACATGAATTTTATATGGCGACATTTTAAAACTAATATGAAAGAATCGGTGTAAAAACAACAGAACCATAATATGAAATAACTGTTTTGTAGGTCACGGTGATGGCTCAGCATTTGATGGTCCCAATGGAGTGCTAGCTCATGCGTATGCACCAGGTGGTGGAATAGGAGGTGATGCCCATTTCGATGAAGATGAAACTTGGACAAATGACAGAAGAGGTAAATAGTTTCATCTGTATATATTGCATTTTATGTTTAATTTTAAAATCATTTTTGCTAACAACAATAAATATATAGAAAAAACACAATATAGTTCGTAGTATTGCAGGATATATTTCAGTGGGGTTCCGTAATTTAAACTTATAGCCCAAGACCCTGGAAAGACCACCCAACTGTGTTGATATATATACGTACAGCATTTGCAAACATCCAAAATAAATTTATTTGTTGGTAATCCCAAATACTGTTTTTTTTTTCTCCTAGCTTTCAATTTATTTTTAGTAGCTGCGCACGAATTTGGCCATTCATTGGGTCTAGATCACTCTACTAGTCGTGAGGCACTGATGTTCCCGACCTATCGTTATGTAGACACCAACAACTTCCGCCTGTCACAAGACGACATCAATGGTATACAGTCAATCTATGGTAGAAGGCGCTAATAACTCCACCGAAAGAGAGGACAGTCACATGACCGCTTATCAAGGAATCCTTTGATACATGTAGACAGATATCTCATTATATATATTGGCTATTGGCTTCCGGTAAAACTAATACAGTAATTATAAACAAATGGTTTTAATGATATCTAAAAGCATATAGCAAAAAGTAATAATGGACCATGTTGTATAAAAATGTAATAGAAAACTGAATAGCTAACACCAGAGCTTAAAGTGGTCATGGAGAGGTGGTGGCAGGGCCGCCAACAGGGAGGTGCTGTGGGTACAGCTGTCTCGGGCCCTGGCTTCTGGAAAGGCCCGGGCAGCTCATTTTTGGTACAAAGAGCTCACAATCTTTTGGTGCTTGGTATACTCAAAGTAACCTATACAGAAATTATAAGGACACCTTCCATTTATATAGCATATATCTCCAGGAAGTCTCTCAGTTTTGCCATTTTGCCTTTCCTCATAATGTTACTTTGCGTTGCTAACATAACACAGACTGATATAGGAGGTTAAAGTGTAATGTGTTCGACTACTATATGTACTCAATTTGGTGTTTCTGTAATCATAAAACCACTGTAACAATTCATTGAATGTGAATTAAAAAAAAAATCATACAATTGTAGTGTCATGGGAAACCACTACTAATCTGTAAATTCAGCCCTTTAGAAATTCTTCTCTGTGCTAAACACTGTTAACAAGTCATGTTAAAAGGAATTCCCTGTTTATGAAAATGAGCATTAATTGATTACACAAACTGCCAAATACAAGAATGCATAAATGAGCAAACCTTGAAAATATGATCAAGAAGGACCATAAAAGTGGTGATAACTGATGCAGTTCTCCTGAAATGTCTGGGAGATTCACTAATTTTTAGAGGATGTCTGTAATTTTGGTGTAGGCCTCGTTAACTAAAGCTGAGAATACACTGGAGTGACTTTACTGACGTTTTCCTTTGAGACCAAAATTAGCCAAATTGAGTGTACACACTGCAATCTTGCTAATGACCCAACAATATTTGACACTTCTTTGGTTGCACTGGAAATATCATTGCTCCAGTCCGGTGCATACTAGAATGACCTACATGCCATTGTGTTCTAAGAAGTGGCATGTAGGTGAAGTTAAATCGATCCAACATATCATTTGTCATCAAGTTTACACTGCACAATGGCCCTTATTCTAGTTGAATCGGATGGATGCGTATTTCGGACAGGAATGAGTGTTCTTAGCCCGCCTATCGTACGCATTGCTCACACCGTCCGAATGCGGTAAAACGCTGACCGAACGGACCGCGATTGGATGTTTCATGTGAACACCTTCTCCATCTGTGGGAACCTCCCCCATCCTCCGATGGTCGCCGTCCATGATGGACCGAGTGGTCAGACAGCACCGAGTGCTCCAGACCACTCGGACATTTCTCTGTATGAAAGTAGGGATATGGGCGGGCAGCTGACATCCGGCTATGTCAGCTGTCCGCCCCCCACACATGCATCACTGCTGCATTACCATACGTACACCCAGCATTTTCATGGGAACGCCCATGAAACGTGGGGCGTACGCATATAGTAATGAGCCCAAACAGCCCTTTACACCCCTCTCCATTGGAGGGGATAGGATCGAGTGGGCAGGTGGAGGGAGAAGCGGATTGAAGGATAGAGTGGACTTCAGAGGCAGTGGTGGGGTAAAATGAGGACAGGGGTTGGAAGGAGGGGAGTGGAGATGTAAGAGGGGAGGAGGGAGAGGGTGAGGTCATGGCAGCAGTGATGGCAGTCCTGATAGAGGAGTTTTGGTTGAAAAGTAGGTAGCAAAATCAGCGGCTACGATGGAGGATGGAAGAGCTGGAGGAGGGGGGGGAGAGCAAGGAGTTGAAGGTGGCAAAGAGCCTGCAGGGATTGGATGATTGGGAAAGGATGAGGGACTTAAAGTAGGATTCCTTGGCCAGAGCAAGGGCAGAGCTGAAGGCGGAAAGAATGAATTTGAAATGGAGATAATCCGCGAGGGAGCGTGATTTCTTCCAGAAGCGCTCAGCTGTGCGAGAGCACTTTTTAAGGAATCGGGTGATAGGCGAGTGCCACGGTTGGGGGTTGGAGCATCGAAGGGGGATAGAGGAGGGAGGGCAGGCAGAGTCCAATGCCGAAGATAGGGTGTCATTATAGAGAGAGGCGGCGAGGTTCGGGCAGGACATGGCGGCGATTGGGGCGAGAAGAGGACAGCACATTCATCTATGTTGCCAGTACAGTATGTGACCCATACGAATTGTGCGCTTATTTTGTGGTCTTTATCCAACATCTAATAGTGTGTTTTCTCCCTACATGCAGTATATAGGGGCCCATTTAACAAACAGTGGTAAAACTCTGTGAATAATATAACTCATTGTGTATATTAAAGGGTGCTCCAACCACTCAGCTCCCAACTGCCATTTTTAACCACTTAGGTTCTGAACATGTGATAGTTGGGAGCTGATTGGCTGGAGTACCATGTCAGTCAGTGCTTCTAAAAGGTTATCTGGCACAAGCTCCATCTGGTATCTACAGTTTAAACCACAGTAGCATTGCCAACTCCCTTTGCCAATACTCCCAAAGCTTAAGGAATACCTGGATTCTACAACCAAATTGATACCCCAAAGGTGAGAAAACATCTTACTTCTGCAAAAAATGCCAGTAGGTAAAGAAGAGGTGGGTCAGGTAGTTATGCCAGTCTGATCACCATAAAGTCATGAATGACCGTAGCATATGCGTCAGTGTACTGTAGCTTCATTTACACAGTGTCTTGGTTAATGAATGGTAACTAATGGACATTGGAGCCATTTATCCTGGCAACGTAGAGTAGCAGCTTTACTTCTTCAGTGCCAGAGTTGACATCTATGCATTGATTATTTCCTTGGATTATATTTATCAATGACTGCCACATACAGATGGAGCGCCTCTCAGCCAGCGCCGGGGCTCGCCAGAATGACCCCGCTGGCGAGATGGCGCCCGATCTGACTGGGTCACGCGAGCGTCCCACACGCATGCGCATCCCAGTTTATGGGCGGCGGGGGACGTGAACCTTGCCCGTCTTCGCTTCAGGAACTGGTGGCGAGGCGGTGGGGACCGGTGGGGTGCTCTGTTGTGAGGGGACACGCAGGTGTCTCAGTTTACGGATGGCGGGGGATTCGAACCCTGCCTGTCTCCGCTTCAGGGACCGGTGGCGAGGCGACGGGGACCGGTGGGGTGCTCTGTTGTGAGGGGACGCCCGTGCGTCTCGTGCGCGCGCGTCCCCTTCCGGCGGCTGGCGATCCGACCGCCAAACCCCCACTGGATGGAGCGCGCTCCATCTGTACCTGACTGCCTTGCAATTTCCCCAGCTGAGATATATCCTTCAAAAAGTAAACATCAATAATACATATACTGGGATTGTCTGAATGGTTCAAATAAACATTTTATTTAAAAAAATATAATAAGAATTATAAAACAAATAATTATTGTGGAATACAATTTATAATATTAAATCCCAATTAGGGCATTAGAATAACCAGTCACTTAGGCGCAAGCACCTGATACTGTGATACTTTCTCAGTAGAGAGGATGTTTTGAATCCTTACGTGTTATTTCACGAATGAAAGTGGCAGGCACTTGTGTAGATTGGAAAAGTCTCACCACTGTGGAACCACACTCGGGTCTCATCTGGGCTTGGGTCCAGTTGTCCTCACAGAAATTGTGGTTCAATGCTAGAGGAATTTTTATGGACTTTGTGGATGGTGCTCAAGTGGATGCCCACTACGTGGTAGGATGGATGCGTTGTACCAAGTGCCAACCATTAAGAGTGAAATAAGGAATCCAAATTGAGATGGTACCTTGGTGCCACCTTGAAAAAGCTGAAGCTATTCAGCGAAACGCGTCGGTGGTTACAGGAGCTCTCACCAAGGCACCATCTCAATTTGAATTCCTTCTTTCACTCTTAACGGCTGGCATATGGAACAATGCATTCATCCTACCACGGAGTGGGCATCTACTTGGGTACCATCCACAAGGTCCATAGAAATTCCTTTAGCGGTAGACCAATTCAGCATTGAACCACAATTTCTATGAGGACAACTGGACCCAAGCCCGGAGGAGACCCGAGTGTGTTTCCACAGTGGTGAGACTTTTCCAAGTTACACAAGTGCCTGCCACTTTCATTCGTGAAATAACACGTAAGGATTTAAAACATCCTCTCTACTGAGAAAGTATCTGTCACACCAGGGGGCTTAGTCGACAAGACTGAGACCTCTGGTGGGGACCTGGACCGGTACCTGAACCGGGGAGGTTGGAGAGGACCCTTGCGCATGGAGTGCGCGACAGTGCACCCAGAGCCAATAAGCAGTCAGAGGTAAAATACAACCGGAGTTTATTTGCAGATGGTTGTAATATAAACAGACAGTAAAGTATGCAGGAGAAATAACAGAGTTCATGCAGATTGCAATACTTTACAGATGTGATGTGATGTGGGATCGATGGTGGAACATCGGATGTGAAGACTGTGGGTCCGGAATGACGGACGGAAGACTTGAGCTTGACTGTGGGTCCGGAATGACGGACGGAAGCTTGGCTTGGAGATCCGGAATATCGGACTATCGATGATGATGTGGGAACATCGGATTCGGGTATCGGATATGGAAGGAGACTGAGGGTCCAGAATGACGGACGGGAGATGACTGTGGGTCCGGAATGACGGACGGAAGCAGGAGATCCGGAATATCGGACTAGCGATGAAACATCGATGGTGGATGATGCTGGAGCATCGGAAGGACCAGAGTCCCGGAGCTAGGCTTGGTCGCTGGGCTGAGAGGCAGGATCACAGGCGGTGGAATAACCTGGACTTCACAGGAGATGGAAGAACCTGGAACACACTGCAGCATGGAAGACAACACCAGCAGAGAATACACTTGTACAGAGACAAGGACAGCTGACCATACACTGGAGACAACTGAAGCACTAGCAATGGTTCTGAGAGCTCCCAGCATACTTATCCCCACTGGGTGGCCAGGATTGGCCGAGGAAGTATGACAGGGAGATCAGAACCAACAGGATTGGACAGCACAGACATGTGACTGGGAAGAACATGGCAGCCCCCATGTCTGCTATGGCGGGAAAGTGTGTTTGTGCACACCATGCTGGATACTGGGAGCAATGGCGGCGGACAGGTGGATTGCCGTGCACTGGGGACTGTCACTGGGAGACAGGACGCCGGCAGGGATGACGTCTAGACCGCAAGCTGAACCTGCGGAGGCACTTAGCCGGTAGGAAAGTCTGTCTGACAGCTCGGATCGTGACAGTATCAAAGTATCAGGTGCTTGTAAGTGACTGGTTACTCTAATGCCTTAATTGGGATTTAATATTACAAATTGCATTCCACAATAATTCTTTTTTTATATATCTTATTACAGTATATTGTTTTAAATACAATGTTTATTTGAACCATACAGACAATTCGCACTATATGTATAATTGATGTTAATAATAAAGTATACTGTATATACAAATAAATAATAAAGTAAGTATACTAAAAACTCCCCTAGACCACCTGCTATGGTCTCCTAAGAACACAGCTATCTATAGATATGTAATGTACTAATCGTTTCATTAATCATTTCTGTTTCTCAGTTTTCCTCTAACGTCAGATAAGAGTTACAGGAATACTTTGCTTTAAGCCGTTCCACTATTTACATTTCAGTTATTGTATTCAAGCTCATTCCTGCCCGGAGAGGTATCTGTAATTTCCCCTTTTATCGATGGCCTGGTGATCACCCTGCATGTTGTTATCATTTCATCTTGTGCATTTTCTTCAGAAGAATGCTTCCCTAGGAGGCCATGGCAAACTAGGAACATAAGTTTGGAATTTTAGCCCCGGGGTTTGCTGTTATTCAAACATGTATTTCACAAGAGAACCTTCAGACAAAAGCCAGGGCAATTTAGACATGTTGTATTCATCATCCACACACTCTACTGTATGTTGGAAATAAACACGCTGATAAAAGCAGAAACTTAAACAGGGATAGTTGATAAGGAAAGATGGTTCTGTGGTGGCTCTTCGTGCAGAGTCTTCTAGTCAATGTCTGTGTTGTGCACCTGGTTCCTGTGACAAAGGAGAACACCGAACCCGCTCAGTGGGAAGTACGGCAAGATGGAAATGTTTCCACAGATTCCGAAGACCTAACAAACGAAGAACTGATAAAAGCTGAGGTAAAAAATGTTGTTTGTTCTGCAAATGGGCTTATGTTTTGTTGGTACCGCTGTTAGATGATATATGTAACTAGGTGATTCATCGCGCCCTACGGGCGCTCTTCACACCGTCGTAAGGGGCTGCGCCTCCTTAATTTGTGAACGTTTGTATATGAGAAAGATGGTTAGAATTGTATGAAAGATGCCTGTATTGCAACTTGAGTTATAGGTGAAATGTGTTAAATAGAGAGCATATGATGTGGAAGGGGGTGTGTATTGTTTTGTTTAATAAAAAAGCGGTTACAGAGAAAGATGTACATTGATAGTGTGGATGGTAAAGTGACATTTGTGGGTGTGGGGTGGGGCTGTGTGTGCATGTTGTTCAGGTGTGTGTGTGTGTGTGCAATAGTATAGTAGGGTGTTTCTGAGTCAGCGGCTCCCCACTGGCGGAGGTCACGACACAGGAAAACAGGAGGCTGGGTAGTGATAGGGGTGTGTGGGCATAAGGGGGACTAAAGAGGAGGGTGGGAGATACTGTGCAGCTTCTGCCAGTGGGTGAGGGTCCAGCGTGGCAGTACCGGAGTACAGGATGGTGGCCCTTAGTCAGTGTCTCCTCCTACTGGGTGGGAGTTCGGGTGCATGAGAGCAGGAGGCTGGGCTATGAGGCATGATAGGGGCATGTGGGCAAAACAGCATCAGCGACTCCCCAGTGGTGGAAGTTACGGTTCAGGAGAGCAGGAAGCTGGGTAGTGATAGGGGTGTGTGAGTATACGGGGGACTAAAGAGGGGCTTAGGGGTGCCGTGAATTGTGGGAGGGGCGTGGGGGGTGCTGTGAATCAAGGGAGGGAGGGGGCGCAGGTGTCCACGGATCGCGGAAGAGGGCGGGGCTCCGCAAAGCGTGGGAGGGGGCGTGAATTGCGCGAGGGGGGTTGCGAATCGCGGGAGGGGGGGTGCGCGGGGGGTCCATGAATTGCGGGAGGGGGGGGGGCACGGGGCGTGATAAATCACCTAGTTGGTTATATATTCTTGTAGCAGGATGGTAGGATGTTGCTGTCATTCAGAATGCATTTACATAAACAGTAATAGTAGCAGTAAAAGATCTGACTTAAAACACCTACAGTAAAACAGAACAGGTGTTATATATTATACAAAGAATTGGTTGATGATGTCTAGGTCGACGTGCACATAGTTCATAGTTGTCACTGGAAAAAAATTGCTACAAGAAAAAATCAACACAGAAAGTTCAACACATGTAAATGTTGACATAAGTGTGGCACTTCATCGGTGTCCATGTCGACACATGAGAATGAATATGAAAACATTCAAAAAAAGAAAAATAAATCTTCAAAAACTCATGTCAACCTTTTTCATTGTCGACCATAGCCGTGCCAGTGTTTTGCATGTGCCATTTAATCCTGGGGTTGCCGTGGGAGGGGGGGCCCGGGGGGTTGGCGCGAATCGTGGGAGGGGGGGTCGCGGGGTGCCGCGAATTGCAGGAGGGGGGTGCCGCGAATTGCGGGGGGGGGGGTGCTGCAAATCGCGGGAGGAGGGGTCGCGGGGGGTGCCGCGAATCGCCACAAGAAAAAATCAATACAGAAAGGTCAACACATGTAAATGTTGACATAAGTGTGGCACTTCATTGGTGTCCATATCGACACATGAGAATGAATATGAAAACAAAAATAAATCTTGTCAACCTTTTTCATTGTCGACTATAGCCATGTCAGTGTTTTGCATGTGCCATTTAATCGTGGGGATGCCGTGAATGGGGGGGGGGGGGAGGGAGGTGCATACCCAACATGACCCTCTCCAGGAGGGACACATTGCTCTGTTTCTGGACTTTCTCCTTAATTTATGGATTACCATCACCTGTGCTTAAACACCTTTCTTATCAATTACCCTGTTTAAAATGACAGGTGATGACAATCATAAATTAAGATGGAAGTCCCCAAACAGAGCATTCTGTCCTTCCTGGAGAGGGTCATGTTGGGAGGTATGGCGGTGTGGGGTGCTCACCTGGTGTGTCTGAGTGTGGGTGTCTGGCACTGTCTGTGGGCTCACTGGGCTGGTTCTCTGTCATGTGAGTCAGTCATGTGAGTCAGATGCTCCACCCAGCGTTATAGCTCCAGACACACTTTGAGTGACAGATGTAGCCAAATATATAAGAGATTAGTTTATCTGTAGCAGAGTAATGCACACGTAAGGGATCCAGCGTGCTGTCACTGTACACTAGGTCTTACAGGAAATAAGAGATACGAGTAGCTGGCTCGGGGAGGGAACCAATATCCAGCAAAAATCTTACTTATATTTTTTGTGAATCCACGTTTGTGGCGTTACATTGACCATTGTGTCCAATGGTTGACAAACATCTACAGCCCTTTCACGTGCACAGAAAATGATTATTGGGAATGGCTTACATATTAAACATCTGGAAACTGAAGGGAGGGAGAAGGAAAAATATTTTGTATATTTTGGATAGCTCCACCCCCAACCCCCTTGAAACCCTGCCCCCATGTTTTGATTGGCCCACGGGCCAATCAGTCAAAGAAATTGGATGATCATTGATAGATAAAAACATCGATGGTCATCCATTGCATAGTATGCCACTATTGATGGTCAGTATTTCCATCGATGGCAACGATGGCCATCCCTAGGCAGCCTCCTGGTCTGCTCCCTGAATCCAGTAACCGCCTCCTCCCTAGCAACAGTGACTTCACCTTCCGGGTGCAGAGAGTGCCTGGGAGTCACTATAGCTGTGAGCATAGGTGAGGGAGACCCACGGGGACGGCGTTTGGATACTAATCACATATGTTAATATATATGCGATTAGTATCCTTGCTATAATTGGGAGGATGTATTTTGCATTGTTAATACATGCCACTCTGTAGACCTGCCCAGGGTGTCCTAACATCAGCATTGGCCTTGTTCAGCTTGTCTCAGTCGCAGATTAGTGGAAGCCTCAGACTTACTCAGTATTGCACAGACGGGAAAGTCTCTTCCATGGTTCGGGAATTGCGTATGGATAGCGATTAGTAATCCATTCACAAATCTCTTGCTATTTTGAAAAGGGTGTTTTGTCTTTCTGTCTGGGTGGCGGATTCTCCTCGCAGTCAACTGCAACTTCAGAAATTAGCAATCCAGGCTGAATTGGGCCCTATATTCTGAGGCCGTTCATGTTCTGCCCATTCTGGGCCTCAGTACAGGGGCAAATTGGAGAAATTGCCCAAACCAACCAATCAGCTTCTGTTAATCATCTAGCACAGTCTATTATCTGACAGAAGCTGAATGGTTACTTTGGGAAATTTATCCTTTAACGCGTTTCGGATAAGCAGATCCTTTGTCAGAAGCATCTGACAAAGGACTCGCTGATTCAAAGAGCATGGCTTTACTTGTGCACTTTATTCTGACGACCTGCCTTGTGGAGATCCAATTCTGGGGGACAGCTGCTGTGTCCGGACCACTAGCAGGACAACATCTCCGTTACCTTGGACGGTTCATAGCTGTTGCAGTTTGCCTTAGGAATTATTCTTATGCTGGCCATACATCAGAAAGATCAATCTTAAGATCGATTGCGCTCATGATTGTGTCCAATTTCCCTTCAATTCCCTGGCAGTCCTTGGTGGTTTTTGAACACACAATGTGCACACAATCTGCATACAATCCATCTTACAATCAATTGAGATTGTATGATTGGGTACAATATCTTTCTGATGTATGGCCACCTTTACACTTTTATATCCATTTGTATTGTCAGTGCAATTTATATTATAACCATGTGCACCATTCCTGTTTCTTTCTGTTCTCCCTATCGATTGCACCCAACTGGTCACATGAGACAGGAGATTCTATTTGCAGAACTGCTCAATAAAGATCTGTTGGGAGGATTTCTATACAAAAGAGATACTGATTGCCTAAGGTTACTGTATGGTGATATTGCCTATTAATGTGTGAATAATACCCCTTTCACACTGCACTTGTTAAATGGTATATTGACGTTTTTTCCCCACTTCAAAATGTTTGGGCTTCCCAAAACTCAATTTCTAGAAAATTTCTCTGCCTGGCTCCCCCATTTCTTATCCTCTGACATCTCCACTGTCATCCTGGGTGACTTCAATATTACTAATGACAGTCCACCATCTTTGCATGCTTCCAAACTCCTCTCTCTAACCTCCTCTCTCGGCCTCTCCCAGTGGTCTGACTCCTCTACTCATGAGGAAGGCCACTGCCTTGACCTTGTTTTCACCAGGCTGTGCTCAGTCTCTGATTTTACTAACACTCCCTTCCCTCTCTCTGATCACAATCTCATTACCCTCTCGCTCTCCTCCATTACCCTTAGCTCACTGACACTGAAATCATGCAAGTCTACCCTAACCCGCAGAAATACTAATGGTATTAATTTTCCACAATTTTCCACCTCCCTGCAACAACCGCTCTCACTAATTTCTACATTTACTTCTCCTGACTGCTGTTTACCACCTCTACCAGATACTAGAAACAGCCCTTGATGAAGTGGCTCCAGCTTCCCATTACACCCCACGTAGGCTTAGATGCCAACCGTGGCACTCCAAAACAACAAGGCAACTACGAAATCAGTCACATAAAGTAGAACGCCAATGGCGTAAATCTCGTAATATGATTGACTTCCTCACATATAAGACTAGCTACCACTCCTACAGCAATGCTTTGAACACTGCCAAACAAACACACTACCAATCTCTCATCTCTTCTCATGCCACTAACCCTAAGCGACTTTTTAACACCTTTAAGTCTCTTCTGTACCCTCCCCCTCCTCCCCCACCGGCTACCATCAGTGCACAAGAACTTGCCTCCTACTTTAAGGACAAGATTGATAACATCCGAGATGAAATGGTATGCTCTTCCTCAACCTCTAACCCACTTTTTTCCCCTGCTGAACCCTCTGGCACTTTCTCTTCATTTGAGCCCGCAAATGAAATGGAAGTATCCACACTCTTCTTATCCTCCTACTCTACTACCTCTCCTCTCGATCCTATACCTGCACAAGTCATTAAAAATCTATCTCCTGTGATTATTCCAACCTTAACTAAAATCTGCAATCTCTCTCTTGCTACTGGTACTTTTCCTTCTCTGCTCAAACATGCAGTGATTACTCCCATTCTGAAAAAACACAATTCTGACCCTAACTCTCTCTAACTATCGTCCTATCTCTCAACTCCCATACCTCTCCAAACTACTGGAGAGACTTGTCTACTCTCGCCTCACACACTTTCTTAACTCTCATGCCCTATTAGACCCGCTTCAGTCAGGTTTTCGCTCTCAACACTCCACTGAGACAGCACTGACTAAAGTGGTGAATGATCTGGTAACTGCCAAGTCTAAAGGCCATTACTCACTACTTATTCTTCTAGATCTTTCTGCTGCGTTTGACACTGTGGACCACACTCTTCTCTTGCAAACACTGCACTCCCTAGGTCTTAATGATACTCCCCTTTCCTGGTTCTCAGCCTACCTATCTGATCACTCTTTCAGTGTTCGCTTCTCTGACTCTACCTCCTCTTCACTACCTCTGACAGTCGGTGTTCCGCAAGGCTCAGTCTTGGGTCCTCTGCTTTTCTCAATCTATACTTCCTCTCTTGGCAAACTAATCAGCTCTTTCGGATTTCAGTATCACTTATATGCGGATGATACTCAAATCTATCTATCAACCCCAGAGTTGTCACCAGTGGTTTTGGGCCGAGTATCTGAATGTCTCTCTGCCATCTCATCTTGGATGTCTTCTCGCCAACTCAAACTCAATATTTCCAAAATGGAATTACTTATATTCCCACCAGCCAAGAACAGTTACCATCCTGATATCTCCATCACTGTTGACAACTCGACAATCTACCCTACCCCACAAGCTCGTTGCCTAGGGGTCATCCTCGACTCTGAACTGTCCTTTTTTCCCCACATTCAATCTGTCTCCAAATCATGTTACATGCATCTAAAAAACATATCCAAAATACGACCCTATCTCACACAAGACACTACTAAATCTCTTATCCATGCACTCATTATATCCCGCATTGATTATTGCAATAGTCTCCTAACTGGTCTTCCCAAGAACAGACTCTCTCCACTGCAATCCATTTTAAATGCTGCTGCTAGGCTGATCTTCCTTGTAAGACGCTCATCGTCTGCTGCTCCGCTCTGCCAGTCCCTCCATTGGTTGCCTGTATCTTACCGTATTCAATATAAAACACTTCTACTTGCATATAAAGCTATTAACCATACTGCACCAGCATATATCTCTCTACTTATCACAAAATATCTCCCATCTCGCTCACTCCGCTCTTCACATGATCTCCATCTCTGTACGGATCACTAGCTCCCATTCACTATTACAGGACTTTAACCGGGCTGCTCCCATCCTATGAAATGCCCTTCCATGCACAATAAGACTCTCCACTAGCCTCCAAACTTTCAAGCGTTCTCTGAAAACTCACCTCTACAGGCAAGCCTATCATATTTAAGTACCACACACATAATCCTCTGAGGCACCTATGTATTATATAGCTTCACTTCTGACTTGTAACTTGGTGGGACTGCTATGCTATTACTGGTGCCTGTCCTTGTGTTTCCCTCCTATGTCCCTATAGACTGTAAGCTTGCAGCAGGGCCCTCCTACCTCCAAGTCTGTCTGTTGTTACCCAGTTTGTTTTATCACTGTTTACTATTGTAAAGTGCAATGGAATCTGCTGCGCTATATAAGACGCTGCAACGGAATCTGCTGCGCTATCTAAGAAACTGAAAATCTATATAATAAGTTGAAGAGTCTGTGTGCGTGTGTGTGTGTGTGTGTGCGTGTCCGTCGCATTGCGGACACACCGTGGCACTCAGAGACACCAAATTTGGCAACAAGATACCTCTGGACCCGGTGGTGTGCACCTCGAAGCCGTTTTTGGGAAATTTCACTTAGAATTTTAAAAAACACCAAGTTTTAATTTTCCTTCATTGATGATCTGGGGAAAAGATCGACGATCTGGGAAACCGTGGACGAAGGAATAACTCCAAACCTGATTTCATTGCTGTCATTGAGTATGACAGACACATTCTAACGAATGGTGAAGGCTTTAAACAATCTCCTATATATTTGGCTACATCTGTCACTCAAAGTGGGTGTCTGTGTCTATAACGCTCTGTTCCTGGACTTTCCTCTTAATGTGTGATTGCCTTCATCTGTGCTGAACACCTTTCTGAGAAATTAACCTGTTTAAAACAGGTGATGGCAATCATACATTAAGGGGAAGTCTAGAAACAGAGCATTGTGTCCCTCCTGGAGAGGGTCATGTTGGGAGGTATGTGACAGAGAACCTTACCAGTGAGCCCACAGACAGTGCCAGACACCCACTGCCTTCCCATGTTGCCCAGCACTGCTACTCCACAGCCACCAGGTGAGCGCCCCCCTCCCGCGATTTGCGGCAAAACTCCCCCCCCCGCGCGCCCCCCCCCCTCCCGCGATTCACGGCAAAAACACCCGCTCCCCCGCGACCCCCCCTACCGCGATTCGCAGCAAAAACACCCCCGCGACCCCCCCTCCCGCGATTCGCTGCAAAAAGAACCCCCCCACGACCCCTCCCGCAATTCGCGGCAAACCCTCCCCCGTGACCCCCCCCGATTCGCGGAAACCCCCCCCCCCCCCCCCGCGACCTCCCTCCCGCGATTCGCGGCAAAAAGAACCCCACCGCGACCCCCCCCTTGCACGATTGGCGGCACCCCCCCTGCGACCCCCCTTCCGCGATTCGCGGCACCCCCCCCCCCCCCGCAATTCGCAGCAGCCCCAGGATTAAATGGCACATGCAAAACACTGACATGGCTATGGTCGACAATGAAAAAGGTTGACATGAGTTTTTGAAGATTTATTTTTAATTTTTTCATATTCATTGTCATGTGTCGACATGGACACCAATGAAGTGGCACACTTATGTCAACATTTACATGTGTTGACCTTTCTGTGTTGATTTTTTCTTGTGGCGATTCGCGTCACACCCCCCCGCAACCCCCCCTCCCACGATTCGCGGCACCCCCCGTGACCCCCCACCTCCCGCAATTCGCGGCAACCCCCCACCGGAACCCCTGTGAACCCCGCCCTCCCGCGATTCGCGGCACTAACCCCCGCGACCCCCCCTCCCGCAATTCGCGGCACCCTCCCGTGATTCGCGGCAGCTCCAGAATTAAATTGCACATGGAAAACACTGACATGGCTATGGTCGACAATGAAAAAGGTTGACATGAGTTTTTGAATTTTTTTGTCATTTTTTGAATATTTTCATATTCATTCTCATGTGTCGACATGGACACCAATGAAGTGCCACACTTATGTCAACATTTACATGTGTTGACCTTTCTGTGTTGATTTTTTTCTTGTGGCGATTCGCGTCACACCCCCCGCAACCCCCCTCCGGCGATTCGCGGCGACCCCCCCCCTCCCGCAATTCGCGGCAACCCCCCACCGGAACCCCCATGAACCCCGCTCTCCCGCGATTCGCGGTACCCACCCCCCGCAACCCCCCCCCTCCCGCAAATCGCGGCACCCCCCGCGATTCGCGGCAGCCCCAGGATTAAATGGCACATGCAAAACACTGGCACGGCTATGGTCGACAATGAAAAAGGTTGACATGAGTTTTTGAAGATTTATTTCATTTTTTGAATGTTTTCATATTCATTGTCATGTGTCAACATGGACACCAATGAAGTGGCACACTTATGTCAACATTTACATGTGTTAACCTTTCTGTGTTGATTTTTTCTTGTGGCGATTCGCGTCACACCCCCCCGCAACCCCCCCTCCCGCGATTCGCGGCACCCCCCGTGACCCCCCACCTCTCGCAATTCGCGGCAACCCCCCACCGGAACCCCTGTGAACCCCGCCCTCCCGCGATTCGCGGCACCCAACCCCGCGACCCCCCCCCCTCCCGCAGTTCGCGGCACCCCCCCGCAATTCGCGGCAGCTCCAGAATTAAATTGCACATGGAAAACACTGACATGGCTATGGTCGACAATGAAAAAGGTTGACATGAGTTTTTAAAGTTTTTTTTTTCATTTTTTGAATGTTTTCATATTCATTCTCATGTGTCGACATGGACACCAGTGAAGTGCCACACTTATGTCAACATTTACATGTGTTGACCTTTCTGTGTTGATTTTTTTCTTGTGGCGATTCGCGTCACACCCCCCCACCCCCCCCCCCCGCAACCCCCACTCCCACGATTCACGGCACACACACACACCCCCGCGATTCTCGGCACCCCACCCCGTGACCCCCCCTCCCGTGATTCACGGCACACCCCCCGCGACCCCCCCTACCATGATTCGCCGCAACCCCCGCCCCCGTAACCCCCCTCCCGCGATTTGCGGCAACCCACCCCGCGACCCCCCTCCCGCGATTCTCTGCAATCCCTCCCCTCCCGCGATTCGCAGCATCCACCCCCCCACAACCCCCCCTCCTGCAATTCGCGGCACCCCCCGCGACCCCCCCTCCTGCAATTCGCGGCACCCTCCGCGACCCCCCCTCCCGCGATTCGCGGACACCTAAGTTGCAATACAGGGCATCTTTCATACAATTCTAACCATATTTCTCATATACAAACGTTCACAAATTAAGGGGGCGCAGCCCCTTACGACGGTGTGAAGAGCGCCCGTAGGGCGCGATGAATCACCTAGTTAGGAAATAATTGAGGATATACATAGACCACACATTACACACACACACGTACACATTGCACACGCACACACACACACACAGTACACCACATACGCACACATAGGGCCTTATTCAGATCTGAGCTCAGTACAAATTTGTTTGGAAAATGGGCAAAACCATGTGCACTGCAGGTGGGGCAGATGCAACATGTACAGAGAGAGTTAGATTTGTGTGAGTTATTTTGTTTCTGTGCAGGGTAAATACTGGCTGCGTTATTTTCACACTGCAATTAAGATTTCAGTTTCAGCACACCCCACCCAAATCTAACTCTCTCTGCACATGTTACATCTGCCCCACCTGCAGTGCACATGGTTTTGCCCATTTTTCCAAACAAATGTGTACTGAGCTCAGATCTGAATAAGGCCCATAGCACACAACACACACATTTATACGTAGAGCACCTCACACACTTAAGCTGTGTACACACGGGGGAGATAGGGGCTGAAATCGCTGGAAACACAACGCATGCAGTACAATACAAATCCATACACACTACAACACACACCCAAAAACAGTACAACAAACACACAACTCCTGGCTTCAATCAATTCTATGGAGACGAACCACGATAAAATGGCCGCCCCATAAAGCAGACAGTTCTCTGAAACTGTTTGCAGTATGGGGGCGGCCATTTTATCGTGGTCCGTCTGCATAGAATTATTAATTGAAGCCAGGAGGGGAGCCGGGACGCGCAGACAGGTAAGCCTGCGGCGATGGGGGGGGGTGGCACCGGCAGCCGGGGTGGGGAGGGGGGAGGCACCCCCCCATTAACGGCGGGGGTAGGGGGGCCGGCGGGGAGGAGGGGGAGGCGCCCCCCCATTAACGGCGGGGGGGCGCCCCAAACCAAGCTACGCCACTGAGAACACACACACTTAAACATTGCCAGGATATGCACAGCACACTACACACACATATATACGTAGCGCACCTCACAAACTTACACATTCGGCAGATATACACACAACACAACACACACACACACACACACACATAACACACAACTCACAGTACAACACACACCAACATTCACTACAACACACACCCAAAAACAGTACAATACACAGAACACACACTTAAACATTGCACAGATACACACACATAACATACCTCTAACAGCACAACACACACCCACATTCACCACACACACCCAAAAAACAGTACAACACACACAAAACACACATTTAAACTTTGCACAGATACACAAAGACACAACACACACATACTGTATATACATAGCACACCTCACACACTTACGCATTGGACAGATACATACAATATAACACACAAAACCACATACATTACAACACACACACAAAAACAGTACAACACACACAAACACACAGAACACATAAAAAAATAATTTGCCGTTTATTTAACAGTCTGTACCGGCAAATAAAAACTGTACCTAATGTACCTTTTCTACTTTGTTCCCCATATCCGTCTCTCCAGTCCTCCAGTTGCACTGAGAAATCTTTGTCCTGGCCAATGCACCCACTGATCAATACAAAGTGGGTACACTGCACTCACCCTGTTAGTCAGTTGGATATCAGGCACTGCTCTGCCTTAAGGGTTTCCCAGACTTTTTTGGTTCATAGATAATGTTTGGTCGATGGGCATGAGCGCTGCATGCATTTGTTTGAATGTTATGAGTGTAAGAAGTTGAAGAATAAGGCTGAGATGAAGATTTGTCATGTTATAGTGTACAATTTACTCAGAAAATCGTGAAAAAAATATGTGTACATAGAAGTACAATCAAGAAATGAAAGTAGGATTAAAAAATAAATTATGATTCAAAATGATAATTGTTTGGATGGCGGTGGGTTGCGAAACAAATCTATAGGTGGAGGGGGTATGGATATTGTGGGCATAATTGGTGTCACCGTAGGGGGATTTCCAATTGGGGTTCAGGTGGTCTCTTAGGGACCCCTTTACAATTCCGTTGGTCTCTTCTCCTGGAGCCTATGGTCTCCCTCAGTGATTGACTATCATTAAGGGAGACCGTAAGCTCAAGGAGAAGAGACCTACAGGATTGTAAAGGGTCCCTAAAAGATCACCTGGACCCCAATTGGAAATCCCCCTATGGTGACAATGTGACCGTGACACTGTAGTGAAAATCCCATCAATTGAGGGCCCCATGTAGGTGTAACAAACACCAATTATGCCCACAATATCCATACCCCCACCTATAGATTTGTTTCACAACCCACCCCATCCAAACAATTATCAGTTTGAATCAGAACTTATTTTTTAATCCTACTTTCATTTCTTGATTGTACTTCTATGTACACTTACATTTTTTTCACGATTTATTGAGTAAATTGTAAACTTTGTAACATGGCAATTCTTTTTCTCAGTCTTATTCTTCAACTTCTTACACTCAAACCTTATCAATGCACCCATTGATGATTGTGATGGCTGGATCAGTGGATTGGCTCGGCGGGTGTAGGGAAGAATTTTGGCCTATTGCACCCATTCCCAGTGGGGCATTACAGTGGTGCGGGTAGCGTGCGTCGCGTCATGACATCATGTGGCCAGGCCCGTGGACCTGCTCCCACACTCAGGGGCTGCCCCACTGTTTGGTAGAGATGCCCGGTGCATGTGCTTTACAGATCCCCAGACCTCAGAGACTGCTGCAGGTTCGGTGAGGGGAGTGTCAGTGGCAGGGAGCAGTGAATTTTTAATTAATTATGGGGGGGTAAGTAACGCCCACCCCGGTCCCTTTGCACTCAGCGCCTGAGATGTTGGAGGATATGTCATACAGTAGGTGCTAAATCTCAGGAGTGGATGTGGAATTCATCAACACATACAAGTTATCAACTCAGGAGCGTTGTGTTTCAAACAACAACACCACACCTGATTTCATTGCCGTCATTGAGTATCAATGCAAACACATTCTAACATTATGGTGGAATCTATAACAAATTACAATCTTAGGTCTTTGGCACAGCATATTGTAAGATGACATTTTTCAGCAATTTTGGAAATAAAGAAACCCCAAGGGTGTCCCGGGCAACGCCGGGCGGGTCAGCTAGTAAATAAATAATAAATTGTCATGGCAAGAGGGATTTTGCAATTAACTTCAATTCATCTGATCACTCTTCATGACATTTTGTAGTATATGCAAATTGCCATCATAAAAACTGAGGTCGCGGAAAATTAATATTTGTGTAATTCTCAAAACTTTTTGGCCAAGGCTGTGCACACTAAAGGCCCATACACACTTACCGATTTTCAGCTGAAAATCGCTCAAAACAGCTGTTTCCAGAGATTTTCATATGACAATTGCCTAGTGTGTATGCCGCAGAGATTGCGACTAGCGATGATGCGCACTTCCGCATCATCGCTAGCAAAGTGGTTCATCTGCTGGTTTTACCAGCAGATGTGGCAATGATGGATGGTTTTTCATCCATCATAGCCGGGAGTGTACCCTGCCGGGCTGTGCCAGCTGTGCCTGTGCCAGCAATGTATATATTACTGGCACCACTGGGCACCAATGACTATAATTATTAATTAGCCACACAGGGTCCTGCTCCCCCTCCCGGCATCACAACATACTTGCCCCGCCCCTCTCAACACGGCGCACTGCACCTCCGTCCAGCTACACACTCTACTGCCCACCCCCCACCCCACCCTGCTCAAAAAGGAGCACTGCTGGCCACCAATGGTTTATGTTTAAAGCCCTAATATATGCATTGCTGGCACAGGCCAGCAATGTATATATTACTGGCACCACTGGGCACCAATGACTACTATTATTAATTAGTCAGTAATATATACATTGCTGGCCTGTGCCAGCAATGTATATATTACTGGCACCACTGGGCACCAATGACTATTATTATTAATTAGTCAGTAATATATACATGGCTGGCCTGTGCCAGCCATGTATATATTACTGGCACCACTGGGCACCAATGACTATTATTATTAATTAGTCAGTAATATATACATTGCTGGCCTGTGCCAGCAATGTATATATTACTGGCACCACTGGGCACCAATGACTATTATTATTAATTAGTCAGTAATATATACATGGCTGGCCTGTGCCAGCCATGTATATATTACTGGCACCACTGGGCACCAATGATGATCAATTAGCCAGCTGCCCACAAATAATTATTTATTAGCCAACTTCCCATGGCACTGTGCATGCAGGGCCGGCACCACCACTAGGCAGCTTTAGGATTCTGCCTGTGGGCGCTGGCCACTGGAGGGCGGCACTTGGGACTAGGTGTCCCCCCCCCCCCCCCCCCCCTGGTGGAGCCAGGTGAGTGGTGCCCACACGCACTTCCCTCCGTGGAGCAGGTTGGCAGCTGCATCCACCCCTGGCCACATCCTCCCCCCATTGCTCCTCCCGTGCAGCCCCCCCATGTAGGCTGCACTCCAGCCCCCATCCCACCACCATGGAGCAACATGGCGGCAGCCGCATCCACCACCATGGACCCAGGTGAGCGGCAGCGGCACTCCCCTCCACCGTGAAGTGAGTTCAAACCCAGACCATTATGTAAATAAGTTTTGTGTTATCTACAGATATATAACATAAGTATTTCCTAACTTCCATCCAGATCATGCGAACACAGACTGGATTAGGCCAGTGGTTCCCAAAACTTTTGAATCACAGTGTTTACTTTTTTGACATCCTTAGTTCAAATATTACTTAATGAGAAACTCCTGAATTTTTTTTAAATGTGCTTATATGCAGGGCTAAAAGTGGTCGGTCCTAAAGAGGTGGCTGAACTCATTTCTATCTGATTCCTAATCCCCCCCCACTTCCCCTCCCACCATTAGGCAGAGCAAGTTCCAGTGGTAGGGTTTTTGGCACCCCCTGCAAACTATATTACTTTATTGTTAGAATTTCTATGCAAGGCCATGGTGGAGGCACAACTAGTTCCACCTCATCATTACAGGTGGCGGCACTCAGTTTTACCCCATCTTTAACCGCTGCTTATATGTCAGCCTTAGGTTTAGTTATGAGGTGGAAAGGGTTGTCCTACTTGTCCACATATGTTATGACTAGCAGATACCAGCACTGGTTTTACCGATCCCAAGAATAACAAATAATTTTATTTGGTTCTGGACCACCAATCCGTGGCCCTTCTACAAGTGCCCTGTGGCACCCAGGATGCCTCAGCACAAAGGTCCGGAACCACTGGATTAAGACATGTATGAAAATACATTTTTAAACTAGGAGAGTAAAAATATGTTTACTTACTTTAACAGGAATATATAAAGCAGTTCTACACTGAAGCCAGCAAGGCCAGGACACTAGCCAAAAAAAATTAAGATAAAATCAAGAACATGCAAACTTTTTTTGGTCTTAACGTCACCGGTAAAATTAACAAGGAAACGTTGCAAGTTATGCTGAAACCAAGGTGTGGCGTCCCCGATGTCCAAAGGTTCAGTCTTTTTCCTGGAAATCCTAAATGGGAGAAGGAATCACTAACTTACAGGTAGATTGGGGTCAAAGAATATCTATTGTTAGACATTAATAGCTGTATGAAAATGTGAGTCGAATGTTGTTTTTTTATCAGAGAGATTGGGGAGATTATGCCGTTACAGGATAGGCACAAGATTTAGGTTGGGTATTGGACCCTGGTACTGACAAATGCTGGCAGTAAGAAGGGCATGCTAAACCTCTCTCCTTCCTCCTACTTACCATCCTTTCCCTCAGTCTAAAAATAGCCTACACCAGTTATTTATATTTACAGGATTCACCTACTTATGCCCTGACATTTAAGGTGCCCACACACTAGAAAGATCTGCGATCTTAAGATTTGCGCATAAATCAGCCTTGAAATCTTTTGTCTGTCCTGGACAAAAAATTTCAGGCTAGCGCACATCTTTACCCAAGATTTTTCTTAAGATCCCATGTGCGTTCCTATGGATCTTTTGTTAAATCTTCTGATCTTTTGTGCAGCACGTAAGATCAGAAAATTTAGCAAAAGATCCACGGGAGCGCGCATCGGACCGATATCGGACGATTTTCAGCAAATTATCGGTAAACATCGGACAATATATCGGCCGATTTATCGGAAATCGGCCAATCGGCAAAAAAATCGTTCTAATGTGTGGGCACCTTTAAGGTGCCTAAATGGAAGATCTAACTATACACTTCAAATATAACAATTAAAAGGTATATAGAGAGAGCACCACGCAATCAGAACTATCAATTATTGATTTTTAATAGTAAGAAAAAATAAAAAACACACAATAAAAAAATGTACACAATTACATACAAGTTTTAAAGGTGAAAAGTACACACTAATCAACAGATTATTTGCATAAAATTGTGTAATGATATCCAACTCCGAATTATTTTAGTGTATATTACACTGCCACTTTAAGATTATGTATCAGAGTTATTTGCTGAAATTCAGTGCCCAGACGTATAAGCGGGCTAAGTTGTACGGTAAATGTTCTGGCTGCAGTTGTTCAAGCAGCAACTATAAAACGCACGGAGCCCTGTGCTGAAGGTAATAGTTTATACGACCTTATTGTTGGAAATGTCCCTGACAGCGGTCCGGTAATTGCAGGAATAGGTAACGCTCCCGCAGCTCAATCTCACCCGCTGCAGAAGGATGACAGGCAGCTGTTGGTAGAACTCGGCAGGGAGAGAGCTGGTTTAAGCGCAAGATGAATTTGCGTACCCACTGGATTGCAGGTGTGGAGTTCCTCGCCGACTATCGCTCTACCCGTCCGTGCTGTTGTCCGATGACAGACAGCTAACAGAGTTTGTGAGGGGGAGCAAACCTTTTAGTTTTGAGGAATCTTATCTCAATGAGTGATATGAAATTAAATGATCAAAGTGATAGAGAAAATCAATTATCATCCCTCTTTTTATGGTACTCCCAACATACTGACTCGAATACAGTTAAGAAGAAGTTTCCATAATTATGATATACCTTTACACAGTTCTGGTGAATGTCATCAGGGAAAGTGGAATTGTTGGGGATTTTTTTGACCAACAAAAGACGCTTATAATACAAATCAGATCCTCATGTACCCTCACTCAAAAACATTCCAAAAATATTTTATATTATTGTATTCTGCCAAGAGTGATTATCTGCCATACTGTGACAGGAACCCTGCAGTTACATTGCTGGACATATACAGGCATAATAAGCAAATAGATGCTAATTTTACATTGGTGGCCAGGATTTCAAGAAAGCCCCAGGTCATTCCTGACACAGTTCTCTTAATGTTAAAGCATAAACTTTGGGCCTTATTTTGGTTCATTCTTTCTGACAAAATCCTTCTTAGATGGGCAAAACCATGTGCACTGCAGGTGGGGCAGGTGTTACTTGTGCAGAGAGAATTAGATTTGGGTGGGGTTTTACTTCAAAGTGAGATCTATATTGCAGTGTAAAAATAAAGCAGTCAGTATTTTCCCTGCACAGAAACAAAATTACTCACCCAAATCTAATTCTCTCTGCACATGTTACATCTCCCCCCCCTGCAGTGCACATGGTTTTGTCCATCTAAGAAGGATTTTGTCAGAAAGAATGAACCAAAATAAGGCCCAAAGTTATTAGGTAGAACATTATTATTTGAAAGTGGCACATAATATACAGCAGGGGCATTATTGCATCTATAATGTGTGTAGGAGATACGTTGCAAAGGGGGCCATGGGTCTAGGGGGGCCCAATATGTACACCCTGCATCCATTATTATACTTCGCTCTCTGCAGTCCTGCATTAGCTGGTGCTGCAGAGCAGCAGAAATCACCTGGAAAATTGTATTAGAGAAGTCGAGAAGTCACCGGGAACGTGGTGCAGGCACCATGTTCCGTGAGATCTTTTGCAGTAGACTCTAGCACTAGGCCAGAGCCTACTGTGCTGCCAGAGAGGAAGGGCCCACTTGCATGTCCTTTCCTTTCTTAAACCACCCCTGACCAGGGTTTCTCAACTCTAGTCCTCAAGTACCACCAACAGGTCCTATTTTGTGGATTTCATCCACAGTTTGATAATCTATTTGGCTGTGTCAGTAATTAGCCCACCTGCTTTCATGGACAGAAATCCTTAGACCATAACTTGCTGGAAAAATGTGAGAGTTGAGTTTGATAGCCACTCATATATACACAAATGTCCACATGTCTTATTCCAGCTACTGTGACTCAGACCACAATAAGGATAATTAGAAGTGAGTCATGGCCATTCAAATTTATCAATGGCCTATTGAGTGCCTGATACCCATTGTCCACCAAAATACTGGATCCTACCTGAGTTTTTGAACATAGTTCCAACCTGTATGAGATCTGTTTCCACTGCTCGTACCACCAGGATTATTCCTGAAGTTGGCCCCATTTATACTTATGCCCGTGTGCAGTTTTTCTGTTCCGCCAGTGCTTGGAGATGACCATATCCAGGCACTGGGGAGCTGGCTTTCCATAGGCTTGCAACGGAACAAGGATCATATGACCCAGGACCTCTGTTTACCCTGCACCTTTGTGGGTCTAAACCAGGTAGCTACCCTGGTATTTCTTTTTCGAGGACTACGGTAATTGCAACAGGAGGAAAGGGGTGATGAGTGAAGGCAAACCCCATAAGAAGCATTATCTGTAAGTGTACAGTGCTTATGTCTATCACATAACTCCTGTCCATCTTCACAGAATTGTCAACTACACCCCCGATATCAGTAACTCGGAAGTAGATTACGCCATCGGCCAGGCTCTCAGGCTCTGGAGTGAGGTCACCCCTCTAAACTTTCTTCAGGCTTACAGTGGTGATGCTGATATAATGATCTCTTTTGGTTCTAAAGGTATGAATATGACCTTTCATTTTTGAAAAATCCTTAAACATTGTACAAATCATGACTTTGTCACTTGTTACTTTGAGCAGATCACGGAGATTTCTTCCCATTTGATGGGCCGCATGGAGTTTTGGGACATGCATTTGCACCAGGTCAGGGAATCGGGGGAGATGCACATTTCGATGAAGCTGAGACATGGACACTGGGGCGGCAAGGTAAAGTAATGCTTCAAGTAATCCACTGCCCTCTTCCATGCACAGACACATCGTTAATGTATACTATTAGTGGTAGGTCAACTGAACAGTTGACAGATAAAATTGCAAGCTATGCCCACACTATAGGTCAAAATATTATATTTTTGTGAAAATTTGTGGCCATTAAAAGCAACAATAATTTTAAATCACTATAGGGGAGATTCTCTAAAGCAGAATTGCGGTAAAAACCCCGTTATCAGGTTTTTACCGCATTTCTGTATGCTGTATGGCCCCTCCGCAGTGGCAGCGCTGCGGAGGGCTTCTTACCGCAGCGCTTTTTGAGGAATCCGTCACGGATCCCTCCCAGCATGCCCTGCGGCTGGTGCCGTCACTCTGCGCATGCGCAGATGGACTCTTGGGTCACAGACCCGGAAGTCCAGTGCCGGCACTGCATCGCAAGGGACAGCTCTTATCGCAAGAGCTGTCCCTTGCATTAATAACCGCATATGTTAGAACATATGCCGTTATTAATAATACAATGCCCAGCGATAATGGCCAGCGGATGTTACAACATCCCGCCCTATGTCTGAGAACTATTAAAATATGAGGAGTTCAGTGATTGGACTGCGACATAGGGTTCCACCTAGAGTCCTAACTAGAGATCTGCATGTTTTGGTTCTAATTTCATTGTCCAAGTGTTTTGGTTTATAATTTGGATTTAAAATTTGAATCTTAAGTTTGGGATTTCTTGTAAATGGACAGAAACAGCTAAAATTGCGTAATTTCCAAAGCAAAACCCTGAAATTCATATATAAAATACAAATTCCAATCTGCGGGATGATCTGAACCGGGACTCTGAGTGTTTATCCGATCTCCTCAAGAGGAAATCTGAGACCATCTGGTGAGTTCCAAGTTCTGAAGAACCAAACCACACATCTCTAGTACCAACCTATGATCATAGGGCCTTATTCTGGTTCACTCGCAAAAGCAAACTCCTTCTTTAATGGACAAAACCATATGCACTGCAGGTGGGGCTGATGTAACATGTGCAGAGAGAGTTAGATTTGGGTCAACACCAAAAGGTCGACCTTGACAGAAGTTTTCACTTTTTTTGTGAACCTTATTAATTGTAACTAAATCTTTATTTTCAGGTATCAACCTTTTCCTCGTTGCTCTCCATGAGTTGGGACATGCTCTCGGTCTGGAACATTCAAAAAATAAGCTTGCCATAATGTATCCAACGCTTCAAGATAATACATTTGTGTCACCACCCAGCTTCAAACTATTTGCAGATGATGTTGCTGGAATCCAAGCCCTCTATGGTATAAGTAGTTATTTTCTATATCTCTGCTTTATATTGCAATAAGCAAAACATTACTGCAATGTAGTTTTAGAAGTCACTTTTCCATATAACCAAACACGCATACCATTGTTGATATATACTGGACTGCAGTTCTGTGCTTATCAATAATGTGTCTCTCTAACCTGGGGACCAGAGTGGGCAGGGATAAAACCAACATTATATTGGACGCCGCACCTCTCTTCTGAGTAGGGATGGCCATCAGCCACCAATGATTCAAAATCAAAAATCAAATTCAAAATCAAAGTGTCTGGATACGGAGCATAGCACCGCCTCCGATAAACACAAAGCCCCGCCTCCATGTTTTGATTGGCCCACAGGCCAATCAGTAAAAAACAATGGATGACCATCGATAGGTAAAAACATTGATGGTCATCCATTGGATAGCTTAACACTATCGATGGCCAGTTGCATTATTGCCATCAATGGCAAAGATCAATGGCAATGGCAATGATGGCCATCCCTACAGTAGTTCTGAGTATTAGCAAATCCTATGGGTATAATTCATGTCCATCCACCATTGGATTATTTCCCTGTGCTTACATGTGCAAACATCATCATCATGGGCCAGATTTAATGACGTCTGAATTCGGCGACCGTGCAAGATGCCGGCCGAACTCGGACATTATTTTAAAGGGAAAAGAAAAAGGGGTTGGAGGTGACCTTTACACCAGGCTTTGGGTATATATAAAATACACTGGATATACACAGTAAATATCCAAAATAAAGATTACTTCTCTTGATTTCAATCTAGAGTAGTCGTAGTTGACAGATTTATTTTATTTATTTATTTACAGTTTCTTATATAGTGCAGCAGATTTCGTTACAGTTTCTTATATAGCGCAGTAGATTCCGTTACAGTGTCTTATATAGCGCAGCAGTTTCCGTTACAGTTTCTTATATAGCGCAGCAGATTCCGTTACAGCGTCTTATATAGCGCAGCAGATTCCGTTACAGTGTCTTATATAGTGCAGCAGATTCCGTTACAGTGTCTTATATAGCGCAGTAGATTCCGTTACAGCGTCTTATATAGCGCAGCAGATCCTGTTACAGCATCTTATATAGCGCAGCAGATTCCGTTACAGTGTCTTATATAGCGCAGCAGATTCCGTTACAGTTTCTTATATAGCGCAGCAGATTCCGTTACAGTTTCTTATATAGCGCAGCAGATTCCGTTACAGTGTCTTATATAGCGCAGCAGATTCCGTTACAGTTTCTTATATAGCGCAGCAGATTCCGTTACAGTTTCTTATATAGCGCAGCAGATTCCGTTACAGTTTCTTATATAGCGCAGCAGATTCCGTTACAGTGTCTTATATAGCGCAGCAGATTCCATTACAGTTTCTTATATAGCGCAGTTTACAATAGTAGACAGTGATAAAACAAACTGGGTAACAACAGACAGACTTGGAGGTAGGAGGACCCTGCTGCAAGCTTACAACCTATAGGGATACTCAGATGATTGAATCCAGTGCTGACGTGAATATTCAGAAAATGTGGAGAATTAATATTTGTGTTAATTCACTTTTAAGTGCAAAAACATAGTTTTGGTGTAATCTAAGTGAGTATTCAGATTGATATGGTTTCTGCATATCAGATGCACTGTGTATAAATGAAGAATCAAACGTGTAGCGGTTTCTTTTCTGTCGAGTCCTGTTGCCTCCTGGCGAGGAGTCCACCTTTTGTGATGTCTCTCAATGGCGATAAACGTGAAGAAACATTGTAAAGTACAATGTGTAATACCGTTTTATCTCATCCGATTATTATAGTCCAATCAGTGTTATGTAACGCTATAATGGCATACCTAACTCACCACATAAATGTGTATGAAACACATCAAGGTATCTTTATATCAATAAAAATAGAAATGATGAGGTGTTGTTATTTCTATATCACCCTCACCCAAGAGAACAGTATCTGTGTAGACAGTGCTACACGTTGGCTGTTTTTGTTTATGTTTTCCATATGATGAGCATGGCAAATAACCCACAGACAGATGAAATAATCTATCGCCATCCTACATCTAAAAGAAACTGCTACGTGATTTTATCTACACCCATTCCAGCCATTGGGAATGCTGCCCCTCCTGCTATTTATTGTTATAAAGATACCCTGATGTGTTTCAAACCCCCGTCAGATGGAGCGCCTCTCCGCCGGCGATCGCCAGCTAAGGGAATCTGGCTATACCCAGCGCTGGCTGTGAGGCGCTACATCTGTGCTTTACAATCTTTCATATATTCCCGTTTATCACCATTGAGAGACATCAGGAATGGTTGACTTCTCACCAGGAGGCAACAGGACTCGACAGAAAAAGAAACCTTTACGTGCATGATTCTTTATTTATTTACTGTGAGTCAAGTACGCAGCAACCATATCAATTTGAATACTCACTCAAATTTACATAGATGGGAGTTCTATTTCACATGAGATGTTGCTATGGGCAACCATTCACATACTATTTATTGTCTTCCAAAAGACACTAAATAAATAAGAAGTCGATTCTGATTGGTCCCCCATCTCCCATCTTAGTAAATTTCCGCCATAATCTTTATTTTGTACACTTAGATATCCTGTATATTTTATATATACCCTTTGCGCCTGGTGTATAGGTCTCCTCCACCCCCTGTATCTTTGTACTAGTATTGCGAAGTGCAGTGACAACCCAAGGAGATCTATCCTGGGCGGCATTGCACCATGCAATCCACTAGGCACATCCCCCTATTCTTTTGTCATTATAAAGGGACAATCATTTACAAGGCATGGTTTTGCCTTGTAGGTAATTGCCCCTTTAAAAAAAATATCAAGGTTCGATCGGCATCCCACACAGCCGCCAATTATTACAAGCTGCCCATGAACTTGATAGTCCTTATTATATAATTGCTTCTTATCCAAGTGCTGATGATTTGACTTGATGCATTTTTTATGCTGTCAAGAGCAACTTATGTCTTGGTAGTCCGTTGCAACCCTTGTTGGCAATCCATAATTATCTCTTAGTTATTATTTAGTCTTGTAGGAATAGCTCTTTAATATTACCTTATTTCAAATACAGGAGCAAGAAAATTCAATGTGCCAAAACCAAAGCCATACCCAACAAGGAAACCTCAGCCAAAGCCAACCCCAGCCAAGAAGCCCAAGCCAACACACGTCCCCAAAACCCCAACAGTGCCAGAAAAATGTGACCGGTCTTTACATATTGATGCCGTCACCAGCATGAGAGGAGACTTACTGTTCTTCAAGAATGGGTAATTTCATTACTACTTTGTTGGTACCTATATAATTATTGTCAGTTTAATTCCCTATTTATATAATAATAGTAATCTGCATTACAAAATGAAGGTTATAAAATAGAAGGCAATGGAGAAGTGAGAGAGTTGTCATCACTACATTTTGATGCACATCCTGGTATCCATGCTGGTGCAACATGAGCAACCTTAAACTTCTCCAAATCCTCTTGATCCCCATACCACTGCGTGGTACCACCAGTATAAGTAAAGTCATAGAGGATGCAATGTTTGAGACAGATTATTAAAACATAAATGGAAACTGATTTCGGACCAGTGATGACTGTTTAACAAGGTCTCCTTGCAGCTGAGAACGTGTCTACTGCCCTGTTCCAACCCTGATGGGTTACAGTGTAATTGGTATAAAGCTATATGTTCCACCCCTGATGGGTTACAGTGTAATTGGTATAAAGCTACACATTCCACCCCTGATGGGTTACAGTGTAATTGGTATAAAGCTACACGTTCCACCCCTGATGGGTTACAGTGTAATTGGTATAAAGCTACACGTTCCACCCCTGATGGGTTACAGTGCAATTGGTATAAAGCTACATGTTCCACCCATGATGGGTTACAGTGTAATTGGTATAAAGCTACACGTTCCACCCCTGATGGGTTACAGTGCAATTGGTATAAAGCTACACGTTCCACCCCTGATGGGTTACAGTGTAATTGGTATAAAGCTACACGTTCCACCTATGATGGGTTACAGTGTAATTGGTATAAAGCTACATGTTCCACCCATGATGGGTTACAGTGTAATTGGTATAAAGCTACATGTTCCACCCATGATGGGTTACAGTGTAATTGGTATAAAGCTACATGTTCCACCCATGATGGGTTACAGTGTAATTGGTATAAAGCTACACGTTCCACCCCTGATGGGTTACAGTGTAATTGGTATAAAGCTACATGTTCCACCCCTGATGGGTTACAGTGCAATTGGTATAAAGCTACACGTTCCACCCCTGATGGGTTACAGTGTAATTGGTATAAAGCTACATGTTCCACCCCTGATGGGTTACAGTGCAATTGATATAAAGGTACATGTTCCACCCCTGATGGGTTACAGTGCAATTGGTATAAAGCTACACGTTCCACCCCTGATAGGTTACAGTGCAATTGGTATAAAGCTACACGTTCCACCCCTGATGGGTTACAGTGAAATTGGTATAAAGCTACATGTTCCACCCCTGATGGGTTACAATGTAGTTGGTATAAAGCTACATGTTCCACCCCTGCTGGGTTACAGTGTAATTGGTATAAAGCTACACGTTCCACCCCTGCTGGGTTACAGTGTAATTGGTATAAAGCTACATGTTCCACCCATGATGGGTTACAGTGTAATTGGTATAAAGCTACATGTTCCACCCATGATGGGTTACAGTGTAATTGGTATAAAGCTACATGTTCCACCCCTGATGGGTTACAGTGCAATTGATATAAAGGTACATGTTCCACCCCTGATGGGTTACAGTGCAATTGGTATAAAGCTACACGTTCCACCCCTGATGGGTTACAGTGTAATTGGTATAAAGCTACATGTTCCACCCCTGATGGGTTACAGTGCAATTGATATAAAGGTACATGTTCCACCCCTGATGGGTTACAGTGCAATTGGTATAAAGCTACACGTTCCACCCCTGATGGGTTACAGTGCAATTGGTATAAAGCTACACGTTCCACCCCTGATGGGTTACAGTGAAATTGGTATAAAGCTACATGTTCCACCCCTGATGGGTTACAATGTAGTTGGTATAAAGCTACACATTCCACCCCTGATGGGTTACAGTGTAGTTAGTATAAAGCTACACGTTCCACAACTGATGGGTTACAGTGTAATTGGTATAAAGCTACATGTTCCACCCCTGATGGGTTACAGTGTAATTGGTGTAACACAAGACCTCCATGTATATTCAACAACTTGTCCATATTGCCAAAATACTTAATGAACCAGTAGCAGTGGCAAACGCAGGATTGTTAGAGTGGGGTTTCCAAATGTAACCCATAATCTTTCACTTTGCAGCACAGTGAAGTACTGGGGGAGCGGTAACAGCCCAGAAAATTGGTCTTTTTATACACTGGATACTGTATGAAATAGAGTATTAATATTTAACAGTACAGATGGTCGGTCTACAGTCATTAGGTCGACCCCACTAGGTCGACTGGCAGGAAGGTCGACCTGACTTAAGGTCGACATGGGCCGAGGTCGACATGACTTAAGGTCGAATTTGCATAAAGGTTGACATGAGGAAGGTCGACTGGTCATAAGGTCGACATGGGGTTTTTCACTGTTTTTTGAGCCGACATGTGCCGACAGGCGGTATTTCATGCCCTACCATCCACTAGGGCGTGGAGGAGGTTATTAAAGCTGTGGCGAGCCAAGCGAGCCACCGTGCCCGATGCATTGCGAGTGAAGCGAGCGATGCGAGGGTCCGATTCTCATTGCCAACTGTGTCCATGTCGACTGTGTCGACATCCGCATCAAAAAACAGTGAAAAACACATGTCGACCTTATGACCAGTCGACCTTCCTCATGTCGACCTTTATGCAAATTCGACCTTAAGTCATGTCGACCTTGGCCCATGTCGACCTTAAATCAGGTCGACCTTCCAGCCAGTCGACCTAATGGGGTCGATTCCAGATGGTCTGTAGTATCGTCTGTTTCATACATTTAAATGAGATAAGTGGTCATATCATAATAAATACAAAACATCATAGAACCAGTACTGCACTAAGCTCACAATCTCCCACTTCATGGTAAGGCTCCTGTCTCTTCCTCCTGGCAACTGCTCCATTGCGATGTTTAAGGGCACTGATCCACACATACCGTAAATGTGGTAGAAGAAGCTGGTACACTGGGCATGTGCAGCAGCTCTGCTCTGTCCCTTACACTGCATGATGTGGTGGCAGCTCTATTCATCATATTTTATACCAATGCTATTGTCATAATTTAAGGCATTTGAAAAGAGGAGCGGGTTTCTGGACAACCAGAAGCCCCCACCTGCGTTTGCCTATGAGTAGTTAACCTCAAACTCATCTCCATAACACACATCTAAATTATAGAACTAGGAACATTATTTCATTGTGACACTTTATTCTACAAAGGATTTTTTGGAGAAAAACTTCAAGAAAAACTGACATTGATACAATCTCCATCAATGCCATATGGCCAAACCTGGGATACGTTGATGCAGCCTACGAAGTCCCAGAAAGAGATATTGTCTACCTGTTCAAAGGTTGGTTTACCTTAATGTTATCCTTCCTGTTATCCTGCATGATATCCTTCATATTATACTTCATATTGAAATGTGTTATTTACTAAAAGGGCATTGTAAATGAATAACAAAGATCTCTGAAGTTAAGTGCCAAATGCACTGTTTTGCAGTGTGCCTTGTTGCCCTAGGATATGACACCACATAGGTCTGGACCTTTAACACTACTTATGTAAAGCACACGTCTGTCATTGCACATAACTTCAGCTACACACAAGCTCATCTTGTCCCTTGCCAAGAGGAATAATGTCGGGTCAGACCAGAGGCCTAACTAGAACTTTGTGGGCCCCGTACAAATCCTCTTAGGATGGGAAGAAGAAAGAGTGAGAGGAGTGAGAGACAAAGTGGCTGTCGAGGAAAGAAAGAGAGAAAAAGAGAGAGGACCAAGAAAATGATAGAAGCGAAAGAGGGAGAGAGGGGTGGTCAGGGAGAGAGCGGGCTTCATGGAAAAAAGAGGGAAAGAGAGAAAGGGAGAGGAGTGAGAGAGAGGGTGTCAGAGAGATAAAGGAGGAGGAACAAGAGAGAGGGTGGGGTACAAGCAGCAGTAAGAGAGAGAATGTCAGGGAGGGGGGAGGAGAGAGGGTGTCAATGAAAGAGAGAGAGAGAGAAGGAGAGAGAGGGGTGTCCGGGAGAGCGAGAGAGCCAGAGACCATGCCAGGTAGAAAGAAAGGGGTGGAGAGAGAGGTAGAGGAAGGAAAGACAAAGAAGGAAAGCATGGAGAAAGAGTAGAGAGACTAGTAGCAGAGAGATATAAAGTGATAGTTGAGACAGAAGGGGAGTGAGAGCAGTAGAAATAGAAATTGAGAGCAGGGGGAGAGAGAAAAAGAGGGAGACATCAGGGGAGAGAGAGGATGACAGAGATGGAGGGTGGGAGAGAGAGAATGGGAGAGATTAAAAGAGAGGAGAGAGAGAAGGGGATGGGGGAGAGAGAAAAGAAGGAAACATACAGGGTGTGGAGGGAGAGAAAAAGAGAGGTGTAGAGAGGTGAGTGAGGCAAAGGGGGAAAGAGAGTGGGGGAAGGGGTAGGAGGGGGAAGAGGGGAGGGTGGAGGAAGGTCTTGTTCATTCCAGCATCAACGGTGGTTGGTCTCTGGTTCACTGGGGCCTGCTTCCTGTACACCAGCACCGGCAGCCTACTGTTCCCACTGCCACGGTGGCGGCCCTTCTTATTGGCACCAGCAGCCACTGTCTCCTGCTCCCACCACCACAGTGTTGGGTCTCCCCACTGGCGCCAGCAGTCGCTGGGTCTCTGGTTCTAAACAACAGCAGCGGCTGGGTCTCCTGCTCCAGCCACTGAAGGGGGCACAGGATGGTGGTGCAGCAGCTGTTAGTGTGGCACTATTTAAAAAAAAAAAAAGTGCAGAGGGGATAGCCTGCTGGGCCTTGGGGCCCCCTAAGCGACGGGCCCCATAGCAGTTTCATCCCATTCACCCTCTATAGTTACACTACTGGGTCAGAACACATACATTTAACAGACCACACTGGATGAGGTCTGTTCAAGTTAATTCCAGTGTTAATGGAGCTTGTGTATGGTAGTTCAACAGGAAGATATCCATATGTACAGGTACATTTAGGTAAATACCAGAAAATGATCCTATACATTTTTTCAAGACGTCACATTGTAATACTAGGCCACTGAAAGTAATTCAATCTAGAATGTTCTATTTCTGATAGTGGATTTTACCTGTAACACATTCAGTAACTAAAATAAAATTGTTAACCTCAATTTTTTTTGTTGCACAGGCCGACAGTACTGGGCCACAAGAGGCTTCTCAATGCTGCCGGGATATCCTCGAGACATCTCCAGTTTTGGTTTTCCAAGTTCTGTTAAGGAAATAGATGCTGCAGTATATCTTAGGGAAGAAAGGAAAGCTATTTTCTTTGTGAAAGACAAGTACTGGAGGTTAGCGGAATTTTTGAAAAACAAAATCACTTCAATTGTTTCCGCATTGTTACTATTTTATTGTTTTTAGATATTATTTCCAATCAATATTAGTTTAAGCTACAAACCTGGGGTAACCACAAGAAGCCATTCCAAAAGCTATACTTTCCAACACTGTAGGTACTGTACACAGATCACAATCAGGAAAAGGGGGGGGAGCACATCATAGAGGGGTTGTGGCCATGAACCAAGGGGCAGATTAAGGTTTGTGGGGGCCCCAGGGCAACAACACGTGTAATACTCCCGAACACCAAAATATTGCTGAACACATTGTAGTACTCATTATGCCACAGTGCCACAACATGGATAATTGAGGTAAGCGTGGGGGCCCTTGGCCAACCGCTCGACTGCACTGTTGTTAGATCAGCTCTGGATAATCATAGTGGTGTGCTGGAAATCACCATTCCTCTTCACCATGTCTTCCATGCAGTGTCTTCTCCTGAAAGCCAACTGAGTGTGTTCTTTCATGTATTCTTGGGGGGGACATAAAATCAGATCTATTAGATGCTACAGACAGCACCACCACCCTAGTTAATATACTTCAATGTTTCTTAGGGGTATATTTATCACAATCCACAGATGGTGGATACATGGGCACAAGGATCTTTCAAATATTGTATGCAGGGTCAGACCTCACGAGAAAGCTCTGTCCCTGCAAATACTCTAAATTTGTGAGAATGGCTCCCCCCTTACTGCTTTGACTTACCTGCAAGCAAGGGGTGGTGATTGGTGATCTGGTCCGGGCAGCCGGTTGTCTGATCCTATGCTCCTGCTCTGACCTCTGGTGTGGTAAAATGAGGTTCCAGCTTCACAGCATCTGAGTTCACTTTACTTCAACAGCAGGAGCACAGAGATCATCTGGTCAGCTGCCCTTACTGGTCTCTCAGGCACAAATGGCTGATCACAGGGGCCAGAGGATCTGAGCCCATTGCCAGCAGAAGGGGAATGCTGAGCAATAGTTGGGGAAATGGATAGAAGCCTGGATAACACTATCTGAAAATAGCATTAATATCACTGGGCTCCCTGAGGTATTTTTTTTACAATTTCATTTTAGTAAATTCAGGCAGATCCCATCTCCCATTACAAGTATGGGAAATTCGATCTAATTACTAATACAATGTGTTTTTAGGGTCTTGGAAGAGTATTTTGTGAATTTTCAAAAGTGCTGATTTTGAAAGTTGCATGGTATCACATCTCAATATTCAGGAATGTGAGCAGTGTGCTTGAGCAGTCAGAGAAAAGTGCTTGGTGTGTTTCTGTGTCAGTGATGCTCTCCTAAGAAAAATATCTGAGGGTTCACACTGAATTGAAGTACTTCAGAGGAAGATATCATCGACACAGAAACGTCATCCCGGCACATCCCTTGTGGGACTGGGAATTGAATGTTAACTCACCCTAATTCAGGAGCCTCTCAGACATCACAGGAGAGAATAAAATGACTTTATGCATTGTACTGTATATGGCTGTGTTTCTATGCAAAATACAACATGTATAACAGTTCTTCTGTTCCCACCTAATTACCATTGTAAATGATTCACAATGCAGCATTTTAATATATGTCTTATTCAGTAACGACCACACAAGCTATGAAATGGACCCAAAATCACCACAGAAGATAAAACGGGGATTTCCTGGAATTGGGAATAAAGTGGAGGCTGCTTTCCAGAACTATGGTAAGTTTAGGAGTAGTGACGTCTGATGACCTTCCCCATCAATGATAAGGCAATACTTCATAGGGGTCCATGTATCTCATACAGTAGAAGAACATATAGAGGTGTTCCTAATTCTGCACAACAAATGTATATGAGCGACATAGGTGGAAACATGCTTTATTTTGGTAAAACAAACCAAATGCAGAGTACTCTGTGACCCTGCCATGGGATCGCAGCCGTAACAGCACTGCATCACCAGCTTGGGACTTGCGCCAGGGTTTGTGCATCAGCAGCTCATCTCCCTCCAAGCAACTGTTGAGGTTGCTTGGGCACAGTTCCCAACATTATACCCTTACTGTACATTGGCAGCATCTACGCCCCAATAAACCCCTGCACCAGCCCCCTTGCTGTGGAGAATTCCAAGATAAAAAAAAAAATATCACCTGGAAAAGACACAAATGCATACTAAAAACAAAAGTGATCTTAGGCCAAACCTGCACCTAGCTTCGAGGTATATTGCTTGTATATCAGAACAACATCCTAGTTTCAGATAAGTCAGGACACCCCTATATGAGACAGTACATGGGAAGTACCTCAGGAAGGAACCAGGGGTTAAAATGAGGGGGAACGGGGTGGAACTGAGTTCCACCCTCTACCACAGCCCTGAACAGTAAATCCAACAGAATTGCAAGTGATGTCATGCCATCACCGCCGCTGAAGTGAAGAAGAGCCACTAAGAGCAGCAGGATCTTTGCTTGGTGCAGACAGGGTGTGGTGGGGAAGCTGCTGGAGGGACATAGGGCATGGAGCTGCTGAGGGACATGGACAGTGAGCTGCTGAGAGTGTCAGAGACAGATGTGTATAAGCAGCACAACTGTGGACATTATGGGTGAAATGTAATAGGATTACAGAATCGAAAGTGATTTGGTGAGAAATGTCAGTTTTTTTTTAAAGCGGCAATCATTTACACTTCAAAATCAAACTGGTTTTGCAGTGTAAAGGCCCCCTTACACTTGTCCAACTTATTGTCCAACAAGTAGGACCTGATTGACTCTAGATTTATCCTATGTGCAGGAGGATCAATCTCCTGCAATCTCTTGGTTATACCCAATTGCACAGGATTGTGCATTGGGTCCTACACAACAGATTTTGTCAGATAAATTGACCCAATCCACCTGAATTGGGTCAAATCTGTCAAAATCTCACAAGTCTAAGGGGCCCTTAAATGTCAGGACTGCCATTGATATCATTCTGGCCTGCAATACCTCTGGTTTGCCAGAGGTGCTGCTGTTGTTTTTTGGACTGCAGTACCTATAGATGGCCAGAGGTGCTGCTATTATGTTCAGCTTGCAGTACCCTCTGTGTGGCCAGATGTGCTTCTGGCATGTTTGGTCTGCAGTACCTATGGGTGGCCAGAGGTGCTGCTGTTATGTTCTGCCTGCAGTACCTCTGAATAGGTAGAACTGTGGTTTGTGAGAGCAGTCCCAGCTGGTGTAATCAGCTGGATCAGGCTGTTCTCAGAATACCATTCCAGCTGCAGCACATATTGAGGATTGAGGGGCCTCTCTCTGTGTGCTGCAGGGATTGGCTTGCTCTTTCTTTAAAGCTGTGTTTGCCCTGAGCTTCAGGGCCAGTTATAGTCACCCTAGCCTTGTCTGAAGTGCTGTAGCTTGCCTGATACCTGAAGCATTGTACCTGTAACTGGTTTATGATCCTGAGAATACAGTGATTTAACATCCGTCCTGCCTCCGTTGTCTGTTCTTCCAGCAAGTATTATTATTATGTCTTGCAGTCCACTGGGACTCTTAAAAGTAAATGATTTCCGCTTTAAAAAAATCTGAAGATTACCAAATCTCTCACTTTCTGATTCTCTCATCCTATTACAATTCACCCACAGTGTATAAGGGACACTACTGTATAATTGAATATGAATCAAGGGCACTACATGCAGTGTAATGTAAATATGATTGCGCGTGTGTTTTGTCATTTTAATTGGCGTTACTATTGTGTGACCACACCCCCTGCTTGTGTGACCACACCCCTCCTTGTGTGACCACACCCCCTCCTTGTGTGACCACACCCCCTCCTTGTGTGACTACACCCCTTCCTTGGGGGACCATTAGATTTTTATGGGAGGTAGGGCACAAATCCTACTGGTTTAGGCTCTGCCTAATGAGTGTTAGGGGAAAGGAGTTCCACCACCTCTCCAGGACCACTGTAAGCCCTGGATGGAACCCTTATGGTTGTATTTATTTAGGGTAAGTGAAACTATAACGACACTGAAATTCTCATTTAAAGGGTCATTCTGGACCAACAATGACTTGGTCGATTGCAACACCTTAAAATAGTCGGCATACACTAGATCAAACAAAAGGAAGGCACAAGCAAAAGGTCAATGTCAACATGGTCAACACTGATAAGGTCAACCCAAATGTTGTAGCATATTTTTCTTTTTTAAACCAACTTGTTCATAATTTACCATCCCAGTGGCCATAGAGGAAGAATAAAATAGTGTGACCAGCGCAGTACCCTTATATGGCGTCCAGGTCGACCTATGACAACATAATCACAAAAAAAACGTGAAAAACTTGTGTCGACTGCTTCACTGTCAATCTTTTGCATGTGTGGATCTTCTGTTAATGCCGATCTAGATGTTGTCGAGGTTTTAGGTGTCTGACTAGTCACGGTCGACAGTTAGTGGTCAACTAAGTCATCGTTGATCTACACATCGATGATCTTCTATACCATAACCAGGCCAAAGAGAGAGACCTTTGTTTAGTTGTGAATGCAGCTGAACAATCATGGGCCTTCATAAGGAAATTGGTCAGTTAAAAAATATTCTGTTCCACTCTTGCATGTTCCATAAACCACACACATGAAGGCTGAACGAAACATGTAGATGCAACCACAGGTCCATGTACCATTTTCATCGGCCTCCGCTCTGTACATTGATGATAGCATCAGAAACAGCTATAAGAACATTGTACATTCTTAAAATTTATTAAAAATTACCTGATTTAAAAAAAAAAACCAGAACACTGTACAGTATAAAGGATTTTAACTCATTATAACAAATGTTTTATTTGCCTCTCAGACTTCCTGTACTTCTCTCATGGAGCCAACCAGATTGAATATAACCCCAGGCGGCAACGAGTTATTCGCAATATCCCAAATTATCGATGGCTGAACTGCGACTGAAGAAGAAAGACTCACACGCCGGCGACTCCAACCCAATGCCTAATAACACATGTAGACACATGTAGAACGCAATTGTAAATAGAGAATATTCATTTTTCAATTTCTTCAGCTCCATGCCCTCCAACTGTACCTTTTTGGGCAGGTAGAGAACAGTAACGTTTTATTATGGCCTGTACCTTTTTTGGGGTCTCCAAATGGCCAGCGTAAATATAGGAAAGGGGTGTGGCCATGTCCCTTTACCAGTGGCCACGCCAACTTTCTGAATTTGTACCGGTTTTTGCTCTTCAGATGTTGGAGGGTATGCAACTTTACAAAACACAATTCCATACATGAAACACATCTTAGGAATTACTATACTATATACATGATCTGGTACAGATATAGCGCCTCTCAGCCAACCCAGAAATCGCCACATTCCCTGAGCTGGTGATCGCTGGCAGAGAGGCGCTGCATCTGATGGAGACGCCCAAGCGTCTCACACGCACTTGCGTCCCCTTCATTCGGCGGCGGGTGGTGGAATCCCTGCCCGTCTCCACTTCAAGGAGACAGGCAGGGTTAGGGGGGGGGGGGTGTGGAAGCTACAGGGGAGCAGCAGGGAGGCATCGGGGGGCTCCATCAGAACTTTGTGCGTGAGTGTCTCATGCACACGCGCCCCCTTCTTGCTGATGGTGAGCGGGAGCAGATGGTGATTCCATCGCCAAGAGCAGCTCTAATGAGAGCTGCTCCGTCTATATATCTAACTGTAAATGACAAAGAGTGACGTGACCAATGGTGTAACTAACACAGATTCCGGGGATGTGGCTGCCATGGGGCCTAAGGCCTGCAGCGCCTGCTGCTCTCCTGCACCCAGTACTGCTACAGCACAGTGTCACCTCTCAACTTTCAAACACAGAGTCACCCCCACTGCTGCAATCTCAGCTCAGCTCCAACTGGGCAGTGTTCACAAACAGCATCTGTGCATGTGTGGAAGCTCACTGAGGCTGGCAAAAGAGAAAAGGCCAACGGTGGGATCTGCTGTTTACGTCCAGTCTCAGTATCTCCTCTTATGGGCCTTTGTGGAGCTTATGAGTCTTGGAAAAGCAGAGACTCTGAGTGATGGAGGCTGCTCCCATTCATCTCCCTGCGCCTTGCTAGCTGCTACATGCGTTCCAGGGACCATTGGAAGATATTGCATTATACTTAATGAATGACACAAGACAGGTTTATGAAAATGAACTGATGTTTGCAGGGCTGCGACCGGATGTGTACGGGTACACAGTCGTTTGCATGTAGCCGTAGAGAGGAAAAATCATTCGATTTTTCACTCACTATCAAATGATTTTTCCTCTTGTCCCTGGTGTTCGCAGCTGTCGCGTAGCCCATGAGTCAGTCGGTGGCTGCGAGCAAAACAGCCGCTTCCGAGCGTGCACCAACGTCATTCTCCCACCCCTAGCAGGAATAAACATGCAACCATCGGCCAGCGTCTGAATTGGGACCAGGATACAAACGGCTCTGAATGGGGCACCGATTCCTATATGATTGATTGTAAGCTCTACCTTTCTATGACTGTTTTATTGTATCTTTAAAGATTGTAACTTCTTTACTTGTACTAAAAACATACATATAAAAAATAGAATAAAATGTAAAAATAAAGTACTATATCTAAGATAAAAACAGGTTGGTCATATACTATGTACTAAGTAAACACTATCCAACACATGCAGTTTTTAATTATGTTTGCATTCATTTACTGAAAGGTTCAGAATATTCAGAATAACACAAGCTTCCCTAACGATCCCTGGACGAAGGACAAACAGACTCACCAGTGTAATTATAGAATTATGGAGAGCCAGTATTACTTCCATGCAGTTCTATATCAATGAACATCACTTTTATATTTTCTAGGAGAGGAAAGAGGAGCGCTCCAAATAGTGCTTTATCTTTTTATTTTCAACACAATAAAATATCCGACAGGTACACTTTAAAATGGCATCACGTACCGCAACAGACGGTTAGGCACAACCGCGGGTGATCAACAGCATGAATTGGAGCTGCCAAGCAGCAGGATAGCAGGATGCAAGTGCTCTCACCACTCTCTCCAACACGGAGTTCAGACCGACGCCAGGCCACGCCCCTACGCGTTTCGTCACGAGGACTTCGTCAGAGGGCTGCCCTCTGATGAAGTCCTCGTGACGAAACGCGTCCTCTTTCCTCTCCTAGAAAATCCACTACCTGAGAATCCAGGTGCCCGCAAGGGTAATTTGAGGAAGCTGCCGGTCTCATTAGACCTGAAGTGCTGTGAATTTCTATTTGGAAGGAACTGATCTATTCCCGATACAAAGAAAATAGGACTTGCGCGCTAATTGGACTTTTGTTTGATCACTTTCATATTATATAAATAAACATACTTGCCTACTTTCGAAAACTAGCTTCAGGGAGATTATAGTTGGTAGTAGAATTTTGCACAGCGCCCTGTTGAGGGGGCATGTCATGCTCCTCCCAAAGCGCGTGTCTAGTTCCGTATATGGAGAGATTGTGAAAAGACATTGTGAATGTGGCACCTAGAAGCGTGGCTGTGTACTGCTACATCTGAGAGGAATCTTTTAAAATTACTGAGATCCATACCTAGATGAGCCCCAAAGCAGTTAGTAAGAGATACTATACTTGGTAAAGTGCTGGGAAATGCTGCTGATGATTCAATGTAAATGTATCTATCACTCATTCATTTTATCCCCAAAAATGTCACAGTGTAATGTGGGCTAGGTGAAATGAGGGAGATTGCTAGACTAATGAGGGAGAGAGGGAGATTGCTGTTATTTCAGGGAGTCTCCTGCAGAATGCAGGAGGGTAGGCAACTGTGTAAATAAATACTAAAGCATCCCATTAATTGTAAGGATATAAGAAGTTCCAGTGGAGTTCTGGGTTTATACACATGCATGATGAGAGTTAAATGTAAGAAAATGAAGAAAAAGAGGTAGAATATTATTATTATAAAACTAAATAAAAAATAAAATCTGGTCCATACAGACACATACTGATACACAGCATTACAGCGACACATAAACATGCCTGCAGGATATGACACAGACCGAAACACAGCATTACAGCAACACATGTTTATGTCATATCTCCCAACCTGTGAATAATGTGCGGCGGGACAAGGCCTGGCAAAAAAGGGGGCGGATCTAAAAGAAAATGACAGGGGCGCACCATAAAAGGGGAGGTGGGAGGGGGGTGTTAGTGGTGCCAGTGCGCCCGCTCAGAGAGCAGAGAGGGAGAGGAGGAGAGCAGAGAGAGGGCGGGAATGGGATTATAAATAGACCCTGGCATTTAAAGTACACAGGCCCACCTTGGTGTCAAAAGTAAAGAATGCAGTTGTGCACGTGCTAAAGACGCGCTTGATCCAGGAAAAGGGGGTGTGGCCACTCAAAAGGGGGCATTTCCTTGTGTGTAGTCTACCACACCATATACCACTTCTACACATTATGCAACAAAATACTAGACCCCATTATACTTGCCCCTTACACATGATGCCAAACGGAATGAGCCAAAATGCACATAATGTTACACGGATTTAGCAAAATTCACACAATGCCACACGGATTTAGCAAAATTTACAATAAATTCCACAAACAGGAACAAAAACTAACACTGTAATGTCCATTAAACGTTAAGCCACAAACCATAATGTCCATTACGTATTATGCCAAACACCGTAATGCCTACTGGTCTAAGCTACTGGTGTGAGAACAAGTGGAGGGCCACAGCATTACCTGGTCCACCACACCTAGTAGTAGTAGTACGTTTATTTATAAGGCGCCACAAAGTGTCCGCAGCGCCGTACATAGCAAAAAAAAAAAAAAACAAATTACAAGGTAACGTACAGGGTGTGTAGAAAGATACAGTATAAATAGGGGTATAGCTGGTAGAACTAAAATCAGCATCAGTTCAGAAGTAGGTGTCAAAATAGTCAAGGAGACCGAAGATGAAGTAGAGGAAGGGAAGAACAGGACAGGAGCACAGGTGAGGTAATGAGGTAGGGTGAGTACGTGAGGAAGGAGGGCCCTGCTCATAAGAGTTAACATACTAAAAATAGGTGGGTGGACGAACGAAATACAATAGGATAAGTAGGAACGGAGGGGAACGGAGGCAGGATAGGAGGATCAAAAGAGGTTAGGAGGAGGGATAGGCTAGTCGAAAAAAGTGGGTTTTGAGGGAGCGCTTGAAGGAGGTAAGGGAATCCGATAGCCTGATGGGTGGCGGGAGGTTGTTCCAGTGCAGGGGGGCAGCGCGAGAGAAATCTTGGACACGGGAGTGGGAGGAGGTGATTAGGTGAGAGGTCAGGCACCCAGGTCCGGCCAGTAGAAAGATACAGGGGTTATGGGCCCAGGCAGAGCGGCAGCAGTCAGAAGATGGTGGCAGAGACAGTTCCCTGAAAGTTCGCACCAGGCGTGACCGCAAGGCGGACACAGGAGCATAGAGCACCAGATTCAGGCACAGGAAGGAGAGCTGCGGGACCAAGCCGCCTACTTCAGTCACACACAGCGCCGGAGAGACAGCCGCAGCTGACCAGCAAGAGAACGGTCACAGCGTCCAAGATGGCGACCGCGGCCCAAGGACTCCTACAGCAGCACAGCAGGACCGCTGCACCCGGCCCCAGGCAGGATTCACCGATATTCAGGGCAGCTCAAAGAAGGCACCGAAGGCTTGGGGAGGAGGTACACCTTACAAAAACCATCTGCAGTAAGGGCAGGATGGTGTACAGGATAAGTGGCCGGAGAGCATGCAGGGCTGCCTCCTACTCCATTGCCACAGTGGCCATGCCCCCCCATGGGTTTAAAAATTAAATAAAGTCGGAAATGACAGTTGGGGAAAGTGCCCGGGTGCCCCCCCCCTAAATCCACCCATGACGTGGTCTACAAATCTCGTCACCCTGCAAGGCCACGCTCCATTATGCTCTGTGAGCTGCTGGCCATGCCCCTCCCCCCTCTGTCTGTGGGAATAGACACTTTGCGCATGTGCACAGTGTCTATTCACCCCTGCTCTGCTGGGGGACTCAAAACCACCCCCGCCCCCCCCCCCCCCCCACGCCAGCAGCGGAACATTGCTGGCACAGGGTGGGGTGCGGGAACGTCCCCAAAAAATTTGTGTTCCTGCAAAAATTGGGACAGTTGGGAGGTATGCTTATGTGTCACTACAATTCTGTGAGTCAGTCTGTCATATCCTGCCAGCAAGCACAGTATCTGTTCAAGTGTCACCAGGATAGTGAAGAAAATCATTGCCTCCAGCTACAGTTCTTTCCAATAGTCCAATATTTAGAGGTTAAAGCATATACAATTAATAATTAGCAAATATTTAGCTTTTATGTGGGAAGTCAAAAATAACTCACAGATATAATAATAGTAGTCACTATGTGAAAATGAGCCCCTACAGGAACTAATTCTTTGGTATGTTCCTGGCGGTATAGGCATGCAAGACATGCACAGACAAACCTCTCATTCATTCATTCATTCATTCATTCATTCAGCAAGAGAATACAATGATGTTAGAGAAACAGCAAGGGGTTCATTTACTAAGATGGGATTTCTAACAGCAGACCATTTTTAAGGATGATAATGGGTTTTCGGTAGGGATGTGCACCGGCACTTTTCGTGTTCCGTGAAACACATTTTGGGTCTGGATCTCGGGCAGTGTTTTGGATCTGGATCTGTTCCAAAACACCACAATTTTCGTTTTTCAGGTTTTGGGTTTCATGTTTTGGGTTCTGATTTTTAAAAAAAAGCGGTACTTATGTAGTATCTAGGCTGCCGATTTTTTGATTGTATGCCTTAAGTTAAGGCATACAATCAGATGCGATGCGATGCGATATCGCATCGCATCGCATCGCATCCGATATCGGATGCGATGACCCGATTTTTCCATAGGAATCAATGTTAAAATGATTCCTATGGAAAAATGGGTCCTTTTCATACCCCTACTATCCAAGTGGGCATGGAGTTGGATATAAACCTGTGGCGAGCGTAGCGAGCCACCGAGCCCGAAGCGTGGCGAGCGAACGGTATTCGTCCCCTCGCGGGGCTCGCTTCGCTCGCCACGCTTCGGGCTCGGTGGCTCGCTACGCTCGCCACAGGTTTATATCCAACTCCATGCCCACTTGGATAGTAGGGGTATGAAAAGGACCCATTTTTCCCATTGAATTCCATGTTAAAATGGACTCAGTCCATTTTAACATTGATTCCTATGGAAAAATCGGGTCATCGCATCGCATCGCATCGCATCGAATCGCATGGTCGCATGCGATGCGATGCGATCTTCCGATCCGACCCGATTTAGAAATCGGCAGCCCAGATACTACATAAGTACCAAAAAAGCTAATAAAATGCTAAATTTGCAGAATTTGGGGTTTATTTTGCTCCTACGCTATTATTAACCTCAATATCATTAATTTCCACTCAATATCAGTCTATTCTGAACACCTCACACCTCACAATATTGTTTTTAGGGCAAAAGGTTGTACCGAGGTAGCTGGATAACTACTGTATGCTAAGCCACACAAGTGGGCGGCACAAACATGTGGCTCATCTAGGAGAGGCACTGCAGCAGCAGACAGGATGGCTGTTTGAAAAACTAGGCCCCAAAAAGCACATAATGACAAAAAAAGAGGTGCAAGATGGAATTGTCCTTTGGATCTCCCACCCACCCATATCTTGCTTAAATAGGACATGCACACTTTAACAAACCAATCATTTCAGCGACAGGGTCTGCCACACGACTGTGGCTGAAATTATTGGTTTGTTTGGGCCCCACAAAAAAAGAAGCAAATCACCTCTCCCTGCACAAACTGGCTCTATAGAGGCATGATGTCGTCCTCATCCAATTAATTTTGATGAACATCATCTTCTCCACATTTTGCAGAAGCAACCTTCTACACTGCTCACTGACCTGGTTCCCCGCTGCACTAAAAACTCTTTCAGAGTACACACTGGAGGGGGACAACTCAGGTAAAATAGAGCCAGTTTGTATAGGGGCTTCCAAACTGCCTTTTTTGTCCTGCCAGTACAGGCAAGGACTGTCTGACATGTGTAATCCTCCACCACAGTGATGGGAAGGTCCGGCATCGCAAACACCAACACCCTTTGACTCTGAGTTGTTTGCTGTCTTTTTGTTGACAGCTTAACTCTCTTTTCATTTCTAGGGGGGGGGGGGGATGAGGAGGAGGTCTTAGATCGTCGTATAAAGCTGGACCACTAGTCAAGAACAAAGGCCAGGGCCTTAGCCGTACCTTGCCACTCCGTGTGGTAAATGGCATATTGGCAAGCTTACATTTCTCCTCCAAGGATTTACATTTATTTTTTTAAACGTATTCAACTTTGCCTTTTTGGATTTCACAAGCCCTCGACGATGACATTGGGCATCGGCATTGGCAGAAGACGTTGATGGCATTTCATCATCATGTTCTATGTCTTGACTAGTGGCAGCAGCTTCAGCACTTGGAGGAAGTGGTTCTTGTACTATTGGAGCCTCCATATTTTGGTTCTCCATTATCTTTCTGGAGTACAGCCACACAGCAACAGAGACACAGAAAAATGTAAAAGGATTATTATTTACGTCAGTAACCCTTATTGTAAAAAAAAAAAGAATGATTTCTTATTTTGCAGCACCGGTGTGCACACAGGTGAGGTGAGGTGAGACTTGTAGTACCCTGTCCCAGCTAACAGTCACACAGCGGCAGACACAGGAAATTTGAAACGGATTTTAAGGAATTTATTTAAGTTAGTAACCCTTATTGTCCAAAAAAATTGGATTGATTGTTTTGCAGCACCGATTATTTTGCAGCACCGGTGTACACACAGGTGAGGTGAGACCTGTAGTACCCTGTCCCAGCTATCAGTCATACAGCAGCAGACACAGGAAAATTGAAAAGGATTATTAAGAAGTCAGTAACCCCTTTATTATTGTAAAATAAAAATGATATTTTGCAATTTGCACCGACGTGTGGCCTGCACAGGTGAGGTGAGACTTGCAGTACCTTCTCCCGGCTTACACACAGCAGCAGACACAGCAACATTTTTAAAGGATTATTAATAAGTCAGAATTATTTATTAACCCCTTTATTCTAAAATAAAAATGATATTTTGCAATTTATTTTGCATTGACGTATGGCATACACAGGTGAAGTGAGACTTGTAGTACCCTGTTCCAGCTTAGTCACACAGCAGCGGACACAGAAAAATTTAAAAGGATTATTATTAAGGAATTTGGTGGTAGGGAGTGGGAATGGACACTGGAGGACAGATAAATCAATCAATCTATATGAGGCACAGGCACAGACTACAGGGATACATATATAATATACAGCACAGACTCTGTCAGTGTACCACCACACTACACTACACTACACTAACACAGTCAGACTCAGGTTTCTATGGGGGATGCAAAGCTGCCCGCAGTGCTTCGCATCCCTGGGCTAGCGCCATTCTGAGCTTGTAGCCCATGGGCCCTGATCACACTGCCGCCTCTCCAATGCTGATGTGAAGATGGCTCTTATCGGCAGGGAATTTATACAAATCCAAAACCCGCGATCTGGGATCTGAGTCTGGCAGGGAAATCGGAGTTGGACTCGGATCCCAGCTCATCCTTATTTCCCCACATTGAGTTGACAGCTGTAAATTAATTACCGCCAGTCTCTGAATCCAGCCTATTAATTGGACGATGCTGCAGCGGAACCATCCCTACTCTTACACAGGATGAATGATTGGCCATCTCTGCTCTTACACAAGCCATATTGAAAGTTCAGATTTTGGGCCTGATTCAGCCCTGATCGCACAGCCGCGCATTTGTATGGCCAGTGATCAGTTTAACCTCTGCGCAAATGAATTTTGCACGCTGTGTGAATGGATGTTTACGGCTGCGTCAGAGTGAAAATTTCCAAATCTCATCATAAGCCGCTCATCATCAAATGATTTTTCCACTGGGCACCAGCCATCGCAGCTGCCGAGTAGCCCCAGATTTACTGTACTAGCCTGGTCCTGGTTTCCAAAATATGGAGGACAAAAGGCATACCTCCCAACTTCTGTGATGTCGAAATAGGGAAAGGGGGAAAGGGGCGGGGCATATGCAAATGAGGGTGCGGCTTATGCTAATTAGCCGCAACCTCATTTTCATACGAGAATAGACGCTGCGCGCATGCGCACAGCGTCTATTCTATTAGATTGGGGGTCTCCCAACTGCCACCCCCCGCAGCGGGACAATGCCTGCCGTGGGTAGGACAGGGACTGTCCCGCTGTAATCGTGACAGTTGGGAGGTATGCAACAGGAGAACGGGTCCCCCGTATTTTGAAAATCAGCACCGGGCTCCAACAGCCAACAGTACTATGCCACAGCAGGGGGAAACTATTTATATTAGTTCCCCAGCCAAAACATGACACCCTGGCTGGTCTGCCCAGAATGGTATCTGGGGGGACTGTGGACCCTCTCAATAAAGGGGACCCCCCCCCCTCCAGGAGACACCCAGTCTGGGTGGTAGCCCAGTCCCTGGAAGGTGGACGCCGGAGTGGAGTGATGGCAAATAAAGAGTAAAATAAAGTGTAAAAAAAAGATATTGGGTTCTGCAGTAGAACTACAAGCCTCTCCTGCATGCTGGGACTTGGAGAACCACAAGTTTCAGCATGTTGGGCATTAATGAGCCCGCTGGGATTTATAATCCCACTACAAAATCAATATCAAAATAAATGACACACAAATAAAATATGAATTTATTACACCGTACACCAATGGTTCCCAAACTTTTTTGAATCACGGCGCCGTAAAGTATCAGAATTTTCTTTATGGCACCCCTAGGCTAAAATGTTTCTTACTAAGATATTTAGAAAAAAAAATAATTAAGTAAATTGTATTTATATGTCATCCTTACAGTCAGTTATGTGATTAGGGACAGGATTTGATTCTGTGCCAACAATTGTTATGCTTGGAAGCCACAAACACTTGTTTTGCCTATTTCATAGGCCATATATTGTTTGAATTGGTCCTGGATCACCAACCCAGGGCACCTCTGCAAGTGATCCGCGGCACCCCAGGGTGCCACAGTACACAGTTTGGGGGCTGCGGACATGGGGGTGCTCTGGGTACAGCTGTCCCGGGCCCCGGCCTCTGGAGGGGCCTGGGCAGCTGCCCACAGCACAGCAGCACAGTGCCACCCACACAGCCGCACACCGCCTACCCCACCCGGCGGCCCCCCAGCCAGGCACGCATAATACACAGTGCAACCTGAAGAGAGCCGAGCCTAGGATACAGAGGGGCTCGGCGCTCTGCAAGCTGCACTGTGCAGTGTGTGCTCCCGAGTGCGCCGCCGAGGAGATGTGCTGCCGCAGCCGGGTAAGTAATAGTACTCGGGGGGGGGGGGGGCGTAATGATACTGGGGGGGCGTAATGATACTGGGGGTGGCGGCTGTAATAGTACTGGGGGGGGGCGGACTGAAGGTCAGTCCCGGGCCCTGCAATTCCTAGTGGTGGCCCTGACAACTGCCCTACACACATACATACTTACCTAACTTGATCACGTAGGATGCAGTCCACTTGTCCATGTAGAATACAAAAGGATACTTGTGAAAAAAAAAAATTATACTCACCATCCATACTGCACATGACCTTCCTTCCCCGAATGCTGGGTCCCCCGTGACTCCTGTCACTGAAGGACCCGGCAGCCAATCAGGGAGCACTACAGCAGCAGCACTCCCTGGATTGGCTGAGCTCTGATGACCTGTAAATCAAGCTGAGCTCTATTTCTATTTAGAACTGGGGAGGGATACCCCGCTCTGCATAGCCGTGGGAACTTTGTGGTTTCCAAAACCACAACGTTTAATTTGGTCAAGCGTGTGTTGTGACCTAGTCAAACTTTGTGGTTTTGGAAACTGTTTAGCTGATGCTAATTTACCAGCCGTAATACATGCATTCGTACCCAATCGATCTTAAGGAGAGCATGTGGGGGCCCCTGTTGTGTGGGTACCAACTCTATCACCCCTCCTTGGATCTGGCCATAGTTTTCAGTGCACATAACCTTTGCTTATTGAACAGAATTATTACAAATATTGTATAATATGACGCTCAGATTGTGGGTGTGTAATGTGTATATGAAACCTAATGCATTCTGTGTTAGACCTGGGGCCCATTCTCTCATTATAGAAGGCAAATACTCCAAACTACGGAAACATCTGATATCCAGCATTCCTCTGGTCCCAGCCAGTGCCCAATCATCGGCCACATGGAGCTGAAATGTTTGTGTGGTGTTGCAGGTGGTGTGACGGGGTGCGGTTACCAGTATACTGATGCCGACATCCCAGCTGCCCTCACAACTGCGGCGCTGATACTCATATATCAGGATGCCAATTCTGGGATCCTGATGGGTAGTATGCAGGGCTAGCTAGCGTGGGGCCAGGGGTAGGGGGTCTAGGCACTAGTAGGGGGCTTAAGGGTAAAAGAGGTTCTGCATCAGCACCAACGTGCAGCACCTATCAGGGCAAATAGCTGTGTTTGTCCCATCAGATTGTACCCTGCTGTATGTGGGTGTGTGTGGCACTATGGCATCTATCTTCTGAGTAGATAACCCTATGTAACCCAGGGAGGAGACAAAGGGGCTCATTTATCATTTCATATTTGTGTCTAACTCCCCGAATATATCTGTTTTGGGGGTTAGTCGCAAATATTAATTACCTCCAAAATGTAAGATGGAGGGACCACAGGGGGAATCTCCTACACCTGCTGCGGTCCCTCCTGCCCTACCGGCAGTGGCATTCTCCATAGGTCTTCATATGTCTCTATAGGGGGATGCGATACTCCCCATTGCAGCCTATAAGTTACTTACCACAATGCTGGTGGGGCAGTGCACAGATTCCCCGACACCCGGCTGAGCAGTTTGCAGGGGCGGCTCCTTTTGGATACCATCGATAGGATTGCACAATGCAAGGCGATCCTGGGTGGTAAGATTGGGTCGACCTCACATCCCCCCCAGAAAGGTGGACAAGTCTCCTGCAATGCTGCCAGTCCCCCCCCCCCCCCCCCTCTGTGGCGGGTCCGTGGTGACCAAATTTGACAAATCGCATCATTGTAGCCCCCCATCCCCCCGCAGAGCAATGCCTGTATTACTGGCATTGCATGGCCAAGATGACGTGTTTGCACTGGCCACACCCCCAGTATAGGACATTACCATAAACCCCACCCCCATCATGCCCCTTTTATGTCCAGATGGTGCCCCCCAGTTTTCCAAACAATAGACAAATATGGTATAGCTGCACAGATCCTTATAGCCCACAGTACTGCACCGACCTACCATATACTTTTTATTACACATTACATTATCACAGCTGTTTAACCATTTGAGTGCCAACATCTCTGCGAGAGATGTGCAAAATACCCGCTAAAAATGCCAGAATTACTCACATTTGTTATATAGGTTCAAATAAAAAATGTTCAGTAAAAAAAGCTTCTGTTTCCTATATAAGGCAAAAATTACCGGTCATTATGATGGACAGAAATTTTTGGCAATTTTTACACCTATTTTGACAAATTCACTTGGCATTTAAAGGGTTAACACGTGAATATGGGTCAGACCAGTACAGTAGTACAACGGGAAACACTGACATTATTGGGAAATAACACATCAGACACTGATTGGCTTGTCAGGCTTTTTATTGTTGACAACAACAGATTCATATAGAGGCCGCTCAGCGACCAAAAGACTCCATAGACAGTGACAGCAAAATGATGTGTCAGACTTGCTGGATATGGAGAGAGGGAGTTGTGAAGACAGAGATTGGGGGTAGGGGGATTACCCGTCAACGGGACAGGTTGGGTAGGGGATGAGCTGTCAACGGGACAGGCTTAGGGGAATGAGCCGTCAACGGGACAGGCTTAGGGGGATGAGCCGTCAACGGGACTGGCTTAGGGGGATGAGCCGTCAACGGGACTGGCTTTAACAAAGTTACACAAACTTTAATGATTCGAGTTTGATGCAACATATTATAAACTGACTTAAGTCAAACAAACTTTTTAAAACAAGTTCCCAGGTTATGGGAAATGTGATGTTAGGGACTGAGTCCAATGTCCAGGTTATATATACATGCTGGGCATCCCGTCCTCCTCCTCCTCCTGCCATAGGAAGCTGACATCCACCCGCTTCTTGTAGATGATCTTCCTATAAAAACAAACGTTGATCAGTGACTGTTATTGTAAAGACACAAACGTTTGCCATGTACAAGTCATCTCATTATTCCCTAGCCTGCTGCTATCTGGCGCCTGCACCATGTTACTGGCCCTTACTGTGTAATTCCTCTTTGGACCAATAAGAGCGCTGATGCTGTGGGTGTGACACGACAAGGACGGCCCCATACAGGAAGCCCAGTGTACAGTGATGTGAGATTTCAGAGAGGAAATAAATCAGGGTTGCCTAGCCTCCCGAAATGGCCAGAAGGGTCCCGTGAACCACCCCTCAGAGGGGTGGGGTCCGTGGGTTAAATGATGCTAATCACGTAATTTTAGCCCCGCCCCCACAGTGCAATGCCTGAAATACCAGAATTGCACAGCGGGTGGCGTGGCTAAAATGACGCAATCACTCTCGTCAGCACTCCCATGGCTCCACCCCTACACCTACCATTTTCTCTCCGAGCAATGGCCCCACCTCTCTGCCTCACTGAGCTGGGTGCCCTCTCCCAGAGAGGACAGCCAGAAAGTCAGCAAGTATGAAATAAGTTCCTCTAATGGGGCCACACACGGAGCGATTTTGTCCTATTTTCTGATTGTATCCCATATAAATTGAGCACACATGGCTGTGTGTAGGGCCTATAGCGATAGTGATGTGTGGCCCCGTGCATCGCTATAGCCGGGAGATGTAGATATTCTCTATACGTGGACAGTGACAGATCGCTGTGTACTGAGAGATCTGTGCTGTGTGCTCTATACTGTGCGATCTGTGCTGAGCGGTCAGTGCTGAGCGATCTAGCATCGCTCAGATCACTGATAATATCGCTACATGTGTGTAGGCGGATTCAGTATTGAATCCCGGCGTTCAGAATCCCGACGCCGGAATCCCAACAGCCGAAACGTGGATCGCCCCCCCCTTGCGGGCTCGCTGCGCTCGCCACGCAGCGGGCCCGGTGCCTCGCTACCCTCGGCACACTAATTTATTCTCCCTCCAGGGGTGTCGTGGACACCCCAGGAGGGAGAATGTGTCGGCATTTCGGCAGTCGGGATTCCGGCGTCGGGATTCTGAACGCCGGGATCCCGACCACCGGGATTTTAACTGCATCCCGTGTAGGCCCTATATTTACATGACTTCATTTCTCCCTATGTAGCATTTCTCCTATTACATTGTTACACTCATTAGTATAATGATATATACATGTATGTAGGATACCAGCCCATCAGCGCTGTGTGAGAGAACTTGTGTAGCGGCCCCGGCTGCAGCAGATATGGAGATACCGGTTCTACATCACAGCAAGTGTGTAAGACAAGAGACCTGAAATCTACCCCAGCTCCAGAGCAGGGAGAACGCGTGTATTGTGTCGGCAACCTACCAGGGAGAGGAGTCACTGCTCGCAAAAGAGCTGGTGTCAGTGCTATGAAGAGACGATGTATCATCTGAAAATGAAAGACAGAATCCGATTGGTTGCTGTGGGCAACATCAACTCTTTTCATTGTAGTAATTGTATCCCTTAATATCTATGGGCTCTATGTAATAGGCTGTGAGTTCTATTACATATATATACTAGTTACCTGCCTGTCACAGAACTCCCAGCCTATTACATATATACTAGTTACCTACCTGTCACAGAACTCCCAGACTATTACATACATACTAGTTACCAGCCTGTCACAGAACTCCCAGCCTATTATATATATACTAGTTACCTGCCTGTCACAGAACTCCCAGCCTATTACAGGTATACCAGTTACCAGCCTGTCACAGAACTCCCAGCCTATTACATATATACTAGTTACCTGCCTGTAACAGAACTCCCAGCCTATTACATACATACTAGTTACCTGCCTGTCACAGATCTCCCAGCTTATTACATACATACTAGTTACCTGCCTGTCACAGAACTCCCAGCCTATTACATATATACTAGTTACCAGCCTGTCACAGAACTCCCAGCCTATCACATATATACTAGTTACCTGCCTGTCACAGAACTCCCAGATTATTACATACATACTAGTTACCTGCCTGTCACAGAACTCCCAGCTTATTACAAATATACTAGTTACCAGCCTGTCACAGAAATCCCAGCCTATTACATATATACTACTTACCAGCCTGTCACAGAACTCCCAGCTTACTACATATATACTACTTACCAGCCTGTCACAGAACTCCCAGCTTATTACATATATTATATACTAGTTACCAGCCTGTCACAGAACTCCCAGTCTATTATGTGCATACTAGTTACCAGCCTGTCACAGAACTCCCAGACTATTACATATATACTAGTTACCAGCCTGTCACAGAACTCCCAGCTTATTACATACAGTATATACCAGTTACCTGCCTGTCACAGAACTCCCAGCCTATTACATACATACTAGTTACCAGCCTGTCACAGAACTCCCAGCCTATTACATATATACTAGTTACCAGCCTGTCACAGAACTCCCAGCTTATTACATATATACTAGTTACCTGCCTGTCACAGAACTCCCAGCCTATTACATACATACTAGTTACCAGCCTGTCACAGAACTCCCAGCCTATTACATATATACTAGTTACCTGCCTGTCACAGAACTCCCAGCTTATTACATATATACTAGTTACCAGCCTGTCACAGAACTCCCAGCTTATTACATATATACTAGTTACCTGCCTGTCACAGAACTCCCAGCCTATTACATACATACTAGTTACCAGCCTGTCACAGAACTCCCAGCCTATTACATATATACTAGTTACCAGCCTGTCACAGATCTCCCAGCCTATTACATATATACTAGTTACCAGCCTGTCACAGAGCTCCCAGTTTATTACATATATACTAGTTACCAGCCTGTCACAGAACTCCCAGCTTATTACATATATACTAGTTACCAGCCTGTCACAGAACTCCCAGCTTATTACATATATACTAGTTACCTGTCTGTCACAGAACTCCCAGCTTATTACATATATACTAGTTACCTGCCTGTGACAGAACTCCCAGCTTATAACATACAGTATATACTAGTTACCTGCCTGTCACAGAACTCCCAGCTTATTACATATACTCCAGTTTACCAGCCTGTCACAGAACTCCCAGCTTATTACATATATACTAGTTACCAGCCTGTCACAGAACTCCCAGCCTATTACATATATACCAGTTACCAGCCTGTCACAGAACTCACAGCCTATTACATATATACTAGTTACCAGCCTGTCACAGAACTCCCAGCCTATTACATATATACTAGTTACCTGCCTGTCACAGAACTCCCAGCCTATTACATATATACTAGTTACCTGCCTGTCACAGAACTCCCAGCTTATTACATATATACTAGTTACCTGCCTGTGACAGAACTCCCAGCTTATAACATACAGTATATACTAGTTACCTGCCTGTCACAGAACTCCCAGCTTATTACATATATTCCAGTTTACCAGCCTGTCACAGAACTCCCAGCTTATCACATATATACTAGTTACCAGCCTGTCACAGAACTCCCAGCCTATTACATATATACCAGTTACCAGCCTGTCACAGAACTCACAGCCTATTACATATATACTAGTTACCAGCCTGTCACAGAACTCCCAGCCGATTACATACATACTAGTTACCTGCCTGTCACAGAACTCCCAGCTTATTACATACATACTAGTTACCTGTCTGTCACAGAACTCCCAGCTTATTACATATATACTAGTTACCTGCCTGTGACAGAACTCCCAGCTTATAACATACAGTATATACTAGTTACCTGCCTGTCACAGAACTCCCAGCCTATCACATATATACTAGTTACCAGCCTGTCACAGAACTCCCAGCCTATTACATATATACCAGTTACCAGCCTGTCACAGAACTCACAGCCTATTACATATATACTAGTTACCAGCCTGTCACAGAACTCCCAGCCGATTACATACATACTAGTTACCTGCCTGTCACAGAACTCCCAGCTTATTACATACATACTAGTTACCTGTCTGTCACAGAACTCCCAGCTTATTACATACATACTAGTTACCTGTCTGTCACAGAACTCCCAGCTTATTACATATATACTAGTTACCTGCCTGTGACAGAACTCCCAGCTTATAACATACAGTATATACTAGTTACCTGCCTGTCACAGAACTCCCAGCCTATTACATATATACTAGTTACCAGCCTGTCACAGAACTCCCAGCTTATTACATATATTCCAGTTTACCAGCCTGTCACAGAACTCCCAGCTTATTACATATATACTAGTTACCAGCCTGTCACAGAACTCCCAGCCTATTACATATATACCAGTTACCAGCCTGTCACTGAACTCACAGCCTATTACATATATACTAGTTACCAGCCTGTCACAGAACTCCCAGCCTATTACATATATACTAGTTACCTGCCTGTCACAGAACTCCCAGCCTATTACATATATACTAGTTACCTGCCTGTCACAGAACTCCCAGCTTATTACATATATACTAGTACAGTACTCGCACAGAACTCCCAGCCTATGGGGGAGATTCTCTAAAGCAAGAATTCGGTAAAAACCCTGTTATCTGGGTTTTTACCGCATTTTCATATGCAGCAAAACCCGCATGGCGGGTTTTCGCTGCGAGGGGTATCGCCAGCAAAAGTGGGCTTCTTAACGCAACCCACGCCGCCCCGAAGGAACCCTCGCGCCGACACACACCCCCCCCCCCCCCTTCTCACCTGCTGTGTCCAGCCAGCACAGAGCTGTGCTGCCTGGACATGTGACCTCCTCCCTGCACTGTATCCTCTTCCGGGTGCAGTGAGGAGAGGCCACCCGGCAGCAGCAGCCCCGGGTAATGGAGGGAGGGGGGAGCCGCCGGGACCCGCAGCACATCGCCGGCAAGATTGCAAAGGACAGCTCTTAACGCAAGAGCTGTCCTTTGCCATAATTATCGCATATGTTACAGCATATGCGATAATTAGGTCTGTGCGGCGGACAGGAGGCGCGGATGTTACAGCATCCCGCTCTATTACATATATACTAGTTACCGGCCTGTCACAGAACTCCCAGCTTATTACATATATACTAGTTACCTGCCTGTCACAGAACTCCCAGCCTATTACATATATACTAGTTACCTGCCTGTCACAGAACTCCCAGCTTATTACATATATACTAGTTACCTGCCTGTCACAGAACTCCCAGCCTATTACATATATACTAGTTACCTGCCTGTCACAGAACTCCCAGCTTATTACATATATACCAGTTGCTAGCCTGTCACAGAACTCCCAGCTTATTACATATATACTAGTTACCTGCCTGTCACAGAACTCCCAGCCTATTACATATATACTAGTTACCTGCCTGTCACAGAACTCCCAGCTTATTACATATATACTAGTTACCTGCCTGTCACAGAACTCCCAGCCTATTACATATATACTAGTTACCTGCCTGTCACAGAACTCCCAGCTTATTACATATATACCAGTTGCTAGCCTGTCACAGAACTCCCAGCTTATTACATATATACTAGTTACCTGCCTGTCACAGAACTCCCAGCCTATTACATATATACTAGTTACCTGCCTGTCACAGAACTCCCAGCTTATTACATATATACTAGTTACCTGCCTGTCACAGAACTCCCAGCTTATTACATACATACTAGTTACCAGCCTGTCACAATGACGGTACAACATAACAGTAATGTTGGCACCACCGGTGCGTGCGCCCAAACAAAGCAACACCAGAATGAGAAAAGTGATCAGTAACAAGCAGCCCATACATAACACCTGGGGGGATGCGGTCATCTATTAGAATGAACTTAGGTCTACAGTCATTAGGTCTACCCCACTAGGTCGACTGGCAGGAAGGTCGACCTGACTTAAGGTCGACATGGGCCAAGGTCGACATGACTTAAGGTCGAATTTGCATAAAGGTCGACATGAGGAAGGTCGACTGGTCATAAGGTCGACATGGGTTTTTCACTGTTTTTTGAGCCGACATGTGCCGACAGGCGGTATTTCATGCCCTACCATCCACTAGGGCGTGGTGGGAGAATAAAATAGTGTGCCGAGCGCAGCGAGGCACCGTGCCTGAAGCATTGCGAGCGAAGCGAGCGATGCGAGGGTCCGATTCTCATTGCCAACTGTGTCCATGTCGACTGTGTCGACATTCGGATCCAAAAACAGTGAAAAACCCATGTCGACCTAATGACCAGTCGACCTTCATCATGTCGACCTTTATGCAAATTCGACCTTAAGTCATGTCGACCTTGGCCCATGTCGACCTTAAGTCATGTCGACCTTCCTGCCAGTCGACCTAGTGGGGTAGACCTAATGACTGTAGACCTAAATGCAGTCTGACGAATGATCCCATTCCCACCTGGGGGAATCTTACCATCAAAGGGCAGGTAGGAGGCCACGCCCTCAGAGATGGCTGCTGATACTGCTGCTGCCACATCCGTCGCTTGCGCCAGTTTGGTGTCCGGCTTGGCTGGCACTTTGCCGGGCAATGGGGGCCGCGCACTGGTGGGGGGCATATACATCAGCCCAGAATAGCCACTGCTGCTGCTCACACTGCTCGTATCATCTGGAAATGAGAGACAGAATCCGATTGGTTGCTATGGGCAACATTACCTTGTTTCATTGTAGTATTTGTACCCCGTACTGTGTATGGCCTCTATGTAATACGGTGTGAGTTCTGTGCGGAGGCGCAATCTCCTCTGTAGTGGGCCCGAACATAGCAACACTAGAATTAGAAAAGTGATCAGAAACAAGCAGCCCATACATGACACCTGGGAGACGCTTACCATCAATGGGGAAGTAGGAGGCCACCACTTCATGTATGGCTGCTGCCACCGCTGCTTCCACATAAGCCTCTCGCGCCAGGTCGGGCTTAGCTGGGAGATCGCCGGACACATTGCTGCAGGGCACGGCAGGCTGCACACTGGTGGGGGGATGCACGCAGGTCGGAGGCTGCACGCTGGTGGGGGGCTGCATGCAGGTCGGAGGCTGCACGCTGGTGGGGGGATGCACGCAGGTCGGAGGCTGCACGCTGGTGGGGGGATGCACGCAGGTCGGAGGCTGCACGCTGTTTGGGTGCTGCACACAGGTCGGAGGCTGCACGCTGGTGCGGTGCTTGGCCTCTCCATTATTAAGCCTCGCAGACTTGCTTGGCTGTAAGGAGCAGAGGAAGAGACATCATGAGCTGTGACTACAGAACTCTCCGCAGTACAAGCACTTTCTACCATGGAAGCAATAGAACAGATCAGGGCGGTGGAACCAGCTGTAACATCACCACTGTGGCTTATAATGTATTGTTATAACTATTAGTACCGGCGTCAGCAGTTATAATAATATTATAGCAATGTACAGTAGCGCATGCAGGGGGGGTTTCTGAGTACCCAGAAACCCCCCCCCCCATGAGTCTTAGGACCCTAGGCTGAAAGCTGAGGGTCCCCTCTTTCCATGGGTATAAGAATTTAAAAAATCGGCCCTTGGAAACCGGAGATATCTGACTTCAAAGCAGTGGTCCCCATCCAAGCCTGTTAATTGCTCTTCTCAGTCAGATATTTCAGGTTCTGTCTGACTTAGGGCGGGATGTATTAAAATACATCGCCGCCCTTCGCCGCCCCCCCCCCGCCGCGATGCTGCCGCATATGTACTAACATATGCGGCTGGCATTGCGGTGCGGTGACGGAGGCCCCCCGCGATACCTGTACACTGGTGTGCGGGGGGGTCTCCGTCACCTCCCTGCCGCCACGCTCTCCCCTCACGCCGGGGACAGCTATGCATGCTGTCCCCGGCGCTTCCTCCTCCCCCCAGCACCCGGAAGGATGTCCGGCTGCTTCACTAGGTGGAGGCAGGGCTTACATTCCGGGGTCCAGGAGGACCCTTCAGAAAGGTAAGCCAGAGGGGGGTCGGCATCGGTGGGCGGCGAAAAGAAGCCCATAGGCTTCTATAGGGTATCGCCACCCAAAGGTGACGATACCCTTCAGTGCGGTATCATTTTTGATACATTGGAAAATGCGGTAAAACCGGGGTTTTACCGCATTTTTGATTTGATACATCTCGCCCCTAGTGTTTTTCTGAGGGTATATTCCAAAAGCTGGGACTCTCCCCCTTTAATGGACACTAGCAGCTTGTCTCTACTGTTCCCACAACAAGCAGCTGGTTACTGCTCCAGCTCCACACACCTGGTATGTAGTATTATATACTCGTGGGCAGATTGCTCTGCCTCCTGAACTCTTATCCCCTAGTCCCCAATACTATTTGGTAGGTGGGATTATCTAGTTTTTAATTCCATTAAAATCTTAGAAATATATTTCCGGGAACTGGAGATATCTGCAGTCAAGCAAGCTGTCCTCCCACCAGAAAATTATGAATAATAATAAGCCCACTCCACTATACACCCCTCCTCTGCATATTAAACATCCTCTACCACCCTGGAAGTTATGTATCAGGGCCCCTTCATTCAGCCCAATGCCCCCTTCTCCCACCTCATCTCCCACCATCTGTGCAGTAAAGGGGTAATTAGTGGAAATCAGTGATCCAGGCCCTACATGCTGAGCGTTTGATATAATACCCCCTACCACCCGCGGGACATGAAAGCTTCCCCCACCCCTACCGCTGGAGGATCAGTAGGGGCCCCAATACATTGCTATGCCCAGGGGTCTACACTGCAGTTGACGCCCCTGTATGTATATATATATGTACAGTATGTATATGTATGTATATATATATTTATTATTATTTATATACATTTGGTCTATCTATAATACTTTAACTGACCCGGCATATACTGGGTCACCTAAGTGTCCATCTCTGTGCTTTGCTCCGCCCCTCTGGAAACTCCCTTCTGAAAATCCTGCGTTTGCCCCTGATGTATAATGACTGAGAGAAGGTCCGCTCAGCTTTCTTACAGTATATTCACTAAGTTTCATATACTGTCAGTAATATGTAACCATTGTTAGGGTAACACTCGCTGGAGAGACCAAATGACCAGGTCCCTGTGCACCAAGGGGTACGCGCTAGCACACAAAGGAGGGGTACCCAGTAACTAGAACCCCCCCCCAGATTTTCCTTTAAACATCTGTGCTCGCTTCGGCAATCAAAGCCCTGCCCGTCACAGCATAATTTCATGAGTAGCGGGTCTGTGGTCATTATCTCCAATAGGACTCAAGGCACTTATCAGAACCCCTCCCACTGTGCAGGGGAGTGACAGTCATAGATTCAGAGCAGCGCTGCTAATTGGACGACCACTAGATGAATATGTGTACAGTATATGCGTATATGTATAAAATATATAATTAAATACCTTACAACTTGGACAAAATGCTCTGTTCTTGGACTAGCTTAATTATATATGACCATCGGTGTGGTTGCTATCGATGGTGATATAGCATGTGGTCATCAATGGTAGAAATCTACAGTATGTATTTGTGGTTTCAACAACCAATGGTCATCCCTTTTATGTGATTGACTGGCTCGTGATCCAATCAGTACCACGGGCACGGCAGCACAGGTTTTATGTTGCACCATCGATGAAGGCAAACCATCTGATTCTCCATCGATAGCAAAAATGTTTTATTCTACATCAGTCATAAACCATCAATCACTATGAATCATCGATGGTGGTTGTAGATCCCTACTCTTATTTTATGATTACTATCACCTTTCTTCACAAGTATCTAGTATAACACAGGTGACAGCAATCATAATATCAGAGGGAAGCCCAGGAACAGAACATTGTGTCCCTCCTGGAATTGGTCATGTTGGGAGAAACCCCCCTCTAAATGTGACTGCTCATTGGACATAATGAGAGTTGATATTAACTCTGACTCCTGGGACCTGTGTATTTCATATGTGCGCATATTACAGGGATGGTCTGACAACACTGGTCACCAGGGCGCATGGGCAGTTAGTGGCAGTTAGTGGCAGGCAGGAGGAGAACGGGCAGGAGGCATCTACTGGCAGGAGAAGGAGCACACTGCACACAGCCAAAAATGGGACACGAGATCTCCAGGGGGAACCTACATGTACGACAGCAGCAGAAGTGCTGCCGAACTACATAGCCCAGCAAGGTTTTGAGATGACGCTTCAGTGCTGTTAATGTGAGATCCTGTGAGGCTAATGGTAAAACGTGAGTGTTACTACACAACATGCCCACATTATGTGACACTGCTGCCTAGGAATTGTGCAGGGGAGGGTACAGGAGAGGTACATAATGTCACCCCCCCATCTACCCCCTAATGCTACATACAGGGATCGTCACCCACCCATGTACCACCTAATGCTACATACAGGGAGCATCACCCGCCCATGTACCCCTAATGTTACATAACTATAATGGTCCATCTAGTGGTCCTTGGCATGTAAAACACTTGAATTGCCCCCATTTTTGTTACATGGATGTTCAATACATGTAAAAAAAAAACGTAATTAAAAGTGTGGAAATTTGTGCAGATCGAGAATAACAATACAATATACCTATCCCCCCATCTAGGCTACAGAACTGGACAAATCACCCCCATATCTTGCCCAGATACACCCAATATTGGGTGAGCTCCCCCTATTGCGGCCTGTGATAATCCTCTATATGCAATGTACAATCCAAAAATATAACAGCGCGCTTACCTCCCTCCTGGGTGCAGGGATGCACATTTTGCTGCAAAGACAGCCCATTATATCACAGGTAATGCTGAAATTTAAGCGATAAATCAAGAGAGCATATAATGCACGTCTTGTCCTGACAACTCCAGAGTCTCAGGTGATGAAGTCCCTGTGTCACAGAGCACTTGTGATGTCATAATGATATCATGGGACAAGATGGCCGCCATGCAGAAAAAAATTAAAGCAAAAGAGTCTCAAATTGTGTTTAGGGATAAGTGGGGGCAGAACAGCGCACATCCCAACTGTCCTGATTCACAGGCCTCAAAGGGGAACAGGGAAAAGTACAAATAATCACCTTTGACTGCGATTTTACCTCAAACCTATGGATTTACTATTCAGCGGTTTGGAGAGTAATTGGCGGGTGGATGAAGGGGATAGGTAACAATTTTTTTTTTTGATGGAGGAAAGTTTTATTTCCTATTGACATGAATGTTATTGTACATGTTGGTAATTTACATATATATTTTGTGTATAAAAGGTTATGTCTTCCTTCAGTGTTAGTGGGTATTACTGTATATACCTCAATATCTTCTAACCAAAACATAACACCGTCATACACTCACCTCTATATACTGATAAAACATTGGGATATGTGCAGCAGTTTTACAGTTGGCAAAAGCAGCACAAAAGTAGGGATAATACAGTTACTATAAGGCGACAGAGAATGGGGGCGTAGCGCGAGGCTTAGACCCCGTGACTGTCTCCATGAGCCGTGACCCCACCCCTATTACTCATGACCCCACCCCTATGAGCCGTGACCCCACCCCTTTTATGTGCGCAATTATATGCTGTTAAGGAGGCAACAAACATTATTAGTTATACCATGGGGGCAATATTATTTAATTAATATATTGGGGGGCAAATAAATGTATAATCAGAGGTAGCAATACTTTATTAAATTGAAGGGCAATATTAAATGATCACTAATGTGGGCAAAAAAATTTAATTACGATAAGGCAATCATTATTATTTTACAGAAATATAATTGTTGCTCCCATTATAAAGACTTTTATTTCCCTGTTAGCAAAAACATAACATTGTCCCTTAGTTATTTTTTGATAAACAATACTGTTCTCTTAAGGCGCCAATCAGACCCGATTTACCCAGCAGCTCCCTGGGAGAGGTCACACAGGATTAGGCAGTTGATGTGCCAATTTGTACATGTGATAAATTCCTATGTGCAGCATATATGGGGTGACATTTAATAGAATGCGATTTTTTCGCACTTTCAAAATCGCCCATTATCGCACTTATTTGAAATCGCATTTTTGCAGCGAATTTGCATATTTAATGAGGTGCATATTCCGAAAAGAAAAGTGCGATTAAGTGCGATAATGGGGGAATTTTAGGCATGAAAAGGTGCGAATTTGAGGTAATGTGCGATTTTGTGTTTGTAAAAAAAAAAAAAAAAAGGGCATGAGGTCCCCCCTCCTGAGCATAACCAACCCCGGGCTCATTGAGCCGGACCTGGTTCCAAAAATACAGGGGACAAAAAGCGTAGGGGTCCCCCGTATTTCTGAAACCAGCCCCGGACTCTTGGAACGGTCCTGGTTCCAACAATATGGGGGACCAAAAATCTGGGGGTCTCCCGTATTTTGAAACCAGCACCAGGCTCCAACAGCCCGCGGTGTCATGCCACAGCCGGGGGACACTTTTTACATAAGATCCCCCGGCCGAAACATGAGCACCGTGGCTGGTCAGCCTTGGACGTGGTACCTGGAGGAGTGGGGACCCCCCCAATAAAGGCCCCCCCCCCCAGGCTTCACTCGTCCAGGGCTGAAGCCCGGGGCTGTTACCAGTGTCCGTGGCCAGTGGACGCCGGCCTGATAGGGTTAAATCTCACATACGTAACATTGCTTTATGCAGGAGAACTACAAATGCCAGCAGACCTCCCACACATGCTGGGACTTGGAGAACCACAAGTCCCAGCATGCGGGGCATTAATGGTCCCGCTGGGGCTTGTAGTCCACCTGTAAAAAGAATGTTAAAAAAGAGACACACACACAGAAAAGTTCAACTTTATTTAACACACATACACACACACCTCACTTTTACACCAATATACTTACCAATCCAGGATGCTCCAAAACCGGCTCACCCCGCACGGACAGCGGGCTGAATCGGCTTTCTCCAGCACAGCTAACAGCCTCTGTAGCGCTACAGAGGCTGAGAGCGTCTTCGGCTTATGCGTCTCCTCTAACGTAGTGAAATCACATTGCATCGCATCGCATGGGCCATTTTAGTGCCCTGTGATGCGATTTTTTAAAGTAATTTTTTCACTGCCAGAGCTCTCTGCCCGGCTGTTAATGGCTGTCATTTCTGCCCGGCGGCGACTGTCCCCCAGTTACCGCGAGCATGTATTCCCCCTTGGCAATGAGCATGTAATCCCACATGGCAAGGAGCATGGAACCCCTGGCAATGAGCATGGAACCCCTGGCAATGAACATGTAGGTAAGCAACACTTATGTAACATCATTTTTAATAGGCATTATGGTGTTTGGCATAATACGTAATGGAGATTATGGTGTGAGGCTTAACATGTAATGGAAATTATGGTGTAAATTTTTAATGTGCGCCTTTGGCGTGCAATGCCCATATTTATGAAGCATATTGTGCATTATTGCTCAATCTGTTTGGTATAGTGCAGGCATGTCCAAATTATGGCCCTCCAGCTGTGAAACTACAAGTCCCATCATGCATTGCCAGTTTTGCAATTAGGGAATGCTAAAACTACCGTATGTCAAGGCATGCTGGGATGTGTAGTTTCACAACAGCTGGAGGGCCACTGTTTGGACATGCCCGGTATAGTGTGTATTTTGGCTCAATCCATGTGGCAAAATGTGAATTTTGCCTTAATCTGTGTGGCATAACGTGAATTTTGACTCAATCTGTGTGCCATAGTGGGAATTTTTGCTCAATTGGTGTGAATTTTGTCTCATTCCATGTGGCATAATGTGTAAGAAGCAAGTACAGTATAAGTTACTATTGTGTTGCATTATTTGTATAAGGGGTATATGGTGTGGTAAACTTAGGTTACTACATAAAAGGTGCTGACATATTGTCTACCAAGTTTCGGTTTTCAGTATTTTTTATGACTGGAGTGCCGCCTCACCCCGCAAGTATTTTAGGACATCGGCGTCCTGCGGGTACACCTTTGGAGTGCACCCGTCAATGTATCTCCCTGCATTTTTTCTTTTGCCAGCCCCCTGCCTTTTCCAGGCATATATAATTAGTTGAAAGTAGTTACACAAATAGAGACACACCCATGAGCAGACCACCCAAACAGAACACTGGTCACGCCACCCACATTATTAGGTGCTGGCCGCAGCCCCTATTATTGCGCATAATAGGCCCTTGATCATTTTCAGCTCCAGGCCCATTTAGACCTTAATCTGGCTCTGACTGTATACAGTATAAATGTAGCCCGGCGATGGCGACCCACGGGACCACACATTGCCGTCACTAGGGGGGAGGGGGGGCTACACAAAGTGGTCTTTCCTCCCCTCGTCTGTGTTGAGTCTGTGCCTCGTCTGATGAATCTGTCACATATAAGGAAAGATTTGGGTTTTATAGGTTTCAAGATTTTCGTGTTGTTTTAAAGTAATTACAGATAGATGTACGAAGCAGTGATAAGGGAGTAGAAGTGATAAAAGGCCTGGTACTTTATCACCGGCCAATCAGCTCCTGGCTGTCCCTTTTTAAACCCAACCTGTAACTTAACAGTCAGGAGCTGATTGGCCGGTGACAAAGTAACAGGCACATTATCACTTCTCCTTTACCACTGCTTCATACATCTACCCCTTAGTTTGATAGTTTGTTTAGGCTTGTGGCATTGCTGTTGCATTACATTTCATTCAACTGAACTTGTTAGGCTTTCCTTGCCAAAGTAAGAAAATGATAAAATCAACCACTAGAGAGCAGTGTTGAGACACAAAATTATTCCCAGCTGTTTATTGCAGTTTGACAGGATATACACTGGTGTGTAAAGTCATAAAACAAAAATATAACACATTCCTGACATTGCTGGTGTGCAACACATCTACTAATCAAGTTGTGACACCGATACTAAGATATTTGTACATTGGCATCGTCCGCAAATGTACTAGGTGTCCTTAAATGATGCATCACATGCTGTTCCTTTACACCCTTGTTTCTGACTATTTGTTTTGCTTGCAAAATATACATTCACCGTTAAGGGGGGGGGGGGGGGGGGTTGGGGGACCGGCATCAACCGTATTTCCGGGAAAATACTTTTTTACTATTTATGGGATTGATATTTTCCGATGGCGTAGGCGGCAGTATGCATTCGTATTTGTACTCGAATCGGCAGCCTGCACGGATTAGTCAGACCCATGCAGGTCTCACTGCGTAAAAATTACTTGCTTAAGTGGCCAAATAATATTGGGTTCCCCCTTATTTTTAAATTTTTGGATACTTGCATCCACCGTCACTGAGTGCTATCCATGGAATATGGACAATCCAATTTCTTTCCTCTAAATAAACCTCCTTAAAACATCTTATCCGGAAGGCAATCCGAGGCAGCTCAAGACCTGCACAAGTCATCCAGGTTTACCGCCACCCCGTCAGAGGAACCTAAGTCCAGCTATGGAGTCTGTTTCTGGGACTCACTGGCCACCTGGTGTCCATCTGCTACATATTTGGAGACAATATACTTTGATGTCCATATGGTAATATGCCCTATACAATTGATCATATGTACAGTGTTAAAAACAGAAAGAATAGAATGTCCCAAGGCGCAGTCCTGAAGTCCTTGCAGCCTTAACGTTAATGGAGGATCACTGGAAGACCTCCTGTAGATATCTGTAGCTAGAAAAATAGCGTTGATGGCGCTTGACTCCTTATCATATATCGTAATGAGTTGTAGTCATAAGAGAAAAAAAACAATCTATCAGTTTCTTCTAAAATTTAATGAATAAGTGAGGTATTCAGGGGAGAGATATAGTGGTGTACCATACTCACAAGTGAATAAGTGAATAAGGTGTCAACATCAACCTAAATGAATAGTGTACCAGTACTCACTGAATACTGACTCTAAACCTCTTATAAAGGATTCTTTGGTCCTGTTCAGTTCCTTGGTGTTACATATCAACAAACTCCAATGTGGCCGCGTGTGGATACCAGAAAAGAAGGAGGTGAAATACAATGGTTCAAATCTTTTTATCGATACTTGGGTATCTCGGGGTACAGGGGAAACCACTATAGCGTACCGAACTCAAGGGTTTAGAAGTCTCCGTGTATGTAAAGGTTTCTTTACAGGGTATCACCTTCAGTGTAACCACCAATAACGTAACCAATGCGTACCATTACTTACAGCACAATCTTTAGTAAGCACATATTACGGTTTCTTTGCCTGTATTCATTGGTATTACTCCAAAGTTGATAACCTCACCATGGACGTATTAAACAAATGAAAAGGAACTGTCTTAGTGGTATATTTAATGGTTCAAAAAGGTTTACAAAAGTGAATAACAATGAATAAAATAGAATAAAAATACACTGTACCTGAGGAGTGGCTAGGGATGGCCACAGCCCAGGTAAATAGCTCAGTCACCTCAGGGTGGTGGGCACCAGGTTGATGAATTGTGTAAAAATAGATAATAAACTAATGTGGTATGTTGTGGAAATACAAGTCCCAGCAAGCCTAGACTGCATGCAGGGACTTGGAGAACCACAAGTGCCAGCATGCGGGGCATTAAAGGGATTGCTGGTACTTGTAGTTTTACAACCTACAAATAGTTATATATGGACAGTAAAAGTGTATTACATACTACGATCATTCACACACAATACTCACTTATTGGTCCATTGATGGCCTGTCTCCTGCTCCAGTAGGAGTACATTTGGAAGGAAATTAAACATACCGAGGCCCCCAGCCAATATCGCAGCATCCACTAAACAAAAAAATAACCTGACACTTATAACCAGCGGACCGGTATTAGCAGAGAATGTATTGTTTACATTCTTGGCTCCAACCCTGAACTGTGGGTTTGGCCCGTCCCCAGCCAATCAGGGCCCAAGTTTGACAGTCTGTGTCCCCTAAACACGCTTCTGTTTTTTTCTACGAGCGTGACTGGCTCCACTCTCACCTCCCGCCCACTCGTACTGAAGACGGCAGGCAGTAGGAGGAACCAGGATATATCACACTGCAGGAACGTGCAGTCAGGGGAGACAGGGAAGGCGGTGCCTCCCCTATCATTAATGATTAAAATAATACAAAGATACTTATGACTCATATTCTGTGTCATAAATATCTTCTTTATATTAATGTAATCATTGTCTTTACTGCATTATTTATTTTGGAGGCACCAAAAGCAGTGCCTCCTGCTGCCCATTAGAATAGCTGGAAGCAGGGGGTGGGCAGGGGGCCGGGACATGCAGAGGGCTGTAAAAGTCCATTAAAAAATCTATTAGAAGCAGCACCTTAACAGGTGCCTCAGTGACAAGGGAGTGCTTTCTTCCCCCTCGCTGTGGACAGTAGCGGCTATCTCCCCGCTCCCCCTATCACTGGGGTACCCACCGGGCAACAAGCTATGAAGGGGCCTCTTCCCCCCTGCTGCTGTGTACCAGCTGTCTCTAGTGTTCCGCCCGCTGACACTTTCAGGCATAGACGCCGATTCTGTGGGTGCTCCAGGGCTGCCCGAGCAGTGGGGTGGGTTGGGGGGGTTGGTGGATAGCGGTGCTGGAGGCTGCCATTGGTGTGGGTGAAGAGGGGATTGCTGGCTTTCTTTTTCCGCAGAGGAGTTGTTCCGGCAAGTCACTTCAAAATTCAGCCAGGCTCTGTATGATGAAACAATGTTACTAGATAGTTATGGCCAATTGTCACACTAATGTTACTAAACAAATCTATGTATCCCTCTTTCTGTGCATAGGGTGACCTTCTGGTGGCGCATTTCAGTCCATAGGCAAACGCGGGGGGGGGGGGGGTCGTCGCCTTGAAACCCCCTCCTCTTGGCAAGTGACTTAGGTACTGCTTTCCTAGCACGGCGCCCACGATCTAGATTGTATGTGTGGGGCTGATATCTCAAGCATCTCATGCATCTTATGTGTTTGTGCGGCATAAGATGCATGAGATGATGCGATCGACGAGATTAGCATCTCATGCATCTTATGTGTTTGTGCGGCATAAGATGCATGAGATGATGCGATCGACGAGATTAGCATCTCATGCATCTTATGTGTTTGTGCGGCATAAGATGCGTGAGATGATGCAATCGACGCGATCAACGAGATTTTTACGTTGGAATCAATGTAAAAAGCTCCCAAAGCCCCAATTTTAATTGCTACCCCCCCCCCCCTCATGGATGAAATGGCCCCCCATTGTTAACACCACCCCACTATTAATGCCTACCCGAAGCGTGGCGGTACGCATCCTCCGACCTTTTCATACCCCCACTATCCACGTTGGCGTGGAGTAGACTTTATATAGTGTGGCGAGCGCAGCGAGCCACCAAACCCGAAGCATGGCGAGCATAGTGAGCCCCGCGAGGGGACGCGGAATACATGTAAAGTAGTTTGCGGGGCTCGCTGCGCTCGCCACGCTTCGGGCTCGGTGGCTCGCTGCGGTCGCCACACTATATAAAATCAACTCCATGCCGACGTGGATAGTGGCGGTATGAAAAGGTCGGAGGACGCGTACGGCCGCCCATCGCAGTATCGCTGCGCTCGCCACGCTTCGGGTTGGCGTTGATAGTGCTGGTGGCGTTAACAATGGTTATTGGGGGCTCACGATTTTTTATCTCATGCATCTCATGGATCTCATGCATCTTATGCATCTTATGGATGCATAAGATCCATGAGATTAAAAAATCGGGTCCATCGCGTTGATTGTATGCCTTAAGTACCTTAAACTTAAGGCATACAATCAATGAGATGGGCGCCGTGCTAGGAAAGCAGTACCGTGACTTAAATTATGACAATATCACTAATATATAATATGATCAATAGAGCTGCCACCACATCATGCAGTGTACCAGCTTCTTCTACCACATTTACTGTATGTGTGGATCTGAGCCTTCACACATTGCTATGGACCAGAGAACAGCTGCCAGGAGGAAGATACAGGAGCCTTACCATGAAGTGGGAGATTGTGAGCTTAGAAAGTGCAGTACTGTTTCTATTTTGTTTGTGTATTTATTTATTATGATATGTTTAACCCTTTCCTGACCACTTATCTTATTTAAATCTTTGAAACAGCCTATACTATAGACCATCTGTAATGTAAAATATTAATGCTGTATTCCATACAGTATCCAGTGTATAAAAAGACCAATTTTTAGGGCTGTTACCGCTGCCCCAGAATACTGTACTTATGCCAATGCATTGCCGAGTAGGAGATTTTTTGTATTACATTTGGAAAACCCCTAAAAAAATCCTGTGTTTGCCACTGCAGTCCTGTAATGCTTTTGCATCAGGACTGACCTAACAGCACACATAGAAGTGTCCCCTGTACACGCTATCTCCATTCTTATCAACGTGCACAGCTCTTCACTCACCTCACGTCCGTTCTATTGAAGAGGGCAGGCTGCAGACAGAGGGCGGTATTCAATGAGGCTGATTCGCCAGGTTTTTATGGCGATTTTGTGCTGTAAGGCGAATTTCTGACTAAAACGGTGAATCACCCTATTCAATGACCAGATGGCGAATACATTTCAAGTTTTTTTTCGCCATGATTCACCGAGTAGCAATCGCTATCTTTTTATGGTGAAGTGGAAGGTGAACTTTTAAAATAAAGGGGCATGCTATTTTTATTCATGTGCTGTAAGCACATGAATACATATTTAATTAAAAAATATATATATATATATATATATTTTTTTTTTTACACAGAGCAGCCAGCAGGGGGCCGGAGCCGAGCCGCTCATTAGATATTCATATATTCACTTCACCCGATCATTACATATTCATGATCGGGTGTAGTGAATATACGCGGTCCCCTGCTGGCACCCCCGGGGGCAGCCTGTGCTGCCTGGCACCCGGGGAGCCCACCTCCCCCCCACAAACGTTCTGGGGCAGGCAGGGAGACTTCCATCTCCCAGCCTGCCACCATCGCCGCAGGAGCTCAAATTCGCCGGTCAGGGGCAGCGAGCCCCTGACTCGTTGAATACCGGAGCCGGCGAGGCTCCGGAATGCGGTGACCAGTGGCGAATGTGCAGCGAATCCTAAACAGGATTCGCTGCACATCGCCAAAATCCACATTGAATACCGCCCAGAGAGGAGATAAACATGCTGTACTTATCTCTATCTTGGATACATCTACTCATTTGCATATAACCTTTGAATTTGCATATCGCTGCTGTCATTGGTGTTTTATATCCTATACGGTTCTACATCACAAATACAATTTTAACAGCCGTAACAAGTGTACAAATGTGTTTATTATTTAACCCTTTCAGGTCCAACAGCCCTAGCGCTAGTAGCACATCCAGTGGTAATCAACTTTAAAATAAGAACATTGTTCAATATTCAATGTACACCATTTTTTAATTTAAAAAAATAAATCAATTACAATTTAAACATTTAAACCAGATTGTTTGAATTGCAAAAAAAAATATGAAATTGGACTACAAAGGGTTAATATATGTCTGATACTTAATGGGCACAGAACTTCTCTAAAAAAAAGTCCTCACTATTTACATTTACTGCGTATTACAAAGAAATGAAAAACCACGATCGCTACAGCGGATGTATTAATAATCAGTTAAGATTTATTTAATTATTTTCATTGGAATTTTTGTATTTTATTTTTGTAGAATAGATATATTTTCACTCTGTAGCTGTTTAAATGTTGTGAATGTCTTTAAGTTATAGAGCCACAATATTTAAATTGAATTAAAAGTTATGTTTTAAATCTTTGATCATTACATAACGTGATGAAAGTGTACCTCCCAAAAAGATATCTCTTTGTTAATGGACAATTGTTTTTCTGTGAGTACTAGATTATTCGATTTCTGGGGACAACTTCAACATTAATAGATTATCTCTTGGTGCCACAGAGATCTCTATTATTGTTACTTTTGGTTCTTGAACAAATATATTCTGTTTTTTGTGTTGTATACCTTGTCCTCTTTTATTCACATTAGTTATCTGCGATGCTCCAAAGTTTTCCACTGTCCATTAGAGACACATCCTTACACTGGGGACACCACCTTGCTCAACACTCCGGAACTGCGGTAACTGAGAAGACCATCAACCGGGTCAGCACGATCGAGGAAGAGATCGCACGCAGGAATGGTGAGAACAATGTCAATAATAGCAATTTGCATAATGCCATTATTACGCTAGGAAGGGCACAGAATGTACAGAATGATAGCAATGCCATTGCTTAGTAGTAACAATGAGGTGCCGCTGGGTTTGGAGCTAGGGCAAGGCCCGGTGGAGTCCAATAAGGATGAGGCATGTAGAGTTTTAAGGGAGCAGCTGACTGCAGCAATAGCCAATTGGAAAAATAAAAAGGGTATCATCCCCGGGGTAGACACGGCCAGGGTGCAAATGGGTTTGGTGCAACAGGATAAGGCAGCAGCCTTTGTTAAAGGGGGCACCTCGTGGGATGCGCTTCTGGTTCAGTAGTAGGCCATTTCCTATGCTAATCATAAAGTAGATTATGGGACCTTCATAAAATATGTTCATTGACAGAGGCAGGTATAAGGGAAAAGGACAAGGCCAGGCCAAAGGGAGGAACGCAGTCAGAGAGCTAAAAACCCATTGAGCATTGGCTGAGCGTAATGTTCGCGTATACAGGCTGTTATAAGGAGGCATACCCTGAAATAAACTGACTTTATATATCTTGTGTAAATGAAACAATGGCACAATCAGGGCAAAGCACACGCCGGGGATTTAAAAAATTATGTGATAGTGGACGCACTGTCCAGACAGAATTGGGAACTGCTCGGGGCAGCAGCGCTGCAGGCAAGCCTGACAGGCCTAACCAGCCCCTCCTGGCTTCTGCCAGATAGTCAAGCTGATTTAGGCAGACTGGTGGAGCGGTCACTGGCACAAAGGACATGGAAGACGTACAAGGCCGTCTGGGGAAGTTGCCAAAGGTTTCAGGTTATTTTAAGCTCTGAGGGAAAAGCGGCGCAGCAGCAGCTGCTTGTCTTCAGGCTGGAGCGGGTATTCTACACCAGAGTAAGCGCTACACTGGTGGGCATTGCACTTTTCAAAAAGTAGTGAGGAGAAACAAAGAAACAAAGTCATTTATGATACGCACCATGCACTTGAGGAGTTGCTGAAGATTTGAGGAAAGTTAGGTTGCAGGGTTCTTAGTACCCACAGGCAGGGCATGGCGAGAGGAGGCGCAAGAAGAGGGTTGTATATTGACCCCCGGTGAGAGGGCCGCATGCCAGGCTTAAGCTGTCGACAGCGGGCCAGTCGGCTTTGCACCAGGCGAGAGTGATCTGTGGGGGATGGCACCATAGGGGGGCATAGCCGAGGGCCTATCTTTAATAGATGAGGGTTATTGACAGGTTTTGCCTTGCCCACAGTTCTCTGTCCTTACCCTGCAACGGTAAATAAGGTAATGTGTATAAACCTGTGACCAATTAATTAATCCCATATACTGTTTCTGAGTATGATTTTGGGTGGTGGTATTAGCGAAGGTGTAACAGGGACATAGTAGACCATCCCTCTCCCCCTTGTGTTTTCAGGACTGCCACTAGAAATTGTGGGGCTCAGGACTGATTTCTGGTCCGGGACCCCTCTCTCACTTACCTCCCAGCTCTGCGCGACTCCAGCTGAATCCCAGTGCTCCCGCAGCACAGTCTTCTCCTCCACCTCCGGATGCTAGCACCCATTTAAAATAGTGGGCCAACTTGTATGCAAATCGGGGTCACGGCCAGGCAGCCAATCAGAGCGGCTGCCAGTACGTGAGCTCTGTTTGGCTCACCAGAAGGTGCCGCATTTCAAATGGCCATCAGCATCTGTAGGTGAAGGAAGAAGGAGAAGCCTGTGCTCCAGAAGCAGTGGCTGGGCTTCAGCGGTAGTAGCTCAGCGCAGGCATTCGATCAGAATGGCCGGGCCCGGGACAGCTTTGCCCGCAGCACCCCCTTGATGGTGGCCCTGCGTTTTTTCAGGCCTATAATGCAGCCAATGAGCACCCTTCTGAGACTCTCCCCACCCTACCAACTCCCCCTACCCCTGCCTATGGGACTCTGCAGGCCACAGGTGTACAGCTGGAATAGCAATTCCCCCCGCAATTCGTGGCACCCCCCGCAACTCCCGCGATTCGCGGCCCCACCCCGTGACACCCCCCCTCCTGCGATTCGTGGAACCCCGCGACCCCCCTCCCGTGGTTCGCGGTACCCCGCGACCCCCCCTAATGCGATTCCCCCCCACCCTGACCCCCCTCCTGTCATTGCGGCAACCCCCCGCCCCCGTGACCCACCCTCCCACGATTCACTGCAACCGCCCGCGCCCCCCCTCCCACGATTCGCGGCACCCACACCCTCCCGCGACACCCCCTCCCGCAATTCACGGCATCCACCCACGACCCCTCCTCCCTCCCCCCCCCCCGCGCGCAATTCACGGCAACCCCAGGATTAAATGGCACATGCAAAACACTGACAAGGCTATGGTCGACAATGAAAAAGGTTGACATGAGTTTTTGAAGATTTATTTTTCTTGTCTTGAATGTTTTCATATTCATTCTCATGTGTCGACATGGACACCAATGAAGTGCCACACTTATGTCAACATTTACATGTGTTGACCTTTCTGTGTTGATTTTTTCTTGTGGCAATTTTTTTCCAGTGACAACTATGTGAACGTCAACCTAGACATCATCAACCAATTCTTTGTATAATATATAACACCTGTTCTGTTTTACTGTAGGTGTTTTAATTTAGATCTTTTACTGCTACTATTACTGTTTATGTAAATGCATTCTGAATGACAGCAACATCCTACCATCCTTCTACAAGAATATATAACCAACTAGGTGATTCATCGCGCCCCGTGCCCCCCTCCCGCAATTCGCGGACCCCCCACGCACCCCCCCCAGCGCACCCCCCCCAGCGCACCCCCCCTCCCACGATTCACGCCCCCCTCCCACGATTCACGTCACCCCCGCGCACCCCCTCCCGCAATTCGCAACCCCCCCTCGCGCGATTCACGCACCCTCCCACGCTTTGTGGACCCCCGCCCTCTTCGCGGACACCTGCGCCTCCTCCCTCCCTTGGTTCATGGCACCCCCGCGCCCCTCCCGCAATTCACGGCACCCCTAAGCCCCTCTTTAGTCCCCTGTATACTCACACACCCCCATCACTACCCAGCTTCCTGCTCTCCTGAACCGTAACTTCCACCACTGGGGAGTCGCTGATGCTGTTTTGCCCACATGCCCCTATCATGCCTCATAGCCCAGCCTCCTGCTCTCATGCACCCTAACTCCAACCCAGTAGGAGGAGACACTGACTCAGGGCCACCATCCTGTACTCCTGTACTGCCACGGAGGACCCTCACCCACTGGCAGAAGCTGCACAGTATCTCCCACCCTCCTCTTTAGTCCCCCTTATGCCCACACACCCCTATCACTACACAGCCTCCTGTTTTCCTGTGTCGTGACCTCCGCCAGTGGCGAGCCGCTGACTCAAAAACACCCTATTATACTATTGCACACACACACACCTAAACAACATGCACACACAGCCCCCCCCACCCACAAATGTCACTGTACCATCCACACTATCAATGTACATCTTACTCTGTAACCGCTTTTTAATTAAACAAAACAATACACACCCCCTTCCAAATCATATGCTCTCTATTTAACACATTTCACCTATAACTCAAGTTGCAATACAGGCATCTTACATACAATTCTAACCATCTTTCTCATATACAAATGTTCACAAATTAAGGGGGCGCAGCCCCTTACGACGGTGTGAAGAGCGCCCGTAGGGCACGATGAATCACCTAGTTTACAGTACTTGCTGCTTAAAATAATAACAGTCAGTGCATAACAATCTGCAAGTGGCATTTGGATTATTTGGAATATTTATTATGATAACAAAGTGACAATGAAATGTATGTATTACTGATTGTGACATTTTTGGACATGATTCAGAGGATCACGGAAATGTAAACACACATATGCCCATATGCATAAAAACCCCTAAAACTTGGGTGAAGTCCCCTATTTGTATTTTGGATTGTGCTGCAGCCCCACCTCTGCAACTGCCACTGTTAAGGAAGTCCAGTAACAGAGCACATTGTCCCTCCTGGAATGGATCATGTTGGGAGGTATGCGAAATGCTCACATAGCCTTGTGGGTCCACGGTAACTGCTGCTACTGAGTGCAGCAGTCTCCTCTACCAGCAGGGGGAGAGCTAGTGCACTGATCTCACCAAATGACTCTGGGTGAGTGGAGCACAGCTCTTAAACAGCTACTTAAAGGCCCCCATACATTAGGCCGACAAGTCTGACCTAATCATCCTGGCATGTTATAAATCCTTGAAACTGGCAGGGCGGGGGGCTGTTATGGAGAGCCGGGCATTTAGTGGGTGGGGGAACTCACCGAGGGGACCACAGTGCCGGGTACTGGGAACGCAAGCCGGATGGAGGGAGCAACGGGGGCTGCGCAGGGAGCCGCTGCCTTCAGCGGGAGTAGGGGGCTGCGCAGGAAGCCGGGCAGGAGAAGACGCTGCCCGGCTGCCGGTCAGGGCAAGAGTAGAGCACTTAAAAAAAAAAGCCCATACAAATGAATGGGCAGCCACAGATGATTTAGAGAGGTCTCAGCCAATCAATGGCTTCCTATTCTTTGTATGGGTTTTTTTTTTTTTAAGTGCTCTGCTCCCACCCTTCCCGGCAGCCGGGCAGCGTCTTCTCCTGCCCGGCTCCCTGCGCAGCCCCCTGCTCCCGCCGAAGGCAGCGGCTCCCTGCGCAGCCCCGTTGCTCCCTCCACCCGGCTTGCGTTCCCAGTACCTGACGGCAGAAGCTTCCTCCTCTGCCCGGCATCCCCTGCCCGCTGACATCAACCACCCGCATGGCTCCAGACTGCACATAAGATTTGCTAAATTTAGCAAATCTTATGTGCAGCCCGTCCGACCTCCCGACTCCGATCCGATGCGCGGGATATCTACATGTGCGATTTGGGCCAATTTCACAGGCCCAATTCTTCCGAATCGGGTGAAATCATGCCCAAATCGCCTAGTGTATGGGGGCCTTTTTTTAAAGGGGGCGTGGCCACACCACCAGGATTAGGCCATGCTCTTGCCTCACCGGGCTCGGGAAAGCTCTTTTCGGCCATGGCTGACAGGATTATCTCAGTACTTGGTCCATAATTATTCTATAACAGATCAGGTATCACAGAATGACTCTGTATATTATGCACAGCAACAGATGAGGATGAGCGTGACACTAGACCTAGGTGTAACAAGGTGGCTCCTCCACAGTGACAGGAGCCTGTGACCTAGAAGGATCTGGCATTGCAGGCTGGGCTTGCTCTCAGAGTGAGGTAATTGGGGGCTGCCGGCTAGGCCATTCCCCAGCAATGACATCAGTGGGGGGGGGGGAGAGACTCCTGTGTGACCACACCCATTTTCCATGAAGCCACACCCCTTTGCCAGGTGAATTTGCATAGGAGGCACACTGGGGGATACTATTGGCCGTACCAGGTGTCACTAACCCCAGCACCACCAAAGACACTAGATATGACTTAGCATGTTGATTTACTATCCCCCTGTGGTAGACAGATGGGAGGTGCATACAGCCAAGTAGGAGGTGCAGAGCCGCAATGCAACAACTGCAGCAATGCTGTCCCACGCTCTCGTGCATGGCGCAATTTCAAGCAAATTGTAGGCAACAGCGAATAAATATTAACTTTTTTTTGTGAGTTTATATATATTAAAGGGATTTAAAACATTTTTCAAATGATTATATTTTCTGACGAGAGAATGATTTTACTGGAGGCTGTGCTCTATGTGCTTTTATTATAGCACCACGTGACATTTGTTTTATTCCCTCTTGGGGACCGTGTTGTACATTGTCACTGCCACATCATGCCAGGTCTACACCCATTAATCATTAATGTAAAGTAAGCCAATGAGATGGTTTATGAAGACCCTTTACTTCCTGGACCTAGTAACATAAATAGGACACTGATCTTCAGGAGCCCTGCAGACGAAGACGGAGCCTCTTTCATCACAGGCTTTATAATGACTGTGTCAGGATATAGCAGTAACTAATCAGGAAGGGACAGGCCAGGAAAGAAACCGGCTGCGTTTGTTTCAAGAATATTTAGTTTAGCAGCTTACAGATGGCTCGTAAGATAACAGTAACAAACTACACATCTTCTGTAGCTCAGCAGTCAGGGAGTAAAGTGGGCGGTCCGGACAGCCAATGATGCGATTCTTGCTGAATTGCATCATCCCAGCCACGCCCCAGGCTTTATAATGTCGGTAACATAGTTACATAGTAGTTAAGGCTGAACAGATTATGATTGTTATTAGTACCCCAGGATATTTTTGCCCAATAGAGTATTGTCCAATCTTATTTTAAATGAATTTATTGTCTCTGCCGACACCACTTCTCCAGGAAGAGAGTTCCACAATTTTACTACCCTGACTGTAAAAAAAAAAATTTATTTTAAGGGTACGAAATCTTCTCTCCCCTAGTCCAAACTCATGTCCACGTGTCCTAGAGCCCTTTCTCAAAGCAAAAAGGGCACCTGACAATTCATCATATTGGCCCCTGATATATTTGTACATGGTTAGGATGTCTCCCCTTAAACGTCTCTTTTCTAGCGTAAACAATCCCAATTTTTCCAATCTATCTTCATAATTCAATTTCTCCAACCCTTTTATTAGCTTTGTTGCTCTTCTTAGGACTTTTTCCAGTTCTATGATGTGTTTTTTTTAGTTAGGCACCCAGAATTGTACTCCATATTCTAGGTGCGGTCTGACCAATGCTTTATATAGAGGCATAATTACCTTTGGGTCCCTAGTCTCCATACCTCTTCTTATACAGGCTAGTATCCTATTGGCCTTTTTAGTTGCTACGGGACTCTGAGCACTACACCCCAGTTTGTTGTCTATTTGAACTCATAGATCCTTTCCCAATTCTGATTTACCCAATGCCACCCTGTTTAGGTTATAACTAGCACACTGGAGCGTAGATACATCCATGTCTGTTCTAATTACCCTGCTCAGTTTTTTGTCATCAGTGAAGATTGAAACATTACTGAGTATAGCCACCCTAATATCATTAATGAATATGTTAAATAAAGGAGGCCCTAGCACCGAACCCTGTGGCCCTCCACATAGTACAGGTATGGTATCATATCCGAAACTGCACCATTCACAACAACTCTCTGTTCTTATTCCACACCAAATTTCCTACCCATCTACAAGTTTTTACCCCAAGGCCCAGTTCCTCCAATTTATTTATCAATCTCTTATGTGATACAGTATCAAAAGCCTTGGCAAAATCCAGGAAGACCACGTCTACAGCATTTTCACTGTCTAGATTGCTGCTTACTTCATCATAAAAGCTTATTAGATTTGTTTGGCACGAGCGTTTTTATACAAGCCAATGTTGGTTATTACTGGTTATATTATGGAATTCTAAATGTTTTTGGATACCCTCCCTTAATATTCCCTGGAATAATTTACCCACTATTGATGTTAAACTTACAGGTCTGTAGTTAGCTGGATCATCCCTTTTTCCTTTTTTGAATAACGGTACTACCTCTGCCATTCTCCAGTCCTTTGGCACCTTACCCGATGAAAATTATTTCACGAAAATGTAATACAGATGGCTTGTTAATTCCTCCCTTAATTCCATTAGAACCCTAGGATAAATCACATCCGGACCTGGGGATTTGTTTGTTTTGATTTTGCGGAGCCTATTATTAATCTCATCTGTGGAGAATTCAATACTAAGGTCAAGTTGGCTCATCCCATTTGTTGTTCCTGCGAGTTCCATTGTCGGCTCTTCCCTAGTAAACACAGATGAGAAAAATGTATTTAACAGTTCTGCTTTGTCCTTATCCTCAGTACAGCTATTACCAATGATGTTCGTTAAGGGGCCTATGTTCTCTTTTATTATTCTTTTGCTATTTATGTATTTGGAGAACTTCTTGGGATTGGTTTTGCTTTCTATGGCTATGCGCCCTTCGTTTTCCCTTTTAGCTACTTTGATTACCACTTTACAAATTTTATTTAATTCTGTGTACTTAATGAACTCTGTTTTATTGTTTGTTGCTGTCCTTACTTTTTGTCCAACCATGGTGGCTTTTTCCTATTTCTTTTTATAACCTTATTGACTTTTGGTATATATTTAGCCGTTAGTGTTTCTAGCGAACGTATCAGTATATTTTTCTGGAATGTGGGAAGAAACCGGACTACCCAGAGAAAACCCACGCACGCATGAGGAGACAATACAAACTCCACACAGTTAGTGTCATGATGGGAATTTAACCCATGACCTCAGTGCTGTGAGGCAGTAATGCTAACGGTCCATGCTGCCTTTAGTGAGTCCATGTGCAGTGGGTCCCCTCTCTTAGCAGCAGGCCCTGCCTTGCATCTTAACCTGTGATAGAAGTAACTATCTGACTTTGATTATTCCTGTCTTTTATTTTTAACAAAATCTGGCATTACTCCTAAATCTCCGCTGGACACCACTGTCCACAGGGCGCAGATAATGTGCCTGTGTACAAGTCAAAATCGGGTCCATTTTATTTCAGGGTTGCCGACCCTCCCGGAATTTGCGGGAGTCTCCCGAAAATCGGGTCCTTCCTCCCGGCCCCCGGAAGGGTGGGCAACCCTCCCGGAATCAGGGGGACCCCCACTGAGCCCCCCGATCGCGGCATTTATATGCCGCAATCCGCGGGTCTCAGGGGAGGGGGCGGAGCTAAAACGGCACAATCGTGTCGTTTTAGCCCCGCCCCCTCTATGGATATCAGTTATTTCTGTTATTTGATGTAATGGGGGCGGGGCTTAATGACGTCACAGTTAAGCCCCGTCCCCAAAACTCGTAATGCAAGATTCCTCTCCAGGCTTCTACCGGAGAGGAGTTTTTTAAAGTCGGCAACCCTGTTATATTTTAACATCAAAATTATTTTTGCCCTGAATCTGTTTTATATACAGGCAGAAACGGATTTCATGCAAAGTTTGCATCACGTCAGAAAGCTCGGTAACTCTCTTGATTACTATTGCAAGTGACTTTTCATTACCCTTATATATGAATGCTTTGCATACCTGCTGGTAGAATAAAGATAAGATTGTTTGTATCATGTTTCATATATCCTTGTTATGGAAGCTATTTTCTATTTCCTGTACTCCGGTGTTACATGTGTGTCTGTGTACTTACACCATAAAACAGAGGACAATGGCACAATCCATCCAGCCCGGGCCTGTTCCCACTATAATGCTGGGTACACAATGATGGAGATCGTGAGCGGGTCATAAGATGATCGTGCGACCCACTCACGATCTGGTGGAGCCTACAACCCACTCAAGAACTACATGCTATCTGATCCCGATCCGATCGCGACCCGTACCCACTTGAATGGTCGTTTTTCAGATCCTACCTGCTGCAGGTAGGATCAGAGAAACTACCCAACGACCAGCGGGGCCGCGCATTGGATTGGGATCGGATCTGAAATGCTCTGAAATGGCCCAAATCATGCCCAATTTGCATACAATCGGTCGAGATTGAAACTAAATTGGGTCATTTTGGGCCAAATCGTTCTGGTGTGTACCCCACATAACACAGAGACCACGAGCGTAGGGCATATTTAGATTTAGAACTGCTGGGCCAAATGGAAATCACGTCTTAACAACACCAGTACAGCACACTCAGAGCGGAATTTCCCATTAGGCAGGTGAGGCATGTGCCTAGGGGCGTCACATGTTTGGGGGCGGCACTTGGATGCCTGTGATGGTACTGTCAGCCCAAAAATGTACCAATAACTGCAAAATATCCACTTTACTGTACTATATTCCATCTTAAATAGAGTGTAAATGGATAGGACATTCATATACTGCCCCTATAAACTGTCCTACTTAGTAAATATGTATTCATAATAAAAGAACATGTCACAGTTAGTGGCTTTTTTATAAATCCATTATATTGGCTATTATCAAATGAGGGCTTATAAGTAATCAATAAAAATAATACAATTAGACAGGGGGTGGGGGGCGGCGTTATTGTTGTGCCTAGGGGTGCCGTCATCCCTAAATCCGCCCCTGAGCACACTTATCAAAGAGGTGAAAGTCTATAGGGTATAGGCCACATATAACTGGAAATTTATATAAACCAAGTGTCCCGCTTTTTGTGGGAATGTCCTGGTTTTTTTTTGGACAGTCCCGTGAACAGGTGCTGTGCGCACAGAGTCTATTTTGCAGTTTGAGGGGCTGGGGGCATAGCCGCTAGACATGCAACAACAATGGTGAAAATGGGGCCACAACCCCAAAAATTCAGCCGTGCACAAGTCTGCCCGATGTTGGGAGGTATGCCAAAGATCAGGCAGACAGAACAGGTTCAAGGTCAATGTGCAGGGCATAAGGTCGGGCCATAGTTAGCCATGATAGTAATAGAAACGAAGCTTCCAAGTTACCTTTGAGGAACCTTTGGTAAAGCCGTTTGACACGGCGAAATGCGTCAGGAACCTTGTATTCCTACACTTTTACACTTTTTTCAACTAGCCTATCCCTCCTCCTAACCTCTTTTGATCCTCCTATCCTGCCTCCGTTCCCCTCCGTTCCTACTTATCCTGTTGTTTTTCGTTCGTCCACCCACCTATTTTTAGTATGTTAACTCTTATGAGTAGGCCGTACTTACCCTACCTCTTTACCTCACCTGTGCTCCTGTCCTGTTCTTCCCTTCCTCTACTTCATCTTCAGTCTCCTCGACAATTTTGACACCTACTTCTGAACTGATGCTGATTTTATTTCTACCAGCTATACCCCTATTTATACTGTATTTTTCAACACACCCTGTACGTTACCTTGTCATTTGTTTTTTTGTTTGCTATGTACGGCGCTGCGGACACTTTGCGGCGCCTTATAAATAAACGTACTACTACTACACCATCTTGGTATTTTATTTACTTTGATTTATGGACTGACCCAAACCAGCCCTTGATGTTCTTTTGGATCCTCCACCTCACACAGCACAAAAGTCAGCAGACCAAGTACAAGTACCGCCAGCTGTCCTCCATCGGTGGACTGGTATTCAAATTGACAGTCATCAAACACCGTTCCAGGAGGCAAACATTAGCGCGGGACCATATATCTTCAGGTGGACAGTAATTCCCATATAATTCAACTGTTGCCAGATCCCATAAGGGCATAGGGCCTTATTCTAGTTCATTATTTCTGACAAAATCCTTCTTAGATGGACAAAACCATGTGCACTGCAGGGGGGCAGATGTAGAATGTGCAGAGAGATTTAGATTTGGGTGAGTTATTTTGTTTCTGTGCAGAGTAAATACTGGCTGCTTTATTTTTACACTGCAATAAAGATCTCACTTTGAAGTGAAACCCCCACCCAAATCTAATTCTCTCTGCACAAGTAACATCTGCCCCACCTGCAGTGCACATGGTTTTGTCCGAAGAAGGAATTTGTCAGAAAGAGTGAACCAAAATAACCCCCATACTAGGAACGGACAGTCATACCTTTTTAAATTCTTCTTACCAGGATCCATGTAGGACTCTTGAACTAGTGCACTGCAGGTGGGGCTGATGTAACATGTGCAGAGAGAGTTAGATTTGGGTGCTTTATTGTTTCTGTGCAGGGTACATACTGGCTGCTTTATTTTTACACTGCAATATAGATATCAGTTTGATGTACACCCCCCTCCATCCAAATCTAACTCTCTCTGCACATGTTACATCAGCCCCACCTGCAGTGCATATGGTTTTGCCCAGTGTCCCGGGTTGACCCAGCAACAACTCGGGTCAGACCCAGGTTATTTGTGCGGTGTGAAAGGGGTAAAAGTGAAGCAAAGGGTTCGGGAAGAATGTTATGGAAGATCGGATATGAGGACTACTGAACCATCACCATTATTGCCATTTTGTCTGGGGATTTGGGTAAAGAAGAGACCCCACAGTAAAGGGAAGGAGAAAGAAGGGTGAGAAATGACAGGGCAGTAAAATAGACTAAGGCGCTAGTATAGGGGCAAATGATAAATGCTGATCTCTATGGAGCCTTAGGTACCAATAGCAGATAGAGATGTGCCATTATAAAACACATAGAAGTTATGCAGCATGACAAGACACATACTCCATAATGTAACACTGCAATCATATCAAAATGACTCAGCCTGTAGCTGATACTGTTCAGCCGTAAAGCATGTGCAAGCAATGTCATCACAATACATATGGATGAACGGAGGTGGGGATGCCGACAGTCAGAATACCGAGGTTGGGAATCCTGATAGGTGTCATGTATTTAGTTTTTCCCTGCATCCCTAATGCTCCCCTTAGCCAAAGAACCCCTCTATCTGTGTTCCCTGTGCCTAGCCCTCAGATCCTGCACCTAAACCTCATGCCCTGCAACCTATCCCTAATGACTCGCCACTCAAATACCCTCCCGTCCAGCCTAACCTCCATTTCTAAATACCTTAACCTCCGCGGCCTAACCCTAGCACCCGCCCCCCTTGCAGCCATACCCTAAAGGCCCATACACTAAACAATTTCCCTGCAATTTGGGCTCTTGTCCTGTGATTGCGGCAATCAATGCAGGTGAATGACAGCAGGTCCGATGCAATGCTCGGTACCGTGCGCATCGCACCAGAGCCTACGAGTCGCACCGATTGCACAAGCAATGTCTTGGATTACTTCTGAGCCGGACAGGTTTAGGAATCACATTCAAAAGGACCGCATGCCATATATCGCATGCGATCCTGCCACTCGGGACCTTCTCAGGTGGATTGAGGGTGACTTCTCCGAGGGGAGAACTCGCCCAAATGCATGGGGGAGCCTTAAGTCTCCACCTAGTGCCTAAACCGAACCATCCCCCCAGGCTAATGCTATTGCTCTACGCATAATTAGGTTTGGGATGCCGGCAGTTGGGATTCTGATGCCAGCATCCTCGTCAATGTCGGCATTCCAGAGCCAGTGTCCTGGCGGCAGTCGGGATGGGTGAGGATCGTATTGACAACAGCACTTAGGTTGACAGTCATTAGGTCGACACCGTTGGGTCAATAGGATTCTAGGTCGACATGTGTGAAGGTCGACAGGTGTCTAGGTCGACATGGGACAAGGTCGACATGGTTTTAGGTCGACTTAAGTGTTAGGTCGACATGTTTTTTTTCCCCACTGTTTTTTTTACCCGAATGTCGACACAGTTGACATTGACACAGTTGGAAGTCAACCGCAGCCCTTTGCTTTGCTCATTATGCTTTTATTCTCACACCACGCCCTAGTGGAACATGGCTCAAAAAAACAGTGAAAAAATCCATGTCGACCTAATGACCTAACCCATGTCGAGGTAACGCATATGTCGACCTACACCCATGTCGACCTTGTCCCATGTCGACCTTCATCCATGTCGACCTTCCCACCTGTCAACCCAAGGGTGTCGACCTAATGACTGTCAAAGGTGCCCATACACGTTACAATTATTGTATACAATATTGTATACAATATCTCATCGCATATCGGTTTTGCGATGAGATCAGGGGCAAGATGTACTAAAGGGAAAATGTGGTAAAACCCCCGTTTTACAGCATTTTCCTATGTACTATTACCCGACCGCCTAATCACCGCAGTATAGGGCGATAGCCTAATGAAGCCTATGGGCTTCTTTTCGCCGCCCGACGCCTCCGCCGAAAAAAACCCCTCTCCCCCTCCCTCTCTTACCTGGTCCAGGTCCTCCTAGTAACACCTTCCTCCCCCTAGTGACGCAGCCGGACGTCCTTCCGGCTGCAGGGGGGAGGAGGAGGCACCGGGGACAGCTTGCTTAGCTGTCCCCGGCGTGAGGGATGCAGGAGGGGGCAGAGAGGTGACGGAGACCCCCCGCACACCACATTCCAGGTATCGCGGGGGGCCTCCGTCACCGCATCGCGATGCCAGCCGCTTATGTTAGTACATATGTGGCGGCATCGCGGCGGGGGGGCGCAAAGGGCGGCGATGTATTTTAATACATCCCGCCCCAGATGAGATGAGATCTAGTACAAAAAGTATGTGCAGCACATACTTTTTGTACTAGATCTCATCTCATCTATCGCAAAACCGATATGCGATGAGATGTGATATTGTATACAATTGTAACGTGTATGGGCACCTTACGTGCTGTCGACAATACGACCATTTCCCGTCGGTATGCCGGCATCCTGTCATGGTGCCATACATAAAGAAGTAAGCTTTTGGTACTGCTTTCCTAGCACGGCACCCACGATCTAGATTGTATGTGTGGGGCTGATATCTCAAGCATCTCATGCATCTTATGTGTTTGTGCGGCATAAGATGCATGAGATGATGCAATCGACGCGATCGACGAGATTTTTACATTGCAAGCATCTCATGCATCTTATGTGTTTGTGCTGCATAAGATGATGCAATTAATGCAATCTACGAGATTTTTACATTGGAATAAATGTAAAAAGGCCCCAAAACCCCAATTTTAATTGCTAACCCCCCCTCATGGGTGAAATGGCCCCCCCATTGTTAACGCCACCCCACTATTGACACCAACCCGAAGCGTGGCGAGCGAAGCGAGCCCGCGAGGTGCGGCGGTACGCGTCCTCCGACCTTTTCATACCCCCACTATCCACGTCGGTGTGGAGTTGACTTTTTTTAGTGTGGCGAGCGCAGTGAGCCACCGAGCTCGAAGCGTGGCGAGCGCAGCGAGCCCCATGAGGGGATGCGGAATACATGTAAAGTAGTCCGCATCCCCTCGCGGGGCTCGCCATGCTTCGGGCTCGCCACACTATATAAAATCAACTCCACGCCGACGTGGATAGTGGGGGTATGAAAAGGTCAGAGGACGCGTACCGCCGCCCCTCGCGGCCTCGCTGCGCTCGCCACGCTTCGGGTTGGCGTTGATAGTGCTGGTGGCGTTAACAATGGTTATTGGGGCTCATGATTTTTTTATCTCATGGATTACATGGATCTCATGCATCTTATGGATGCATAAGATCCATGAGATAAAAAAATCGGGTCCATCGCGTTGATTGTATGCTTTAAGTACCTTAAACTTAAGGCATACAATCAATGAGACGGGCGCCGTGCTAGGAAAGCAGTACCAAGCTTTTTATAATGGACTTGCAGGCTTATCTCTGCTAATAAAAACCACCCAGACACCACAATAAATAACGGGTGGTACTTGTTTCCTAGAACGTCCACAATCGGGGGTAATCGTGTACCTTAACTTAAGGTACACGATTACCCCCAATGGACCCGATTTCCTTGAAATTAGGTTCATTTTGCCGGCAAAGGAAAAATCTGGTCCATCGCGTTGGTCGGGTGCATTAACATGGCACGCGATGCGACCGACGCGATGGACCCGATTTTTCCATAGGGTTCAATGTTAAAATATTTTTAACATTGTAATCGAGAAAAAATGGCAAATGGGCCAATATGGCCCATTTCTTATTGTATATGCCCCCCCCCCCCCCCCATTGAGAACGTCACCCCACGATTGACGGCAACCCAAAGCGTGGCAAGCGTAGCGAGCCCGCGAGGGGTGGCGGTACGCGTCCTCTGACCTTTTCATACCCCTACTATCCACGTCGGCGTGGAGTTGAGAATATAAAGTGTGGCGAGTGCAGCGAGCCACCGAGCCCGAAGCGTGGCGAGCGGACGCGTATACCCGGGCTCGGTGGCTCGCTGCGCTCGCCACACTTTATATTCTCAACTCCACGCCGACGTGGATAGTAGGGGTATGAAAAGGTCGGAGGACGCGTGCCGCTGCCGCTCGCCACGCTTCGGGTTGGCGTCAATCGTGGAGTGCCGTTGAGGGGGTTAAAATTGGGGCCTGGGGAGAATTTTACATTGAATCCAATGTAAAATAGGGTCTCAGGGACCTTATTCACATTTCAATCAATGTAAAAATCGGGACCATCGCATCGGTCGCATTGCATGCGATTTGGTCGCATGCGATGCGATCGATGCGTCCGACCCGATCAACATCGGTGTGGCCGTTCTAGGAAACAAGTACCATACTTATATATGGAATATTCATGTAATGTGGCCCTTCATCAGTGGAAAGAAAATAACACTCAAGGAAGCCTCGACGGCGCTCGAAGTCGCAGTGGAACGCAGACAAGTCGCAGCTACACGCAATGCGTTCCAGCGCGCTCCCGGCGACAGCAGCCTGACAGAGCCCCGGGGAGTGCGCGCCCTCGTCAGGAGGCTGCTCCGGGAAGTGAGAGCGGAGTGTGGGCGGATTGTGTCAGGCGCCGCTGCTGCTGCATAACAGTCCTGATTTTATTTCCCTCGTTGGAGTCGGGATGAGGTGGTCGGGGGTCTCCCCGGTCTGGCTGCGGGCTGCGCTACTTCTGCTGCTGGCGGTATGCTGCTGCACCGTCTCCGCGGCGAACGAAAACAGTGAGTGACAGTGCGGGTAGTGGGAATGGACACGAGTGGCGTGGGATGGTGTCAGTGGGCAGGACACGTGTGAGGAGCAGCAGAGTGCCACTGAGCTCACACTCTTATTATTACTGTGGAGGAGATGTATCAAGCAGTGGAGAGAGATAAGGTACCAACCAATCAGCGTCTGCCATTTAAAGGTTGTGTTTGAAAAATGACAGTTTCAAGCCTGCTGATCAGTACATTATCTAATTGTCATTATTTCAAACACAGCCTTTAAAATGACAGATGCTGATTGGTTGGTACTTTATCTCTCTCCTGTGTTTGGGGGGTTGTGGATATTTAATGGTTATGGTTGTTTTGCTGGTATCGGCTTTCTGATACATATTTGACATCATATGGCAGTGATTTGAGGGGGGTTACCGTTTTTTTAATGTATGTGTCAGTCACAGCTGTATGTGTATGCTTCACACACTGGGCCTAATTCAGTTTTGTAAGACAGCCCAGTTTTGTAATCCAATGGTGGGTGTTATGCCCATTCGCCTAATGAGTCCTGCGATCCTGCTCACTGTGCATGACAGCCTGATTGCCTGTTGGCTTTTGGGGACACGTCTCGCACATTTTGGGGAGAGCGCCACAAGGCCTGGGTCTGCATTTGCCAACGCAGATTTCTTGGCCTCTTTCCTGAAGTTGCAGCAGCCACTCTGCGTAACCAGAGGGTATTGGCTGCATGCAGGGTGCGTCTATTTACACGAGGTGCCTGCTGCTGTTTTAGCATTTGTTAGCAGTGGCGTATTTATGATGGGTGCACATGGGCCCCTAATTCTAGGGAGCCCCACACAGCGCACACCGCTCCCTTTTTTTTAAACCACTGCCATTTTTACAGAGCTCTGCATGTACGCATCTGAGCCTGCTGTATGCTAGAATCTATTTCCTGTTTCAATGGTATCAGATTTCCATGGTGTGAGTACTACCATCAGTTTGTGATGGATACCTGCTAACCGGTTCTGTTTCCTATGGCTGACTGAATTCAGCTGTGGACACCCAGCTGTTCGCATGCACGAAGCAATATCTGTTTCTGAGCACAGTCTAGCATTGATGGTTATGATGTGATGGATAGTCACATCGCAGGATTTGATGTCGGAACTAATACCCCATTCACACCAGAAATGCAGGGACAAACCCGGGAATTCAGTTCCCGGGACAAGCAGGGACATTCCTGGGTTTGGACCCATTCACACCAGAAATGTCCCTGCATTTTCTGGTGTGAGAAGGGGGGCGGGGAGGTGGCGGGATGGCGGCGGAGGTGGGTAGAATACTCACCCCGGTTGCTGGTCCTCCGTGCAGGCCAGGGATCCACACAGGCGGCGGCGCAAATGACTGGACAGGCTGCGGATGAAGATGACTCAGCTCTCCGGCGTCCTCACTGCTGCCGGAGAGCTGCGTCATCATCCATCGGCTGTCCCGTCATTTGCGCCCGCTGCCTGCATTAATTCCCATCGGACAGGACACGGAGGACACGGCAACCCGGGTAAGTATACCCTGTACCTTTCACACCAGCCAGGTCCCCGGGTTGAACCCCTGGGACAAACCTGGTACCTAGCCGGGTTGAAATTTGCCCGGGATTTTGTCCCGGAAACCTTTCACACCAGCGCTAGTACCGGGTTGTTCCCGGACTCAACCTGGGAATTTAGGCTGGTGTGAATGGGGTATTAGCGTTATTTGTTGCTGAGCTTCCGATGTCCATCCGTCCTCTCCATCTGACTTACTAGTGCACTTTGTATACTTTAGGTCACCGATGGACGACTTCACAGGCTGCACTTGTCTGCCCTCTATCCTTCAAATGGGCTGCAGAGTTAAGCAGGCCATACATTACTGCGATGTATCACAGCAGTGTATTGCCACCCAACCCCCCGCGAGCCTCCTGGGAAGGTCAAATAGACTGCAAGCAAGACCATTTTGTCAATATGTACATTGTATTTGGCCATAGGTCAAATAGCACATCTTCAAAATCGTCCATGAGCCAGAATTGCACTGTGTATACACACCTTATTTCTACTTGCAATACCGAGCTTACGGGGCCGCGCATCTGTATCGATTGCAGTGTTAACACTTCAATTTACTATAAGATTTTGACTAGTCAAAACTGTAATGCGGCAGACATACATACATACATACAGTAGGCGATCGTAGCCCTATTTCTAAGCGAACTGACTAAATCCTTTAGAAATGCAGCACAGATGGCTCTGTGTGTAGGCGCGACGGCGATGCGCGGTGCCACCCATCGCCGGGCTAGATCTAAAGTATACTGCATGATGCAGTATAAATCTAGTCATCGCCAGTGATCTCTCACCGAAGAACACTGGCCCTGACAGATCGCTCAGCACACATCGCTGTGTGCTGAGCGATCTGTGCTAAACAGTATCTCTCAGCACAGAGACTTTCTCTGCCCGTGTATATGGGGTTTAAAGGCAAAATTGTATTTGAATAGTAATTTTTAATTGATACATTAGAACCATACGACTATCTATCTGCAGGCCATATCTAAATAAATCATCTATAAGCTTTCAGTAACAACCATGGCACAAGTAAGAAGGAACTATGGGATGCAATAGGGGCCTCTGTGTCTGCTGAAGGGTCTGAGCAGCTTTATCATTCTTCAAAATATCATATCAAAAGTGATAAAATGGAGAGTGATAAACAGCCAGCCAATCAGCTCCTGCCTGACGTTTTTCAAACACAGTATGTGACATGACAGGCAGGAGCTGATTGGCTGGCTGTTTATCACTCTATATTTTATCCCTTTTTAAGCTTAGAGAATCTGGCCCATAGTCCGGTTTGACGTATGATCTGGCCGACACACTGTCCAATATGCATCAAATTGAGCAATATGTCATCTGTTATGTAGGCTTTGGCCGACATATCACTCAGTGTGTGCCAAAGCTGGATGTTTGTTTTATACCCCTACTAGGTATCTCTCCCATCAAAATGATGGAATACCATAATGGTAATGTCATCTCTGGGCGGCTGACAAACACTTAGTTTGCTTAGGTATATGTTCAATTAGTGTTGGATCCATTCCGAAATTCGTCTGTCGGAATGGATTCGACACTACCTATTCAAATCAGCGGCCAAATCCGAATGGCAGATTTGGCCGCTGATTGCTGCTTACCCGGCTTTCGTCGGAATGGGGTTAGCGGCTGCGGGAACTGGGACGTAGGGTGGGTGAGCGTGACGGGAGGGCGGCGCTGGGCTGAGCTGCAGCTGCTCACCAGGTGCCTCTATCCAACATCTTTTCATGTCTGATTGAGATTGACGGACACTGGCCGAAACCTGTTGGATTTGGCCGCATTTTTTTCGTCAAAATCAGGTGGATCCGCGGCTATTCCGCCAATCCACCTGAACATTCCGGCCTGTCAGGAAAAAAAACAGCCAGGATTGAATAGGTGGAAGCCCTTCTGACCTAAATCAGTCGGAAACGGCCGTCTTTCCGAGAAGACGATAGTTTTGACTGTAATTAATTATACCCCATAGTCAGGCGCCATCCTTGAATTCCCATAGAGGTGAGAAGTGACCTTTTATTATATAGGATTGGCATTTAAATGCTTTCATCACTGACTGACATACAGATGGAATGCCTGCCTGCCAGCCTGCAGTATCGCCAGATCTCCTGAGTTGGCACAGGCTGGCGGACAGGAGTGCCATCTGTCTGGGACTCGCGAGCGTCTCACACAATCTGGGGAGCAGAGCAGGGCGAGTGGGGGCTACGGGGGAGCAGCGGGTAGTTTGAGGAGGGCTCGAGCCCCCTTCTGTCAGATGGCACACAGCGGCGATTGACAATTCTATCGCCAGGAGCAGCTCCATTGAGGGCTGCTCCATCTATACACCTACTTAGTGTTCATTCTAGCACCCGCCATCTTTAAAAACCCATGCAGTTCCTGTTCCCTGCCTTGTGTGTCACTGTCTGCTTTGGTGTTTCTAGCACAGGTCTGGTTTGTATAGCAGTGCTGATATACAGACCACCCTGTGCTAGAAGCACTACAGCAGGTAGCGGCACCCCAGGCAGGGTAGAGGAACTGCATGGGTTTTCAAAGTTAGCGGGTGCTAGAATGAACACTACCTACTGTACAGCATGTTTAGGATACGGTTGTATTGTCGACCCTACTTAGGTCGACACCGTTGGGTCGACAGGGTTCTAGGTCGACATGGATGAAAGTCGACATGGGACAAGGTCCATATGGTTTTAAGTCAACAAATGCGTTAGGTCGACATGGTTTTTTTCACTGTTTTTTGAGCCGACATGTGCCGACAGGTGGTATTTCATGCCCTACCATCCACTAGGGCGTGGTGTGAGAATAAAATAGTGTGCCTGAAGCATAGCGAGCGGCTGCGGTTGACTTCCAACTGACAGTTGACTGTGTCGACATTCGGGTAAAAAAAAGTGAAAAAACCCATGTCAACCTGTCTACTTAACGCATTTGTTTACCTTGTCCCATGTCGACATTGACCCTGTCGACCTAATGACCGTCGGATCGACAATACGATCCACACCCGCATGTTTGGCTTTGTGTTAGAAAGTATTGTCACACTTAGTAATTGTTGTCATGGTGCTTATAATGCACCTGTAGCGATCCCATGAATACAGAATACTCACAGTGGCTTTGTAAACATCCTTTGCACCCCTGGCAGCAGAGCGTGATGTGCAGGACAGGAAACCAGTGATAGATCGGAGGCCTGGGAACGAGGAAGTCATTTGTCACTGCGCACCTTGTTTATCACGCAGATCACAAAGGAGACGACTGTACAGTGTTCTGCTTCAGCCATAAATTAGGCTCCAGTGTTACAAATCAGTGGAGTGTGAGATCATAATAAAACTACAAGCGTAGCATTATAGATTTATTCCTGACAGGTAGGCGCCATTCTTCCCGGTCACAAATCTGCGACATGCGGCCTAGTTTGTTTGATTTGTCCCTGTTGTAAACCAAATAATCTCGGTAATGTTTATTCGGGGTGGTCAAAGATAACTGTCCCCAGTGGAACGTTGTCGGCATTCTTAAATAACCTCGTGCCCTGTAAACATGGGCCATTCTGTGTGTGCCTGCTCACATGACTGTCCACATGTTGTCCTGTGGGACAGTGATTTACAAATAATCTGCCAGCAGAATGTGGTGGTGTGATTGTAGCCACATGCCTCTTGTAATATAGGAATTATCTGCTGAATGGTATTATTTATCCAGTGCTTTGAGAGAACCGTCGGTACTAGTTCTCTTCTTCTCATCATCGTATATAGTTGTCGGCCAGCCTATATCACAGCCGTCATTGCGTAGTTGGAATGACATGATCTGGACTCTGAGCTTGTATTATGTAGTGAGTGGTCGGTATTTACACAGAAAAGAGAGAAGAGTGGGTGAAATGACCTTTTATTACCCAGCTGGGGTGTGATGTCCTGAGGGATGGAGATCTCAGGCCTTGCTACTTTCTAGAGTGGTCTGCCTGTGTCCTGGCCTTTGTTGTTGAGTTTTTGACACTTTTGTGTAAAATGTGACACTGCGTAATCCCCCCCCCCTTATTTATTGTCTGTTTATGCACCCTATCCTTAAACGCCATTTTATATTATTATATTTGTTGTCAAAATAACTACAGGTCGAGTATCCCGTATCCGAATATCCGTTATCCGAATTATTCCGAAATACGGACATTCCAGAAAGTGAAAAAAAATTTTTTTTTTGCTAAAAACTCACTGGGGACATATGTAACAGCATCACTGGGGACATGATATGTAACTGGCACTATATATGTGCAAGACAATGATTGCTTGGCATTCAAATTCAGTGCTGAGATAGTACACACATTTTGTTTCACGTTTTGAAACCTTGTTTTTTGAACAATTAAAATATATTTGTGTGTATTTTATGTGGTAATAAAATATATTTGTGTGTATATTATGTGTTTATACAGCATAAATGCAAGATACTTCAAAATACATCATTGAAATATTAAAATATTCCGAAATACGGAATAATTCGTTATCCAAAATTCTCCTGGTCCCGAGCATTTTGGATACGGGATACTCAACCTGTACTAGTATATTTTTGGAGTGTGGGAGGGAACACTTTTTTTTTGGGGGGGGGGGGGGGGGGGGTAAATAGTAAGGTCCATTCTAAGTTTGCTTCTCCTACAGATCATTATCCTTTCCAGTACATCTCTGGAGGGAAAATAAATATGCCATTGGGCATTGACAAAGTGAGCCTTGTACACTGCAAATGACAGGCTGAGGATTTCAATGAAAATAGCAGCACATGGAGTGACCTCCCAGTGTTACCTATCTCATGTCATGTGACTGTGGTTGCCATGTTAGTTCAATTCAGTTAAATGAACACAATTATTTATTAATTTACAGTTTCTTATATAGCGCAGCATATACCGTTGCACTTTACAATTGTATAGTGTTCCTTCTATGAACTAAATGGGGCAGGGCGCTGCTGTACAGAGGCAGCATAAGAGGGGCAGACCGAGTCTGCCGGCATCACTAAAGGGGTCGTGCCCAGGCCGCGGCATCACTAAAGGGGGCGTGCCCAGGCCGCGGCATCACTAAAGGGGGCGTGCCCAGGCCGCGGCATCAATAAAGGGGGCATGCAGAGTCTGCCGGCATCACTAAAGGGGGCGTGCCGAGGCCGCGGCATCACTAAAGGGGGCGTGCCCGGGCCGCGGCGTCACTAAAGGGGGCGTGCCCAGGCCGTGGCGTCACTAAAGGGGCAGGCCCGGCCACGATGAAGTCTCTGAGCTGCCGGGGAAGCGCCGGGCATCGCCATCTACGGCGGCACTTGGCTTCCCCGTGGCGCACCGGCGGGACAGGCAACAGGCTCTTTTAGCGGGGTGCTGCTAGAGGGGCAGGGCGCATTTTGCCCTCTAAAAATAGGGCAGGGCGCAGCGCCCCGCTAAAACAGCCTGGTGGGAACACTAATTGTAAACAATAGTGATTAAACAAACTGACATAGAGGGAGGAGGGCCCTGCTCGCAAGCTTACAATCTATAGAATGGAATCAAATCATGTCCGACCATGTCCATTTCCAATTTACGGTGAGCTTGGCACCGTATAGACATGTGTAAGACCGCTATGTAAGGGTTCTCCTGTTTGGCTGATCTCTGCACAGCTTTGTATAACAACATATCGCTAGCAATTGAATCGCCCAATTTCATCACCCCAAGAATCTTATAGCCTGCCACAGGGATTTATGTGAAGAAGAAAAAATGATACCTATCTTAAATCGCTTCCTTTAAAGTAAAGGTGATTTTAATACCATGTATGAGCTGGAATATTCAGACAATGTGTATATATAGCAAATTGACATTTAACAGCCTTTTTCTTCCTATTCAGTATATGTCATACGCCAGATGTGGCTGTTTGTCGGCGTAGTGGGAGATTTCTGTTGTATGTTTATTTCCCCAATAACCATATTTGAATTGCTTTCACTTGGAGTTATATCCGCACTTTACCACAGTTAAAAATAAAGCATAAACAGTTTTTATGGATCTGTGCTGCTGCATCACATTATCTGCCTCATTCTTGCTTCTGAAGTGCTATTTATAGATCTGTATGATCGGGAATGAAACGCATGTTGTTCATGGCACCAAACCTAAAGGCCCCAATATACTTGTCCTATTTTTTGCGGCTCAGACAAGTCAGACCCGATATTCCTTGAACTTCACCGGCAGCTCCTCGGGAGTACTCGCACGCGATTTGTCAATTGATGTTCCATTTTTTTAAATGTGATTTGTTGCATGTAAATTGTAAGCTTGCGAGCAGGGCCCTCCTACCATTTGACTGTAACTACTTAGGTTGTTTTATCCCTATTTCTAATAATAAAGCGCAACGGAACCTGCTATGCTGTATAAGAAACTGTTAAATAAAAAAATAAATGGACTGCAGGGAATCGCTTCGGTGATGTACCGCTGATGGGTCGAATTCCGATTAATCCTATATGCTGCAGGTCTGACCTCCGAATCAGGTGTGCATCAGATCCAACCAGAACACATGCGATTTGGCCACTTCACCTGATTTCTCGGCCCAATCTGTCGGAATCAGGTGAAAACAGGCCAATTTGTACCAGTGTATGGGGACCTTAAACTCCCTACTTCCTTGCACTCTCCCCTCCTGGTTGAGTCCAGTTTCATCCCTCCACAAGCTTTTGGTGTATCTGCCCCTTCCATGTATCCATTTCCTGTAGGCTCTGCTAGCTACTGCCCTGGGTACCCCTTGCCTATGCCATAGGAATTGTACCCGGCTGTGCACAAGTACAACTGGTAGGCTAAGGTGGTCATCAGCGTGGAGAGGGGGTGAGTTGCCCACTTTGTGCTCTGTGCAGAGATCTGCTACCAGTGTTGTGGGGGTGCACGCTTTAGGCCATGTACCTTCTGGACCCTGTGCCTCCAGGTGCACCACCTAGAGCAGTGTTTCCTCAACTTGGTCCTCAAGTACACCTAAACAGTTCATGTTTTCCATGTCACCTGAGAGGTGCACAGGTGTACTCTGTACTCCCTGACACATTTTAAAAGAACCACAGATGGCGCTAATAATTTCACCTGTGATTCTGTGGGGAGACCTGAAATATGTTCACTGTTGAGGGGTACTTGAGGACTGTTTGGGAACCTCTTCCCCAGATCTCGCTCTCCATGGAGGAGGGGGGAGAGTATCATGACACCTTACCCCTGCACCTTGGGCTGAGGAATTTCCGGACACAGCCCCCCCCCCCCCAACAATTACCCGTTTTTGTCTGGGAAAAAATAATAAATCTGGGGAGAACACTGAATTAGAATTTTTTTTATTTTATTTTTTTTAAACAAGGGAAGAGTTAGTGCAATCGGGTGTTTGTGCAGAAATATTATAATGGATTTGATAAAATACCGGCACCCAATCTATAACTTGCATTGTTTTACATGAGAGATATTCTGGAAATGTTTCTTCAGTTTTGAAAGACTGCCTGAGAGATGGTGAGAGTACATCCAAGATGAAGGCCAAAAGGGCATTCAATAACACATGGTGATGGGGTGAAATCCTGAGTAGGGCATCAAACTTACCTGTTGTATGGTGTCCCACATTCCGCTGCACATCTGTCCGCTTTCCTGCTTGTTTATTTGGACTGTGCTAGCATGAGTTTAACAACTATGCCAATGGCACATATGAAAAATATCAGGCATGGGAAAGATCGATCTTTTCAGTAGGCCATCCAAAGACTCGGATGAGCAGGAGTGGTCTGGTTATAGGGACAAGTTGGGATGCGTCAAGTGGGGATTCCAGCCACCACAATACCGATGCCAACAACCGGCAGACTTGCGACAGAATCCCGACATCAATAAGGAGGCGGACGTAAACATGTAGAGCAGGTTAGGGTTAGATTGAGCAATTGGGTGGTTTGGTTTAGGCTTGGGGGGGGGGGTGCAGGGAGGGAGCGTTGGAGTTAGTCCCTAGAGGGGGGGGGGGTTTAGGTGGCAGTATACAGGGGTTAGGCTTAGGTTGCAGTGTTAGGATCATGCTGCGGATAGGGAGGGTAAGGAGAAGGGAAGTATACTTACCTGACCACTGTCTGTATTTCTCCATTGGGATGCTGACGTTGGTATATTGTATGCCAGCATCCTCACCACTGGTCATCCCTATGTATCTCGACAAGTGGACAATTTACCCATCATTTTCAGTCTGATTTTGTTCATGGAGGACACAAGATCATGTGTCTGAGGGGTTTATTACAGCGTTTTGAGCAAAGATTTCAGTGTATAAAGGAGATGTTTGGGGATTGGAGCCTAAGAGTTGCACAATGTTAATCCCTGGTGATGGAATGTAACAGGTGGAATAAAATCCTGCCAGCGCCAGTGTAACATTGTTTATATTCCTGGTCTGCTAAGGAGATTTAACTACACTTAGAGCAGACACCTATATTCTTGTAATGTACTATCCGGTGTCCTGTGAGCTTCTGCGATGTGTGGTTGGACAGCAGCCAGGGCTGTACCCGGCCAGGGAGAAGTGTGCACTGTAGGTTGGGACCGTTTGTATAGTGTTCCCAAGAACCAAGAGTCTGTCCTGGGGGTGAGGGAAGTTATTAGGGATTAAAGAGGCCTCCTCACACTTTCTGCTGCATTTTTGTTATATGAGTATTTCAGTGAAGCGATAGAAATGAATCTGTTTTACCTAGAGTGTGTTGTACATGCGGATTATCTGGTCTAGCAGCTTTTCCAACATTACAAGCCGAGATTAATTCCAGAAAGCAAGACGTAATGGAGCCGGTTATTTTTCCTGCACCTATTATATTAGTTTTAACCACATAACAATACCCGGGAGCTATGTCCTCAAATGTGGGAATAATTAAAATTACCTCGATGCTTGCAGCTCTCCATTCACGTGGATCATACCCAACTCCACACCAAATGTAGCTTAGGAAACAAAGGAGACACAGCACCATAAATAGAATGAAGCGGGTTAACAAACAGCGTCTCAATACAGGAGCTGACTTAGAAGCGCCTGCCGCTCGTGTCAACCCAAATGGATACTGGATGACGTCACCACATCCTTGTCCTCTCCGATTAGGCCACGGGTGAGATTGTGGATGTAGGTGCGGAGTTGCTAATATGGGCGTTTGCGCAATCCTGCGGTCGCCTCAGATGCGCAAGAAAGTCACCTTATGCACAAGACTCTCCGAAGATTTCGGAAGTGTTCTGCATGTTGGCCACCACGTTTTCACCCACGCATGCCCATATCACAGAATGTGCGTCAAGTCCTTTCACGGGAGCGTAGTCCCTCAGTTAGTGCTGTTTTTCGTAATGCACAGTATGCTGAAATCCATGAGTCTGTGGATACGACCAACTCCAGGCCTATTGGCTGAAAATATTGTCAATTCAATAGGAATAATTTGAATTAGACAGTTGCCTAGTTACTGACGCTCTGTAGTATTGGTTTAGCTCCGCAGCTGTGCCGCTCTGCCTTGGGAAACCATTTGATACCATGGATTAGGTAGAGCCTTTCCTGTCATACTAGCGTATGCCAAAGTTTTGAGTACATAAAAAATAAAACTCTATGGCATGTGAGGCAGTGCCTCCTCGGTCTCCTCCTTTTTTCCCCGCACATCTCTGATCAAAACTCCTCCAATTTCCATCAGTAACAGCTGCACCTGTGTATAATGCCCATACTTTTCACAGTAGGAGACTGTAAAGTGGTTCACTTTGGCCTGAAAAACAGGCCAACTGTCGGCGGTGGCTGGCGATGATGCGGTAGTGTGGACCAGGGCTCCATCGCTCGGCCATGCGCACTAGGAGATTTTGAGCTCAAAGTAGCTCAAAATGGGAAAGCTGAACTACTTTGAGCTCAAAATCACCCAGTGTGTACGAGCCTTAAATCTGGCTCAGGGACTAGAATTCACCACGCCGCTTGTTTGAGACCACAACGCCCCCTTGTGCTCATGCTGCTGAACTCCGCACAATGAGTTGAGCTATGTCATTGAAGAGGGCAGAGGACACTGGTTTTGATTATTGTAACTAATACCCATACAGGGATCAGATCACAAGGATCGCCAGACCCAGCAAAACCCCACCCTCCGAGTGGCAATCACAAGTTGCCCTACCTTTAAGTCACCAGCTCTTGCATGTCCTCCTAGAAAAAGAAAATTGGTGCCCACGTCCCTTACAGGTGTATAACCCTGCACCCTCTGATGGGGGCTTATTAGGGTGGCCAATACCGGGATTGGCAGGGTCCCGGGATTTTGCCCCAAAATCTCCGGGATTGGACTCTCCAATCCCAGGATTTTGGTATTAGACAGCGCATGCGCAGTCTAATGCCAGGCAGTGTCTGAGAACTCACTCAAACGCTGTCCCGACCCGGCGCGCAGCTCTGCACAGCGTGAAGACACCCCCGCACCACCCACAGGCTGCTCCGTCTGGCCTGCTCCCCAGCCACACCGCCCGATGCAGTATGTAAGTGGTCGGTTGGCGGGGCATGGGAATTTTTTTTCTTTTAATTAGGGATGCCAGTCCCGGGAATCCCGAGATTGAGCATTTTCAATCCCGATTCCTGGGATTGAAAAAAATCGGCATCCCTAGCGCTTATGCCATTTGGTGAACCCTGCCCTGGGATGTGTACAATGAGCTGTATAAAGATCTAAAAGTAGATCCAGTTCCCTTTTACATGTTCTACTAAAATGATCAACCCTGGGCCTTATGGTGGAGTTACAGTATCTTGTACCGAGTGGAGTTACCTTGTGACTACCACATAATGACAATTGTCAGACCTGAGCTGTTGGCTAACTGAGCACCTTGTTCTGTTACCAGTCAAACGTTGTACACCATAAAGATTTATGTAGACTAAATGTTCCTTTTACTGCCTTGTTTTTTATATTACTCACCATAGATGACACATATAAAAGTGATTTCTAGGCACTCAATCTCATCTATTACTGCAATGACATCTTTATACAATACTAACTGCTGTAGTAACCTGAATTACTATACATAGACTTGTTGGGGCTGTTTGGGAACTGGTGTTATACTGTAGGTAACTTGCTGCAGCCAGTCCGATGACTTTGTTGGACCTTTTTCATACTTTACCATTCACAGACCTTTTCCTGTGTCCACTTTTATCATGTTGGTTTTGGCTGATTTTGACTCTTGACCAATCGTGGAAGACCTATTGACAGTCTATATAAACAGTCTTTCTAATAATATACTACGAGGTTTATCACTCACTGATGATAAATGGGGAACTTTATTTATTTATTCGGTACTTGTGTAGTTTGAGCGTCTGATACGCTCCTGTGTGTCAAACAGATGGAGTGTCTCTCCGCCGGTGCCAGCATGATCCCTTCCAGCGGTGTGAGAGAGGGGCTGACTAGGCTTGCCAGGGACGCTGGGGACAGAGATGCAGTTCCCGGCAACAGTACGGTAGTTACTTGTGTAGTTTCACGGTGGCAGCCTACGTTGATTAGCTTAGGCTGCCGCCGTGAAACTACACAAGTAAGGCAGCCGTTGGGCTACGCTGATAACCTAGCTTAGGGTGCCGCCGTGAAACTACACAAGTAAGGCAGCCGTTGGGCTACGCTGATAACGTAGCTTAGGCTGCCGCTGTGAAACTAAAAAAGTAAGGCAGCCGTTGGGCTATGCTAATGGGCTGCCACTGAAACTACACAAGTACCATTTATTCTTTCTTTGAGCAAAGTAATTTTCAGTCTTTATTTTATTAATTTACTGTGCGAGGAATTTTATCATCTTGGCATAAATATATATCCAATGGTTGCATATATAGTATCTGCAGATACATAACAATTCTGCTGTTTAGTAAACTCCGACTTACATACAGCTCACATACTGACTATCTGCAGTGAGGTGCGAACGTTTACATTGAAGGATTTTGTGGTCCTATACGTTAAAGTAAAACCTTAATAGATCATCAATTCAGATTCAGTTGGGGATACAAGCTTAATTTGCATACTGGCCGTGATTGGTTGAGTAACCTTTCTGTGCATAATGACCGGGAACCATAGAGAACATTATTCACTGTATTATAATCCATGCTGTTTGTATTAATGATGTGTCAGGCCTGAGTTAGGGATGACCATCGATGATTCCAAATCCTCAAAGGTTTATGGCCGATGTTGAATACTTTTGCCATCGATGGGGGGAACCATATGGTTTTCCTCCATGCTTTGCTGTGTTTTTTTTTCAAAAGTTCCAGACGCCTGCGAAGTCCCGCCCCCGTGTTTTGATTTTCCCACAGTCCAATAAGTTAAACAAAATGGATGACCATAGGTAAAAATATCGATGGTCATCCAATGCATAGTTTAGCACTATCGATGGTCAGTTGCACTATTGCCATAGATGGCAAAGATGGCCGTCTCTAGCCTGAGGGTGTCTTAGATGGCACCATGCCATACTGCTAATAAAGCAGGTACCCCAACCCCCACTGATGATTAGATTAGTAGGCAGGAGGTGGTAACAGTGATATTTGTTTCTTCTCAGACTGGGAATGTGGCATCTGTGTGGGGGCGCCATAACCAAGTATCAATATTTATTTTCAGTAGTTTAAAGATGCTCAGGAACAGGCCTGGCCAACTGGTTGCTCTCCAGCTGATGTGAATCTCCACATGCCACCATTTTATCATTCTCTAATCGCAAAACTGTAGCTGGGCATGCTGGGACTTTTAGTTTGACAACAGGTGGAGAGACACAGGTTGGCCAGACCTGTTCTAGGATATAGCCTATGGTTCTTGCAGTGCAAAGGCTGTCCAGAAAATCTGAATGAATAAAGGCCAGATGTACTAAGCTTCAATAGTGATAAAATGGAGAGTGATAAACAGCCAGCCAATCAGCAACTACCTGCCATGTCACAGACGGTGTTTGAAACATGTCAGGTAGGAGCTGATTGGCTGGCTGTTTATCACTCTCCATGTTATCACTTTTGAAGCTTATGGCACCTGGCACTAACTGTCTTTCCTCGGGAATCTGTGTAACCGCAGATAGGTGTATGATTGATATTAGGAGGGTGCGACATGGACACTTCTCTTTTTTTTTTATTGTACTCTTAAATTCTTATCATATGATTGCTGGGTTATGTCTGATAGATTAAATTGGTTTATTGTGACTTGTGGTAGACAGGGGTGGGGTATATTGTGTACTACTTCCATTTTGGATCTATACTGATCTTATGGTGGTGATTTAATTATCTGTAGCCCCAACTAAAATGTATGGAAGCTCTTCAATTATTTCCATGGGATTAGCCGCATCCTAATTGCACCCAGACTCGCAACCAGATTGCTATGATTGACAGGGGCTGACGCTTAATTTTATACTGCTTTACCCAGTTCACATCAGCCATTTTCTGTAGCTCAAAGGCTCCAAAGCCCATTTGTCTTTTGCATGATCTTCTCGATGATCGCCATTAAATCCACCAATTAGGACAGCTCTCTGTAAAATCTTTTATAGACCTCTACCAGCATTAGACACCCTTGGGCACCTTAGGCATAATGTAAGTGATCATCGGAACAATGGGATGTTTGGTTCATGAAATTTCCACCTCCTCATCCTTTCTGTATAGTTTTCTCATGCAACCCAACGTAGTGTCTGGGACTATAGCCCCATACGCACTAGAGGAAATAGCAAAAGAGATCGCTCAGAAAGGGCTGTCTGAGCGATTTCTTTTGCTATACCTTCTAGTGTGTACACTCAATATCTTTAATGATTGTATGCTCCTACGCATCTTTCACGACCCCTGACGTCTTCTTTACATGCTGGTCCATTTCGCTATATAGCAAATGACCTGATGATGTCACTGAACGATAAAACCGTTTACCGATATCAATCAGTGTGTACACGTAATATCGGCCACCCACGGCCAATCTTTTAAACGATATCGGCCATGGCCAATATCGCTTAGTATGTATGGGGGCTTGAGACGTATAAGATTTATTGTTTTGAGTCATGAAATCTGCCCATCCATGTCCAGTCTACTAGATAGCCAAGTGTAGCGTCTTCATCCAAGCCTGCTGCTCCTTCTTTCTGCAGCCTGTGTTCTCCTCTTCCTCCTCTTCCTTCTGCCTCCACTAAGAACCCTGGGGGAGTGGCCAAACCTTATTGGCCTGGGTAAGCCTGGAGCATTTCCTGGTAAACATGATCTCTAAACAAACAGCTTTACAGTGATTACATTGGATCTTGTGGTTCCTTGTTGTAAGCATGCAGCTGAATCGATGCAACTAGATGAGATTTAGCATGGTCGTATGCCTCTCGGCCACATCAACACTTGCAGCTGCTTGGGTGTAACTCAGCGGCATCAGGGCTTTGGGCGGGATGTATTAATACACATCGCCGCCCTTCGTGTAACAGCTGCCGCATATGTACTAACATATGCGGCTAGCATCGGGTCTGCGGGGGCCTCTGTCACCTCCCGGCGGCTGCCAGCGCCCCCCTGCGTCTCATCCTCCCCCCTGAAGCCGGATGTCCTCCCGGCTGTGACACCTGGGGGAGGAGGAAATCAAAGGAGGACGGGAGGGGGTGTGGGCGCGCGGGTGGCGAAAGAAGCCCATAGGCTTCTATAGGGTATCGCCACCCAGAGGGTGGCGATACCCTACAATGCGTTGAAGGGGCGGCGGGGTTTTAATACATAGGGAAATGCGGTAAAACAGGTGTTTTTACCGCATTTTCCCGTTAGTACATCCCACCCTTTGGGCGGGATGTATTAAAATACATTGCCGCCCTTCGCGGCCCCCCGCCGCGATGCAGCCGCATATGTACTAACATATGCGGCTGGCATCGCGATGCGGTGACTGAGGCCCCCCGCGATACCTGGAATGTGGTGTGCGGGGGGGTCTCCGTCACCTCTCTGCCCCCTCCTGCATCCCTCACGCAGGGGACAGCTAAGCTGTCCCCGGCGCATCCTCCTCCCCCCTGCAGCCGGAAGGACGTCCGGCTGCGTCACTAGGGGGAGGAAGGTGTTACCTTCCGGGTCCAGGAGGACCTGGACCAGGTAAGAGAGGGAGGGGGAAAGGGGGGTCGGCGGGCTTTTCGCTGGAGGCATCGAAAAGAAGCTGGCGATACCCTACACTGCGGTGACGTGGCGGTCGGGTAATAGTACATAGGAAAATGCGGTAAACCGGGGGTTATACCGCATTTTCCCTTTAGTACATCTCGCCCCCTGTCTGTATGATATGTGGGGTATGGGCCAGTACATGCAGAAATCTGATTGCAGACAGTAATGTGGCATTTCCTCCTCCTTTTCAGTGTTACTTGATGGGATGCTGCAGGGTGCTCTAGTATTGTCATCTTCATCATTGCACTTCTGTGGAAAGGTGCTACCTGTTTATGGGCCAGATGCACTAAGCTTCAAAAGTGATAAACAGCCGGCCAATCAGCTCCTGTCTGTGACATCGGAGGTAGGAGCTGATTGGCCGGCTGTTTATCTATTGTGTTGTGTATAAACCACATATATATATATATATATATATATATATATATATATATATATATATATATATATATATATATATATATATATATATATATATATATATATATATATATATTAAACAACGTTTCCAAATGCTACAAATCGGTCATGCACCATCCATAAGTAATCATTAGCTGAAATATTGCTTTATCAAGAACTGCTTTATCATACCTCCCAAGATGACCCTCTCCAGGAGGGACAGAATGCTCTATTTCTGGACTTTCCACCAAATTAATGATTGCCATCACCTGTTTTAAACAGGTTAATGGACAAGTAAGGTGTTTCACCACAGGTGATGGCAATCATACATTAAGAAGGACGTCCAGAAAAAGAGCAATGTGTCCCTCCTGGGGAGGGTCATGTTGGGAGGTATGCTTTATCAGTACCACAACTTTTGGACAGAAAAGCATGTGTGGAATTTTTAGGCGGGAATTGAGTTCAGTACATCTAGAACGGTTGGGCAGAGGCACTCGGTGTCTCTGACCTCGCTAATTTTACCTTAAACCCCGTTCTTGTCTTTACTCTGCCTTATGTCTGCTTTCTCATTCTAGGTACCGATGTCCCTGTTCCTCTTCCTACAGCTTCATCCAATGGCACATCCAATAAAACTACAGTGGCTCCCACCACAATGGCTGCCACTACAGCAAAGACCAATGCCACTTCTCCCACCGTACCCCTTACACCTACCAACTCCTCTAAAACCATCCCTACTCCTAAGCCGCCTCCTGTTTCTCCTACTACTGCAACAACACAAGGTAACTTTCCTTCATCTGTATAGCAAAGAGAAAACAAAGTGCATTTTATTTATTAAGAGGTTTATTGCAATTGAGTCTGAGAACATTGTGGTTAATATGATAAATAACAATATTGGCTTCCTGGAGAGAACACCAAGGCCATCCCCTTTGTCTATCCTATATGTTTGACAGCTTTTGTTGAATCTTTATTCCTGAATGTAACTGTGACCCTTGTGAGGCTAACACACGTAAAGATAGCTCACCACACAGATTGAAGATATTTTTTTCTTACAGTCTCCTAGGTAACAAGTTCCACGCCAATGGTGGCCAAACCAGTCCTCGAGATCTATCAACTCTTATATTCATACATGTGCAGCATTCATTCAGAATAAATTTTACAGATCCACAAGTGGTCTGGAAAAGATGAACTGTTGGTAGATGTCGAGGACTGGTTTGGACACCCCTGCCCTACATACATTGAATTGTGGTTTACACACATTTCCCATATTAGTTTTATAATTGATATTGTATTCTCTGCCCCCTTAGATCTGGAGGACTTTTTTAACAGTGTTTCCATTGACAGTGACAGACGGAACGCTGTGCTTTTCTAGTGTTCATTCTAGAAATCGATAACTTTTTAAAAACCCATACAGTTCCTCTTCCCTGCCTGGGGTGTCGCTGTCTGCTGTAGTGCTTCTAGCACAGTGTGGTCTGTATATCAGCACTGATATGCAAACCAGACCTGTGCTAGAAACACCACAGCAGACAGCGACACCCCAGGCAGGGAAAAGGAACTGCATGGGTTTTCAAAGTTGGCGGGTGCTAGAATGAACATTACTTTTCTGTAACGTTTTGTAGTATAAAATAAATGGGTTTTGAGTTCCTTTCAGCATCGGAATGGTCTCTATTCTGGCTTTTTGCCTTTTGGTATCCAGATTAGATCCAAACAGCTTTTTTTATAGCTTTCAGTTTTTATTTTGTCTTTCCTTTTAAATATTATAATTGAGGATTATAATAAAACTGTCTACATCTAGGCTTCTCTTTGATAATCTGGGCTGGGTGTAGCTTCTTGTGTACCCCTCTTACAATTCTCTATATTGTACTTCTGGGCCGATTCAGGATCATTCGCAGTGATCCAAATTCTGCCCCTGCCCTGACAGTTGGGGTTTGCACATTCACATTTTTGCACAAAGTCCGACAGCGAACGCCCGCGGCGGGTTACACAGTCTGTTCTCAGCGGGAAGGGATGACCGGGGGCGTTGGCGGTGCCGGGCCGTGGGAACGCCTTGTGTTTTATTGGCATCCCCATGAAAACGCTGGGCATTCCCATGGGTACGCGGCCTGGGCGATGCTCGCAGCTTACTGAGAGAACCTAAATCGGGGCCTTATTTTTTCCAGTATCTATATACTGTCTGGATCTGGACTGTGTGTGATCCCTGCCTTTTTGTTTACCACCCCCTTCTCTTTCTGGGCCAGATGTACTAAGCTTCAAAAAGTGATAAAGTGGAGAGGGATAAAGTACTAGCCAATCTATTCCTAACAGACATGTTACCGGATTTTTTTTTTGCAAAATGACAGTTAGGGGCTGGTAGTTTATCACTCTCCACTTCATGGGGCAGATGCATTAAGCCTGGTGAAGAGATAAAGTTGAAGGTAATAACGCAGCAGCCAGTCGGCTCCTAATTTACCTTTTTCAAACCCAGCCTTTAACGTGACAGTTAGGAGCTGATTGGATGCTCTGTTATCACCTTCCACTTAATTACTTCCCAGGGTTTAAGATATCTGCCACGATCACTTTTTGAAGCTTGGTACTTGTGGTCCGGTGTGTTTTGCTTGCTACAGAGTCATACACGGATTTGCACATGTCATATCAGTCAGTGCAGATTTTTGTTACATCTGATTGCGACATATTTGAGCAAAAAGGCACACAGGTGCATCTGTATGTAGCCTATTTTCTCTGTTATGTTTTTGACCTGTGACCGCTTTCTTCTACCCATCTATTATTCCTGTTCCTGAAAGCATGAACCTACGTTTCCAGCCACCGCCTCACCTGTCTGTAAGACTATATACATTGAAAAGGCATCCTGCCCTCTCTGTCATCATTCGTCATTAAAGCTATTGCCTTTTACTCCGTTGTCTATATTTAGGATTTACAGCCTGTATACCTTGTCGTAATCCTTCTATTTTCAAATAAATGTCATCAAACTCTTTGCAGCTTTACTCGCACATTACTTCTAGAATGTTGTAAAGTTTTCACTGAGGTTCCGGCAGATTTCCAAGTGCTTTATATGTCACGCAGTGCAATAATACGCTTTATATGTCACAATAGGGAAGCATTATGCAATATCACTTCTGTTCCTCTGCCTGCATCTAGATACGTTTGTTGTTTATCCTGGCCTGCGCAGTGTTTGTTCCTGGCCCTCCTATGTTCCACCTGTATTCTGTGTCCTGCATTCTACCTATCTCTGCCCTGCAGCAGTAGGAGCTGCGATGAGGGGCGGATGCCAAGTGGAAGCGGCAGCAGAATGAAAAAAAAAGTCAAAAGACTGGCTATCCATTGATTGGCGGCTAGTCTTTTGAAAGTGTTTATTACATTCTGCCGCTTCCTGCACTTGCCGATCAACGCTGCCCTCCGCGCCGGTGTGTGCCAGCGGTGAAGCCCCGCCGGCACACACCTACTGTGCGATGTACTGCTGATGGGTCCGATCCCATAGATTTTATGTGTAGGTGGTTCAATCACCAGGGTCCGACCTGATGCGGTCAGGATCTGGTGAAATCATCCCAAATATTACTAGTATATGGGTACCTTTTTTCGTCAATATATGATGTGACTTGCACCCCTTTCACACCGCCACAATGATCCACCCTATTCAAAGACTGCTCACCACCGCTTGGAGATGTTGTTGTCTCCAAGCGGCGGTAGAGGGGCGGGCCTGACAATAACCTGGGTCCATCCTGCAGTGTGAAATTCATGGGCCGAATTCAGAAATATATGCACAATTGATGGGATATGTACATCTGCAATGCTTGCCAATCGGCGCAGGTGTAGGATCTCCTATAGGAAACGCTATGATGCCGCCTCTATTCTCACGCCAACTTCCATTGGGTTATGTGTATAAAGACTCAGTTGCACACAGATATTGTCACGTTGTGAGGAAGATGCTACACTGTTCAGCCACCAAATGTGTACGAGGACACCTGTCTCCCTGCGTGTATTTAGTCTTTCCCTTCCTGTGTCCGCCATATATGCCCTTGGTAATCCCTGTGCCGCCCCTACCATTCTCTTATCATGAATGGGTGCTGTACGTACCGTATGTACTGCTGTTCTCTGTGCGTGTGTGTTCTCCGTCATCACCATTATCTTTTGTTTGTGAGATATCGCCTGTCGTGGTCAGATTAAACAAGGAAGATAGGAGACTTACTAACTAACGAACGTATAGTAAACAAACAGAATGCAGTTTACTGGCAACAAAGTTTAACAATGTGATCGTGCTCATAACGTCTCCTGTTACAGGGCTCGGCGGGTGCGTGGAAACATGAATTCGGTTTATCTGGTTTTTACTGTACTAAAACATTAACCTTGTACAGTAGTAACCAGATTCCTACATGACATAAATGTCAGTTACTGACAGAATTGCACTAAAAGTAGATTTAATGGTTCATGCGTGCTAGCTAGTTCTTTGTTCATGAGTGTAAAGGACCTTGGGATTGGAATGGAACAATTGTGCTGGGTAGTGTATGGTTCCTGTATCCCTGTACTAATTCTAATGGGGTGTATGACTAGAATTGGGCAGGGTGAGGCATTCGGTACAGAAACTGAGTTTATGCCTCAGGTGAAATCCAAGCTTTACACTGACTGACTACTCTGCCAAGTGGTGATTTATAATTGGTCCATGTAATTGGACGAACTCTCTCTTCTAGGTGGGTGTGATTTGGGTAGGAGGTTACTCCTTCCTGGAACATCAAAAGCAGGTGTATTTATCTGCCTCTAGGTTATAATGGGGGTTTATTTGTTAATTGCCTTTGGCTGACTCCTCCCACTCTACCCCTAGGGCAAGCTACTCGCTGCAACCACTAGACACTTAAGCATGCAGATAAAAATGCTTGTTACATCAGGCTCCTGCCACCAGCACTGAAAACCGCTTGTCCCATACTGCTTCTTCAGGCATACAGAACTACCGCTTTCTGGATGGTGGCCTGCTAATTCTTCACTAGTCACTTCCTGAAGACTTGTGCCACGCTTGGTACTGGGGAAAGGGATTGAGCTTGGCCACTCTGGGTTCAACAGCAATACATACAAAATGGTTCAGACGTACCCCACTCTCAAGACGATCCGGTTGTTCAGTTCCAACAGCCAATACAGGAGCGGGTAATCCAGCCGCTGTCTCTGTAATGATCCATGTGCGCTCAGATTGAAGGGTTTACCGTGGTATTTTCTGGACAGAGGGAGTGTCACCCCCACTGTGGTCATGAGCATGCCTGGGCAAATGGCCCTGCCTGTGACTAGACTCTAGAACCTGGTAAGAAGGGAATGGGTTCTCCCAAAACTTACAGAAGCCTGGGAGTGAATGGGTGCTGGGCTTTTGACTTCAAATCAAATAAGATGGCTAGTGCAGGAACTCTTTCAGGTCCAACGTCTAGTGCAGGCATGTCCAACGTTGGCCCTCCAGATGTTTTGAAACTACACATCCCAGCATGCTTTGCAATAGTTTTAGCATTCTCTAATAGCAAAACTGTGGAAAAGCATGCTAGGATGTGTAGTTTCACAACATCTGGAGGGCCAACGTTGGACATGCTTGATCTAGTGTATGATAAAGCACTGGGTAAGAATGACTAATACCCCTTTCACAGCGCCGATTTGGCAATTACCCGGCATTTCTGTGCAGTCGGGCCCCAATTCACACCAGATGCAAATTGCCGGGTTAAAGCTTTTGAAACTATTTATCACAATAAGTATCTTTATATATGGATGCGATTTGATAAATTTGATTTATACCCCATTCACACCTGAAGCAAATTCCTGGGTGAAATGGTCAACCTGGGTCGCCTGACCCTAGTAAAGAGCAGTGTTGGCAACCTGGAATTTAAGACCCGGGTTGACCCTTTCAAACCAAAGAAAAACCCAAGTTATTCAGCAAATTACCGGGTTGAGAAGCTTTAACCCAGTCATTTTGCTTCAGGCGTGAATTGAGTATAAATCAAATTTATCAAATCGTATCCGTATATAAGATACTTATTGGCATAAATATGCCCATTTAAACTCTTTATTCTAGTTTTTAATTATTTCACAGTTATACTGTTCTTTCAAATATTATTGACAAGTGGTATCATAAGTATTTATGCTTTTTTTTTTTTTGTGTTCCGTAAATACAGTAGAGCACAAACTTGAGGCAGCGCTGTAGAGAATACTACACACAATAATACACATTCCCTCACTGACAACTCTGACCAATTCCACTCTGACATGGGGAGAACACGAAACTCCACACAGATAGGGAACTGGTTGGAATAGAACCCATGACCCCACTGCAGTCAGGCAGCAAACCATTGCACCACTATGTTGCCCAGAATATGAAGTGTCCACGCTGGGTTTTCTTGTCTTTGTGGCACTTTACATTGCATCTTAGGAAAGTGTTGTAACTCTAATGACTACATGCGGCTTATTATCTGTGTCCTACACATGCTTCAGAAAGGATCTGACCACACTGTAATCACAAAGGTAAGTGCACGCAGAATGGTTTCTCTGCCATTCCATTATTGCTTATTGACATGTATAGGAATAATACAAATACAGAGAGTTCCGCTGTGATTTCTGGGGTCTCTTCAAGCACATGTAACTGGAATATGAGTGCTTATGGACTCCATAAAGTTAGTGTGACCTTGGATGCAAAGTAAAACCAGCCTAGAACACTCAAAGGGCCATATGTACTAAGCTTGAAAAGTGATAAATTGGAGAGTGATAAAACACCAACTAATGAACTGCTACCTGCCTTGATACAGGCGGGTTGAAAATGACAGTTAGGAGCTGATTGGCTGGAAGTTTATCACTCTCAATTTGAAAGCTTTTTGAGACTTAGGGGGTTATTCAGGTTGATTCGCACCAAACCCCGCCCGGCGAACGCACGCCCCCCCCCCCCCATCCCCCCCCCCCCCCCGCCGCCCCGGCAAAGTGCGGCTTCGCCCGCACAGCAGCGAATGGATGTTTTGCATAAACATCCATTCGCTTCGCTGGGGTGTCCGCCCACATCACTCGATGGTCACCGACCATCGAATGATGTTTAGCGTGCACGCATATATAAGTGACTTTTCAGTTGCGTATATATGCCTGCACGCTGGCGTGATATGGGCGGGCAGCTGACATCCGGTGATGTCCGCTACCTGGCCCACACACCCGCGTCACTGCCTCATTACCATGAGAACGCCCAGCATTCTCATGGAAACGCCCATGGAACGCTGGGCGTTCCCATATGGTAATGGGGCAGCCCGGCGCTCTCCGCCCCCCCCCCCCCCCCCTCGCTGCCATGGGTGCGTGCACCCGGGGACCCGAAAGGTCGCCGTGGGTGCACGCACCATGCACATGCGCAGAAACACGCCTGCGCAGACGCACAACATCGGTACTGCGTGCGAATGCGCACAGTACCGATGAAATCTGAATAAGGCCCTTAGTGCATCTCAGACTGGGATTGTCAGTCAGACTCTTGGAAAGTTCATGGATAGACCAACCTGTAGCCAGTCTGAGCCATAGTATGTTCTCCAGTATAGACCATCCTGTAGCTAGTCTGAGCCATAGTATGTTCTCCAGTATAGACCAGTCTGAGCCATAGTATGTTCTCCAGTATAGACCATCCTGTAGCTAGTCTAAGCCATAGTATGTTCTCCAGTATAGACCAACCTGTAGCCAGTCTGAGCCATAGTATGTTCTCCAGTATAGACCATCCTGTAGCCAGTCTGAGCCATAGTATGTTCTCTAGTATAGACCATCCTGTAGCCAGACCGAGCCATAGTATGTTCTCCAGTATAGACCATCCTGTAGCCAGACCGAACCATAGTATGTTCTCCAGTATAGACCAACCTGTAGCCAGACCGAGCCATAGTATGTTCTCCGGTATAGACCATCCTGTAGCCAGACCGAACCATAGTATGTTCTCCAGTATAGACCAACCTGTAGCCAGTCCGAACCATAGTATGTTCTCCAGTATAGACCAACCTGTAGCCAGTCTGAGCCATAGTATGTTCTCCAGTATAGACCATCCTGTAGCTAGTCTGAGCCATAGTATGTTCTCCAGTATAGACCATCCTGTAGCCAGTCTGAGCCATAGTATGTTCTCCAGTATAGACCATCCTGTAGCCAGTCTGAGCCATAGTATGTTCTTCAGTATAGACCATCCTGTAGCTAGTCTGAGCCATAGTATGTTCTCCAGTATAGACCAACCTGTAGCCAGACCGAGCCATAGTATGTTCTCCAGTATAGACCAACCTGTAGCCAGACCGAGCCATAGTATGTTCTCCAGTATAGACCAACCTGTAGCCAGACCGAACCATATTATGTTCTCCAGTATAGACCAACCTGTAGCCAGTCCGAACCATAGTATGTTCTCCAGTATAGACCAACCTGTAGCCAGTCTGAGCCATAGTATGTTCTCCAGTATAGACCAACCTGTAGCCAGTCTGAGCCATAGTATGTTCTCCAGTATAGACCATCCTGTAGCCAGACCGAACCATAGTATGTTCTCCAGTATAGACCATCCTGTAGCCAGACCGAGCCATAGTATGTTCTCCATTATAGACCATCCTGTAGCCAGACCGAACCATAGTATGTTCTCCAGTATAGACCAACCTGTAGCCAGACCGAGCCATAGTATGTTCTCCAGTATAGACCAACCTCTACCCAGAACCAATCCTTAGTATGTTCTCCAGTATAGACCAACTTGTAGCCAGTCCGAGCCATAGAATGTTCTCCAGTATAGACCAACCTGTAGCTAGTCCGAGCCATAGTATGTTCTCCAGTATAGTCCGAGCCATAGTATGTTCTCCAGTATAGACCAACCTGTAGCCAGTCCGAGCCATAGTATGTTCTCCAGTATAGACCAACCTGTAGCCAGTCCGATCCATGGTATGTTCTCCAATGTACACCAACCTGTAGCCAGTCCGAACCATAGTATGTTCTCCAGTATAGACCAACCTGTAGCCAGTTCGAGCAATTGAACATTCTCAGGGACACAACAACCTGTAGTCAGTGCAAGCAATAGAAAGTTCTTGTATGGACCAATACATTCAGATGTTACATTTATTTCCTCCTTAAAGCATGTAATGTTTTCTTATAGGTCTCCTGTTATTACTACTGTATATATTTATTACATTTTTATCCTTAGTGCAAACCAGAATAAAATACAAATGTTGAAAAAAGCTAAATAATCTATATATAGAATGTGATGACATTAGAAGATATGGGTTGTTGGATTCATGGATTATATTGCCTTGTACTTTATTTAATTTATCATTTATATTTTTGTTATTATTTTAGCTCCACCCCCAGTAAATATTTCCACAACGACTGTGGTCAGTAAAGGAACGGATAAACCCACAACTGTGGCTTCCACTTCATCCAGCCCTGTGACGAGTAGGTATTCTGACCAATGCTTCATGTGCCTTAATGATACGCATGTGCGTAACTATATGCAGGTTGAGGATCCCTTATCAGAAATGCTCTGGACCACAAGCATTTTGGATAAGGGATTTTGGTACTTGTGTATTATCACGGCGCCCATCGCATACCATAAGGCATACGATGGTATGCAATGCGATATTGTGCGATGTTGTACAATGTCATACAATTTTAAAATTGTATGACATTGTATATGGCATACAATGCGATGGGATGCGATTAAAAATTGTATAAGCACCCTAATGGGTGCTTACAATGTTAAATGCACCCCCACGCCACCCCCCACTATAAACGTGAACCCGAAGCGTGGCGAGCACAGCTAGCCCGCAAGGGGCGGCGGTACGCGTCCTACAACCTTTTCATACCCACACTATCCACGTCGGCGTGGAGTAGATTTTATAAAGTGTGGCGAGCGCAGCGAGCCACCGAAGCGTGGCGAGCGCATAACTTCACAGGTATACGCGGGGCTCGCTGTGCTCGCCGCGCTTCGGGCTCGGTGTCTCGCTGCGCTCGCCACACTGTATTAAATAAACTCCACGCCGATGTGGATAGTGGGGGTATGAAAAGGTTGTAGGACACGTACTGACGCCCCTCGCGGGCTCGCTGCGCTTGCCATGCTTCGGGTTCACGTTTATAGTGGGGGGTGCATTTAACATTGTAAGCACCCATTAGGATGCTTATACAATTTTTAATTGAATAGGGGTCTAAAATCGCATTGCATGCCATCGGCTGTATAGCATGCGTTGCGATAAAAACATTGCGCAATCAATATCGGGGGCGCCGTGATAATACACAAGTACCGGGATTTTTTAAGATTTTTGGATACTTAGATAGTGGTTACCCTCAATAATTTAGGGAACGTGGCCATAACCTGCATTCTTGAAGGTGAGATACATGGATATTCTAGGTGTTCACTCTGCAATCATTCTAGAGCCGGTCTAGCAAAACCGATTATTATATTCAAACTCAGCACCTCAAAGTTACCCCAAAATAATGGCTCACCTGTTATCACTAAACATTAATGGTGGGGATCTGTAACTCTATGGTAAAATGGTATAGGGGTGGAGTAATTGGGAGATGGGGTACTATACATATTACCACCTTTGTCGCTGCATGCAATTCTAGGAAATCAACAGTCCATAGATGCAACCACATATTTCCAACTAGCAGTCTTGTGTTCCAGTCGTATTATTGTAGCCCACTATTTAGTGCAGATTGACATTAAACAGCTGCAAAAAATACCCCCCTCCCCCACGTTCTCTCTTGTATGTATTTGTAAGATACATTTACGTTTATTTGATTTTTTTTATTTTACTTACCTCGTAGATGTGATGCCCTTTCTAATCCCCGCTAGAACGTCATTAATTATACAATTACTTATTTGTACAGCCCCCAAATGCTATAACCGTACAGAAGAATGTGCAGAAGGGAATTTCTGCTTTGGTAATATCTTCCATGGATGTGTAGGGAAATCATTGGTTGAAGAGAAGGGGACAGCTAGGGATGCCAATCCCGGGGCGTTTTTTCAATCCCGGAATTCGGGATTAAAAAAAATGCCCAATCCCGGAATTGGCTTCCTTAATATAAAAAACCCGCCTCTGCCTCCCCGCATATTTACTTACAGATGCGTGGTGCGGCCAGGAGCCGGGTGGGTGGGCGAGCCGGGGAGACGGAGCCAGGGTGGGAGGACGAGCTGGGTTGATGGAGCCCGGGCTGGCCCGCTGGTGGGTGAGCGGGCTGGTCCACTGGTGGGCAGGTGTGCGGGGTGGTCCACTGGTCAGCCTGGTCCACTGCTGGGCAGGTGGGCGTCTAGTCTGTTGGTGGGCGGGTGTTTGGGCCGGGGACAGGACGGAGGCAGCCTGCGCAGCGTGACCTCTGACGTCGTCACGATGCGCTGCCCGGGATGGGAGAAGCCGGGCAGCAGCTGAGCACCCGCTCAAATGCTGCCCAGCATTAGACTGCGCATGCGCAGTCTAATCCCTAAATCCCCGCATTTTGGGGCCAAATCTCGGGATCCCGACGATCCCGGGATTGGCCACCCTAGGCACAGCCATGTGTGTCAGAATTGGCCACAGATATGGTTCCTTCAATGTGTGCGGCAGAATTGGAAACAGACCTGGATACCAAAACTTCCATGTATGAGGCAAATTGGCCACAGATCTGGTTACCAAACAACCAGGTATCCAAGCGTAATTGTCCCACCGGCAGAGGCGATCCTTTAACCTGCTGGAAGCCACAATCAGCTGACTGGATGCGCGTCATCGATGATCAGCGATCTGTCGGCGGATTGGGGAAATTAAGCATGTAAATAAAAACATATTACGCATGTATAATACCCAATCCCCCAACGCGATCTTCAGAGGATTGCACAATACATTACAGTATAGACACTTTTACTTTGTTACTGTTTTTTGTTCTGTTTTTTTTTTATCTTATTTACATTTATTGTAATGTAGTTGTTTTTCTTTTTTTTTTTTTTAAACAGGTTCTATGTCTGCTGCACCTCAAAAGATATCTGGGTTTGACTTGGGAAGCTTCATAGGGGGCATTGTACTGACACTGGGAATCCTGGCGGTGCTGTACTTCGGGTGCAGATTTTATAATTCAAAGAGAGGCGTCCGCTACCGCACCATGTGAGTATCATCCTTTCTTTTTAATCACCAGAAGAGAACGCAGCGTTCCAGATGGAGCTCAACCTGAACAAACGGCTCCCATATTACTAAAGGCACATTAAAAAATGGCTTGTACCCTTTGCATTCCGTTTGGTACAACTCCTCTATGGTCTTCCAATCTTAGCAAAGCTGTATACACATGGTGCAATATGAGCTTCCGATGCAGACCTATGGAATGTGTACACATCTTGCGATGCCGATGCTTGACCCCCATGGGTTTGGCATCGTAGTGTAGTGTTCTAGTTCAATCAAAATAGGCCATAGTCAAAATTTCAAGTATACATAGTCAGTATTGTAGGGTTCTGGTCTCCAGGGTGTTCAAGTGAAATTGAATATAGCCAAAACCCCAATGAGAGTCAAGCCGTTGCTCAAAGCAACCAGTCAACTTCTAAATGTAATTTCAGACATTAGGGCAGATGTATTAAGCCTGGAGAAGAGATAGACTGGAGATAAAGTAGAAGGAGATAATGCACCAGCCAATCAGCTCCCAACTGTCATTTTAAATACAGCTGATTGGCTGGTGTATTATCTCCTTCCACTTTATCTTCAGTCTATCTCTTCGCCAGGCTTAATACATCTGCCCCTCTGCTAGGAAAAAGACAGAAGCTGATTGGTTGCTTTGGGCAACTGCTCCACTTCATCTCTCTACATATAAGGCTTGAAACACCTTCCCATAATGAACAATGGTACTTGTTTCCTAGCACGGCCACAACGATCATAATCGCGGTCATCGGGGGTAAAATCGGGGCCATCGCGGGCATCGCATGCGCAAAAAAATCGGGTGCGATGGGCCAGACGCGATGCCCGCGATTTCCCCATAGAGAACAATGTTAAATGCCTCAATTTACCCGCGATGACCCCGATTTCCCATAGGAAACAATGTGAAATGGATCAATTTACCCAAATTATCATAGGGAACAATGGTAAATGGGCCAAAAAGCACCCCTGAACATTAAAATGTCCCCCCAAAAGTACTAGACGCCACCCCGCGATCAACGTGAACCCGAAGCGTGGCGAGCGCAGCGAGCTCGCGAGGGGCGGCGGTACGCGTCCTCCGACCTTTTCGTACCCCCACTATCCACGTCGGCGTGGAGTTGAGAACAGAATAGTGTGGCGAGCGCAGCGAGCCACCGAGCCCGAAGCGTGGCGAGCGCACGCGGATACCTTCACAGATATACGCGTCCCCTCGCGGGCTTCCCAGGTGTCCATGGCGACGCGGACACCTGTGAAGCCCGCGAAGGGACGCGTTTACCTGTGAAGGTATCCGCGTCCCCTCGCGGGGCTCGCTGCGCTCGCCACGCTTCGGGCTCGGTGGCTCGCCACACTATTCTATTCTCAACTCCACGCCGACGTGGATAGTGGGGGTATGAAAAGGTCGGAGGACGCGTACCGCCGCCCCTCGCGGGCTCGCTGCGCTCGCCACGCTTCGGGTTCACGTTGATCGCGGGGTGGCGTAAACTACTTTTGGGGGTACATTTCACTGGTCAGGGGGGTTTTTTGGGGTTTCTGGCCCATTTACCATTCTTCCCTATGATGATTTGGGTAAATTGACCCATTTAACATTGTTTCCTATGGGAAATCGGGGTCATCGCGGGTAAATTGAGGCATTTAACATTGTTCCCTATGGGGAAATCGCGGCCATCGCGGGTGGACCATTTAAGCATTTTTAGGCGCACACGACGCGACCGACCCGATTTTTCACTGTTTTCAATGCATTTCAATGGAAAAATCGGGGGCATCGCGTCGGTCGCGTCGCAGGCCACTAAAATTACCCCCGATGGCCAAGATTTGTGGCCGTGCTAGGAAACAAGTACCTGAACAATTTTGAATTGTCAATGTATGTCGACCCAATGCTTGTAGACCTAGTGACCGTATCCCATCTAAAATCACAACTATGACTCACCTGCAACTCTTATATAATGGAATGTCTTTGTGGTCTGCATAGCCGCTGCCAATCGTAGGGTATGTGCACCTCATTCGGACCTGTGACTTTGCATAGATAATGTGGGAAGCATGCTTCTGGAGGCGATGTAAGGGTCTATGTACTAAGTATCATAGAGAGAGTGAAAATGGACAGAGATAAAGTGCCAGCCAATCCGCTTTTAACTGGCATGTTACAGGGTGTGTTTGAAAAATGAAAGGAGCTGATCGGTTAATATTGTATCTCCTGCCACTGTTTGTCTCTCTCTTGGAAATTGGATTGACCATTGATTTGCATTTCACAATATTTTTGGTTTGGACCATCAATGGTTTTTCACCACTGGTAGCTGGAGATGATTGATGGTTGACACATCAAGTTAACATCCCAAGTATCAAGATGAGGAAAGGAGAAAGCATGTTTGAGATTGGTGGAGGAATTTTCATTGATGCTAAAAAAAAAAAAAAAAGCGTGGGGGGAAGGTATTGTGTTATCATACTAAAGTCTTCTCATACGTAACCCTTTGAGTGCATCTCTCTGAGAGCTGTGCAAAATATCTGCTAAAAATGTCAGCGTCTCTCACATTTGCTATATGAGTTCAAATTAAAAAATGTTGTGTAAAAATTGTATCCATCGGGACCCCAAAAATCGCGTTGATCGCATGCGATGTGATTGACGCGATTTTTACATTGGAATCAATGTAAAATGGTCCCTGAGACACCAATATTCATTGTTTCCCAACCCTGATGGGTCAAATGCCCCCCCCCCCCCCATTGTTAGCGCCACCCCACGATGAACGCCAACCCGAAGCGTGGCGAGCGGCAGCGGTACGCGTCCTCCGACCTTTTAATACCCCCACTATCCACGTCAGCGTGGAGTCGATTATATATAGTGTGGCGAGCCACCGAGCCCGAAGCGTGGCGAGCGCAGCAAGCCCCACGAGGGGACGCGCATTACTTCACAGTTATTACGCGGGGCTCGCTGCGCTCGCCACACTATATAACATCAACTCCACGCCGACGTGGATAGTGGGAGTATGAAAAGGTCGGAGGACGCGTACCGCCGCCCCTCGCGGGCTTGCTGCGCTCGCCACACTTCGTGGGGTGGCGTTAACAATGGGGGGGCATTTGTCATGTAAAATACCCATAAGGGTGGGTATACAATGAAAAATCGGGTCCATTGGCCCATTTAAGATTGTTCCCTATGTAAAATCGGGTCTGTCGCATTGCATGCCTTAACTTAAGGCATGCGATGGACGCGATTTTTTCATTGTCGGGGAAAAGGCTAAAAATAGCCCTAAAATCGCATCGGTCGCGTCCATCGCATACCTTAAGTTAAGGTATGCGATCACCTATGATGGACGCCGTGCTAGGAAACAGGTACCAAATAAGATTATATTTCCTATAAAGGGGAACATTACAGGTAATTATGATGATTAAAAATGTTTGCTTGCCAATTTTCACACCAATTTTGACAAATTCACTTGGCATTCAAAGGGTTAAATCAAAGATCGTAAGCCGCTTTACTGAGACATCTTGTATATGCAAACATTCAAAGGTTTTGGAAAGGCCCATTAAAATGCAGTAAAATGACCCATATACTGTAGTAGATGACTCAGCCACTTTAGTAAGACAGCTCCACCATTTAGTAGGAGGGCAGAACCTACCCCTCTCCCCATTCCTGTGTTCAACAAAGCAAGTATTATATTTTTTTAATGTTATTTGTTATAAGTGCACATTTATTTATTTAATATTTTTTGTTCAAGTGCCATGGTAGCTGTAAAATAGATGAGTGTGTAGGTTTTATCTTTGCAAGTACGTGAATTTTAGCATGAGCAATACTGTGATGTAACCAGCAGATGGCGCTGTGTTACTGGTTTCTAGGGCTTGTTGGGGGCGGGGGAAATGTGTTTTCATGCTATAAATAACCAAGCACTTCTGCAGAGAAATGAAAGTGGCTGGGGAGGGCTGCTATAAGGAAGTGAGTTATTTGGGCTTTGTACAAAATCAACCGTTCTATTCTACATGCCAATAAATGAACCTTTTTGTAATATGACAAACTATTTGGTTCGGTCCGACTGTTCAGTGTAGTAATAACAATAGGATACGTTTTAAAACTCGTTGATAAATGCTGCTCCAGCCAATCAGCTTCCAACTGTCATGTGTTTGAAAAATGACAAGAGCTGATTGGCCGGAGCACCATGTATCATACACAACACGTTGCATATGATAAAACTCAATGGGTAACTCAGCCCCTAAATATTTTCAAACTAGGTGATTCATCGAGCACTACGGGCGCTCTTCACACCGTCGTAAGAATTTGTGAACGTTTGTATATGAGAAATATGGTTAGAATTGTATGAAAGATGGCCTGTATTGTAATTTGGGTGTCTGCGAATTGCGGGAGGGGGGGTCGCGGGGGGTGCCGCGAATTGCGGGAGGGGGGGTCGCGGGGGGTGCCGCGAATTGCGGGAGGGGGGGTGGCGAATCGTGGGAGGGGGGTGGGCGGGGGGTGTGCCGCAAATCGCGGGAGGTGGGGTCACGGGATGGGGTGCCGAGAATTGCGGGGGGGGTGTGTGCCGCGAATTGCGGGAGGGGGGTCGCGGGGGGTGGGTGCCGCGAATCGCGGGAAGGGGGGTTGCGGGGGGGTGTGACGTGAATCGCCACAAGAAAAATCAACACATAAAGGTCAACACATGTAAATGTTGACATAAGTGTGGCACTTCATTGGTGTCCATGTCGACACATGGCAATGAATATAAAAACATTCAAAAAATGAAAAATAAATCTTCAAAAACTCATGTCAACCTTTTTCATTGTCGACCATAGCCATGTCAGTGTTTTGCATGTGCCATTTAATCCTGGGGCTGATGCGAATTGCGGGGGAGTCGGGGGGGGGGGGGGGTTGCGTGTGTTTTTGCCACAAATCGCGGGAGGGGGCGCAGGGGGCGCTCACCTGGTGGCTGTGGAGTATCAGTGTCTGTGGAGTATCAGTGTCTGGGCAGCATGGGGAGGCAGAGGGTGTCTGGCACTGTGGGCTCACTGGGCTGGTTCTCTGTCATGTGAGTCAGTCATGTGAGTCAGAGGCTCCACCCAGCGTTATACACACACTCACACACTTTGAGTGACAGATGTAGCCAAATATATAAGAGATATGTTTTTAAATAAATGACGTTCCCCTAATTAGTGTAGTGCGTACCCTAACTTTGCTCGGGAGGCGGACATTAGGTGACGGTATTCTGGCTTGCGCCATGCATTATTAGTCTTCAATAATCAGTACTTGCCCCAGTGGAGCTTACAATCTGTGTTCCCTATCACATTGACTGACCAACATACGAGAGAATGTTCTTTACAGCAGCCAATTAACCAAACAGAATGTTTTTTTTTTGCTTTTTGGGAGGAAACCAGAGTGCCCTGAGGAAACCCATGCCAAAAACACAGGGAGAACATAAAAACCCCACACAGATAAGTGTGGTTTGATCTCATACTCTCAGTGTTGTAAACCAGTATTGCTAACCACTATGCCAGCCATGCTGCCCAGAATAAGGGCTATTTCACACGCTCCGGCTCCTGCCAGGCGGCGAAACCCCGCACAGCAAAAAGCCGTGCCGCACACCGTAGTTAATAATGGACACAAATGTGTCCATTCACAAGGGACGGCCACGGTTGCAGCTGGATCCCACCACTGGAAGGGACTGCTGCCGGGCTGTGGCCATCCCCACCATTGTAAACTGCTGTGTGCGGCACGGCTTCCTGGCCATGCGGGGTTTCGCCGCCCGGCAGGAGCCGGAGCGTGAGAAATAGCCCTAAATGTCCTTTTATATAGAATCATACCGGAGTTGATTTAAACAAAAAACAAAGCTATCGTAACCCTTTTTTTTTCTTTTCATTTGCAGAGATGAACATGAAGCCATTATTTAACGCGGAGGTGTCGGGCAGTGCGTAATAATTTCCCCCTTAAATTGTCTCCCTTCTCTGGAAATTGGCTTGCTTCCTTGGAATAAGTTTGACATCTAATCTGCAATCAGATCAAGTTCTTCTTTATCTCTGTGCATAACCGCGTAATACACAAGACTTTGTTTTAACAGAGACCTTATAACAAGTGCTAACCAGACACACACGAACAACCTCTTTGTTACTGCTGTACATAAACTATAACTCCCAGTGCTTTGAAGCTTGTTGGGAGCAGTAGGTCAATAATGAAAATGCTAATCCGCGGACAGAACCACTTAATAGAATAGCAGTCACGGTGGTGACTTTAGAACAGTGTAGGCATAGGCAGTGGTGCCGAGAAGGGGTAGCGGGTACTCTCCAGGCCTGGGACTGTTGGAGTGGTCTGGAGAGTCCCGATGCCCCCTCTTCCCCATTGTAGACCACAGCACTTGGGGGAGAGAGAGAGCTGACTACAGCTGCTGCAGCAGCCTCTTTCCCCAGCCCAGCACACATGCTGCATTGTACCATAACCCCCCTGCAATCGTCCTCCCCCCAACCCCCACTGAGAGTTGCTGTCACTTGTTCTTAACCCAGCACCCCTAATAGTCTTTGTTACAGACTTTCATTGTGACCCGATTCTGCTCCATTTCAGGTTTTGCTAGTGATTTCCCTTTTCCCACTGAATTTATCTAGGCCGCAGTAATAACTGATACTAATAGATTCGTTAAAGGGCTTACACCTTACAATGTATATAATGTGTATATTGTAATGTAGTGATTTATTACCTATATTCCAAATGCCTCTGATGGCTTAATCTACCAAAAGGTACCGGAGAACCGCCCAGGTGTACGTCACATAAACCTCATTTGCTGTTATATAGCCCAGGTTACTGCATTCGTTTATACTACTGGGAAGATTGTCGAGGAACATTGTGTTCTAGATGCAATGGGTTCTATAGGAAAGTTTGCCAACTGGGGCTTGTTACACTTTATTGCTACTTTTTGCTTGACATTGTTGTGGATAAAATGTTACGTCTGGCATCTTGCAGGTTACAAATTGATCTTGGCTTGTTTATTATAATCTCTGATTTTTGTCTTTATTTGTTGCACCACTGATCATAAAAAAAAAAAAAAGCTGCGTTATCAAACAGCAAAAAGATAAACAGGTGTTGCACTATGTGCTAGGTGATTGGTTACTTTTATTTCTTATGCACCTTAGGTGAGGACATTAGTTCCAGCTCACACCTTTCATGGGTTTCCTACACCACCTTCCATCTGACTGCCCAATAGGATAGCAGGGGGGGTGTATAAACAAGGAGATGGCCCGGTAAACCTCCTTCTGTGTCATCCAATAGTAAGCTTGCCACGGGACGTAGCAGTGCACTCTTTATATGCTATGCATTTATAAAATGACGTTCGAGCCTCCTTTTTAAGTTTGCACATCGAGAATGACCATAAGTGACTTGACCAAAATGGAATTATTCCAGTTCCAACATTTATTTTTGAAAGCCATTCAACAAAAGCGAGGACTTAGATGTGTATATTTCTAAGAGCTGTACTAATTTTAGGGACAGGTTGTTTTATTTCTATTTGGAATATGTTTCTGTTTTTTTTTAAATAGTGAAATTGCATGACCTCTCTGTATGTACTCTGTATGTAACTTTAAGAAGAATTTATATTTTTAATGTACCTTTTTTGACTTGCTTAAAAATAAATTGAAGATATCGTTGATCTGAATTTCCTGTAAAATAAATGAGGTTGATTTGCACTATTCTGAATCTGTGATCGTCAATTCCGTGTCTTTCAAAGTGTGTGTTGACATTGAGTTCGTCCTTCATTTTTGGAACTTCTATGCGGAGTTACTTTTGAAGTGGGCGGGACGAGATAAATGAACCAGTAATATTTGAATGTTCCCAGTAGCGCATCCTGGGTAGGCAGTGACTAGTCAGCATTGTGAATGTGTCAGTGAAGATGGGACTCTTAAACAGGGCGGTGTATCAAACCTATAGACAACAAGCTGAGATGTTTTAATCAGATTCTAAAGATGACTTGGGGACCCATGATAGTTCACATTTTCCAGGTCATTCATCGGTGGAGTGGTCCTTGAGGACTGAGGTTTGGAACCACAGAGTTATCTAGTACATTCTATAAAATGACAAGTAGAATATGGTTGCCATGGGCAACAATTCCGCTTTTCCTCTTAGAGGTTTGATACATCTCCCACATTTCTATTGATCGTTCAATAATATTTATTTATTAATAGTTTCTTATATAGCGCATACATATTCCGCAGCGCTGTACAGAGAATATTTGAACATTCACATCAGTCCCTGCCCCAGTGGAGCTTACAATCTATATTCCCTACCACATGTACACACACACACAGACATTCTAGGGTTAATTTTGTTAGGAGCCAATTAACCTACCAGTATATTTTTGGATTGTGGGAGGAAACCGGAGTACCCGGAGGAAACCCACGCAAGTACGGGGAGAATATACAAACTCCGCACAGTTAGGGCCATGGTGGGAATCAAACCCATGACCTCAGTGCTGTGAGGCAGTAATGCTAACCATTACACCATCCGTACTGCCCCAGGGCTACTGAGTAATTCTGTGGGGCCACTGACAAACTACTGTTGAGTTTTATTGTACGTTCTTTCATGAAGTGTTCCAACTTCAACAGAATTATCCATCATAAATGATTGTGCTGCCTAAATGGAACAAAAAGGGTAACGCAACCAGGTGGATGCTTTTATAGTGTGATTGTACTGATAGTCATTTAGAAAATATTGTATTCTACAAGGGTTTGCTGGGGCCGAAATGCACAATTCTGCATTTAAAAGATTTTTTTATTTGTCTAAGTTGAGTTAAGCAATGAATCGAATACCTGTGTATATGATATTTGAACATTGGGAAATGTTAATAAATACGTTTATATATCCAGCTAAGTCTCTGTAATTGTATAGGAGGGAATCACAGGCTTCCTGCTATGGTGTAATGCAGGGATTTCACTGGTCTGCTATTTCTATACTTTCACAACTGTTTCGCTGTATTAGAACATTTGGAAACCAGATGCCTTTGCTATATAATGAGGCCAAGTTCTTGGCAGTATAGCGACTGCACTTAGTCTGTGTTCCTCTAGGTGTCACTGTAGAGCAATAATTAGGTTTTAATTGTTTTAGAATTGTGTTGAAATTAAACTGTCTATGCTATGATTTAAAACCTAGCTTAGATACTGTATACACACTAGACCAGGGGTCCTCAAACTATTTTGCTCTGGGACCCCATCAGACAATAAAAGTAATTACAGGACCCCAGCAAGTTACTGCAGAAGGTCAACACATCAATAGATTGTAAGCAGGGCCCTCCTACCTCCATGTCAGTTTGACGGAATATGCTGTGCTATATAAGAAACTAAATAAATAATAAATCACTTGTTAGGTCAGCAGACAGCCCATACATGGCAGCATTGTGGAGGCACAACATGATGGGAGGAGTCTGAAGTAACAGACAATTACCCTGACCTTTCAGACTCCTTGAATCATTGACTGAGATTAGAAAAGTCATCAGCCTGATGGTCAGCAACATGGACTCGTGACCCCATGCTGAGAAGGTCAGGACCCACAGTTTGAGAAATGCTCGTTAACAATATATCCTTAATTCAGGCATGTCTAACGTTGGCCCTCCAGATGTTGTGAAACTACACATCCCAGCATGCATTGCCACAGTTTTGCTATTAGAGAATGCTTAAACTATTGCAAAGCATGCTGGGATGTGTAGTATCACAACATCTGGAGGGCCAACGTTGGACATGCCTGCTTTATATCGTCTAGTGTGTACACTCCATATGGTTAGTGTGTATGTGCTGTATATCATTTGTCCAGGAATCTGCGGCAATCATTGACTAGATCACAATATCGTCTACGGTTTATGGGGATTTATAGCACACAAACCACTGGTAACCTAGCCTCTGAAACAATAATATGGTAAGCTCTTTTAAGCATTGTTCTTTCCCATATAGTCTCGGTTCTCTTTATGTGAGCTGGTGCTGCTTTATATGCCTGTAACTAGAATGATAGAAGCCTCACGTAAGCTAAAGTATACATAACTAAACCTCGTGCTTTGTCTCTTATCAATAAGATTAATAACCGGTTTGAGTTGTGCATTAGTTCTTGGTTGTTATGCTTTTGTTTGATATTTGACGCCTGTAACGTGGAAGTAGATGAGATCTAGTCTTCGTTTTATTAGCCCACAGTAACAACGCGGGATAATAAGAGAACATGTATATAAAACACAGTGTTCATTCTAGCACTTTGCACCTGTCCCTTACACCCCCTTCACTTTGCAAATGCTGGGTCGCACATGTGATTTGGACACTGGTCCGTCCTGGGAATGACCCAGCATTTGCGGTGTTTGGCTGCTTACAGCAACCCGGCTTACTGTCAGTTCGCTGACATCATCCATTTAATTTTTATCGGCCACCGCCTGTGTAGATCAACGTGATTTTGGGAAATGTCCATCAATGTTCCAGGGCCCTCTCCTAGGGTCCAGCCTTCCATCCCCTTGATTTCAACCTACCCCAAGGAGTGGTCCCCACACAGTGTGGCACAGAACACTGACCGCCATACTTGGCATCAGCTACCCTAAGGAGAGGCCTCTGCACCCTGTTACACTGACCACCAATTGCCTCAACTTAAGAATAGGCCCCCGTGTTGCATTAACCACCACCGCTGCATTACCACCTACACCAGGGAGAGTCCCTAGCATCGACCAGTGCCCTGTCCCCAGAATTCCCATGCACGCTTGGATCACCACACATGATCCTCCTAGCCATCGGATCCCATCTGAAGGCTCCAGTCGGCTACCTTCTGATCTGGGGCCGGCTTGGAGAGCAGCATCTATAGAATCCGGCCTTTCCCCCAGAGTCGCAAGTAGCGTTTGAAAGTTACCGCCAACACTCTGTTGATCGGGACTTGAATTCAAATGGCACTGCTGCTGCTCTGCCTCTACTTGGAGGTGGGGGTTACTGAGGATCTCTACACCTGGCTCATGCGCCCTCCTGGTGGCTCTGTATCTAGAGTGCCAGTCTGAGGGCCATAAACATGCTGACACCACCATCGGGTGGGGAGACTTCATGATTGGCTGGTTCTGAGACTGAGTACCGCCTTCGCACTTCTTTGGGTTTTCCTTCATACCTCCCCTGGGACTGCGTATTTTGGTCTCAGGAGCCTGGATCAAAGGACTTTCTTCTCTCAGACCCATATCGGCTACTATTGTTACAATCAGCACGTTTATATTGCTGGACTCTTATTACTGTCCCCACCATTGGCATCAATCACTGACACTATGTTCTGCTTTTACATTTTCTCCCGGTAGTCCCCACTGTACGGTATACCTTTTACTGACTCTCTCTGCAGGCTGTGAACTGTGGGGGTCATTCAGACCTGATCGCTTCTCTGCTAATTTGCAGCGCCCTGTGATCAGAAAGCCTCTGTCCGGTCAGAGTGAAATCCTGTCCTGTGCAAGGGTGGGAAAGGCCTGCAAAAATATCGCCGATCGGCAAATAGCTGTAAATCCATTCGTAACTCACTCACCATCAAATGACTTTTCCCAGTCTGTGTGTAGCCCAGGACCTATTCGACCGGTGCGATAGAAGCCGGCTGATCGCGGCTGGAACTGACTTAGCAAGCCTTCCCTGAAAATGCCTGGGCATGCCTGTGTTTTCCCTGGCACTCCCCAAAAAATGTAATCTTCCTGTCAATCAACTTGTGTACAGCCAGCGATAAAGAAAGACGCTGGATTTTATTGCAGAATGGACTCACGCACGTGTGTTGCGATTGGTACGCATGCACAGTTCGATAATCATCCGGCCTGCGAATTCACAGCTCAGGGATCAGGTCTGATTGACCCCCTGTATCCATTGACCCTGATCTCCGCTACAACACCCCCCCACACTGTGGAAGTCTAGTTACACACACGCCATTTTAGGATAGTATGGCCGCCATTTTAGTTCGCAGAGTTGCGCAAATAAAGTTTCCATACCCGAGTATGTGTGACAAAGTGGACCAGAAGAGTAACCATACTATCACACATAAATTCATAATCACATACTGACACTAAATAAAATATAGTTAAAGGTTTAGAACGCCACACATAGCTTAGTTAGCCCTGCATACATCTGACTGTATCATGTTTAGTACCGTTCCGTTCCGTTCATTGTGCGAAGTATTCCGGTCATTGCGAATATTTCGCAATATACACGGCTCGATAGTTATGGACATAATCCATATTCCAGAGACAGTTTCTGTTGAAAGTATGTAACAAAGGAATCCAGATGAAACCGGTTCTTATCACTGCTGACGCCGAAACCCTCAAACAAAGGACTCTTAAAGTTCACTCCCCTGGACCTAGCCAAACCAGGTGTATCATTTTTCCCCCCAATCACAGCTGACCGGACATACGACCTCTGACCAATGAGAACGGCCTTTGACCTCCCCTTTCTGACCCTATAAGATAGGCGACCCAGAGCAGCTTCGGTCACTTCGGCACATCTACCTTTCCCTGACTTTCTACCGGACTATAGTTCAGCCCTGAACGATAGTGAGCTCTGACCGGACTGCGCTTCGCATATTTGATGAGACGGTAAACGGTTGCATTCACGGTATTTATTCTTATTGTATTGTTGGCTGGTTGTGTCTTGTATCTGTATTCTTTCCCCCTAGCAGAGCCTGTTTAGTATTCATTGTTAGCATATTGTATCACTTGTTATACCTGTTTATTCTTATTTCTGTAACCCCCCTTTTGTCCATTAGGGACTTAAATACAACCTTTTTACGGAGTTCTTATCTCCTTATTTCTATACAGTGGTCGTGTCTGTTTATTCGCATAATAGCGATAAGGTATAGTACGGACACTGTCCTGTAAGGTATATTCGCAGATTAGAGACAAAGTACTGCGAAGGAATCTCTTATTAAGGTATTGGTTCTTGGTGTTCAGAATACAATAAAAGGTACGCTACGCTGCGCTACGTTTTGTTCGCACGTAGTTAGGTATAAAGGGTACGCAGGTTGCGGACTTATTACGTAACCTGCGCTTTTCACTTATTGTCTCTCTGGTCATATTTAATCGCCATTAACAATTGGGGGCATCGTCCGTCCGCTCCACATTCCAGAACTCAGTACCAGGCGTGCGACCTGACCTATACCAGCAAAAGGGTGGAAGTATTATCCATTGCTGGATAGGCCAGGTCCGCGGCGGTGCGGGGTTTGGGAAGTGCTAGCGTCGAACCCGGAGCACAATAAGTGAAAACCACGTGTTTAAAGCATATATTAAGTATTTAGTAAACTGTACTTCTGCCTGCCACAAGTAGTTTAACGGGGTATAGTGTCTTGAGTTGCTTGTTCATTACAGTATATGTACCACGTGCGATAAGGTTCGCACACGTGGAGTCTGTGTTTATTATAGTACATAGAGGATCCCCTCTGTGCAAAACTATAACTTTTATTGTTAGTTACTGCAAAACCAGGGACTCCGCCACGTGGCGACAAGTCCTGGGCCTTTCGCAGTAACGTAAAGCGTCTATTGTGTATTACGCAAGGTGCGCGCGCACGTGCCCACATCGGGAAAGTTTCGCATCTTTGTACGTGATTTACGGATTAAGTGCGGGATTTTTTTCGCATCTTGATACGTAACTTTCGGACGGAGTTAAGGGATTTATTCCACATTTAGGCGCAATTACTGCGTATAGCGAAACCCGAGCGCAACCTTGAAAATACACTATAGAACACGTGGGTGGCCGATTCATCGGCGGCCTGTGAACAACGCACGTACACACGTGGCTGTTCATTGGTACTGCACATGCAGCACACATAGGAACTCAAAGGTGAACAGTATTAAACCACTAGCTTTATTTAAACAGTATAGTAATATACTGCGAATGAGGCGGTGATTAATAAAAGAAAATAAGTTTTTTTTTCTTTTTGTTCATTTTTTTAAAAAAAAAAACAAGCAACTCAAGCATTATTTTAATAGATTCCTATAGCGTATTATAAGGGATTTATACCTGCATAAGTATCTAGTGAAAAGCTACCGGCCTGGGAAGATTTTCTGTACAGAAATATTTCAAAAATAAGCATAAGACCAAGGTGTAACTAGCGCCCAGTGTGAAAAATAACTGAGGCGAACGAGTGTGTGACGGCACGACTCAAGCGCAGTGTAGTCCAGTGTAGGACAGTCCAGTTAGGACAGGGTGTACGTGCCGACGTACACATAGGAACTGCCCCTTCAGTGGAACTAATTCCGCTAGGAGGGTACAAGAAGATACATCGGAACCCAGTGATCCGATTAGCTACTTTAGAAAATCCAGTTTCTGGGGGCACAGGAAAACAAGTTTGTTGTGCCCTGGAGAAATTAGGCCACACCTTGTAGGTCAACTAGACGTGCGTGGCTAGTTGAGAGCATTGGTGATTGAGTAACATTACCTCGCACATTGGGCTTCACGCTTGATTGCGGAATAGTGCCAGTGTGTGGAGAAGTGAGTGGTTGGGGAGCTCTCAGACAAGTAATAACCCACCGGTATCTATTAAGCTGTGAACGTTTATTCCTGTAATTATGGGTAATAACGGGTCACGCTGTGATAACGTGCATGTTAGGGAGGAAGCAAGCCGGCCAAAAGGATCGGCGGCTTTTATTATGTGCAGGAAGCACGGTGAACTCGCAGTTGTTTACCAAAATAAATGGAGAAAAATGACACAAGGCAGCAAGTTAGAATTTCCCAGTGTTGGTAGCTTCGATCCAGAAATCTTATCGGCAGTAAAAGATGAAATATGCCTACTCTCCAGTCGTAAGGAGAGAGTGAAGCATATAGATATTCTTAACATGTGGCAGAAGGAAGGACAGGAACAATGGGGAATCAGAGGTCTGGTGATACCAGATGCAATCAGCCACAATAAAAATGCAACCGCTGCCACAATAGAATCAGCTCCCCCACCCCCATATGTGCCGAAGGGGTTAATAACTCATAAGAAAGACATAAGTAATAATGTATCCGTTACTAACTTGTACCCTGTCTTATCCCCTTACAAGGAAACCCGAGAGGAAAACGAGCAGCTGTTGGCACTGGCCGTCTCCCATGCAATAAACATGATTGAGGGAAAAGCTCAACCCGCTGTTGAGGCCCCAGCACAGGAGGAGACGGCTGATGCCAACAGCGTAGTATTGGACTCAGGTAAGGATGCACTACACAGCACAGACACGGACGACTCCCAAGCAGGTCCCAGTAATGCGGATGTGGTACAAACATATCCTATGCGCACACTGGAGGTTTCCTATGGTAAGGCAGACAGAGAGGGTGTGATACCTACCAGAAAGATGACCATGCTAAACCCATGGACACGGCTAGAGCTGCGGTCCATCATTTCAGATTTCCCTGATCCTAGGAAAGATCTGGCTATGTGCCGGAAATTTGTAAGGGATCTGGGAAACTCTGATGAGCCCACCAACAAGGATTGGAGAATCATGTTGAGGGCCTGTCTCCCCACTCACATAGACATCCCGAAATTCATTCAGGATAGTGGATTGAAAGTGGACAAGGAGATAAATGATGAGATAAACCAGGAAAATATTCGCCTAATCAACTTGCAGTTGGGAGTGTATTTTCCTGCAGCAGTGGAATATAGCAAGATATTCACTATCAAACAAAAAGATGGTGAAGTAGCTAGCGAATATTTCAACCGGGGCTTGCTGGCGGTATCAAAATACACTGGTGTCTCCGAGCCTAAGGACGACCCCCACCTGAGGGAACTGATTGTCTCTGTGCTGGTGGAAGGGCTTAGCGAAAACCTGAGAACCAGAGTCCAAACTTCTTTCCCAAATTGGCGTGGAATGACAGTGGATGCCCTACGGGAATCTGCTGTGGACCACGACCGTAACATTAAGAAGCACAGGGAACTGCAAATTGACAAACTGATGATGGTTAGCATCCAAGCCCTTTCAAATGCCCCAAATAAAGCTGAACACCAACGAAACACCAGGGACACAGGCAGAAAGCCCATTATTTGCTACAACTGCAATAAGGAGGGACACATGGCAGCACAATGTAGGTCAGGAAACCCCAGGAGTTACAGAACACATAGGCGAGAATGGGAATCTCACCAGGGTGAGACACGGAGATACCCAGCCCCTAGACAATGGGAGGAGACAGACAGGTCACGCAACATGCCTCCTCCCCATCTGATGGCTGACACTGTGCTAAGGGCAACCCAGGTCAGACAATAGGAAACAGGTCATACCTGTATCCTACAGCCAGTTAGACTAACACAACACCCTAGAGAGGAACCTCAGGTGAAAGTTGATATAGCTGGAGTAAGGCAAACCTTTTTGGTTGATACAGGGGCGGCCAGATCTGTTCTCAACACTCCTCTTCATTTGGGTTTCACTAACAAATCAGTAGCAGCAATTGGGGTAACAGGAAAAATACAACATTACCCACTGACGAAACCAGCGGAGGTTACATTCGGGCCTCTGCATACCAAACACTCTTTCCTGTTGGCTGCAGCGGCCCCGACTAACCTCCTGGGTAGAGATTTACTATGTAAAATGGGATGTGTCATCTATTGCACTCCTGATGGGGTATTCCTAGACACTCCTAAAAATCTTACACAAGAAGTGCAAGATATGCTGGACAGTCCTCAGAGGCTAATGTTGTATTCCACTGTTGTAGAGTCAAATCCATCTAGGGTAGCTGAAATTACAGCACAAATACTGGGTTCCCTTTGGACTAAAGATGGACAGGATGCTGGGCTGATGGCAAATGTAGCTCCAGTAGAGATCCGCTTAAAAGAAGGCAGGATAGCCCCAAAAATACCGCAATACCCTTTAAAACCTGAAGTTGAGCTAGGAATATTCCCAGTGATCCAACGATTGCTCCAACAGGAAATCCTAGTTAGAACTTCCAGCACGGCCAATAGTCCCATCTTTCCTGTGAAAAAGAGCGGGGGGAGGGGCTACAGACTAGTGCAGGATTTAAGAGGGGTAAACAAAGTAGTTGAGAGCCAATTCCCCGTAGTGCCAAACCCAGCTGTCATCCTAATGCAAATCCCACCTCACTGTACTCATTTCACAGTCATTGATTTGTGTTCAGCGTTCTTCTCCGTCCCTTTGCACCCTGACAGCCAGTATCTGTTCGCCTTTACCTACAGAGGAGTACAGTATACCTGGACACGACTACCCCAGGGATTCATAGACAGCCCCAGCATCTTCTCCCAGGCCTTGCATGATTGTTTACAATCCTTTCAACCCATGAGTGGTTCGATACTGATACAATATGTCGATGACTTATTGTTGTGTTCTGAGTCACTGGAGTCATCAGTGGATGACACTAGACAGCTACTGATGCATCTCTCAGAGACAGGACATAAAGTATCAAAGGATAAGCTGCAATTATGCCAGACCAGGGTTAAGTATCTGGGCCACTGCCTTACCCAAGGGCTGAGACACCTCACCGACGACAGAATCCAAGCGATTCAGAACATGGTACTGCCACAGACCCAGCATCAGATCCGTACGTTCCTAGGCATGTGTGGATACTGTCGCAATTGGATCCCAGGATTCTCTATTCTGGCATTACCACTACAAGAGATGGTTTCCTCAACTAAGCCAGATCGGGTCTCTCATACTGAGGAATCTGAGCTGGCTTTCGAGGAACTAAAGGTGAGCCTAACAAAGGCCCCAGCACTGGGAATGCCAGATTATGGGAAACCCTTTGAACTGTACGGAACTGAATCAGGTGGGTGTGCGGCAGGAGTACTTGTACAAAAACATGGTGATGCCAACCGACCAATAGCGTACTACAGTGGCCAGCTGGACACAGTAGCACGCTCACTCCCAACTTGCTTACGAAGTGTGGCTGCAATAGCACAACTAGTAAGTAAGAGTGAGGACGTAGTGTTGGGACACGATTTAACTGTTCATGCTCCCCATGCTGTCTCTGCCCTCCTAAATTCTGCCCAAACACGTCATGTGTCCTCAGCACGGTTCACTAAGTGGGAACTGGCGCTGATGGCCCCAGTAAATATTACCATCAAAAGATGCAACACACTAAACCCAGCCACATTCCTTCCTCATGTGCCCTCCAAGGCACAAAGGGTGGAGGGTGATGGGAATGTTGCTGAATATGGTAAAGCAGAGTTTAGTGGGGGTGAGGACAAACATGATTGCATGACCTACCTGAATCAGACCTTCACAGCACGTCCTGACATAAGCGACAGCCCATTAAGTGAGGTTGACATAACCTTATTCACAGATGGTAGCTGTCATAGACAGACGGACACGGGAAAGCTGTGCACAGGCTACGCAGTAGTAGATGGAGAAGGTATTGTGGAAGCTGAACCCTTGGGACCACCTCACTCAGCACAAGTAGCGGAACTGGTGGCACTGACCAGAGCATGTGAACTGGCCCAAGGAAAATCAGTCAACATATATACCGACTCCAGATATGCTTTCGGAGTAGTCCATGATTTTGGAGCCCTATGGCGCCTCCGAAATTTCATGACGGCGGCTGGCACACCAGTGGCGCATGCGACATATATTAGGAGACTTCTGGGAGCTATTCAGCTTCCAGACAGAGTGGCTGTTATCAAGTGCAAAGCTCACACATCAGAGAAGGACCCGGTGTCACTTGGTAACAGCCGCGCTGATGAGGCAGCGAAAAGGGCCGCATGCCCTGTAAATATTTTCACCCATCCTACCAACCTTTGTACACTGAACATGGTATCCACATCCAAACTGATAGACATGCAGAATTTGTGTTCCCCACAGGAAAGAGCAGTATGGAAGTCGAAGGGATGTGGCCAAGAGTCCACCGGACTTTGGAGAGATGGACACGGGAAACCAGTGGACCACAAGGCATACCTTCCTAGTCTAGCCGAGGCGGCCCATGGGCTGACACATCTTGGGAAGGAAGGTATGTGCAAGCTGGTAAAGGCCTACTGGTGTGCACCAGGGTTCGCTTCTCAAGCAGGTAGAGTGGCAATGTCATGCCTCACCTGTTTGAGGAAGAACGTTGGAAAAGCCATCCCAACAGAGCCATCCCACATCCCTCCTACAGAAGGCCCTTTCCAGGTAATACAAATCGACTTCATACAGTTACCACCCTGTAGAAATTTGAAATATGTTTTGGTTTGTGTTGACATGTTTTCCAGCTGGGTGGAGGCTTTCCCCGCTGCCTCCAACACTGCTACCTTTACAGCAAAGAAAATATGTCAGGAGTTTGTCTGTAGATATGGTATCCCAAAGGTCATTGAGAGTGACAGAGGCACTCATTTCACAGGAGAGGTCTTCCAAATCATGTGTAAACTCCTGGGGATTAATAGTAAACTTCATACTCCATATCGTCCCCAGGCGAGCGCCAAAGTTGAGAGAATGAATGGTACTATTAAGAACAAATTGGGTAAAGTTATGGCTGAAACAGGGTTGTTATGGCCAGAGGCACTGCCTATTGTGTTGTATAGCATTAGGACCACTCCCAGGACTCCGCTCAACTTGTCCCCCTTCGAGATATTGTTTGGTCGGCAGCCACACATCATGATAGACCCACAGGATGATCTCAAATGTAACAATGAGCTAACTGTACAGTATATCCTAAAGCTAAACAAACAGCTAAGGGAGCAACAAAAGCAGCTGAATTTACTGAACCCTGATATGCCTACCGAGAATTGTCATAATCTTAAACCAGGAGACTTTGTTATGATCCGAAATTTTTTACGCTCAGGTTGTTTGATAGACCGTTGGGAAGGACCGTACCAAGTTTTGTTGACCAGCACTACATCAATTAAAGTCGCAGAGAGAGAGACTTGGATACATTCGTCCCACTGCAAGAAAGCCAGTAACCCGCAGTCCCAGTGTGCAGAGAGCGAAAGAGAAGAAGTGTCGCTAGAAGCATTGTTTCGGGAACACTGAGAAGCAGCCAAGGTCAAGCAACCTGAGCGAACAAAGGTCTAAGAGCAGAGCAAAATAAAAGTTCCCTGGTAGAGATGATGGAAGGACTCCAAGCAACAGGTTCACAGTTATGCATATATGTCTTTGTTTTCTTTCTGTGTTCTTTTCTTCATCCAAAGATACTCGGTGGCTGCCACATTCTAGAGCGATCGGAGCGGAGTTCTGACAGTGTAATAATGAACCCAGATATGGGTGAGGTAGAATCCCTAAACCAGCTTGACACTTTGCCCATGACAGGAGAAGGTAAAAGGTATGAGGAAAACGTAGTTCAAGGGCTATGTGATGAGTTATTGTCTGGTGAGTACTGTGTCTGTAGATATTGTCAACCTAAAAAGGAAGAAGAATGCATCCAGCGATGTCAGTCGACAAGTAAGGCAACTACCGGCCGACATCCCTTGAGTGATTACCACTCACTAGTGGGTAAGGTTTTAAACCAAACAGAATGCTGGGTGTGTTCACAAGTGCTACATAAAAGGAGTAATGTAGGCCTAGTCCCATATCCGCTTAATATTTCAGAGATAAGCGTATTAAATAAGGGGAGGCCATTGGATAAGAGATACCTGTATACCAGGTCCCCTAGTCTTAGATTACACCCATACCAAGTGGATAAATCCCTGGTATGTATGAACTTCTCGAGTTCCAGAGCGATTGGTACTTGGGAAGTGACATGGCATAACCAGACAATAACTTACTCCCTGCGTCCAGATGGAGAGCCTATTGATAAGGAATTGTTGTTAAAGATCCGAACCAGTGGGAGACATTATAAATATGTTTACACGGTGAAGAAAAGTAAAATGATGGCCGGCAGAGTATCAGCCGGCTACTGTAATGTAACCCTACAGCCAGAGATCTGTGAGGAACAAGTCAGGGAACAGGGGACGGGGATGTTCTTATGGATAATGTGTGACAAGATCATGAAATACTCTGTCCCTTATTTTCTCCCTGACGATGTTTATTATATTTGTGGTAGGAGGGCGTACAAATGGCTCTCCATGAACTACGTTGGTATTTGTTATTTAGGCAGAGTGTTACCTGAAGTGATGACCCTCACACATGATGAGATGATGAGCATACACAGAGGTATTTCTCCTCCTTACACTCATACCCATTATGACCAAATCCATAAAAGGGATTTAACAATCAAGAAAGAACCCCTAGCTTCTGAAATGATACACGAGTCGTTCGGTATCCAACTCCTCATTGCTTTAGATATCACCCATACCGCCAGAGGAGTCCTAAATTTTAAATATATACAAGCATTAGCCAGCTTGGTAGATAACATCACTGAGATTTATGATGACACCTTTAGATACACTGGGAAGGAGTTGCAAGCATATAAAAGAGAGCTAGTCCAACATCGGATGGTATTGAACTATCTGACAGCTATGACAGGAGGATATTGTGTCACCCTCTCTACACAGTTTGGGGTGAAATGTTGTACATATATCACCAACAATACTGAAGACCCAGAAGAAATCATCGATCATCGGATGGATGAGATTCTTCAGCTTAAATGGGAATTTAGAAGGGAACATAATATCAGCCTGGCAGAAATAGGTAACAAAGTTAGTGAATGGACCTCCTGGTTGAATCCAATGCACTGGTTCTCTGGTTTAGGAGAATGGGCGCAAGGGATCATAGCTAGCATAGGAAAACTCCTTCTCTGTATCGGTGGTGCCATCATAGTCTTTGTGCTATTGTTCAAATGTTTAAAGGTGGTGACCCGGGGAAAGGCAAAACGTACCGAAATCTTGAGTGTAAGAACGAGAGATACAGAGGAAGACCAGGGTTTGGTATATGACCCTAGAATCGAAACCACCTCCCTTTAAAGAAACCATATTTTGTGAACGTGTATATGTTGTAACCACCCCTGTTTTTATTTTTATCCCAAAATTGTACATTATCCTTCGTGACCCTGAGTAGATTGTTCGATAAATGCGGCCCATCGTTTATCCATGATCCTGGATCGGCCAAGAGCAGATGGTTTACTCCCCTTATATGTTTAATTCATATATCCCAATTTCTCTGTTAGGATTATGAATTTCTGTATTGCTGTGTAAAATGTTTTGTATTGTAACAGTTTTATATTTACTGTTAAAGGGTGGACTGTGGAAGTCTAGTTACACACACGCCATTTTAGGATAGTATGGCCGCCATTTTGGTTCGCAGAGTTGCGCAAATAAAGTTTCCATACCCGAGTATGTGTGACAAAGTGGACCAGAAGAGTAACCATACTATCACACATAAATTCATAATAACATACTGACACTAAATAAAATATAGTTAAAGGTTTAGAACGCCACACATAGCTTAGTTAGCCCTGCATACATCTGACTGTATCATGTTTAGTACCGTTCCGTTCCGTTCATTGTGCGAAGTATTCCGGTCATTGCGAATATTTCGCAATATACACGGCTCGATAGTTATGGACATAATCCATATTCCAGAGACAGTTTCTGTTGAAAGTATGTAACAAAGGAATCCAGATGAAACCGGTTCTTATCACTGCTGACGCCGAAACCCTCAAACAAAGGACTCTTAAAGTTCACTCCCCTGGACCTAGCCAAACCAGGTGTATCATTTTTCCCCCCAATCACAGCTGACCGGACATACGACCTCTGACCAATGAGAACGGCCTTTGACCTCCCCTTTCTGACCCTATAAGATAGGCGACCCAGAGCAGCTTCGGTCACTTCGGCACATCTACCTTTCCCTGACTTTCTACCGGACTATAGTTCAGCCCTGAACGATAGTGAGCTCTGACCGGACTGCGCTTCGCATATTTGATGAGACGGTAAACGGTTGCATTCACGGTATTTATTCTTATTGTATTGTTGGCTGGTTGTGTCTTGTATCTGTATTCTTTCCCCCTAGCAGAGCCTGTTTAGTATTCATTGTTAGCATATTGTATCACTTGTTATACCTGTTTATTCTTATTTCTGTAACCCCCCTTTTGTCCATTAGGGACTTAAATACAACCTTTTTACGGAGTTCTTATCTCCTTATTTCTATACAGTGGTCGTGTCTGTTTATTCGCATAATAGCGATAAGGTATAGTACGGACACTGTCCTTTAAGGTATATTCGCAGATTAGAGACAAAGTACTGCGAAGGAATCTCTTATTAAGGTATTGGTTCTTGGTGTACAGAATACAATAAAAGGTACGCTACGCTGCGCTACGTTTTGTTCGCACGTAGTTAGGTATAAAGGGTACGCAGGTTGCGGACTTATTACGTAACCTGCGCTTTTCACTTATTGTCTCTCTGGTCATATTTAATCGCCATTAACAACACCCACACCCGAAAAAAATACTTTCATAAACTCATCACAAAATGCCCTATTTACCCGCATAACTTTCGGACATGCCACAAAATGTTCTCACTAGCCCCCAAATACCTTCAGATTGCACTCAAAAATCCTATGACCCTATTATTGGGAGAATCAATAAAGATTTAATCATGTTCCTCTTCTGTTAGATTGATGGAGTTAATAGGTACTTGGCCAGGACTGAGTCATTGTCCTTTTTATTATTATTAATTTTAAATACAGTATGTACCTGAGCAAGAAAATAAAGGAAGATGATTCACCTATTCCCATACACGAGTAGCGTCTGGAACTGGGTTTTTGTTTCCCTCTGGGAAACTGATTTGTTATTTAATTTGCCTTGGCAGGACCGATTGTGGTAAGTACCACATTTGTGTGTAACGTACAGCTGCTGGCACCATACCCAGCCGAGTAATTTGCTCCACACCCATCTAAATTCCCTGCGGGCACAGCACTTGTATAACCACAGGTGTGCACTCTTGTTGCCATTATAAGTCATTTATACCCCCTAAATCCGATCAACACTACTGGCACCAGGTACAATGCACATCACTACATATACGTCCAAATGCGGGAAGCTTCAAAATCCACCCCATTAATAATGTACAGTAGGATGAGGCCTAGTTCGCATTGCACCACCTCTGGACAGATGGGAAAGTAGTATTTATTTGCTGGGAGAATAGTGTCTATCTGTGATGCTCTCAACATCATACTGTACTTGCCTTTTTTACGTCCAGTTCCTTCGGGCAACCTGAGAGTAGAGGTATAAGGGCAGGCCTGTGCCCTAGCTCTGTACAATGCCATGATTCCTAGAACAGTAGGTTAGTATGCCCTAAACACCCCACCTGAGATCTCTTTCAATGTTCTTGGCTAATATTCCGGAAGTACAGATGTCGTCTTGGTTTGAACCACTGGCGTCAACTGATTTGAAGTACCTCACATGGAAGACTGTGGTGGTTCTGGTGTCGGCTGGACGTGTGTCAGAGTTAGGTGCTTTATCTTGCAGGAGTCCTTATCTGGTGTTTCACGCAGATAGGACAGAACTGAGAACAAAACAGCAGTTCTTGCCGAAGGTTGTTTCGCTTTTCCATCTGATCCTGGCTATTGTGGTTCCATCTAGCGTGGGTCACTCTGGGATTCCGTTAAGGCCTATGTAGGTAGAACGCCCAGCCAACGCAAGACTGATTGTATTTTTGTGCTTTATGATGGGTTTGTGCTACCATCCGTCAGGCTTATGGAGCGGCCGACTTAACGGTTCCACCTTCTGTGAAGGCTCATTCCACTAGAGCGGTGGGCGCATCCTGGGCGGCTGCTCGTGGTGTGTCGGCTCTGCAATTATGCAGAGCTGCTACTTGGTCGGCTCAACACATTTTTGTAAATTTTTACAAATTTGACGCCCTGGCCAAAGAGGATACCCAGTTTGGGCAGGCGGTGCTGCAGCAGTCTACGCACTTACCCCCCTCCACCTCCCCCCCCCTTCTGGAAGCTTTGGGACATCCCCAATGTATTGAGAACCCATTATACCATATGAATGATAGTGAAAATAGGATTGTAATACCTACTGGTAAATCCTTTTCACGAAGTTCCTATGGTATACTGGGAACCCGCCTCTGTGAGGAGTTCTACTGCCTCTGGGTTTAACTTCAAGGTGTGAAGTATTTTGGCTTGTTGTCCACAGTGCAGGAGGCCGGCGGCCATTTTCCTGTAGCCGCGGCCGTGTTCTGGAAGCCGCGGCCAGCGCAGGAGGGCTGCCTGGAGGAGGTGGATGGTGATCCAGTGCAGCCCGCAGCCAGTGACTGGCTAAGCGGCCCGGGGGAGCAGGAGGGCCGCCAGCTCCCACCGGACCCCCCCCCCCTCCCCTGCCGAGTATCAGCAGCAGATGGAGATACAGCAACAATGGTGAGTTGCTGGTGGGGCATATGTGTTTCTGGCACTGTGGGGGCATTTCTGGCACTGTGGGGGCATATGTGTCTCTGCCACTGTGGGGGCATATCTGGCACTGTGGGGGCATATGTGTATCTGGCACTGTGGGGGGAATATCTGGCACTGTGGGGGCATATGTGTCTCTGGCACTGTGGGAGCATATGTGTCTCTGGAACTGTGGCGGAATATCTGGCACTGTGGGGGCAAATCTGGCACTGTGGACATCACATTGTGCGGTGTAATGGGCATAATGGTATGGGGCGTAATGAGCATTGGGTAATTGCCATCACAGTATGGGGTGCAATGGGCATCAAGGTGTGCGGCATAATGTGCAATTAGCATCACAATGTGCAATCTGCAGGTACACAATACAATCAAGGTACAGGCCACGTCCCCTTATGATAGGCCACACGCCTAATTTTTCAGCGTGCCTCCGGCGCACACAAGCATTCAGTCTTCCGGAGAGATGGGGGGTATGGGCCAGTGCTCTGGACTTGCCCCCTAGGCTAAAAGTTGCCAGCCAGCCCCTGGCAATATAGATATCACTTTGAAGTAAAACCCCACCCAAATCTAATTCTCTATGCACAAGTAACATCTGCCCCACCTGCAGTGCACATGGTTTTGTCCATCTAAGAAGTATTTTGTCAGAAAGAGTGAACTAGAATAACCCCCTAGGTGTGAATAACCCCCTGTATCCATTGGCCCTAATCTTCACTACAAACCCCCCCAAATAAAAATAACTCCTCACAAAATGCCATATACACCCACATACCATTCGGACATGCCACAAAATGTTCTCACTAGCCCCCAAATACCCTCAGATTGCACTAAAAAATCCTTTGACCCTATTATTGGGAGAATCAATGAAGAGTTAATCAAGTTCCTCCTCTGTTAGATTGATGGGGGTTAATAGGTACTTTGCCAGGGTTGAGTCATTGTCCTTTTTTATTATTAATTTGAAATAAGGATATGATCAAATAAAGGAAGATGATTCACACATTATTCCCATACACCAGTAGCGTCTAATACTGTTTTTTTTTCCCTCTGGTATTTTAAAACTGTAAAAAATCAGGGTCCTACACATTTCAGACCAGTTTTTTTTTGCGGTCTGAAATGGTACCCACTCAGCAGTGAGCACTATTGGTCCCCAGTGCCTGCATATTTAATGAGCCGGCTGCTAATTACATATGCACATATGTAATTAGCCGCTCATTGCATATGTAATGAGCGGTCGGCTCATTAAATATGCACTGCGCTGGCTCAGATGGACCAGCGCAGAGGGGACCTGGCTCAGAGGGGACCCCCCCAATGTGTTTAAGAAAAACCCCATCTGTCGGCTCCTGCTTATAAAAAAAATAGTGACTTTCGGAAAGACTGTTTGAAAAAACTGTCTTTGGTATGGGGGCAGCCATTTTCCGAAAGTCACTTTTTTTATAAGCAGCAGGAGTCTGCACAGCCGGGATCCGCAAGGCATGAGGTACCGGCTGCACGGGGGGCTTCTTAAACACATTGGGGGGGGTGTGTGTGTTAACTGTAACACTCTGTCAGTATGTTACAGGGGGGGGGGGGGTTTGCTGAAGACCGCACTGGCTTTGATTTCGGCACTTAAACGGTAATATCCTGTTTAAGAGATGCTGTGTGAAAGGGGTTTTACCTGGCAGACCCATTTTTAGAAACGTTTCAAAATACCTGGTCAAAGCCAGTTTTACGGTCTGAAAGCAGCATAAGTCATTTATACCCCCTTAAAGAACAGATTCACACTACTTGCAAGGGCACCAGGTACAATGCAGTATATATACGTCCATATGGGGAATGCATCTAGATTTCCGGGTTTGCGAATACAGTGGCAAATGTGCATAGTTGACAGTAAATGTCACTTAAGCAGAATATATATGAAGATATCTATTTTATTACGCTGCATTCAGTGCCGTTCTTACCAAGTTCAAGGGGAAGCTTCAAAATCCACCCCATTAATAGTGTACAGTAGGATGAGGCCTAGTTCGCACCACCTCTGGACAGATGAGAAAGTAGCATCTATGTGCTGGGAGAATAATGTCCATCTGGGAAGGCTCTCAACATCATACTTGCCTTTTTACGTCCAGTTCCTTCGGGGAACCTGAGAGTGGAAGTATACTGTAAGTTCAGGCCTGTGTCCTAGCTCTGTACAATGGCATGATTTCCAGAACAGTAGGTTAGTATGCCCTAAATGCCCCATCCCTACCAGCTCCTATAAATATTACTGTTTAGTAGAACAGTGGTTGCAACACCTGGCTTTCAAGTACCACCAACAGTGCACATTTTTGTTTTTGGTGCCGCCAGCTGTTGGAACCACCCTGTGGAAACTGCTGTTGCAGCCTCAAGCTTTTTTATATATTAGAGCGGAAAGCACCAAGTGGCAAAGACAACGGTGTTGCAGCTCCATCACTCCCCCCTGGTGCTGCGACACTGGTGACGATGTCCAGTGTTTTGCGGGCGCCGGAAAAGCATAAGCTAACTATTGCTTTTCCGGGCCCTGGACCGCAGTCGGACAACAGGAGAAGGTAAGTGGTGGTTCAAAGGGAGTGATTCTTTAATGGACAAAACCATGTGCACTGTGGGTGGGGCTGATGTAACATGTGCAGAGAGAGTTAGATTTGGGTGGATTGTGTTAAAACTGAAATCTAAATTAAAGTGTAAGAATAAAGCAGCCAGTATTAATCCTTCACAGAAACAAAATAACTCACCCAAATCTAACTCTCTATACACATGTTACATCAACCCCACCTGCAGTGCACATGGTTGTCCACTGAAGGAGTTTGATTTTGCAAACCAACCAGAATCACCCCTAAAAATCCTTAGAGTTGGAGACGCTCTGGAGATGATGATGGCGAAAACCAGGTCGCTCCCATCTTTCGCTAGACCACCAGGGAATATATCTATATGCTAATATTGATACACGTGTAACCAGGTAGCCCTGGAGGGGGGAATATCAGCATTGGGGAGGTAGGCTTTCCCCGTTGGCCCCTTCCCCAGCCGAGGGCATTTGTCTTGAGTTCCCGCTTTTTCTGGGCTGTTAAATAATACCCTCCTCCTCCCCCAGTCAGACACTCAGACAGTGCTGGTTTCAGAGGTCACATGAGGTTGTGTCCAGTGTCCTGTATACCTTTCCCTGGGGACAAGTTATACAGCACTTATCCTACCAACCTTTGTGGTTTGCATAGTTGAGTCAGTGCCCAGTTATATGCATTGTATGCGGCTTGTTGCTGGCTACTGTTGTTTGTGTTCAAACTCTGCTGTAATTATTTTGCTGTCCTCGTTTTCACCTCTTTTTCCTTATACCAGGTGTTATTAGAGGTTATGTTTTACCTTGAATTTTATTTGTAACGGGTGCCATATTTGCATATTATTATAGGTGCTGAGGTGTTTAACTATGTCCAAATACAAGGCCTCTAAGGACAAGTCGGAGTCTGGGGCTCCTGTACTGGTTTCTTACAGGCCCTGCTCAGTCAAGTTAGACTGCAGGATTTTGTGCTAGATGGTCTCTGTTTAAGGTGTTATGCGGCATGGACACTTAATACGGTGACTACCTGTCCTAGAACCACCATGGATGGCTTTTTTGTTAGTCAAACGCTTGTCCGTGCCTACTCTGTCTCTACAGCAGGTGCTGCCTCAACAGTCTCAGGCTTTGTGTCAGCCCCCCCGAAACTGCTATACACTGTAGGAGGGGGAGTCAGCAGCCACAGAAGAGCTATCGCCGACTTTCAATGAACTGATTCAAACTCACAGGGGAGGAGTGGTGCGCTCTTGGGTCCAGGGGCCCGGCGGCAGATGACTCCATTGATGACTCCAGAGTTATGTCTCTGCATGGAAGTAGATAAATAGAACATAAAAAAGTGTATTTATTGGGTAAAATACAGCGCAAATTTAATACCATTGAAACTAATGTGCTTATGGAGTGCAATGCTTAATACTAATTATGTAGTCATGACCAGGGTTGAAATGCTGGGTTGCTTGACCTGGGGTGGTGCTTTCACACTGCTCCTTGACCTAGGTTGGTGATGTAACGACCCAGCAATAACCCAGGTTGAGAGTATAGTCTGTAAGGGGTATTAGCGTTGGCATCTAATCAGGAGGAAAACTGGGAGATTTTGGCTAACCTAGGAGATTTTGACTAGTGAAAATCTGCCATAGTCTCACCATGTGTACACCCCTTAAATTACTACAGCCTTACTCACAAAGGGCGGGATGTTGTAACATCCGCGCCCATTATCGCTGGCTACCGCATTTTTAATAACGGCATATGCTATAACATATGCCGTTATTCATGCAAGGGACAGCTCTTGCGGTAAGAGCTGTCCCTTGCGATGCGGTGCCAGCGCTGGACTTCCGGGTCTGTGACCCGGGAGTCCATCTGCGCATGCGCAGACCCCGGCGCCGGCCGCAGGGCACGCTGGGAGGGATCCGTGACGGATCCCTCAAACAGCGCTGCGGTAAGAAGCCCATAGGCTTCTGCAGGGATTCGCCAGCTTTAGCTGGCGATTCCCTCCGCAGCGCTGACACTGCGGAGGCGCCATATAGCATATAGAGATGCGGTAGAAACCCCGAAAACGGGGTTTTTACCGCATTTCTGCTATATAGCATCCCGCCTAAAGTCTTAATCGCAGCACTGTCATCTGTCACATCCTCTTATGACCACATGAATAATATGAGACATTCTTGCTCAAATCAGTTTCCGCTTAGATACAGAAAGCTCCTTGTAGCCACTGTAACAGGATAAGTGGCTGAGACTCTCAGAGCAACCCATGTATCTGGGTACATTCCTATCATATTTACCATTTTTATATCAATCTGGCTAACAGGAGATGGCACTGCTGGGCTCAGGGTATGGCACTGCTCTAGCACAGGGTTGCCGACCCTCCCGGAATTACAGTGAGTCTCCCGAAAATCGGGTACCCCTTCCGGCCCCCGGAAGGGTGGACAACCCTCCCGGAATCAGGGGTACCCCCCCCCCCCCGATCGCGGCATTTAAATGCTGCAAACCGCGGGTCTCAGAGGAGGGGGCCGAGCTAAAATGACACACTCGTGTTTAATGACGCCACTGTCAAGCCCCGCCCCCCGAACAGGTAATGGAAGTCTCCTCTCTGGGCTTCTCCCGGAGAAGAGCATTTCAAAGTCGGCAACCCTGCTCTAGCAACTCGAAATTGTAATAATGCCACTGTATAGGTCATTGGTACGACCTCACCTAGAGTACTGTGTTCAGTTCTGGAGGCCATATCTCCAGAAGGATATAAATACATTAGAGACTGTACAAAGAAGGGCAACTAAAATGGTGCACCGCTGGGATTTATCAATGTAAGGGCGCAGGGACAGGGCTCTGAAAGGAGCCCGTCCCTGCGAAGCCCTGACCCCTGACCCGGAACCCGGGGGGTCTGTGCATGTGCGGTTATGTGCGACCACGCTGACCACATGCACAGCCCCCCCAACCATCATAACCTAACAGGGCCGAATGTCCAGCGGCAAAACCTACTTTATGGGGAGAATGGGCTGCCCGGTTGCTATTCAGCTCTGGCAGCTGTATCCATTGCACAACAGTAAAAGGATTTTTAATTGTGTAATAAAATGAAAAACTCCCTATAATATTGGGATATAAAAGAATATCTTTAAAACTCTTGTGTAACGGGCATAGGTGTGTGCAGCACATTTTATTAGGGGGTTCACTGTCAAAGCAGTGTGCCTAGCACCACCTATTGGGCATGTCTAACACCGCCATTGGGACACCGCCAATCAGGCGTGCACTCACTACAATATAAAACGTCTCTCAGCCACAGCGTAATCTCCTGCATATTTCAGTTTTAATCTTCTAATTGCTCTGTGTAACAGTACATGCAAATAAAGTCAAAATCATATATTTATGACACAGGTTTCTAGTGATATGGCAATGGTGTAATACAATTAATAATGCAAAATACACATAATTGATTGATGGGTGCTTATTTTAATGGAATACAGGTCTAAAAAGCAAAAGTCTTTGGTAAAAGGTATTGCTGGTATTACTAGCAGCAATAAGTGTGGGGGTGGGGGCACAGCATTAGGGGGTGCCTGTGCACCCTTAACACTCAATGTGTGCACGCCTATGGTAACGGGTCAGATTACTGGGAAAGGGGGGAAGCTGTGTGACATGTAATACAGTATTTCTTGGATTAAGGGGTTCACCGGAGCAAACCCCTGGTGGACATTTCGTAGCATCATTCACCATCTGCAAGACTCGGCTGGAGGCAGTGTCTAACTGCTATTAGCTGCTCATCGGTGCGACCCCCTCATCAGTGCAACCACACATCACTTTGACCACTCAAGTTGGGCATCTGTTACACAAAATATAATCAAAATAAATCGGTGCAGGGTGTGTACTGTGTGCGGGGCTTTAGTGTCATTTGTGATTGTTTGGGGCCTGATTCTGGTTTACTCGCAAAGGCAAACTCAGTCCTTAATGGACAAAACCATGTGCACTGCAGGGGTGCAGATGTAACCTGTGCAGAGAGAGTTAGATATGGGCGAGTTATTTTGTTTCTGTGCAGGCTAAATACTGACTGCTTTATTTTTACACTGCAATATAGATCTCACTTTGAAGTAAAACCCTACCCAAATCTAATTCTTTCTGCACAAGTTACATCTGCCCCCCTGCAGTGCAACATGGTTTTGTGCATTAAAGGAGTTTCCCTTGCAAGTGAAGCAGAATCAGGCCCTTCATGTAACTCACAGACAATGGCCCTTATTCTGGTTCCCTCACAAAGGCAAATTCCTTCTCAAATGGAAAAAAAACATGTAACCATGTGCACTGCAGGGGGGCAGATGTAACTTGTGCAGAAAGAATTAGATTTGGGTAGGGTTTTTACTTCAAAGTTAGATCTATATTGCAGTGTAAAAATAAAGCAGCCAGTATTTACCCTGCACAGAAACAAAATAACTCACCCAAATCTAATTCTCTCTGCACATGTTACATCTACCCCACCTGCAGTGCACATGGTTTTGTTCATTTGAGAAGGAATTTGCCTTTGTGAGTGAACCAGAATAAGGGCCAATGTCTAGGTTGACAGCAGAAGGTTGACACAAGCAAAAGGACCCCCAATTAGTCACAATTTACCCTTCCCAATCGGAGTCCACGTGGAGGATAAAGTATGAAAGATTCCACAAAATGAAAAGAATCATGAAAAACTGATGGCATAATGGTCTAGTGGTGACTTACCAGCAGCGCTTCTGGCAATGTCGATAACTCTATCCCTTAACCCTCCTACTAGTGTTTAACCTATAGCCCATAGCCTGGCCCCTTCCTCAAGGCCTTGCCCTAACCATGCCCCTAGTGTCTAACCCTCCCTTACCACAGCCTAACAGTAACCCCCCCCCCCCCCCACACACACACACACACACACACACACACACACTGCCAGTCTGTGAAGAATGTTGGCATATAGCATATTGACTGCTTGCCAATGAATGGAGAAGCTATACCCAGAAAGCAGCAAAACAATGAAGATCTAATGGAGAAACTGACATGGCTGCCACAGAAACTAAGCAGGGTGGGGAATACATTGTAATTTCAAGCTAAAGGTGCAAATCGGCGGGGGATGCAGTTAAAATCCCAGCGGACGGAATACCCGATTTTGTGTTCCTCCATAGATACTTCTGCTCCATCTGTGTTCTGCCATCGATACTCCTGCTCCATCATCGTATTTCCGCCATCGATACTCCTGCTCCATCAGTGTTCTGCCATCGATACTCACCATCTGTGTTCCACCATAAATACTCCTGCTTCATCGGTATGTCCTTCATCGACATCATCGGTGCTCCTTCATCTATACTTACCATCATCGGTGCTCCTTCATCTATACTTACCATCATCGGTGCTCCTTCATCGATATTCATTACCATCGGTATGCACTACTTTGGTGAGAGGTATATCTATCAAAGATTTTGGCAAAGTCTTTTAAAATGAAAATCTCCTAGTGTGTATGGGCCTTAAGACTTCTTTGAAGAATAATGACAATAACAACTTGTTACACTTTGAAATAAGAAAAGCAATGACTTCTAAAGGTCCACACACATTTGGCGACTATGCCCAACGTGTATGGACAGCGATGATGCCAATTATCGCTGCAGGGAAAGCCGCTCAGTGCATACACACTGAGCGACTTTCCCCCTGCCCGGCGCCGATGGAGGGGGGAGGACGGCTTTGCATAGCGCAGAGCTATGAAAGCCACTCATCTGCTGGTATTACCAGCAGATGAGCGGCTTTCCCGGCAATGATGCGGGAGCGCGCAGCAGCACTCACCGCTGGGGCACACACACTGGGCGGCTTTCAGCTGAAAGTCGCCCAGTGTGTATGGCCTTTAGAATCAGTATGGCAGTCTATGAAATACTTGCACTTAGAATTATAAAAATTATTGCTTGGACGTAGAAATAAGAAATAACGACAGTCTGAAATACTTGAACTTTGAAACAACAATTTCTTGGACTTAGAACTAGAAATGACGATAGTTTCAGAAATACTTGAACTTTGAAATAAATATCTTGGACTGAATCCTGATGGCTTGAAGAATGACACAGGGGAGGAACCAAAAAGGACAAAGGTAACACTGGGTCATCCACTAGTACAGATAGTACCAACACCAACAGAAGTAAATATGTCATCAGCAAGTTTGCCAGATTTTGACGTCAGGAAAGAAGCTCTGGCAGGCTTATCAGAGTGACCAGCATAGGCCTAGGGAAATCTGCAAGCTCCAGGTAGTGCACAGATGAAGAGACACTTTGGACTGACATCTCTCTGGTCAGAAAGGCCAGGCTATATACCCAGGGCTATCCTCCCATAGGCTGAGAGTCAGAAAACAAATGAAAGGTGTGCAGACTGGCATGCAGCACTTTTGCCCATATCCAATATGTCGGCACCAGCCTCCCGGCACAGACTAGAAACCAAACCATACAACTCCTGCATGCCGCTGCAACTGGACCTCCGATGAGACCACCAACCTCCAGCATGATGTCAGACCCCCATCCAGTGCAAGGAGAGCCACCACTGAGCGGGTGAGTAGTGCACCCGCCGGCGGAGGTGACTCTCTCTCCCCTGGACACTAGTCTCTGTGCTCCATCTCTCTTATGCTTATACTGACCAACTGGCTGTCCTTTGACCCTCTCACATCCTATTCTCCCCCTACATGTGGAATAGTCTGGAAGAACTGGTTTAGACTAGAATCTCCCCCACTCACTTTATAAGAATCAATGGCTTTTTAAAACTTACACTATCCGTTAACCCCTGCCTTTCCAGGGTGCCACATTAACAAGGAGAGTGCATCGGCCGTTAGGTGCAGCATACTTGGGGCCAGATTCTCTGAGCTTCAAAAGTGATAAAATGGAGAGTGATAAACAGCCAGCCAATCAGCTCCTGTCTGACATTTTTCAAACACAGTCTGTGACATGACAGGTAGTTCCTTCAAATTAAAATCAGTTATATCCCCTACTTTATCTAATTAGTGTGATAATTATCCCCAATAATTAGTGCAGTTCCCCATAACAACTCCTAACAAATACATGACGGATAGGAGCTGATTGGCTGGCTTCTTATCACTCTCCCTTTTATCACTTTTGAAGCTTAGAGAATCCGGCCCATAATGTGAAAAACTAAGCGATATCGCACCATGTCTATGCACCTTTAGCACTACAGTATATGATATTGGCAGCTTTATGTGCCATAAAGGAGACTATAATAGGGCATCCTATGCAAACACAAGCGCAAGCTGATATATTTGTAGAAGCTACTCCAAATCCCCAAAAAAACAAAACAACATATGTAAATGAATACAACCTAGGAGAAGTATTTCCATGATACAAAAGCATACAGTAAAGAGTAAAACACATCATAAAGAAAACAGGTTGAGGCTCGATAATCTTTGGCTAGTGCAGGGCTGGGCAACACAGGCCCTCCAGATGTTGATTAACTACACATCCCAGCATGCCTTGCATCAGTTTCAGCATGGCCACATAGCAAAACTAATGCAAAGCATCATGGGATGTGTAGTTCATTAACATCTGGAGGGCCGGTGTTGCCAGCCCTAGGCTAGTGGGACTCTGGATCATTAAAGGAACCTACTTTGTGGCAATCTCTTATATATTTGGCTACATCTGTCACTCAAAGTGTGCCTGAAGCTGTAACGCTGGGTGGAGCCTCTGACTCACATGACTGACTCACACGACAGAGAACCAGCCCAGTGAGCCCACAGTGCCAGACTGCCAGGGTCTGCCTCTCCATGTTACACAGCAAAGACACAGCTACTCACCAGACACACCAGGTGAGCGCCCCACACCTCCATACCTCCCAACATGACCCTCTCCAGGAGGGACAGAATGCTCTGTTTGTGGACTTCCATCTTAATTTATGATTGTCATCACCTGTTTTAAACAGGGTAATTGATAAGAAAGGTGTTTAAGCACAGGTGATGGTAATCCATAAATTAAGAAGAAAGTCCAGAAACAGAGCAATGTGTCCCTCCCCCCCCATTCACGGCAACCCCACGATTAAATGGCACATGCAAAACACTGACATGGCTATGATCGACAATGAAAAAGGTTGACATGAGTTTTTGAAGATTTATTTTTCACTTTTTCAATGTTTTCATATTCATTCTCATGTGTCGACATGGACACCAATGAAGTGCCACACTTATGTCAACATTTACATGTGTTGACCTTTCTGTGTTAATTTTTTCTTGTGGCGATTCGCGGCACCCCCCGGCGACCCCCCTCCCGCGATTCACAGCACACCCCCCCAATTCGCGGCGGCTCCCGCGATTTGCGGCCCCACCCCGTGACACACCCCCTCCTGCGATTCGTGGCACCCCGCGACCCCCCCCTCCCACGATTTGTGCCAACCCCCTAGGCCCCCCCTTCCTCGCGGTACCCCCCACCCCCCGCGACCCCCCCTACCGCGATTCCCCCCCCTGTCATTGCGGCAACCCCCCGCCCCTGCGACCCACCCTCCCACGATTCACTGCAATCCCCCGCGTCCCCCCCTCCCACGATTCGCGGCACCCACACCCTCCGACGACCCCCCCTCCCGCAATTCACGGCATCCACCCACGACCCCTCCTCCCGTGATTCGCGGACACACCTCACCTCCTCCCCCCCCCCACCCCCGCTCGTGATTCACGGCAACCCCAGGATTAAATGGCACATGCAAAACACTGACACGGCTATGGTCGACAATGAAAAAGGTTGACATGAGTTTTTGAAGATTTATTTTTCTTTTTTGAATGTTTTCATATTCATTCTCATGTGTCGACATGGACACCAATGAAGTGCCACACTTATGTCAACATTTACATGTGTTGACCTTTCTGTGTTGATTTTTTCTTGTAGCAATTTTTTTACAGTGACAATTATGTGCACGTCAACCTACACATCATCAACCAATTCTTTGTATAATATATAACACCTGTTCTGTTTTACTGTAGGTGTTTTAAGTCAGATCTTTTACTGCTACTATTACTGTTTATGTAAATGCATTCTGAATGACAGCAACATTCTACCATCCTTCTACAAGAATATATAACCAACTAGGTGATTTATCACGCCCCGTGCCCCCCCACCCCTCCCGCAATTCACGGACCCCCCGCGCACCCCCCCCCCACGATTCACGCCCCCTCCCACGATTCACGTCACCCCCCGCACACACCCCCCTCCCGCAATTCGCAACCCCCCCCCCTCCCGCAATTCACGCCCCCTCCCACGCTTTGCGGACCCCCGCCCTCTCCCGCGATCCGCGGACACCTGCGCCCCCTCCCTTCCTTGATTCACGGCACCCACCACGCCCCTCCCACAATTCACAGCACCCCTAAGCCCCTCTTTAGTCCCCCGTATACTCACACACCCCTATCACTACCCAGCTTCCTGCTCTCCTGAACCGTAACTTCCACCACTGGGGAGTCGCTGACTTTGTTTTACCCACATGCCCCTATCATGTCTCATAGCCCAGCCTCCTGCTCTCATGCACCCTAACTCCCACCCAGTAGGAGGAGACACGGACTCAGGGCCACCATCCTGTACTCCTGTGCTGCACAGTATCTCCCACCCTCCTCTTTAGTCCCCCTTATGTCCACACACCCCTATCCTGTTTTCCTGTGTCGTGACCTCCGCCAGTGGGGAGCCGCTGACTCAAAAACACCCTACTATACTATTGCACACACACACCTAAACAACATGCACACACAGCCCCCCCCCCCACACCCACAAATGTCACTGTACCATCCACACTATCAATGTACATCTTACTCTGTAACCGCTTTTTAATTAAACGAAACAATACGCCCCCCCTTCCACATCATATGCTCTCTATTTAACACATTTCACCTATAACTCAAGCTGCAATACAGGCCATCTTTCATACAATTCTAACCATCTTTCTCATATACAAATGTTCACAAATTAAGGGGGCGCAGCTCCTTACGACGGTGTGAAGAGCGCCCGTAGGGCGCGATGAATCACCTAGTGTATTATTAAAAGTCCTTATATGTGGTGAAACACGTGTCGGGCGGCTAGCCTCTGCTAAGCCACAACAGATAGAAATGCATATCAATTTAAATCAATGAAATGTGTGTTGGGGATTGAACTAGGAGATTTATATACAGTATATTACAAACTGGGGGAATGAGGGTAATTATCAGGATTAAATAGGATTGAGCTGATTAATGTAAAATAAAGCCTACTGGGAGATCACAGCCCACAGTTGATTGCCGGTCCAGGCAGGAACCACGGGCTAAGTAAAACCCAGTGGGGGACACATAATAAAACAGTGGAGTGAATACTATAATCCTATAAGGACATAAGGAAATAAGGACAGGAGTCCCTCACCCTCCTCTCTCAAAACCCCACCATACATAATTTCCAATCACACTCTTAAGGTGCCCATAAAGTATGTGCTGCACATAATTTTTGTACTAGATCTCATCTCATTGCATTGAAAAACCGATGCAATGCGATCTAGTCCAAATTTTATACAATAATTGTACTGTGTATGGGCACCTTAATACGATCAAGTAGAATAAACTGATGCTGCTGTCAGACCGCAAAACTGTCTTTGACCAGGTATTTTAAAACGTTTCTAAAAACGGGTCTGCCAGCTAACACCTCTTTCACACCGCATGTCTTTAAATGGTATTTCAGTGCAGTTTTTGTGCTTGAACAGTATTTCAATGCAGTTTTTGTTCCTTCACAACACTGAACCCGTTTTAACCCATAGAAAACAGTGGATGAAAAAAACGGGTCTGAAACGGGTAGGACCCTGCTTTATTACCGTTTAGAAATACTTTACCAGTTCAATAGAACCGGTAAATTCAGTCTGCGCCATTCAGACTGCACAAATTACCATTTTAAAACGGTAAAACAATGGCAAAATAACGGGTAAAAAGGGAGGTCTGAAAGGGGCATAAGAGTTTGAAATTAAACTGTATTTATTTAAAGAATCTCTCTGGGCTCAGTGCCCGGAATCCTGAGTAGAGTGAATAAAAATTGCAACATAGCAACAAAGTCAGGAGACGCTATTGCAAGAAAACCCAAAGACAATCAATAAATTACAGTGGCATTTTGTAGATCCAGAGCCAGTGATTTTAACACTATCACTTTCTTTTCTAGAGCACATTTTATTTATTTATTTATTTACAGTTTCTTATATAGCTCAGCAGATTCCGTTGCGCTTTACAATTGTAAACAGAAATAAAACAAACAGGGTAACAACATACAGACATGGAGGTAGGAGGGCCCTGCTGAAAGCTTACAATCTATAGGTATATAGGAGGGAAACACAAGGACAGGCACCAGTAATAGCATAGCAGTCCCACCAAGTTACAGGTCCAGAAGGGAAGCTATATAATGCATAAGTGCCTCAGAGGGTTATGCGTGTAGAACTTAAATATGATAGGCTTGCCTGAAGAGGTGTGTTTTCAGGGAACGCTTGAAAGTTTGGAGGCTAGTGGAGATCCTGGCTGAGGGGTGATACTCTGCCACTGGAATTTGTGGAACACGTCGTTTGCCCGGGGTGGGCATCCTACTATGCTACTGTGTGGACTTATACAGGTTTCTGCTATCACTGCTGTGTGGAGAGTGATAGTTTTGTGATTTGGAACTGTGATGCTAAAAGGACTTGAACTGCTACCTGGATGTTTCTATGCTACATTTTGCCTCGTGTTCCTGTCTTTATCTACTTGTGTGTGCTGTGAAAAAATAAACCGTATTTTGGTTTCATCTGCTCGGTGTCTGAGTGATTGAGGACCCCGTAACCTCACACAGATGATACACAACTGTACCTTTCCTTTGCTCCTGGCACTGATAACACAATAGCAACCTTAAATGGCTGCCTAGCTGAGCTCCAGGAGTGGATGAGTGCCAGTTGGCTGAGACTGAACCCAGATAAACCAGAGGTCCGTATGATAAATCACAGGACAAGACGGCAGCATACAGTGGGAGCCACTGCCATCTATGTCCATAATAGGATTAAGTGAGTAATTGGATTACGCTGCTAATCCCCTATTCTATTGTTCTATGTATTGTATTGCAGCTGAGAACAATAGAATAGCCATGGCTAGCCATGGTGAGCCATGGCCAAAGGATCAAAGATGAAACTGGCTACTACTGTAACCAACTGACAGGTCTTACGCTGGGTCACAGCACTAAAAACTCTGATCATGTGCAGAATCTTGGTGTTGTCCTGGATAGTGGCCTGACACTTAAACATCAGAGGCCAAATGTAATAGGGTGAGAGTTTCAGAAAGTGAGAGATTTGGGGAGAGTTTTCCCATTTTTTTTAAAGCAGCAATCAATTACATGGCAAATCAACCTGGTTTTGCCATGTAATTGATTGCTGCTTTAAAAAAAATGGGAAAACTCTCCCCAAATCTCTCACTTCTGAAACTCTCACCCTATTACATTTGGCCCCTTGTGTCAGCCACCATCAAATCCTCATTCTATCATCTAAGAAATATAGCCAGAATCAAGCACTTAATTCCCTCAGAAGACCTGCCTAAAGTCATTCACGCCTATACATTTATATATATTTATATCATCACGCCTAGACTACTGCAATGCTCTCTACCTTAGTCTCCCATCAAAAGAATTGCACCGCTTGCAGCTGGTACAAAATGCAGCCGCCAGACTATTAACTAACCAGCTCCGCTCCTGCCACATAACTCCCATTCTCTACTCCCTTTACTGGCTACCTGTAAAATGGTGAATTGTTGGTACTTGTTTCCTATCTGGGCGCCCACGATTTTAATCGCGGGCATCGGGGGTAAAATCGGGGCCATCGCGGCCGATAAAAAATCAGGTGCGATGGGCCAGACGCGATGCCCGCGATTTTCCCATAGGGAACAATGTTAAATGCCTCAATTTACCCGCGATGACCGCGATTTACCATAGGAAACAATGTTAAATGGATCAATTTCCCCAAATTATCATAGGGAACAATGGGAAATGTGGCAAAACACCCCTGAACATAAAAATGTCCCCCCAAAAGTAGTTGACGCCACCCCGCCATCAACGTGAACCCGAAGCGTGGCGAGCGCAGCGAGCCCGCGAGGGGCAGCGGTACGCGTCCTCCGACCTTTTCATGCCCTACTATCCACTAGGGCGTGGAGTGAGAATAGAATAGTGTGGCGAGCGCAGCGAGCCACCGAGCCCGAAGCGTGGCGAGCCCCGCGTGGGGACGCGGATACCTTCACAGGTAAACGCGTCCCTTCGCGGGCTTCCCAGGTGTCCGCGACGCCATGGACACCTGGGAAGCCCGCGAGGGGACGCGTATAACTGTGAAGGTATCCGCGTCCCCTCGCGGGGCTCGCTGCGCTCGTCATGCTTCGGGCTCGGTGGCTCGCTGCGCTCGCCACACTATTCTATTCTCACTCCACGCCCTAGTGGATAGTAGGGCATGAAAAGGTCGGAGGACGCGTACCGCCGCCCCTCGCGGGCTCGCTGCGCTCGCCATGCTTCGGGTTCACGTTGATGGCGGGGTGGCGTCAACTACTTTTGGGGGGACATTTTTATGTTCAGGGGTGTTTTTGCCACATTTCCCATTGTTCCCTATGATAATTTGGGGAAATTGATCCATTTAACATTGTTTCCTATGGTAAATCGCGGTCATCGCGGGTAAATTGAGGCATTTAACATTGTTCCCTATGGGAAAATCGCGGGCATCGCGTCTGGCCCATCGCATGTCATTATAATGACATGCGATGTACCCGCGATGCCCGCGATGGGCGCCCAGATAGGAAACAAGTACCGAATTGTTTTCAAGATTGGCTTACTCACTTTCAAGGCCCTACGACCCCCTGAATTCATCTGGGGGTCGAGCTTTCAACTTTGTTGTGCCAGCTCTATGGAACTCTCTTCCTCGCACAGTGCGAGAAGCCCCCACAGTAGAATCCTTTAAAAATAGACTAAAGACGTACCTATTTACTCAAGCATTTTACTGATATCTACTGATAAGCTTGTTTTGTATTTTGAGCTGTAAAGACAATGGTAAAGCACTTTGAGTCCTATGGGGAGAAAAGTGCTATATACATATCATTATTATTATTATTATTATTATTATTATTATTATTGAAGAATAAGTAGTGAGAAATGGCAATTAGACTTGGCAGTTACCAGATCATTCACCACTTTAGTCAGTGCTGTCTCAGTGGAGTGTTGGGAATGAAAGCATGACTGAAGCGGGTCTAATAGGGTGTGAAAGTTAAGAAAGTATGTGAGGCGAGAGTAGACAAGTTTCCCCAGTAGCTTGAATGGGAGCTGAGAGATAGGACAATAGTTAGAGAGAGAGAGTTAGGGTCAGAATTGTGTTTTTTTTTCAGAATGGGAGTAATCACTGCATGTTTGAGCAAAGAAGGAAAAGTACCAGTAGCAAGAGAGAGATTGCAGATTTTAGTTAAAGTTGGGATAAGAACAGGAAACAGAGTTTTCATGACTTGTGCAGGTATAGGATCAAGAGGAGAGGTAGTAGAGTAGGAGGATAAGAAGAGTGTGGAAACTTCCTATTCATTTGTAAACTCAAATGAAGAGAAAGTGCCAGAGGTTTTAGGTGGGGAAGAAAGAGGGTTAGAGGTTGTGGAAGAGCATACCATTTCATCTCGGATTTTATCAATCTTGTCCTTAAAGTAGGAGGCAAGTTCTTGTGCTCTGATGGTAGCAGGTGGGGGAGGAGGGGGAGGGTACAGAAGAGACTTAAATGTGTTAAAAAGTCGCATGCGAAGAGATGAGAGATTGGAAGTATGTTTGTTTGGCAGTGTCCAAAGCATTGCAGTAGGAGTGGTAGATAGACTTATATGTGAGGAAATCAGTCAGATTATGAGATTTACACCATTGGCGTTCTACTTTACGTGACTGAATTCATAGTTGTCTTGTCATTTTGGTGTGCCATGGCTGGCATCTAAGCGTGCGGGGGGGGGGGGGGGCAATGGGTAGCTGGAGCCACTTCATCAAGGGCTGTTTCAAGAGTCTGGTACAGGTGGGAAACAGCAGAGTCGGGAGAGGTAAGTGTAGGAATTAGAGAGAGCTGTTGTTGCAGAGAGGTGGAAAGTTGTGCAAAATTAATAGCATTAGTATTTCTGCGGGTTAGAGTAGGCTTGCATGATTTCAGTGTCAGTGAGCTTGGGGTAATGGAGGAGAACGAGAGGGCAATGAGATTGTGATCAGAGAGAGGGAAGGGAGTGTTAGTAAAATCAGAGACTGAGCACAGCCTGGTGAAAACAAGGTAAAGGCAGTGGCCTTCCTCATGAGTAGCGGCGTCGGACCACTGGGAGAGACCGAGAGAGGAGGTTAGAGAGAGGAGTTTGGAAGCATGCAAAGATTGTGGACTGTCAATAGCAATATTGAAGTCACCCAGGATGATGGTGGAGATGTCAGAGGATAAGAAGGGTGGGAGCCAGGCAGAGAAATCTTCCAGAAATTGAGATTTTGGGAAGCCCAAGTGGGCGATAGATAGCAGCAACACGCAGAGAGAAGGGTAAAAAAAATCCGGTACTTATATACTATCACGGCTCCCATCGCATGCCATCGCATGCCATATAAAATGGCATGCGATGCGATTTTACCGGATTTTTAACGCATTTGTGCAAAAATCGCATGCGATCGCATGCAATGTCATTTTTCACAGAAATCATGGACATGTGTTCAAATCATGTGAAATGCACCCCAAATGTCATTTTTCACACTGTATCACCTCCACTATCAACGCCAACCCGAAGCGTGGCGAGCGCAGCGAGCCCGCATGGGGCGGCGGTACGCGTCTTACGACCTTTTCATACCCCGACTATCCACGTCAGCGTGTAGTTGAGAATAGAAAGTGTGGCGAGCGCAGCGAGCCTCCGAGCCCAAAGCGCGGCGAGCCCCGCGAATACCTTCACAGCTATCCGTGTCCCCTCGCGGGCTTCACAGGTATCCGCGTGCGCTCGCTACACTTTCTATTCTCAAGTCCACGCCGACGTGGATAGTGGGGTTATGAAATGGTCGTAGGACACGTACCGCCGCCGCTCGCCACGCTTCGGGTTGGCGTTGATAGTGGGGGTGATACAGTGTGAAAAATGACATTTGGGGTGCATTTTACATGATTTGAACACATGTCCATGATTTCTGTGAAAAATCACATGCGATGCAATGCGATTTTTCCCTGTGCGATGCCCATCGTGGGAGCCGTGATAGTATACAAGTACCAAAAATCCTAATAGAGTGAACTTCAAATGATGTGAATGTGAGTGAAGGAACTGGTGGTAGAAATGAGTAAGTGAAGGATATACCTACCCCACCTTCTTTGCTGTTACCAGGCCTGGAGGTGTGGGTGAAGTGGAAACTACCATGTGACAGTGCTGCAAGCGAGGCTGTGTCTGATTGTGTGAGCCAGGTTTCTGTAATGGCCAGCAGGCTGTAGTTGTGAGAAATGAAGAGGTCGTGGATGGATGTTTATTGCAAACAGAGTGTGCATTCAATAGGGCACATTTAAGTTGCTTGGTGTGTGGTGGGAGGCATGTGATACTTATGAGGTTAGCTGAGTTTCTATAAGGCTTGGAACCAGTTAAACCTGAGTGGGACAGGTGTTAGGGGCCTGGGTTTGGTGATATGTCACCAGCTAATAAGATTAGAAAGGAGAGATAGATAAAGGTGGATGTTTGTGGTTTTTTATATTGGTGGCACCCTTTTCTTCTTCTACTTCTATATACATATTTGGTTGTTCTGGACAGCACCCCCACAAAAACAAACCATATGGTAAAGTGCGGAATATAAGCCTATATTATCAGGCAGAATATACAGTATACTGTAAGTGTTATTTTCTCTTATATTATAAATTACCAGAGGAATGCAATGATAAGGTAACGGAGCGTGCCCACCAAGAGATTATGTGGATGAGAAGTTGTTATCTGGACGGCATTGAGAAAAAAAAATATTGAAAACATTTTTGCATCTTTCATGTTTACTGTGCCAACGTCACCAGACTCTGAACAAATACTGTATGTTCTAACTTTCAAATGAATGGGAATAAAAACTGCAATGCTGCTTCCTGCTTGCCTGGAAGTCTTATTTAGTGGACAAATATTATATTTAGCTTTCTCGGCAGCTGCAGGTTCCAGAACGTTTGTAAATGAGGAACTGAAGCAACTGTCCTGCAGCACAAAGATTACTTCACTGGAGAAATTACAACAACTTGTTGGTTATTCATGCCTGGTTCTAGTTAATAATTGAATATGTTATTATTAAAGGGCTTGAAAAACAACAAGATTAGCTATACCCACTCTCCGTCAAACCACACATTTAGACCCTCTTACAAACCTGCCGTTTTCATCTCAAAAATATTTCCAGGATCAGACCCTTTCTCATCCAGGATGCTACCAAGACCAACTCCTTGGTCATCTCTAGACTGGACTTCTGTAATCTCCTATGTGTCATCCCTGACAATTGTATCCCTCCACTCCAATCTATCCTCAGTGCTGCAGCCCGGCTCATCTTCCTCACAAAACATACGATCTCCACCTTCCTTCTCTTAAAAGCCCTTCATGGTCTTCCCTTCCCTTTCAGAATCCAATTCAAGCTTCACACACTCAGGGGTAGATTTATTAAGCTCGGTGAAGTGATAAAGTGTCAGGTTTTTATCACCGGCCAATCAGCTCCTACCTGCGGGAAGACGCAGTAGTGTATGGCCACCTTAAGACTAAAACCAAAATCCTTGTTAAAATGAACACTTGAAGTAGGGTTTCACGTTTTTATAGAACAATTATGTATTCTAGACCTTTGCAGAGGATAAATATGACTTGCTGTGAATGATATCATTTATGATTGGTTGTTCTAACGTACGATATATCACAATACTATGGTTCTGGTTGATAGATCTGGGGGGTGACATTCTATGGGATGCGATTTCCGTTTTTTTGCGGTAATTAGACCACAAAATGGCGATATCGCATTTTCCCATTAAATCGTTAATTTAATGGGATGCGCTAAGGGACTGAAATCGCATATTATGTGCGTTAAGGTATGCTGAGTAAAATTGCGAGATTAATTCGCATTTTTATCGCATCCAGATGTTTTCGTATAGAAAAGTATACAAGTCGCTTATTTAATGCAATGCGCATTTGCACATCGCATTATTTAGGTGCCTAATTTTCGCACTTATTTCAGACCAGGGTCTGTTAGGCGAATTAGCCAGAACCCTGCACAGATCGCAATGTTCTGTGCAGGGTTCAGCTGTAAAAAATAAAAGAAAGGGTTAAAATAAAAAAAAAAACGAGCGCGGGGTCCCCCGCCCGAGTATAACCAGCCCCGGGCTCACTGAGCCGGTGCTGGTAACATAAAATCAGGGTCCCCGACAAATAGGGGTCCCCTTGATTTTATGAAACCAGCACCAGACTCAAGGTCCGGCGCTGGTTCCCAAAATACGGGGGACAAAGTGACTAGGGGTCCCCCGTATTTTAAGAACCAGCACCGGACACAACCAGCCAGCAGGGTAATGCCACAGCCGGGGGAAACTTATTATATAAGCTCCGGCGGCCAAAGCATTAACCCCCTGGCTGGTCAGCATGGGCAGGGGTCCTGGGGAAGTGGGGACCCCCCCAATGAAGGGGTCCCCCCCCTCCAGGACTTACCAGCCCATGCTGATAGTCCGGGGCTGTCCCCGATGCCCCTGGGCGGTGGGCATCGGGCTGATGGCTTGTGTAAAAAAAGAAGTAAAACTATTGTTTTATACTGGCGAACTATGAGTCCCAGCAAGCCTACCCCGCATGCTGGGACTTGGAGAACCACAAGTCCCAGCATGCGGGGCATTAAAGGGCCCGCTGGCACTTGTAGTTCAGCAGTACAAAAAATAGTTAACAAAATCACACTGACACACTGTAAAATAAAAGTTTAATACATACAAAACACACACACACTGATACTTACCTACCTTGAGCCCGTAGGTCGGTCCCTGGATCCTGGGTCCATCCTCTGGGGCTCCAGGGCAGAAGAGTCCGGTTCCGGGGCCTTGGTCCTGGTTCCGGGGCTGGTCCTGGGGTTCCGGGGCTCCTGGGCTGCAGAATCCGGGGTCCGGGATCCGAGGTAGTCCCCAGGGGTACCTAAGGAAGCAAATCCAACTCACCTGGTCCCCGGCGACGACCTCGGAACCCTCTCCGGTGACAGCGCTGCTCCCATCTGGTACCCGGCTCGCAGGACTTTGACAGGCGCAGAGATGTTTCCTCCTCGGCGTCTCTGCACAGAATGATTTCTTGGCCAATCAGGAGCCGAGAAAGTCGGCTCCTGATTGGCCAGAAATCATTCTAACTAGAGACGCCGAGGAGGAAACATCTCTGCTCTAGATGCGCTGAGATGTTACTTCCTCGGCGTCTGTATTCAGAATGATTTCTGGCCAATCAGGAGCCGACTTTCTCGGCTCCTGATTGGCCAAGAAATCATTCTGTGCAGAGACGCCGAGGAGGAAACATCTCTGCGCCTGTCAAAGTCCTGCGAGCCGGGTACCAGATGGGAGCAGCGCTGTCACCGGAGAGGGTTCCGAGGTCGTCGCCGGGGACCAGGTGAGTTGGATTTGCTTCCTTAGGTACCCCTGGGGACTACCTCGGATCCCGGACCCCGGATTCTGCAGCCCAGGAGCCCCGGAACCCCAGGACCAGCCCCGGAACCAGGACCAAGGCCCCGGAACCGGACTCTTCTGCCCTGGAGCCCCGGAGGACGGACCCAGGATCCAGGGACCGACCTACGGGCTCAAGGTAGGTAAGTATCAGTGTGTGTGTGTGTGTGTGTGTGTGTGTTTTGTATGTATTAAACTTTTATTTTACAGTGTGTCAGTGTGATTTTGTTAACTATTTTTTGTACTGCTGAACTACAAGTGCCAGCGGGCCCTTTAATGCCCCGCATGCTGGGACTTGTGGTTCTCCAAGTCCCAGCATGCGGGGTAGGCTTGCTGGGACTCATAGTTCGCCAGTATAAAACAATAGTTTTACTTCTTTTTTTACACAAGCCATCAGCCCGATGCCCACCGCCCAGGGGCATCGGGGACAGCCCCGGACTATCAGCATGGGCTGGTAAGTCCTGGAGGGGGGGGACCCCTTCATTGGGGGGGTCCCCACTTCCCCAGGACCCCTGCCTATGCTGACCAGCCAGGGGGTTAATGCTTTGGCCGCGGGAGCTTATATAATAAGTTTCGCCCGGCTGTGGCATTACCCTGCTGGCTTTAAAAGGAAAATTGCTATTTGTGCGCCAATACTTTTTTAATGGGGAGGGGAGCAGCTCTGATAAGGTAAAAAATGGTAATAGGATAAAAATAGAATCAAAGCACTGGGAGCAACTGGAGTAGAAGTGGATAAAAAAAATAAAAAAAAAATAAAAATTAAATTAAATGAACAAAATAAAAAACACAGACAGAAAAAACAATTGGCAACAAGTAAAAAAGAGTTTTAAAGTGAAAGGAGAGAGATAAGGTAAGTATGCAATACCAATAGAATAAACAACGGCTTTTTATGTTTAACCCCTTCATGACAGAGCCAGTTTGTGCCTTCATGACAGAGCCCTTTTTTTCAAATCTGACATGTCTCACTTAAGTGGGGATAACTTTTTTTTGCTTTTACTTATCCCAGTGATTTTGAGATTGTTTTCTCGTGACACATTGTACTTCAAGTTAGTGGTAAATTTTGGTCGATACAGTCTGTGTTTTTTTGTGAAAAATACCAAAATATCGTGAAAAAATGGAAAATTTAGCAATATGCAAAATGTCACATTTTCTGCTTGTGAGACAAATAATCATACCACTCAAAATAGTTAATAACTAACAAAGACCATATGTCTACTTTATGTTGCAATCATTATTTCAACCTCCTTTTCATTTTTTTGGACACTAGGAGGCTTCAAATATGACTAGCAAATTCTCAAATTTTCAAGAAAATTTCAAACACTGATTTTTTTAGGGACCAGTTCAGTTCTGATGTGACTTTGAGGGACTTGTATGTGAGACACCCCCATAAATGATGCCATTTCAAAAACTGCACCCCTCACAGTATTCAAAACAGCATTTTGGAAGTTTGTTAACCCTTTAGGTGTTTCACAGGAATTAAAACAAAGTGTAGGTGAAATTTCAAAATTTCTTTTTTTTTGCAGAGTTTCAATTTTAATACATTTTTCTAACGAATACAGTAGATTTTACTAGAGAAATGTGACTAAAAATTGATTCCCCCAATTCTTTTGTTTTCAAAAATATCCTATATGTGGCCCTAGTGTGCACGTTGACCAAACCACAGGCTTCATAATAGAAGGAGCACCTACTTGATTTTGGAGCCTCCTTTTTATGAGATTTTTTTTTAGGCACCATGTAGGTTTCTAGGCACCATAAGTGCTAAAAGTTAGGAACCTCCCCCACAAGTCACCCCATTTTGCAATCTACACCCCTCAGGGAATTCATCTAGGGGTATAGTGTACATTTCAAACCCCAGGGGTTTCACCAATTTTGGTACAACTGGGATGTGAAAATGGAAAATTACATTTTTTTACACAAACATGCAGTTCTGGCTCAAAATTTTTCATTTTCACAAGGAATGAAGGAGACAAAGCACCCCAAAATCTGTGCCCCCATTTCTCCCGAGTACGGCAATGCCTCACATGTGACCAAAAAATACCAGTTGGGCGCATGGCAGGACTCAGAAGGGAAGGAGTGATTTTTGGATTTGGCAGCACAGATTTTGGTGGAATGAATAGTGGGTGCCATGTTGCATTAGCAAGACTCCCAAAGCACCAATACAGTGGAACCCCCCCACAAGTCACCCCATTTTGCAAAGTACACCCCTCAGGGAATTCATCTAGGGGTATAGTGTACATTTCAAACCCCCAGGGGTTTCACCAATTTTGGTACAACTGGGCTGTGAAAATGAAAAATTAAATTTTATTTACACAAAAATGTACTTCTGGCTCAAAATTTTTCATTTTCACAAGGAATGAAGGAGACAAAGCACCCCAAAATCTGTGCCCCCATTTCTCCCGAGTACGGCAATGCCTCACATGTGACCAAAAAATACCAGTTGGGCGCATGGCAGGACTCAGAAGGGAAGGAGTGATTTTTGGATTTGGCAGCACAGATTTTGGTGGAATGAATGGTGGGTGCCATGTTGCATTAGCAAGACTCCCAAAGCACCAATACAGTGGAACCCCCCCACAAGTCACCCCATTTTGCAAAGTACACCCCTCAGGGAATTCATCTAGGGGTATAGTGTACATTTCAAACCACCAGGGGTTTCACCAATTTTGGTACAACTGGGCTGTGAAAATGAAAAATTACAGTTTTTTACACAAAAATGTACTTCTGGCTCAAAATTTTTCATTTTCACAAGGAATGAAGGAGACAAAGCACCCCAAAATCTGTGCCCCCATTTCTCCCGAGTACGGCAATGCCTCACATGTGACCAAAAAATACCAGTTGGGCGCATGGCAGGACTCAGAAGGGAAGGAGTGATTTTTGGATTTGGCAGCACAGATTTTGGTGGAATGAATGGTGGGTGCCATGTTGCATTAGCAAGACTCCCAAAGCACCAATACAGTGGAACCCCCCCACAAGTCACCCCATTTTGCAAAGTACACCCCTCAGGGAATTCATCTAGGGGTATAGTGTACATTTCAAACCCCCAGGGGTTTCACCAATTTTGGTACAACTGGGCTGTGAAAATGAAAAATTAAATTTTATTTACACAAAAATGTACTTCTGGCTCAAAATTTTTCATTTTCACAAGGAATGAAGGAGACAAAGCACCCCAAAATCTGTGCCCCCATTTCTCCCGAGTACGGCAATGCCTCACATGTGACCAAAAAATACCAGTTGGGCGCATGGCAGGACTCAGAAGGGAAGGAGTGATTTTTGGATTTGGCAGCACAGATTTTGGTGGAATGAATGGTGGGTGCCATGTTGCATTAGCAAGACTCCCAAAGCACCAATACAGTGGAACCCCCCCACAAGTCACCCCATTTTGCAAAGTACACCCCTCAGGGAATTCATCTAGGGGTATAGTGTACATTTCAAACCCCCAGGGGTTTCACCAATTTTGGTACAACTGGGCTGTGAAAATGAAAAATTACATTTTTTTTACACAAAAATGTACTTCTGGCTCAAAATTTTTCATTTTCACAAGGAATGAAGGAGACAAAGCACCCCAAAATCTGTGCCCCCATTTCTCCAGAGTACGGCAATGCCTCACATGTGACCAAAAAATACCAGTTGGGTGCATGGCAGGACTCAGAAGGGAAGGAGTGATTTTTGGATTTTGGAGCACAGATTTTGGTGGAATGAATGGTGGGTGCTATGTTGCATTACCAATACAGTGGAACCCCCCCACAAGTGACCCCATTTTGCAAACTACACCCCTCAGGGAATTCATCTAGGGGTATAGTGTACATTTCAACCCCCCAGGGGTTTCACCAATTTTGGTACAACTGGGCTGTGAAAATGAAAAATTACATTTTTTTACACAAACATGCACTTCTGGCTCAAGATTTTTCATTTTCACAAGGAATGAAGGAGACAAAGCACCCCAAAGTCTGTGCCCCAATTTCTCCCGAGTACGGTAATGCCTCACATGTGACCAAAAAATACCAGTTGGGCGCATGGCAGGACTCAGAAGGGAAGGAGTGATTTTTGGATTTTGCAGCACAGATTTTGGTGGAATGAATGGTGGGTGCTATGTTGCATTAGCAAGACTCCCAAAGCACCAATACAGTGGAACCCCCCCACAAGTCACCCCATTTTGCAAAGTACACCCCTCAGGGAATTCATCTAGGGGTATAGTGTACATTTCAAACCACCAGGGGTTTCACCAATTTTGGTACAACTGGGCTGTGAAAATGAAAAATTACAGTTTTTTACACAAAAATGTACTTCTGGCTCAAAATTTTTCATTTTCACAAGGAATGAAGGAGACAAAGCACCCCAAAATCTGTGCCCCCATTTCTCCCGAGTACGGCAATGCCTCACATGTGACCAAAAAATACCAGTTGGGCGCATGGCAGGACTCAGAAGGGAAGGAGTGATTTTTGGATTTGGCAGCACAGATTTTGGTGGAATGAATGGTGGGTGCCATGTTGCATTAGCAAGACTCCCAAAGCACCAATACAGTGGAACCCCCCCACAAGTGACCCCATTTTGCAAACTACACCCCTCAGGGAATTCATCTAGGGGTATAGTGTACATTTCAACCCCCCAGGGGTTTCACCAATTTTGGTACAACTGGGCTGTGAAAATGAAAAATTACATTTTTTTACACAAACATGCACTTCTGGCTCAAGATTTTTCATTTTCACAAGGAATGAAGGAGACAAAGCACCCCAAAGTCTGTGCCCCAATTTCTCCCGAGTACGGTAATGCCTCACATGTGACCAAAAAATACCAGTTGGGCGCATGGCAGGACTCAGAAGGGAAGGAGTGATTTTTGGATTTTGCAGCACAGATTTTGGTGGAATGAATGGTGGGTGCTATGTTGCATTAGCAAGACTCCCAAAGCACCAATACAGTGGAACCCCCCCACAAGTCACCCCATTTTGCAAAGTACACCCCTCAGGGAATTCATCTAGGGGTATAGTGTACATTTCAAACCACCAGGGGTTTCACCAATTTTGGTACAACTGGGCTGTGAAAATGAAAAATTACAGTTTTTTACACAAAAATGTACTTCTGGCTCAAAATTTTTCATTTTCACAAGGAATGAAGGAGACAAAGCACCCCAAAATCTGTGCCCCCATTTCTCCCGAGTACGGCAATGCCTCACATGTGACCAAAAAATACCAGTTGGGCGCATGGCAGGACTCAGAAGGGAAGGAGTGATTTTTGGATTTGGCAGCACAGATTTTGGTGGAATGAATGGTGGGTGCCATGTTGCATTAGCAAGACTCCCAAAGCACCAATACAGTGGAACCCCCCCACAAGTGACCCCATTTTGCAAACTACACCCCTCAGGGAATTCATCTAGGGGTATAGTGTACATTTCAACCCCCCAGGGGTTTCACCAATTTTGGTACAACTGGGCTGTGAAAATGAAAAATTACATTTTTTTACACAAACATGCACTTCTGGCTCAAGATTTTTCATTTTCACAAGGAATGAAGGAGACAAAGCACCCCAAAGTCTGTGCCCCAATTTCTCCCGAGTACGGTAATGCCTCACATGTGACCAAAAAATACCAGTTGGGCGCATGGCAGGACTCAGAAGGGAAGGAGTGATTTTTGGATTTTGCAGCACAGATTTTGGTGGAATGAATGGTGGGTGCTATGTTGCATTAGCAAGACTCCCAAAGCACCAATACAGTGGAACCCCCCCACAAGTCACCCCATTTTGCAAAGTACACCCCTCAGGGAATTCATCTAGGGGTATAGTGTACATTTCAAACCACCAGGGGTTTCACCAATTTTGGTACAACTGGGCTGTGAAAATGAAAAATTACAGTTTTTTACACAAAAATGTACTTCTGGCTCAAAATTTTTCATTTTCACAAGGAATGAAGGAGACAAAGCACCCCAAAATCTGTGCCCCCATTTCTCCCGAGTACGGCAATGCCTCACATGTGACCAAAAAATACCAGTTGGGCGCATGGCAGGACTCAGAAGGGAAGGAGTGATTTTTGGATTTGGCAGCACAGATTTTGGTGGAATGAATGGTGGGTGCCATGTTGCATTAGCAAGACTCCCAAAGCACCAATACAGTGGAACCCCCCCACAAGTCACCCCATTTTGCAAAGTACACCCCTCAGGGAATTCATCTAGGGGTATAGTGTACATTTCAAACCCCCAGGGGTTTCACCAATTTTGGTACAACTGGGCTGTGAAAATGAAAAATTAAATTTTTTTTACACAAAAATGTACTTCTGGCTCAAAATTTTTCATTTTCACAAGGAATGAAGGAGACAAAGCACCCCAAAATCTGTGCCCCCATTTCTCCAGAGTACGGCAATGCCTCACATGTGACCAAAAAATACCAGTTGGGTGCATGGCAGGACTCAGAAGGGAAGGAGTGATTTTTGGATTTTGGAGCACAGATTTTGGTGGAATGAATGGTGGGTGCTATGTTGCATTACCAATACAGTGGAACCCCCCCACAAGTGACCCCATTTTGCAAACTACACCCCTCAGGGAATTCATCTAGGGGTATAGTGTACATTTCAACCCCCCAGGGGTTTCACCAATTTTGGTACAACTGGGCTGTGAAAATGAAAAATTACATTTTTTTACACAAAAATGTACTTCTGGCTCAAAATTTTTCATTTTTTAACAAGGAATGAAGGAGACAAAGCACCCCAAAATCTGTGCCCCCATTTCTCCAGAGTACGGCAATGCCTCACATGTGACCAAAAAATACCCGTTGGGTGCATGGCAGGACTCAGAAGGGAAGGAGTGATTTTTGGATTTTGGAGCACAGATTTTGGTGGAATGAATGGTGGGTGCTATGTTGCATTACCAATACAGTGGAACCCCCCCACAAGTGACCCCATTTTGCAAACTACACCCCTCAGGGAATTCATCTAGGGGTATAGTGTACATTTCAACCCCCCAGGGGTTTCACCAATTTTGGTACAACTGGGCTGTGAAAATGAAAAATTACATTTTTTTACACAAAAATGTACTTCTGGCTCAAAATTTTTCATTTTCACAAGGAATGAAGGAGACAAAGCACCCCAAAATCTGTGCCCCCATTTCTCCAGAGTACGGCAATGCCTCACATGTGACCAAAAAATACCAGTTGGGTGCATGGCAGGACTCAGAAGGGAAGGAGTGATTTTTGGATTTTGCAGCTCAGATTCTGGTGGAATGAATGGTGGGTGCTATGTGGCATTAGCAAGACCCCCGAAGAACGGTGAAATGATGAACCTAATAATCCATAGATGTGTGGTATATTTTGAAACACTCCTTTATACATAGGCCGGGTTTGTCGGGGCAAGTTTCACAGTGGAAAATAGTTTCCTTTCTTATTCCCTTTTTATAGCAAACTTTGCACCTTTTTTGTGTCCTGCCCTTTCTTGCAGTGGAGGGGATTTCGTTGGGAAAATGCTGCCCTGGTACAATACGGGGGCCAGTACTAGAAGTACTGGGGCCCTCTGCCTGCTGGTTCCCAAATATTAGGCCCTTTATGACTTCCTCTTGAAAGTGCATAAATGTCCCCCTCTGGCCGGTAGAACGGAATAGCACGTAAGCGTTATACAGTGCCATCTGGATGATATACACGGCCAGCTTCTTGTACCAGATATTTGTTTTCCGCAGGGCACTGTACGGCTTCAGTACCTGATCTGAAAGATCCACTCCGCCCATGTACTTATTGTAATCTAGGATACAATTTGGTTTTGAGGTGTGGGTACTGGTACCTCGTACAGGGATGGAGGTGGTACTGTCTCCATGAATTGTTGTCAGTATAAGGACATCCCTCTTGTCCTTATATTTGACCAACAACATATTTTCGGTGCATATTCCCCTGCTTTCACCCCTTCTTAGTACTTGGGCAATGTGCGTTTTGGGGAGGCCTCTTTGGTTCTTGCGCACAGTACCGCAAGCTGCTGTACCTCTTGAACCAAGGGCCTTAAACAGGGGGATGCTGGTGTAAAAGTTATCCACATAGAGGTGATAACCCTTATCCAGGAAGGGGTGCATTAAATCCCAGACAATTTTTCCACTAACACCTACGAGGGAGGGGGGGCATTCTGGCGGTTCAATTCTTGAATCCTTCCCTTCATATACCCTAAACTTGTGGGTGTACCCTGTGGTGCTTTCACACAGCTTATACATTTTTATGCCATACCTTGCCCTCTTACTGGGAAGGTACTGGCGGAATTTAACCCTTCCTTTAAAATGTATAAGGGACTCGTCGATACTAATACATTTATCAGGGATGTATAGCTCTGCAAATTTGGCACTGAAATGATCAATGACCGGCCTGACTTTGAATAGCCTGTCAAAGGTGGGATCATCACTGGGTGGGCACTGTGCATTATCGGTGTAATGTATAAATTTATGGATTGCCTCAAAACGAGCCCGAGTCATGGCCATACGGTAAAATGGGGTGCTGTACAGAACATCTCTACTCCAATATTGCCTAATTTGTGGCTTTTTTACTATGCCCATATGAAACACCAGACCCCAAAACGTCATCATCTCTACTGCATCTACAGGGGTCCACCTAGCAAATGATGACGTGGGGTTTTGAGCAATAAACTGCTGGGCATATAAATTAGTTTGGTCCACCATTAAATTTATAAAATCATCAGAGAAAAATAATTTGAAAAAGTCAATTTCTCTGAGACCTGTGGAATCAAATTGGATTCCTGGCATGGCCAAAAACTCAGGAACCTGGGGCTCAAAATTGTCTGGTGGTGGGGTCCATACGAGATCAATTATTGGGGGGGGGGGGTCTCAGCTGCTCTACGGGGGCGTCTTTGAGGGGGTCCCTCATCACCAGAGGAGGAAGAGGAGCTTAAGACGAATCCTTCAAATTCCCCGCTTGCCTCACTGGCTGTGTCAGAGTCAGAGGCAAGCATGGCATATGCCTCCTCCACTGAATACATTCTTCTGGATGACTGGGATGACATTTGGGATGCCATTTGGGATGCCATTTTTATTTTTGTGTTACTGGTAGTGAAATGTTTCAACACGTGTATAGTGTAGGGGGGGGGGTACAAACTTTATTTCAACCCGGGGGGTATGTAGTGTGTAGTGTGTATGTAGTGCAGAAAAAAAAAATACTTTATACAAAAAAAAAAAAATTGAAGGGGTTAAAAAAAAAAAAAATTGAAGGGGTTAAAAAAAAAAAAATTGAAGGGGTTAAAAAAAAAAAAAAAAGGTCCTGCACCAAAAATTGAGCACAGATGTTGGTCAGTAACGTCCGTCACTGAACAGCGCTCAAAGGCAACAGGAATTTGATAAAAAAAAAAATAGATCAACCCTGTGCCGAAAAAGCTGATCAGTGATGTACGTCACTGATCAGCGCACAGTGGCCACAGGACACCCACAAAATCACAGTGTGTGTAAAAAAAAAATTAAAAAAAGACCCCACAGCACCCACAAAAAAAAAAAAGGTGATCAGTGATGCGACACTGATTACCAGTGAGGGGCAGCAGGTGCACAACCTTTGGTGCAACTGACAGTGCAACTGGCAGCAACTGACAGGTATATATAAAAAAAAAAAACTCTGCACCCCCAAAAAGTTGCTGATCACCTCAGATATAGTGATCAGCACAAAAGGCGGGGGCAGCAGACACAAAATTTAGCACTCTCTGTCACTATCTCTCACTATCTCTCTCTATCTCTCTATCTCTCACTCTATGACACTGCAGCAGCAGCACTGACAGTTATATATATGAAAAATAACCCCTGCACCCCCAAAAAGTTGCTGGGGGTGCACAAAAGGGGGGCAGCAGACACAAAATATAGCAGTCTCTATCACTATCTGTCACTATCTCTCTCTATCTCTCTATCTCTCACTATCTATCACTCTATGACACTGCAGCAGCAGGGCCGGATTAACAATGGGGCTGATGGAGCTACAGCTCCAGGCCCATTCTCCAAATAGGCCCATTCTGTAGCTGAGGGCCAGAGCTTTCCAACGAGCCCAGCCCCGTGTCGGTAGCCCCCCGGGAACTGGAGATACCGACAGGCAAACCTGGAACGTTTTCCCCATAGGATAACATGGGACCCGCTAATTCCGACCTCCACCCGGTTCCAGCGGCTGCCAGTTTCCCCTCCGGCATCACAGAAGCTTGAGGTTGATCTCAGTCGAACCCAAATCGCTGGGCCTTCAATCTGATACCTGGTCCATATGGGTTCATTGGTTCTAGAGATATTGCGGGTAAACCAATTTTTTTTCATTTCTGAAATGTAATTTCATGGCTGTTCATGTTGTTTGACAGATTTCTCTGGAACCAAATGGCCCAGTTTCACGGGACCAAAATCATTTGAAGCCTACATGTAAATCGGTCAGGTGGTTCCGAAGATGTAGCTGCTTGTTTAAAGGGGGACGGGGGTTGTTTTCTCTCCCCCTCACACAAAAAAATGCAGGGACTAGGCTGGTGTAAAACGGTCCAGTCATGATCTTGGGGCCATATTCCCGGGTAAATCCCTGCATTTTCTGGTGTGAAAGGGGTATTATTTCAAATAGCCGGGACATGCAGTGCTCTGAATACAGCCAGGCAGCCCCCTGCTCTCTGCCCAGCTGTCAATGGCTGTCATTACTGCCCGGCGGCGGCTATCCCCCAGTTACCGCAAGCATGTATTCCCCCTTGGCAATGAGCATGTAATCCCACATGGCAATGAGCATGGAACCCCTGGCAATAAGCATTGAACCCCTGGCAATGAACATGTTGGTAAGCAACACTTAGGTAGCATCATTTTTCATAGGCATTATGGTGTTTGGCATAATACGTAATGGAGAATATGGTGTTTGGCTTAACATGTAATGGGCATTATGGTGTAAATTTTTTATGCGCGCTTTCAGCTATTTATGAAGCATATTGTGCATTATTGCTCAATCTGTTTGGTATAATAATGTGTATTTTGGCTCAATCCATGTGGCAAAATGTGTATTTTGCCTTAATCTGTGTGGCATAACGTGAATTTTGACTCAATCTGTGTGCCATAGTGTGAATTTTGGCTCAGTCAGTGTGAATTTTGGCTCATTCCATGTGGCACAATGTGTAAGAGGCAAGTACAGTATAAGGGGGTTACTATTGTGTTGCATGATTTGTATAAGTGGTATATGGTGTGGTAAATTTAGGTAGCCACATAAAAGGTGCTCCACATAAAAGGTGCTGAAATGTTGTCTACCAAGTTTCGGCTTTCAGTATTTTTTTTTATGACTGGAATGCTGCCTCACCCCGCAAGTATCTTAGAACATTGGCATCCTGCGGGTGCACCTTTGGAGGGCACCCACCAATATATCTCCCTGCATTTTTCTTATGCCAGCCCCCTGCCTTTTCCAGGCATATATAATTAGTTGAAAGTATTTACACAAATACAGACACACCCATGAGCAGACCACCCAAACAGAACACTGGTCACGCCCCCCACATTATTAGGTGCTGGCCGCAACCCCTATTATTGTGCATAATAGGCCATTGATAATTTTTAGCTCCAGGCCCATTTAGACCTTAATCTGGCTCTGTGCAGCAGCAGCAGCAGCACTGACAGGTATATATATATATAAAAAAAACCTGCGCCCCCAAAAAGTTGCTGATCAGTTAATTTATACTGATCAGCACAAAAGGGGGGGCAGCAGTCAGTTATATAAAAAATATATAGCACAATCTGTCACTATCTCTCTATCTCTCTCTCTCTCTCTCTCTATCTCTCTCTATCTCTCTCTATCTCTCTATCTATAACTCTATTACACTGCAGCAGCACAAAATATAGCACTCTCTGTCACTAGGCCTCTCTATCTCTCTCTCTCTATCTCTCTCTCTCTAACTCGATGACACTGCAGCAGCACAACACAGCACAACACAGCACAGGATGTCACAAGATGAAGCAAGATCCCAAGCAGTGATCAGGTAAGTATTGAGCAAGGTTCTGGTCAGTATATGGCGGCAGCTGGGCACGGTGACCGCACTGCACGCTATTCCAGACCGGAATGGCGTCTGCAGTGCAGTCACCGTTAGTTTAAACCCCCCTCCATGGCTGTGATTGGTCCGTCGGTCCGACGAACCAATCACGGCCTTTGGGGGCGGGCGGGGTGAGGTGGGGTGACACCAGTGTCACCCTTACACCCCGCGGTGATTGGTGCTGTACTTTACAGCACCAATCACCTCCGATCCCGTGTCACCGGCGAACGTTATTCGCCGGTGACACAGAAAACGCTGTGAATGGCTGTTCACACTGAACAGCCAATCACAGCGATCGCCGACGGGGGGCGGCATCGCAGCCCCCCCTGGGCATGCAGGGACATGTCTGCTGTCAGGGACAGCAGACATCGTCCCTCTGTCACTGCGTCTCTAGACGCAGTGACAGTTTGAAGTCATGACGTATATATACGTCATGTGTCGGGAAGTACTTCCCGGCCATGACGTATATATACGTCAAATGTCGTGAAGGGGTTAAGCTCTTTTTTGAGAATGTGGCAAAGTCTTTTAGCGAGTGTTTCTGAGACCTTTCAGTACAGTGAATAGCTGACTAGCCCTAGCTAAGATACCGTGACGGGATGCGGCTTTCTCTCCACGTTCGGAGTCCCGTGCGGCGGCTTCCGGCTTCAGCGCTTGTACTTCCGGCAGACGTGTCTCTCGCTTCTGACGATACCCGTCATGGTATCTTAGCTAGGGCTAGTCAGCTATTCACTGTACTGAAAGGTCTCAGAAACACTCGCTAAAAGACTTTGCCACATTCTCAAAAAAGAGCTTAAACATAAAAAGCCGTTGTTTATTCTATTGGTATTGCATACTTACCTTATCTCTCCTTTCACTTTAAAACTCTTTTTTACTTGTTGCCAATTGTTTTTTTCTGTCTGTGTTTTTTATTTTGTTCATTTAATTTTATTTTTATTTATTTTTTATTTTTTTATCCACTTCTACTCCAGTTGCTCCCAGCGCTTTGATTCTATTTTTATCCTATTACCCTGCTGGCTGGTTGTGTCCGGTGCTGGTTCTTAAAATACGGGGGACCCCTAGTCACTTTGTCCCCCGTATTTTGGGAACCAGCGCCGGACCTTGAGCCTGGTGCTGGTTTCATAAAATCAAGGGGACCCCTATTTGTCGGGGACCCTGATTTTATGTCACCACATTAAATATGCGCATTTTGACTGAAAAGTGCGATTTGTAAAAGTGCGATTTGCGGCGATGTGGTGCGCGAATAAAACATGCGCATTTAGCGCACAGCATAGAATGTCACCCACAGTGTCTAGTAAGACAATCAATAGGTTGAGCCCCAATAGGTCACCAGGTTCAAAATGTTGACGTGCAATAGGTGGACAGGGTCAAAAGGTCGTCATGAAAAGGGTAGACACAAGATCGACATGAGTTTTTCACAATGTTTTTATAATTTTTCATCTACGTGGACTACAGTTGAGAACAATAAAGTGTGCCAAGGAATGCAAGGCACCTGGCCCCAAGCATGGAGAGTGAGGCATTACACGAATTGGGGTCCATGTCAACAGGTGTCGACACCGACACCAAAATTGTGAAAACTCATGTTGACATTTTGACCTGGTCGAACTATTGCATGCAGACCTTTTGGGGGCGACCTATTAAGTGTATATCTAATACTACACACCTGGGCGCTTAGCAGGTGACAGCCGAGGAATAAAAGGCCTCATTTATGCCGTGCATGCTAGCTATCACCCGTCCCGATGTACTGTACTGTGGGGGTGGGGTGGGGGGGAGGGGCTGTGCCAATGTAACTTACTGGTGGAACCATTACTTTATGTACATTGTACATTGTACAACAGCGCCAGCTGGGCAGCCTAAAGCCAAGGTCTCCTACACGCCACAAGCATCAGATCCTACATGCCAGATGTATAACCATCATTACATGCACATGGGCAGTATGATTGCTGCTGAATGCATATAACTATCGGCACTGTGTACAGATCTGAATCGGGCTGTCTGTTTCAAGTAGGCCTAATACCTGTGTCACATTTAAAGTAAACGGACTGCCCACATCAAGTGCATAAAACCGATGTGGTGTGTCCAAATTTATTTAATCCTATCAAGGGATATTGGGAGTGTGGGCAGACGGCTATATCTTTATCGGGCCACTTGTGAGCTTCTGGCAGGAACCTATGTTGCCTGGTGGAAAATCCACCTCTGCCGTGTCAGTTCTGGAGACCAAATCCATGCATGCATGGTCATTAATAATGTCTTTCGGTGATGTCAATGGGTCCTCCCGTTGACCATGCATTTCTTGACCTTCTGTAAATTGAGTTGCATGCATAAACAACAGGGAGGAGTTACAGACCCGTGGGATTGTGCATCGTTTGTAGCGTACACACTATGCAATATTTTACACAATATAGTTTAGAAGGGGTCAAATTAATTATATATATATATTTGTTAATTGTGTATGTGTGTAAGAGTGTATGTGTCTTTAAGCACCACACACACACTAGCCGATTTGCTCAGGTAGCATTATCGTTAGTGATATCACCGGGGCTCCCAGGCGAACAATATAGCGCATACTCACCGAGCGATATCCTTTAGTGATGTCACTAGCCCCTGCTGCTAGCATGCATCGCTGACACTATAGCCAACATTGTGCATGCAGCACAGGTGACGGGGGGGGGTCTTCTCATTCATATCAGTAATGATATATGGTCTAGCGCATCGGTTCTCAAACTGTGGGTCCTGACCTTCTCAGCATGGGGCCGTGACTCCATGTTGCTGACCATGAGGCTGATGTCTTTTCGAACGAGTCTGAAAAGTCTGTTTAATTGTCTGTTATTTTAGACTCCTCCAATCATGTTGTGCCTCCACAATGCTGCCGTGTATGTACTGTCTGCTGACTGCACGTGTGATGTGACGACTTTCTGCAGTAAATTGCTGGGGTCCTGTCATTAATTTTACTGTCTTATGGGGTCCCAGAGCAAAATAGTTTGAGGACCTCTGGTCTAGCGTGTATGGGGCTTTGCAGCTTGTGTGTGTACATATATGTACCCTCATAATGTAGAGTGGTAGAACCAATAAAAATAAACTTGAGCAAAACTACTGATTCAGCATTTAATTTAGTCTGTAACCACAACATTACTCTGCCATACATCCCAACATGACCCATGCCAGGAGGGACAAACTACTCTACTTCTGGACTTTCCTCTTAATGTATAATTGTCATCACCTGTGTTGAAACGCCTTTCTTATTGGTAAACCTGTTCAACACAGGTGATGGCAATCATACATTAGGAGGAAAGTCCAGGAACAGAGCATTGTGTCTCTCCTGGAGAGGGGCATGTTGGGAGGTATGCTTTTGCCCTGACTATTGTTTCTGGACCCCAATCTAATGCAATCTACATACCCCTTAGAACTTCACAGTCAATCCAGATTCTGCATTGACGATCAGAATCGGTCAATAATTTTCCAGGATACAATAGAGAAATTGCAGACAGAATCTTGGTTGCTATGGGCAACATTCCCTTTTCATTTTTAGAAACTTTTGTAATGTACCCTTAAATGTTGTTTATGCAGATTCTGGATGGACTGTGACATTCTAAGGGGTATGTAGATTTACCCCTTACATGGGACCGTCTTAAAAGCGAAGTGACTGACTTGCAAGAAAAAAATACTTACATTTCCGTTGTCTGATATAACTGAAAACTGAAGTCAAAGCCTTTATTATACCACAACTGATGGATCTGATAAGGACAGTATACTACAATGTGGTTTATGTGTGATTATATGCTGTATATGCACACTTCTGTGCTAGAAACATCTTTTGTAACTAAAGAATGTTCTGACATATTATAGGGCATACACTCGGTTAGATGTAGTCCATTTTTCTATTCAATTTTAGTCGTCCCCGTCCCCCCCTCTCGATATTAAATCAAATAGAAATATAGACTGTGCAGGCAAGACTACATAGTATAGCTCTGTACTATATAGTCTAAAGCGAATGCGTACATGGCACCATGCGATTCGATCGGGATTGAATAAAAAGTACATTGCACCGTTTGTACACTACTTTAGTGTCAAAGGGCCTTATTCTAGTTCATCCTTTGACAAAATCCTTCTTAGATGGACAAAACCATGTGCACTGCAGGTGGGGCAAATGTTACTTGTGCAGAGAGTTAGATTTGAGTGGGGGTTTTACTTCAAAGTGAGATCTATATTGCTGTGTAAAAAAAAAGGAGTCTGTATTTTCCCTGCACAGAAACAAAATAACTCACCCAAATCTAACTCTCTCTGCACATTTTACATCTGCCCTCCTGCAGTGCAGCATGGTTTTGTCCATCTAAGAAGGATTTTGTCAGAAAGAGTGAACTAGATAAGGCCCACAGTCTCACATAACCAAAACAGAATTACTCAGCATGATTAACAGATAAACAGCATGAGCTATATCATGTGATCCATGACAAACTGTAGAAAATAGTTCTGGGAAATAAAATAATCTCAAATAACCTTCAGGCAGTTCATGTGCTACATAACCTAAAGCATTTGTTTACCCGGTAACATTTACAGCCTTAAATTCTTCACAGACCCCTAAAGGTTGTGCTTTATTTAAACACGTCAACTGAAGTAATTCTTTCACATACCTGGTATAGAGATTAACCACAAGCTTCCAAAGATATTCCAAGTGCGATATACAAACAAAATATGGGAGGTACTTCCAAAGGGTGCATCCTACATGAATTGGGGGTCAGTGACCGGAGTCATCTTTGCCTCTCTGTACTACGGCTTGATGTGCTGCCGCAACTCCATGGGCCATTATTGAGCTTCAGTTGTCATTGCACACTAAAGGTCCATACACCCTGGGCGATTTTGCCCAGCGTGTATGGACAGCGATGATTGCTATCATCGCTGGGGGAGGCTCTCCGCGCATACACACTGAGTGGCTTCCACCCTGCCCGGTGCTGTCAGCGGACGGCTTTGCATAGCGCAGCGCTATGCAAAGCCATCCACAAAGCCGCTGCTGGCAAACAAGCAGATGAACGGTTTCCCCGGCGATGATGCGGGAGCGCGAATCACTGCTCACCACCGGGCCATACACATTGGGCGGCTTTGAGCTGAAAGCCGCTCAAAACACCAAGTTTGAGCGTCTTTCAGCTCAAAATCGCCCAGTGTTTATGTGACTATAAGATTCAGCTCTTCATGTGCAGAATGCTACCAGTGTGACCTACATAAAAAATGTAATGAAATGTTTTTCTACTCTGTATGCACATCTGGATTTAGACCCAATTAACATCAGGCTCTTAGGGGTAAATGTCCTGTGCTGGAAGTTCTACTGAAGATATGATGTTGCCCATAGCAACCAATCACATTGTATTATCTTACAAGGTGCTACATAAATAAGTAGAATCTGATTGGTTGCTGTGGGCAACATCCAGTCTTCATTAGAACCCCCATCTTAGTAAATTTACCCCTTCGTTTTTATTTCAGTGTTTATACCTACAGGGCTACTTTGCGGGCACCTTTGGCAACTTGTATAGTCGCCGAGGTGTTGCACAGGGGGTGGGGCTGATTAAGGCGGGCAGGGGGCATTTGCATGGGGATGCCCAGCGTTTCCGGAGCGTACCCACGAAACCGCTGGGCATCCCCATACGGATGCATCCAGGCAGCGCAAATATAAAGTCAGTCAAGACAGCAGGGGAAAAATAATTTGATGGTTGGCGGCTATCGAAGGATTTCAGCCTCGTCTACACCCTTGCGAATAGATGTTTATGCAAGACATCCATTCACCGGGCAGGCATTCGCACACCCGACAGTGTTAGTTGGCTCGCTAAGCAGCACATTTACTTAATAATAATTGAATATAACAGCAACAGGTGGCCACCTGGATAGATGAAAAAGCACAATTCATATATAAAAGCTATCAGGCTCGGACTGGCCCAGTGGGCCCTGCTGATTTTTGACCCCACCCACTTGTTGAGGTGGACGGGGTCTGACGGAAACCTTTATCCCCGGTCCCCCGCTGGGCGTGTGGAGCACGCTGAGCCGCTGCCAGAAGCTCGAGTGGGTGGGGGAGGCAGTGGAAAGGCCGGAGTGGGGGAGCTGGGAGGAGCCCAGACCAGCGGCTGCAGGATGACGGGACGGCTGACGTTATGATGCCCGCTGCGCCATGATGTCACACACCGGACCTGCCCACATAGTGATGTCATATGTCAGACATGCCCCCGGTGGGCCCCTGCCCTTCCAGTCCGACGCTGAAAGCTATTAGAGCTTTCTAATAAAAAATAGTTTCTATTTATAAAAAATTCTACTAGCAACTAAGTTGAATCTGTGTAGCGCAGTACCAGTACCATCAGTATGTCCTCTTTTTATACCATTAAGATCAAGAGATGTGTAATTGTACAGGTGTGTGATCACAGACACAACTAGGAGTCTGCTGCTTTTTATTCTTAATATTTGCTAATATACATTTATATAGATTTTTATACATGTACCATCTACCAAGGGAGCAATTAAGCACCTGATTTGAGAATATTGTGGCCTAGATCATATTACAACATGACCTTGTCTCTATTTTATATGTGTGTTTCAACTCTGTCGGGTAAGTGGCTGATGTACCCTTCACATTCTGCTAACAAAAAAAGGCTTTGTATTTACTGTAAACTGGAGCTAGATAATATGGCAGTGTGCTAGGGGTGAGGGGGAAGAATTGCCTTTGCAACAGTGCAGAAACTCCGCCAACAGCAGCTGAACCTGCCCCTCCCCCATCTCACTTTGAATGCGTACAAACATCTAGTAGTTCATATGGTGCTACAAACAGAAACGCTGTCTGGTGGCACCTAATTTAACTGACCACTTTTTTTTTTTTTTTTCCTTTAGGGAGCCCGAGGTGTGCTCCCACCACCACCAGTGACGTGACTAAACGCGTGCACAGGGGGCAGCCGTACAGAACTTGTGGCCCTCTCCCAAAGGAGAAAGGCCCCATGGTTCCCCTAACCCCCCTCAACCATAAGGCCGAGGAAGGGAAAAAAGGGATCGGTGGGTCCTCTTCGCCGAAGCTCAGAGGGACCCGCGTTTCCTCCACCCCCGGAAGGGTTTCGGACGGTGGGTCCTCCGCACCCGAAGGTTTGGAGGGACCCGCTTAGGCTTCCCTCCGCCTTGCGGCTCGGGGTTGCCCTCGAGGGAACCGGGACTCTCCCCAAAAGGTGAAGAGTCCCAGTCACGTTTGGGGAACGGAAGGCCCGTTAGGGACAGCCGCACTACCCAAATGAAAAAACGTGACAAACTAACGAAAAACGTGGAGTGCAAAACGTGCAAATCATAAAAAGAAAAGAATAAGGCCCTAGCCAAAAGGCCGGGGGGGGGGGTGTGAAAAATTGTCCTACCCCATCCAAAAGGACAGGGTAAGGACGTGAAGCGCTAACCTAAAGGGAAGTGCGCAGTGCAAGTGCCATTCGTGCAAGGTGACTTGGGATCACCCGTGCATGTCCGGCACCCCCGAGTTTCCCCGGGGGCACAGTGCAGCCTCGGACTCCAGGCAGCCAGCCAGTCAGCGTCCGACCAAGTGTTTCTCCGTCTCACCAGCAGGCATTTTCCAGCCCCCGGCATGGGAATGGGTACTCCACTGGGCTTTTCGAAAGACTCCCTTAGGGGCTGCACCCCCCTCGGAAGAGCAATCTACTCAGTCCCAGTGTTTCTCCGCTCCCAGGGTTAAGATACTAGGCTGAGCTTTTCGCTGTGCCCAGGTTGGATCCTTCCCAACCTGGACCAATCTACTCGGTCTCAGCTTTTCTCCGCTCCCTGGGAATGGATACTAGACTGAGCCTTTCGCTGTCTCATCCTTCGGGGGCTACGAACCCCGTCAAGAGAGTCAAACTACTAAGCCCAGTGTTTCTCCCCCCTCCTACCAGTGGGTTTACGGAGCCTCGTAAACCCACTGACCACTATGCTACCCAATTACGCCTCTTATTTTATTCTACCAGATATTCAATATTAAGCACTAAAAACGGATCCCATAGCCACAGTGGACTTAAGCAGCAGATTTATAAACATAATTGTTATGCTCAAAGGGTCCTTTAGGGAACCTCCATCTTCTAATCATGGAACAGTTGTCCCTGTATAATAGGCATGTCCAAAATGGGGCCCTCCAGCTGTTTTGAAGCTACACATCCCAGCATGCCTTCGCATTCCCTAATAGCAAACACTTTGGCAAGGCATGATGGGACTGGTAGTTTCACAACAGCTGGAGGGCCATAGTTTGGACATGCCTGCTGTATACAATCTGGACTAAACTGCATCAATTTAATGGAAAAAAAAAACAATGAAACTAATGAAATCCCTTCAGCTACCTTCTCGGGAACAAAAAATTATATATGTATATGTGCCCAGTCACCCCAGTACACAATTTGGGTACCACCGACTTAATCTATGGTTATATAGTTTTATGCTATGAGAATGCTATCCCAAGGAACATGCAACAAAGTAAAGCTACAGAACATTGTGTTTATTTTATAAAAAATAAAGTATCTGTTGAGGCAAAGAACATATATATATATACATATATATATATATATATATATATATATATATATATATATATATATATATATATATATATATATATATATATATATATATATATAAATACACTCGAGTTACATCACTCGCAATGTACACGTTTAGGTGTCAGTTGCCGGTGTCATGAAAGAAAGGTGCGAACTGTGCCTTTAATTATGCCTCTGCAAATCGGGCATTTCCGAAGGGATGGCGCACAATCCTTACAGACTACCAAATGGCCGCAGGGGATGAACACAATTGACACTTCTTGATCCATACAAATTTTACAGGTCCGCTCTTCCTGCAACCTCCTCAATTGCTCTTCCATTGGTAAATCTAGGGTAAACCAGAGATCACTTAGCACAGAAATTAAGAACTGTATAAAACCAAAACATTTCATCTAATATAGCACAGGTTGAGTATCCCTTATCCAAAATGCTCAGGACCAGAAGAATTTTGGATATTTCAGAATATTTTTATATTTCCAGGAGGTATCTTGCATTTATGTTGTATAAACACATGAAATAGACACAGATAAACTTTGTTTCATGTTTTGATACCTTGTTTTATAAACAAACTCTGTGTCCTATCTTATGGTGTGTACACACGGTCAGATGTGCCGTGCAATGCTATTCCCGATGCGTTTAGATCGCATTGCATCGTACGGCATGCATGTGATGGAATACAATTTTGAGTATATAGTGCAGATCTGTATGGTTTGTATGGTTTCCGGACTAATCTGGATAACAGGTATTTGGATAAGGGATACTCAACCTGTACAATAAAACAGCTAAATATTTCTAAAAGCCTTTTAGGTAACGGTCTCACATTTACCTACTCTGTGTACTAAAATAGGTGGGTGGGTGTGTTTTTATGGGGGTAAATTGTTAACAAACAGATGGCCTGCCAAGCCATAAGTTTCCATACAACATTACTACATAGACCACCAATATGTTCCATCACTTTGAGGTGTTTGGGTTTAGCATTGCTATAGATGTTTTAGAAGTGTGGGCCTTTAAAAAAAAAGGACGACAACACTTTAAGGAATCAAGCCAAAATGCAAACATTGTAATACATAGAAAGCAAATATATTCACCTGAATAATTATCTGCTGTTGGACACGTCAGTGACTGTTCCACTAAAACAAGAAAAAAAAAAAACCACGTTAGATTAAAAAAAATAATAATAATTTGTAGAATACAATGGTCACAGGGGGCCAATACATTTTTTTTATGCATGACCAATCTCCAAGAGTTAGGTGGCACAAGTCCCTGCATGCATACCTGCAATGCCAGATTTAGTCATTTTGACCAAAGTGCTGGGCACGATGTGAGAAGTGCCATTTGGATGCCCAGGCAGAACAAAAGGGGACTAAAAGCAGAAATGCGGGCATCGGTTGGCACCCGACGCTGACCACTGCCAGTACAAACATTTGAATTTGCCTTTTTTGCGACTATACGGCCCACATTTTAAATGCAGATGGGATATTAATATTAAAAGAAATGACAAGCGCAGATCTGCAAATCAAATCTGAATTTGAAGCGGTTTATTAAAGCAGTGGTTCCCAATCCTGGTCCTCAAGTACCCCAACAGTGCATGATTTCCAGGTCTCCACACAGAATCACAAGTGTGATAATTAGCTCTCCCTGTGGATCTTTTAAAAATGTGCCTGAATAATCTGAGCACCTGCCGGGTGACCTGGAAAACGTGCACTGTTGGGGTTACTTGAGGACCAGGGTTGGGAACCACTGTATTAAAAGGGATACTTAACCCTTTTTCTAGAAGACAAATACTTACACAGAAAACAGCGCTTTTCGGATTCAATCCAATTAGTAATTTATTCACAAAATAAAAAAATGTGAATTACTGATTATATCAAATCTGAAAAGCGCTGTTTTCTGTGTAAGTATTTGGGATATTAATATTGCCTATATTCGTAATGTGAACATTTTAATGCAAATTTAGGAAGAATACCTAATTTAACTGCTCACATAGGAGGCCATACATGGACAGAGACACTGCACATGCCATGGAGCCGGTGCAAAGATCGATAAAGCAACCAATGGTGACACCCAAGGACGTACCAGTTAGTACTACCAAGTACAGTATATGACCATGGAAAGTGGACGCCTGCTTTGTGGCTGCATTTCTTAAATTCATAGACTGGCAAGAACCAGTCTGTGTCCATCTCTGAATCAGGCCCCAAAGCTCACCATTTACACATATATTATTAAACTAGGTGATTCATCGCGCCCTACGGGCGCTCTTCACACCGTCGTAAGGGGCTGCGCCCCCTTAATTTGTGAACATTTGTATATGAGAAAGATGGTTAGAATTGTATGAAAGATGGCCTGTATTGCAACTTAAGTTATAAGTGAACTGTGTTAAATAGAGAGCATATGATGTGGAAGGGGGTGTGTATTGTTTTGTTTAATTAAAAAGCGGTTACAGAGTAAGATGTACATTGATAGTGTGGATGGTACAGTGACATTTGTGGGTGTGGGGGGGGGGTTGTGTGTGCATGTTCTTTAGGTGTGTGTGTGTGCAATAGTATAGTAGGGTGTTTTTGAGTCAGCGGCTCCCCACTGGCGGAGGTCACGACACAGGAAAACAGGAGGCTGGGTAGTGATAGGGGTGTGTGGACATAAGGGGGACTAAAGAGGAGGGTGGGAGATACTGTGCAGCTTCTGCCAGTGGGTGAGGGTCCAGTGTGGCAGTACAGGAGTACAGGATGGTGGCCCTGAGTCAGTGTCTCCTCCTACTGGGTGGGAGTTAGGGTACATGAGAGCAGGAGGCTGGGCTATGAGGCATGATAGGGGCATGTGGGCAAAACAAAGTCAGCGACTCCCCAGTGGTGGAAGTTACGGTTAAGGAGAGCAGGAAGCTGGGTAGTGATAGGGGTGTGTGAGTATACGGGGGACTAAAGAGGGGCTTAGGGGTGCCGTGAATTGTGGGAGGGGCGTGGGGGGTGCCGTGAATCAAGGGAGGGAGGGGGCGCAGGTGTCCGCGGATCGCGGGAGAGGGCGGGGGTCCGCAAAGCGTGGGAGGGGGCGTGAATTGCGGGTGGGGGGAGTTGCGAATTGTGGGAGGGGGGTGTGTGCGGGGGGTGACGTGAATCGTGGGGGGGGGGTGCGCGGGGGGTCCATGAATTGCGGGAGGGGGGGGGGGCACGGGGCGCGATAAATCACCTAGTTGGTTATATATTCTTGTAGAAGGATGGTAGGATGTTGCGGTCATTCAGAATGCATTTACATAAACAGTAATAGTAGCAGTAAAAGATCTGACTTAAAACACCTACAGTAAAACAGAACAGGTGTTATATATTATACAAAGAATTGGTTGATGATGTGTAGGTTGACGTGCACATAATTGTCACTGTAAAAAAATTGCTCCAAGAAAAAATCAACACAGAAAGGTCAACACATGTAAATGTTGACATAAGTGTGGCACTTCATTGGTGTCCATGTCGACACATGAGAATGAATATGAAAACATTCAAAAAAGAAAAATAAATCTTCAAAAACTCATGTCAACCTTTTTCATTGTCGACCATAGCCGTGTCAGTGTTTTGCATGTGCCATTTAATCCTGGGGTTGCCGTGAATCGCGAGCGGGGGTGGGGGGGGGGGGGGAGAGGAGGTGAGGTGTGTCCGCGAATCACGGGAGGAGGGGTCGTGGGTGGATGCCGTGAATTGCGGGAGGGGGGGGTCGCGGGGGGGTGTGGGTGCCGCGAATCGTAGGAGGGGGGGACGCGGGGGGTTGCAGTGAATCGTGGGAGGGTGGGTCGCAGGGGCGGGGGGTACCGCGAGGAAGGGGGGGCCTAGGGGGTTGGCACAAATCGTGGGAGGGGGGGTCGCGGGGTGCCACGAATCGCAGGAGGGGGTGTGTCACGGGGGTGGGGCCGCAAATCGCGGGAGTCACCGCGAATTGGGGGGGGTGTGCTGTAAATCGCGGGAGGGGGGTCGCCGGGGGGTGCCGCGAATCGCCACAAGAAAAAATCAACACAGAAAGGTCAACACATGTAAATGTTGACATAAGTGTGGCACTTCATTGGTGTCCATGTCGACACATGAGAATGAATATGAAAACATTGAAAAAGTGAAAAATAAATCTTCAAAAACTCATGTCAACCTTTTTCATTGTCGACCATAGCCATGTCAGTGTTTTGCATGTGCCATTTAATCGTGGGGTTGCCGTGAATGGGGGGGGGGGGGGGGGGGGGGGGAGGGACACATTGCTCTGTTTCTGGACTTTCTTCTTAATTTATGGATTACCATCACCTGTGCTTAAACACCTTTCTTATCAATTACCCTGTTTAAAACAGGTGACGACAATCATAAATTAAGATGGAAGTCCACAAACAGAGCATTCTGTCCCTCCTGGAGAGGGTCATGTTGGGAGGTATGGAGGTGTGGGGCGCTCACCTGGTGTGTCTGGTGAGTAGCTGTGTCTTTGCTGTGTAACATGGAGAGGCAGACCCTGGCAGTCTGGCACTGTGGGCTCTCTGGGCTGGTTCTCCGTCGTGTGAGTCAGTCATGTGAGTCAGTCATGTGAGTCAGAGGCTCCACCCAGCGTTACAGCTTCAGGCACACTTTGAGTGACAGATGTAGCCAAATATATAAGAGATTGGTTCTAAGTACTGTATATTAGCATAATTTGCTTAGTACATCACCAGTATAAAACATTTTCCTTTTTTTGGAACCAAATACAATTATACAGAGGAAAGCCCTTTTGGAAACGTACACAATAATTCTCTGTGTAAAGCCGTCTCATGCGTCTGAAGACTATTTACGAAAGCTTCTACTGCACTTCTTCCTTTCATTAAAATGATGTCAATCAGTTCTTGGGTTTGTAATACTGCTGAAGCTTTGTGTTTTATGGTCTCAAACTCCGAAGAGTTTATGATCATGGAGGAGAGCAGGTCATCCATAATCACAGAGCTCTTGGTCATGGTTTGTGATAATACAAATCGACTTCTCCGGATTACATTCATTTCATCTGAAAAGATAGAGAGCGTACAGAATTACATCCAGCTAGATCATATAGTTCGCAGTCCAATGCAGCTTCCAGTGGCATCTTAGAACTTCTGTTTCAAACTGTACTCAAGAACAATCCAAGAAGCTCTACAGTGACCATAGAACCCTGAAAAGTGGCTCCTACACGTTCAATACTGATGACAATTGTTAAAAAAAAAAGTTACAGTTCAAGATGCTAAAAAATATAGTTATAGTAACAGATCTAACTTCGGAAGAAGTCTACGCAATTCCGAAGAACTCAACTACTTATGCTAGCTATAGGAAGACAAACACTACTAGACATGGAGTGTTTCAATATCCATTATCGTTCACTTTACCTCTAATAACTACATAGGACTTAGCATCCTCCCATGAGTAAATGGGAAAAATGGACTACAAATAAGGGATTATTTAAATCTGCTGCTCCCCTGGTGGCCTGACCACACACAAAGACAAGTACTGAGCAAGATTTGGGTCAATGAAGATATGAAAAAGGCGAGATCTAATGAACCCAGAGACAGCCGCACGGAAATGTCTGCCGAACGAGGACATTTTTTTTAAAGAAGCAATCATTTACAAAGGCATAGTTTCTCTTTAAAGTAATTGCCCCTTTAAATAAAAAAAAAATTGCAAGTTTGGCTGGCATCCCTCACGCCAGCCGAACAATGACTTTATCATATCCTGCCCAGAGTGTGCCCTTGTTCCTTTCCTTTGTGAGATTACAGAGTTTACAGTTATTTTATCATATATTAAAGATGTTTTTTGTACATTCTTAGCAAAAGAACTGAGATGAACCTTATTCATTTCATACGTAAATAGTACTTTGTTGGTTGCCTTACATTGGAGTTAGGAAGAAGAGAAAGCACTCTTTTTTTGGGAGGCACACTTAATAAAACGTAACGTTTATTGGTTTCATAGATAAAAAAAAAAAAAAAAAAAAAAAAAGATATTTGGTTTATTCTCAATAACACAGACATGACGACAAGACACACACAAAGCATACCTTTGAATGATCTATATTTAATCACTTAGATGTTCAGTTTGTTATAGACTTTGGCCCTTATTCAGATCTGATCGCAGTACAAATTTGTTCTCAAAATGAGCAAAATCATATGCAGTGCAGGTGGGGCAGATGTAACATGTGCAGAGAGTTATCTTTGGGTGGGGTGTGTTAAAACGGAAATCTAAATTGCAGTGTAAAAATAATGCAGACAGTATTTGCCCAGCACAGAAACCAAATAACTCACAAATCTAACTCTCTCTATACATGTTACATCTAACTCTCTCTATACATGTTACATCTACCCCACCTGCAATGCACATGGTTTTGCCCATTTTGAGAACAAAATTTGTACAGCGACCAGATCTGAATAAGGGCCTTTGTCTAGAATTGTAAAGATACAGAGACTGTGTGACAGTAATTTTACACTGTGGTAATCCACACTAAGGTGTGTGTGGTAATCTGCGAATAGGTGTGTGAGATCTATGTTGGGTAAATTCCCTCTGATACTTTGGGCCTTATTTTGGTTCATTCTTTCTGACAAAATCCTTCTTAGATGGGCAAAACCATGTGCACTGCAGGTGGGGCAGATGTAACATGTGCAGAGAGAATTAGATTTGGGTGGGGTTTTACTTCAAAGTGAGATCTATATTGCAGTGTAAAAATAAAGCAGTCAGTATTTTCCCTGCACAGAAACAAAATAACTCACCCAAATCTAATTCTCTCTGCACATGTTACATCTGCCCCCCTGCAGTGCACATGGTTTTGTCCATCTAAGAAGGATTTTGTCAGAAAGAATGAACCAAAATAAGGCCCTTAATCTCTAATGATTAGTTTGTAAGAGATTAGTTTGCAGATTTCACATATATTAGGTCATAAAATCTGTTTTACAGTACGGTTATAAAATATACCAGAAAGAAGGGTAAGCATTGTGCACAACTCCTAAAAAACATTGCCTATAGAGGACAGAATGGACTCCTAGTATAAACCTAACTGCAAAAAGATCTAAGACATTTTTGAAACAAAAGCCAATTACACAACCCACAGACTCCATCTTTTGAAATTTTGAAGAAAAGTTCTCAAACCCCCTTTTTTTTTTAAAGCTATGGGTTCTTTTTAATAGCAAAAGTTAAACATGTGTTCAAACATAAGATTTGGCAACTAAAGGCCCATACACACTGGGCGAATTTTAGCTGAAAGTCGCTCAAAACAGCAGGTTTGAGCGGCTTTCAGCTCAAAGCCGCCCAGTGTGTATGGTCCGGCAATGAGCAATGAGCGCTGCTGCGCGCTCCCGCAACATCGCTGGGAAAGCCGCTCATCTGCTGGTTATACCAGCAGATGAGCGGCTTTCAGGACGGCTTTGCATAGCGCTATGTATCGCCGTCCTCTCCCCTCCGTCGGCACCGAGCAGGGGGAAAGCCGCTCAGTGTGTATGCACCGAGCGGCTTTCCACCCAGTGATGATTGTCATCATCGCTGTCCATACACGCTGGGCATAGTCGCCCAGTGTGTATGGACCTTAAGATCTACAAGTAAGCATCATTAAAGCAAGCCTGTCACCCATTCAGTGTGAAGGGAGTCATTTTGATGGGCAAAATTATATTCAGCATTTCAATTCATTACTGATCAGTAACACCATCAGTCATAGTACCTGATGAATTCTGATCCGACTGTCTGTCTTTCTCGTCTTCGGTTTGTAACTTCTGTGCGCACACTAGATCGTTTAAGAGGTCCTCAATTTCCTTGTAGTTTTCTCCAGATGTCAATATTTTACTCATTACAGTTTCTTTAACGAATCTGCGATTAAAGCCCATCACAAGCACATTCTGAACCACGGGGGTGTTCATGTAGACCTCATCATCCTGGCTGTTCTCATTGCCCAAGCGGATAACTGAAGTAATAAAGAAACATACATTATAATACAGACATTTTTCTATAAATGCCGCACATCGGGATCGAATTACCATTGAGTGCGGTTTCAAACCATTTCCTGTCCTTTCAATATTTTTTTTTATAAGCAAAATCAAATAGAATAATAGACCAAATCGAACAGTTTACGTGCAGGGAATTACAAACAAGTTTTTCTATAGTTCAGAACTAAAGAGCAACAAAAATTTACAATTCTAAGTAAATACTCAAATACTTATTTGAGTATTTACTTATACAGATGTGGCAACCCGGCTTGTTGGCTGAGTGAGGTGCTTCAGCACATATAGCGGTGCACACGCCGATGCCATGTGCTGAGCGAGGCCAGCACACGGGGGTCTAGGGAAAGGCAGCCTGCAGGCAATAGACTGCCACAGGGAATATACACGGACAAATCAGTGCTCCATTTCTAAGCGATCTAGTCCGATCGCTTAGAAAAGGGTCTGGAATCGCCCCATGTGTATGCCCCTTAAGGCTAAACACATTTTTTTGGATAGTGATTCCAAAATAAAGTGTATATTATGGTTAAAGTTCTAATACAAGCAATGCAAGCAAGCTAAAGAATGCAGTGGGAACAGGTATATGGTAAATATCACACAAACTAGAACAAGGGTGGAGATTATGTGGGTAGCAAACACCCATGCTGCTTAGTCAGTGCCGATTGCTCAGCTAACACAACCACCTAAATGACTAACGGAAAGGTACTTACTGGGTGGGTACTGGGCTTCGCTGGTTTGCATTTCTGAAGTTGACAGCAACTGGAAAGAAAATTAAATAAAGCTAACTTAAAAAGGATTTGTTTTTTTTATTGACAAATACTTCTTGGTATGCAATGAGTAGGGTTACTAATGCTGGGTACACACAGTGAGATTTGACATTAGATTTTGACTATATAGCCAAAATCGCATGCAGATCACACAGATTTTTTACCTTGCGATCCCAATGCGCGCTCCCATGACAGCACAAATCGAAACCCAAATAGACAGGGCAGCATTGACTATATAATGCAAATCTAAAGCAGATTGTATGTAAAAAAAAAAACAGAGATAGCAAAGGTTGCATAGCACTCGAAAAGCAAGGAAATCTCACTGTGTGTACACACCATTAGTGATGGAAAATAATCAATAAGCCAAATCTTTGAAAATACTAGATCGCTAATCAATGTTACGATCGTATTGGCCACCAATTAACACCAAAAAGTACCTACATACATTTTTTTTTAAAGATTTGAGTGTCAAATAATGTTCAGTCTCACCTGATCTAGAAGATGCGGATATCGTTCTTGAATATCATGGACAAAACTTTGACCTTTGACCTGCACTAAGTAATCACACCTGAATGAAAGACCAAAATTATGAGCATGCTGCGCTTCACATTCCATGGGGTAAATGCAGTATGACGCGAGAAGCAAGTGGCTTGGAAATTTGGCTAAGAATGGATGCATTTTTAAAGTGGAAATATTTGACACGGCAAAACCAGGTTGGTAAATGATTGCGGCTTTAAAAATATGCAATTTTTTGAGGGACAAACTCACATCTCGGGCTTCTTTACATTTACCCCTATAAAACAGGTCAAACTTACATTAGACACGCACCCAGCAGAGAGATGCAAGTTATGCTGGATAAACACCTGCACAATCATCCTGCAGGTTAGTGCTCTCGATCAACTGACACTGTGTCCCTCAGAATATAAGGCAAATGAACCATTACGTATAAGGGCTCAACTCCACCACTCATTCACACATCTCATATTTACTTGTGACAAGCACCTTGCCATCCACCTCCCACCTAAAGAATGTATCCTGCATCCCACTACCCCACCCAATGATATTCCCAACAGCCATAAATTTACTTTCTCACAGCTTATCTTACTCCCAACTCCCCTACCACTAAGTGGTCAATCCTATTTGGTGCGGATGTTCGCAAGTGCGATTAATCACGGCACTAGGCACTATTTACGGCAGGTTGAATTCACTTAAAATCGATCACATCTCCATAGGGATGCAAGAAATTTTTAGTGAATTCGGCCCGAATCGTGTACCATTGCCAGTGTTTAAACACATGAAAACAGCACCTCGCACCCCTCGGACCTAATAGGATCGACCCCAAAGAACCTGAATGGAGAAAATCAGAATAAAAAGCAAAGAGCACATTTACTCCTGGAACACACCAAGCTGCAACACAAAGGGTACAAATGCATTTTGCACGCAGGAAAACTATTGGCTGTAGCGAAGCAATATTGGTCAGCTTTGTTTTACACTGACATTCAGAACGAAGCTAGGACACACACTTTTGAAACTAGAAATGACTCTGCACATTTTAGAAATGCCCCGCCTGCAGTACAACATGGTTTTGCAAAAGAGGAAATTTCTATTTCGTTTGCTCTCAAATTGAATTAGGCCCTCGTAGAGTAGTAAGTAACAGTAAGTTAAATATGGAGGAAAAAGTGGCATTTCAACTTCCCTCCATATCTTCATGATGAAGCACAGCCATGAGGAGGACTGGGGGCTTGCGCATATAATAATGCTGTCAAAGCAAGTCTTTGAATAAATAGTTGACAAACAATTATACACACAACCATGGCAATTTAAGGAATCAATATGCAACGCATACCTTGGGAACCACTTGGCATGTTCAACCCATGGATCATCTCCAGATTCCCAGCATCTCAAACCACCATCGCAACAGAAGCACTTCACATCGTCATTTCTCCCTATAACAAAGCCCAGTTTAAAAAGGAAGTTTGTTTAAGCACTTAAAGGTTGTCGTTGGATTTTAATAAAGATATCCATTCTACACATGTGCAGTGTAGTGGTCTGCGAACCGCAACATCGCTGGCAGAATCGCACCCCATGAAGGCAGTAAGTGCAAGGGGTGGATTTTAGTGCCCCCTCCCGAGTACTACTTGGCTGATGTCAATTAAAGAAATTTAGGTGATAGGGGTTATTAAGATCAGTCATTGATTTTTTTTTGGGGGGGGGGGGGGGGGGAGGCACAATAATAACATATGTAAAATTGGGACCTTTTGCATGGAGGATCCTTTTACCACTGGCTAGGTAATGCCAATAGAGAGCAATTACCACGGGGGGCAGAAGGCAATTTTACAAATGGAGCCTATGGATTTTTAAAAATCGACAAGGGCCATTAGGTAAAACAAAAAGGGTAATTACCTATAAACAGTACTTACCAACATAGTAAAAACCAGCTTCTGACAGTTTTTTGGGCGTCACCGGTATCCTTAGTGGCCAGTTTAGGAAGGTTTTCAGCCGGGCAGAGGTGGACTGCATGCTGATGTTAGAAACACTGGACCGCAGGGACGGCTTGGCTGCACCACTCACAAACGGGCAATTTGGAAAGTGCTTACGGTGCTCAGACATGGCATTATCGTTAGGCTCCCAGTTATTTAACTTTCCATCACAAGCGAAACAAGCAACTTTATCTCCAGGACCTAGGTAGTAGAATCCGGCTTTAGCAAGTTGAGATGAAGGGAGAAAGGTTAGAGGCCAGTTTGTGAAAGTGTTGAGTCTAGCCTCTTCGGTGTACATATAAGAGGCATTGTCAGCGCCCGTTAGGGGAGACAGATCCTCAACCCCCCTTGCTGTAACGGAGTCGTGGGGGATGCTTGTGTATGATCCACTATGGAACTGGAATTCCTCTTCCGAAGAGACTGAATTGGTCTGACAGCTTATAGATGTAGGAGGGGAAAAGGCAGAATACAAGGAGGCTCCGAGGTTTAGAGAAGCAGCGTTCTGAATGAAACTGCAGCTTGGATAAAGCTTTTTATGTTTTTCAATTGCGTTGTCCCCCTTCTTCCAGTTATCCAGCATTAGGCCGCAGCTGAAGCATTTCACCCGGTCGTTTGGCCCAATGTAGTAAAACCCAGCTTTGGCAAGACTACGCTCCGAGACTGGTGCATTAAGAGGAAACTTAGAAAAAGTGGAGATTCTGTACAGTTCATTTGAGTATTCAAAGGTGATAACATCCAGATTTGGACTAGATTTCAGCAGCTTCGCCAAATAAACGCTGCTGTTCAAACACTCCATAATGTATTAAGAGTCAAGAGGAAAAAAAAAAAGGTCAGGGAAGTCTTACTATAGGAGGTAGTTCTGTAGGTACTTGTTTCCTAGCACGGCGCCACCGATTTTAATTGTATGAAATTGGGTCGATCACATCGCATGCGACCAAATGGCATGCAATGCGATCGACACGATTTTTACATTGGCCCCAATGTTAAATGCAACCCAGACCCCATTTTTCATTGTATGCCCCCCCATTGTTAACGCCACGATCAACGTCAACCCGAAGCGTGGCGAGCGCAGCGAGCCCACGAGGGTCGGCGGTACGCGTCCTCCGACCTTTTCATACCCCAACTATCCACGTCGGCGTGGAGTTGATTCTATATAGTGTGGCGAGTGTAGCGAGCCACCTAGCCCGAAGCGCGGCGAGCCCCGCGAGGGGACACGTATGACTTCAGACGTATTACGCGGCCGCTCGCCGCGCTTCAGGCTCGGTGGCTCGCCACACTGTATAAAATCAACTCCACGCTGACGTGGATAGTAGGGGTATGAAAAGGTCGGAGGACGCGTACCGCTGCGCTCGCCACGCTTCGGGTTGACGTTGATCGTGGCGTTGCATTAACAATGGGGGGGCATTTGACATAATTAACCATCAGGGTGGGTTTACAATTAAAAATCGGGTCTGGGGGGCATTTAACATTGAGTCCAATGTAAAAATCGGGTCGGTCGCATCGCATGCCATTATAATGGAATGCGATGCGACCGATTTTCAAAGTGCGTTAAAAACTTGTTTAAAGCCCGAAAATCAGGTCGGTCGGGTCCCATGCTAGGAAACAAGTACCGTTCTGTATGTACTCTTTTACTCAAGCCTGCTCTAGAAATAGAGGACCGACATGAAAATCACTGTATCTGCAACACACAAACCAGTAAAGTTTCTGCAAACCATACCACAAGTTAAAAAAAAAATAGTGCATTTTTATCATGCAATGTAAAGTGATCAGCTGGGTGCACACCATACAATAACAGTGGTACAGCGTGATGAACGAACTAGCGCTAAAAACACTGAGTGGTATTGTTCAGCAACGTCACCAGGCCCCCCACTGCACATGCAGTACGGTCAGGTTTGACTGCATGTTCAACTGACAGGGGGGGAGGGGTCGTTAATGACCTGTGAAAGCGTGCATCGCTAACGATACAGTGGGTACACACTAAGGCATGGTTTAACAGATCGAAAAGAAAATGGTGTACAAGGTGTGGCTGTTAAATAATGGATGCTATAATTTACGCTTAATTATATTAATTATATTTTCACTCCGTTCCACTTCTACGTAAGTCCCTTCTGCATTGACACACCGCTGCATTCTTATTTTCCATTGGTCAAAGCAGTGCTGAAGTTCATTATCTGTCAGCTGTCTCAACAGCTCCGTAGTTTTCTTCTTTAGCTCAGTAACTGATGCAAAACGGGTTCCCTTGAGTACAGATTTGATTTTAGGGAAAAGAAAGAAGTCACACGGTGCTAAGTCTGGCGAGAACGGAGGGTGTTCTAGCACTGCAATCTGTTTCTCGGCCAAAAACTGCTTTACAGAGAGAGCTGTGTGGGCTGGGGCGTTGTCCTGATGGAGTATGAAACCATTTTTCCACAACTCCGGCCTCTCTCTTTGGATTCTTTCTAGCAAAGTTTCTAGAACATTTTTGTAGAAATGTGGATTCACTGTTGCTCCTTCTGGTACCCACTCTTCCAAAATAACACCCTTGATATCAAAGAAAACAATTAACTTGATTTCGAATTTAGCTGTTCGTGATTTCTTTACACTCTGGGAAATCCCATCATCACCAAGAATTGTCCCATGTGCTGTCTCCGGATCGCACTGGAAGATCCGTGCTTCATCGCAGGTAATAATTTTATCTAAAAAATGCAAATCCACTTGAATTTGTTCCAAAATGTCTGCACAAATTCGCTTTCGATTTTCCTTCTGTTCGAAAGTGAGAAGCCTTGGAACCATCTTAGTACAAACTTTTCTCAGGTCAAGATCTTCATGCAAAACTTGCCTAACAGTTTCTTTGCCCATGTTTACCATTTCTGCTATTGTTCGGATGCTGAGTCGACGGTCGTTTCGAACAATATTCTCAATTTTCTTTACATTTTCATTGGTTTTTGACGTGCAAGGCCTTCCAGGACGTTCATCGTCTTCGACATCCTCACGACCGTCACTAAATCTTTTGTGCCACTCAAATACACGTGCACGTGAGATACAATTTGCTCCATAAGCTTCGGTTAACAGGCGGAAAGATTCTGTGGGCGTTTTCTTTAATTTAACTAAAAATTTTAAGTTGACACGTTGCTCTACTTTTGAGCTAAGCATTTTTTATGAAGTGTTCGCAGGAAAAACACAACTTCTTGAAATTCTGTAGGACCGCAGTCTGTTCAAGGGTAGTGAAACCTGCAAATCCATTTTAGGATTGTCCATAGTCAATGTTCCCTTTTAAATCACGCAGAATGGTTTAATTATTACAATAAGCAGTTTCATTATTTAATAGCCACACCATGTACATAAATAAAAGTACAGCACATAACTACCTCCCAGAGTAAGACTTCCCCCACCTCTGATGGGTGTTTAGCCTTCCATAACAAAATGCTCAAACAGGGGCAAAAAAAAAAAACACTTTTGGTGACAGATGTCTAGAAATGGACTTGCAGAACTCAGAACCTAAAACAGAGAAGAAAAAAAATAAAATGCACAATAAATATGGTTGGTCATAACAAAAAAAATAGCCAAAATTGCATTGTGTGTACACAGAATTTGATGCAGTCACAACTCTGCTCCTTTTTGAGAACTTACTTTTACATGCCTAGGGTCTTCTCATGCTTCAGGAGGTTAATTAGGGTGACAGTAAAAATGTCGACCACTATTGGTCGAGAGGCATAAGGTGGACACATCAAACGGAAGGCCCAGAGCTGTAGCTAAATTATAGTTATCTATATAATAAGTTGAAGAGTGTGTGTGTGTTGCATTGCGGGCACACTGTGGCACTCAGAGCCGCCAAATTCGGCAACAAGGTATCTCTGGACCGGGTGGTGTGCACCTCAAAGCCGTTTTGAAATGTAAAAAACACCAAGGTTCAATTTGCCTTAATTGATGATCTGGAAAAATGATCAACGATCTGGGAAACTGAAGACAAAGGAACAACACCACACCTGATTTCATTGCTGTCATTGAGTATAGCTGTGTACACACGGTGCAATATATTGGTGAGAGATGGTCGCTGATGAACAGGAGACTCTGCCAGGGGAGCCTCAGAGGGAAAAAGCTGATCACCAGCAACCATTAGGAGGCTGAACATGGGAGCGTGCACCTGGCGATTTATCGCTGTAGCACAAACAAATCACTGGCAACATGGTCGCTCAGCTATATGGTACACAGCTTATAAATGCAAAGACATTCTAACATTATGGTAGAGGCTTTCAACAATTGGGAATAATTGAGAAATACATAGATACATACATACATACATACATACATCACACACACTCAGTACACCATATACGCACACACAGCACACACATACATAACACACCACAAGCAGTACAACACACACCCATATACACTACCAAACACATACCTCTTTTACACCAAAAATCTTGGATCCGACCCGGCATTTGGAACACTGATCCAAGCCAGGTCAGACCCGGGATTTGTACGGTTTACACTGTGGTGCCTACATGCAGTGTAGACAGAGGCAGTGCTTGAAGATTACATCATCTCCAAGCGCTGGTACCGCGTTCACCCCTGCCGGGAACGCCGATCATTGCACTGAGGGCAAGCCCAGCACCAAGGTAAGCTGCTGGGCTGCCCCCAGTCCCCATGCACCACCAATCCGTGAGGTGAATGAATGCTTCTCATTCACCTCCTCTCTGCCTCCGCTGCTGTCTGCAGAGTACAGCACACAGCAGCGAAGGCTGTGTGCGACCCCCACCCAACCTCCATACTGACCGCAGGACAATGCGGTCCAGTGGTTCGGCCTCCCCCATTGATGTAAACAGGAGCCGGATCAGATGAATGTGGGAGGAATGTTACAAGTAGTGTGACAGAGGTGCATGTCCATGCGTCACCACACCATCTCTGTCCCTGCATCACCCCACCATCTCTGTTCATGCATCACCCTGCTATGTGGCATAATGTGAATTTTGGCTCAATCCAGGTGGCATAATGTGAATTTTTGCTCAATCCGGGTGGCATAATGTGAATTTGGGCTCAATCTGGGTGGCATCATGTGAATTTTGCCTCAATGCATGTTGCATAATGTGAATTTTGGATCAATTTATGTAGCATAACTTGAATTTTGCCATAACATGGATTTTGGCTCAATCCGGGTGGTATAATGTGAATTTTGGCTCATTCTACGTGAATTTTTTTGCACATCCTGTATCGCATAAGGGGAGTTTTGGCTCTTTCCGCCTGGCATAATGTTTAAGGGGCAAGTGTAAGGGGGTCTACTACTGTTTTGACTAATGTGCCCCGTGGCAACGGAACTTGTCCCGGGTCCCACCGCCTCCCCCGGTGCCCCTTGCCGCCCCGCCATCCCCCCTAACCCTGCCCGTCTCCCTGAAGCGGAGGCGGGTAGGGACCCGCATCGCCACCGTCGAGAGACTGGGACGCGCGTCCCAGTCTCGCTCGCCGGCGCAAGGGAGATATATATATATACGTAGCGCACCTCACACACTTACACATTGGACAGATACACACAACATACCACACCACACCCACATACACTTCAACACACAACAAAAATACATCATAGGAGCTAAATCTCAGAAGTGGGTGTGGAATTCATCAACACACACAAGCTATCAAGTCAGGAGCGGTGAGTTTTAAACAACGGGTGCCTGACGCAATCCCGACTGTCAAAACGCAGACAGACAGGTCCCCGAAGGCCACCCGCTTTATTCCCTCGTGGGGGTTCACGACCCCCATAGACGGAGAATAGAATAGGTGGCGAGCGTGCACTCACCATGCTGTCTGAGTCCGGGCAGTCGGGATCCCGACGTCGGGCTAATGACTGTCAGAACCCTGTACCACACCTGATTTCATTGCTGGCATTGAGTATCAATGCAAACACATTTTAAAATTATGGTGGAGGTTTTAACAAAATACAATCTTGGGCCTCTGGCACAGCATTAGATGACATTTTACAGCAATTTTGGGTACTTGTTTAGTTGCACGGCGGCAGCAATGGCACTACTTCCGGGTTCTGCAATCGCCAAACTTTCTAACATAAACTCCATGCCAACGTGGATAGTTCATACCCCCACTATCCACATTGGCATAGAGTTGATTTTAGAGTGTGGCGAGTGTAGTGAGCCACCGAGCCCGTAGCGTGGGCGAGCGCGCGGCCATGCTGCCGCCGTGAAACTAAACAAGTACCCAATTTTGGAAATGAAAAAAAAAAACAAGTTTTTGAGTGTAGTGTAGTGAGCCACCGAGCCCGTAGCGTGGGCGAGCGCGCGGCCATGCTGCCGCCGTGAAACTAAAAAAGTACCCAATTTTGGAAATGAAAAAAAAACAAGTTTTTCCCAGGCAACGCCGGGCGGGTCAGCTAGTATATAATATAGAAGCACTCACAGAATAAGCATTTAGGTACTTATATGTTAGTTACATATAAGTACCAGCATTTATTATATTTTGTGAGTGCTGCCACTACACTTCTCTCTATATGGGGTCCATTCTATTAATTGCAAAGGGTGCGAGGTGCCATTCCAACGGCATTTAAACACCAGCAATGGCACCCGATTTGACACCATTCGCAGGCTGGCACCCTTCGATTTTGCACACTATTGCTCGCTACCCTATGTGGAACCAGGTGGTTTCCCTACATTGATGGAACAGGAGAACCAATGTTTCTTTTTTTCAAAGGTGCCGGGACACGGCACATAGCCCCACCCCAGACACCCAGAAGCCCCATCCCCACGTTCTGATTGGCCATTCAGTCAAATATAATGGATGACCATCCATTTTTTACTAACGATGCCCACGATCAAAATCGTGGGCGCCCTTCTAGGTAAAAAGTACCTTTTCTTTCAATCTACTATTCCTACCAACCAATGCGGTGACCCAGGGGGACCAGCAGAAATGCTCCAATGATAGCGCAGCCAGCGGCGCTGATTGTAGCCCAGCGGTAGTGTGTTATTTGCCACATACACTGAACATTTCAAACAAAAATAATGTACAGGTAAATGGAATGACACATTTTACAACCAAAATTCACATTTATGTGGGGTACACACCAAGACGATTTGGCCCAAAATGAGCCAATTTACATACAATCTCGACCGATTGAATGTAAATTGGCCATGTTTTGGGCCATTTCGCTGCGATCCCGATCCGATGTGCGGCCCCGTGGATCGTTAGGTCTTTTCTGAGATCCATCCTGCAGCAGGTAGGATCTGAGAAACGACCATTGTAGTGGGGTTCCTCTCACGAGCAGCATCGTGCCAGTGTGTACCCAGCATAACACACACAAAACTAAAAAGAGAATGTGCAACTTGTATCTTGCATGTCCCAAAAAAAGCTCTTAACCCTTTCAGGTCCAACATCTAGTCAGGCTCAATTGCCCTAGCGCTAGTCGCAGATCCAATGGCGAGCCACCTTCAAATAAGAACATATTTTATCATTTAAAAAAAGAATAATTAAAATGACAATTTAATGCAGACTTTTTTTTTGCTGCAATTAAACCAAATTGACTCCAAAGGGTTAAAATACAACACAATAGCAAACTATAACCCCACCCCCATTCCCCATTTTGCAACACGTACCCACAGCAGTGCACAGCAATTTTTCGGGACGGCATCATAAAAAGAATCCTCGCTCAACCAGAGCATAGAAGAGGTAGTTGTAGACACATATATACTCCACAGACACATAAACACCTCTCCTCCCACAACCCCATCCCCCCTCCCCCACCCTCCTCTTCTATGAGGCAGGACCCTCCCAGGCCGCCAAGTGGCAAGAATTGCAAAATGCTTTTAGTATTAATTTATTATAGCAGCGGCCGCCGGCCAGCACTGCAGTCGTGTTGTGCAGCGATTATCGGCTGCGGGTTTTTCCTGTCAGAAGCGACCTCGGCCTCCATGCTGCACCGACATCTGGGATTGCAGGGGCAGCGGCGCCCGGGTCCCCTTGCTGCTGCCGGTAACAGCGCGCTGCCGCGTCCCCCCCACAGACATTGCCGCTTGTTGTCGGGCGCCCGCACCGCTTCCCGCCAGCGCCCCGCCGGACCCAGAATTACAACCTCTTCGCCTTACCTAGATCTCTAACATGGCGGCAGCTTCCCTGTAATGTCCTTCCTTCCCCTTCCCCCACCCTGTAGTGTAACGCGCTTGTGGGCGGGAGAGAGCGCGGTGATGACCCTTCCTTGTAATTAATATACAATACACAATTGATAATTGATGGACTCTGTGTAAAAAAAAACCTCAATTGTTTTATTTTTGCCCTTCTCGGTGTGACAGTGTGAAATGCCCTCTCCGGGGGATGAGAGACTGACTCAGGCAGTGGCTGCAGTGCTGCTGACGTGGCAGCACTGACTCTGAGGACGCGCAGGTGGGGAACTACGCGCGCTGGAAAGTCCCTTCCTATCATAATAGGAAGGAATGGAAAGTAGTAGTACTGGTTAGAAATCCCCTTTTTTACAAGCCTGACTATTAAATAACAAACATTCCAGTATATAATAGGCAACTGAGCTGTTCAAATAATCCCATTGGGTAATGTTATTACTAATTACGTTCGTCATGAATATGGGGAATACACACAAATAAAGGGGAACTGAGCAAAAGTCACTTATTTCTAATTGGAAATATTACCTAGGGGGATTTGCATTTGACACACAGACACAGCTGGACTTTCAGTATATCACTGCACATTATTAGCGCTCGCTTTTGCAGGGCATTAGCAGGAACTCCTTAAAATTTATGGCCAATTCAGAGTTGATCACTGTTGTACGACTTCACAATCTGTTAGGTTATCCAATGACTGCGCATGTGTACGATTTGTAGTGCACAAGGCCAGATAGCGACAAAAATATGGATACTAATTGCAATCCCACTGCAGTTTGTCAGTCCCGGATTATTGCTGATTTCACCCGGGTCAAAGTGCGATGTGAAAGCACCACAGTCGATAACCCGGTGTTTGAACCCAGGAAAAAAAGAAGGGTTATATGCGTGTCAGACCCGGGTTCATAGATGCCGATTCTGTGGGTGCTCAAGGGCCCGAGCACCCATGGAAATTGTTGAGCACCCACGGGCCCGAGTCCCGCTGCTGGGCCGCCATATTAACTTGCTAATTTGCGGCTGCAGCGCCCACTAAGCAATTTGCTTAGTGGGCTATTCTGCGTAGGAAAATCGCATTGCATAGGCCGTTTTAAGGGGGATCGCATCGCATTGCACCTCCCGCATTACATTAGCTATACAATAATATCATGTTTTAGGCCCCCCCAATTCATACCACCCTGGTTCCGCCGCCGCTCGCCACGCTTCAGGATGGCGGGGATAGTGAGGGGGTACGTAAAACATCATTGTATGTCATACAATGATATTATGGTGTAGCTAATGTCATGGCATCGCACATCCTATAAAATGGCATGCAATCCCCCGGTGAATAAATTACATAAAAAAAATCGCATCGCATGACCCTTAAAAAGGCCCATGTGATGCTATGCGATTGTCCTACAGTGCCGTACGTAAGAAACTTGGGCGCCGTGATAATACACAAGTACTGTGTATTCTGTCCGCGAAGTACCTGCACTGTGGGGGCATTTATGTACCTGCACTGTGGGGGCATTTATGTATGTGGAACAATGTTGCTGTAATTTGAATATTGGAGACAACTGTGCTCTGTAATATAAATTTGTATTACTCTGTGGCCACACCCCTTCCCCATGAAACCACTCCTCTATATTTTTGGCTTGAGCACCCACCAGCAAAAACATAAATCGGCACCTATGCCCGGGTTATACCCCTTTCACACAGAAAATGAAATACCCAGGTGAAGCAGTCCCACCCGGGAATTTCATTAAATACACGGGTCCTTTTTCTGTGTGAAAGGGCACACCCGTGTTGGAAATCCCATGTCTCCGACCCTGGAATTGACCAGGGTCGAGGACACGGGATTTATGGGTGCCGGATGGCTCCCCGACAGTCGGGATTCCGACAGTCATTCCTCCGACGTCAGAATCCCGACTGCTCCCTCGTGGGGGTCTTCATTGCGTTCCCCACGCTGTGCAGTCGGGATTCCGACATCTGACTAATTACTGTCGGAATCCCGACTGTCGGGCTACTATACCACACCCGGATTTATGACCCGTGTTGACCCTTTCACACAGAAGAAATTCCCCTGTTATTCAGCAAATTACCGGGTAGAAATTTTCAACCTGGTAATTCAGTGGCATAACTATAAATTTTGCTCCCCCCTGCCAAAATGTTTGTGGCGACCCCTCCCCCCAGACATAACGGAGAAGCTGAAGCAAGTGAGAGGAAAAGAGACCAGAAGACACTGCTGCTTCCCTTGGCTCCAACACATCCCAGGCAGCCCTAGCACGCCCATCCTGTACACAGTAGCCAATAGCCGGCTCTGTGTACAGTCAATTGAATCAGTGGGGGGATTTGTCATCTCTGCCATGGCCGCACCCGCACTGCGACTGACTCGCCTCCGGTGCTCGGCCAGTGGCAGGCAGCAGCATATCAGTCCGTTGTGCGGGTGCCAGCGCCCACATAGACCCTGCTGCCACTTGCTCCCCCAAGCGGCAGCTGGGGCTGCCTTACAGTAGTTACGCCACTGCGGTAATTTGATCTTCTGTGTGAAGGGGGGTCAGGCTGCACCCGGCAAAATAACAAGGCATTTGAAATGCTGGGATTTTCAGACTTTTCTGTCTGAAAGGGGTATAATTGTGCATTTTATACTGCAGACCCGGGTTATTTCCTTGCTCTGAGTAAAGAGTGTGGATTGATTTTAGTTTCAGCGTACAGCTGATAAGCCTGTAGAGCACACAGTACTTTTCTGCACTGCACAGTAAGGACAAGCAAAACAGCTACAATCTGGCTGCAAGAAGTGTACTGTACTGCACTGTACTTTCTACTTACTACTCTTGGGTTTGGTATGGGGTTCCGACAGTCATTAGCACGACGTCGGGATCCCGACTGCCCGGACACAGTCAATGATGCAATAATTTATCGCAATATCAGTAAAATGTTAGCAGCATCTGGCTTTATTAGTACCCAGCATCAAACAATCCCCAGCCTCCTTCTTTGTATAGACATCACCCCCTCCTTTGTTCAGACCTCAGAGACCAATGAAGTACTTTAAAAATGACACACTGGTTTGAACATGGGTGACCCGTCCTGAGTAAAAATGCACCAACCCTGCAATAACCCAGGTCAATAATATCCTTTTCACATTCGCACACCCGGGTCATACCCGGGAATGTGTTCCCGGATGCTTTTCAGGACACTACCCGGGAATGTACCCTTTCACACTGGCCACCTGACCCAGAATGAAGTCAGGCGGGTGGCGTCATGTGGAGGGTTGGCCGGGGCGGCGCTGGAAGGTGTCAGCACCTCCCTGCGGCACATTTTCACTGCAGTGAATGGGATCTGGGTCATGCTGACCCGGAATACCCGTTCACACTGACCGCATCCCGTGTCGATTCTGGGTCCTGGGTAGAGATCCCGGAATGCTGAACACGGGATATTCGTCCAAGACCCTTTCACACTGAGCTAAATCCCGGGTTGATGCGCGTTCATGTGCAAAAACCAGAGATATTTTTGCAAGTGTGAAAGGGGTATAATGCGTTACAAACATCCCTGATCTGGGTCGGACCCAGGTCTGATCCGTGTTCAAAACCAGGGTCCGACCCTATTTGGGATCCGGACTATTTGTCTACAGCAAAAAGATAGACAACCATTAGTTCGACAAGCAAAAAGGTCGACGTGAAAAAAGGTCGACACAACCATTAGGTCGACATTGTTATTCACTGTTTTTTGAGCCGACATGTGCCGACAGGCGGTATTTCATGCCCTACCATCCACTAGGGCGAGGTGTGAGAATAAAATTGTGTGCCAAGCGCAGCGAGGCACCGTACCCGAAGCATAGCGTGTGAAGCGCGCGATGCGAGGGGCTGCGGTTCACTTTAAACTGTGTCGACATTTGGGCCAAAAAAACCCAGTGTAAAACCCCATGTCAACCTTTTGACTGTCGACCTAGACACTGTCGACCTAATGGTAGTGTCGACCTTTTTGCTTGTCGAACTAATGGTGTCGACCTAATGGTTGTCTATCTTTTTGCTGTAGACAAATAGTACCGCTTCCCCCTGTTTTTGCAATCTGAAAGGGGTAATAATGACCTCGGAAAATCATTAGATGGTTCGTGAATTGCATATCGATATGCGGTGGATCGCGAATAGTGATCCATCGTATAGATTGTACGTTGTGAGCAGGGCCCTCCTACCTGCATGTCGGTTTGTTTTATCACTGTTTCCTATTGTAAAGCGGAATTTGCTGCGCTATATAAGAAACTGTAAATCGATAATTTGCAATTCACTCACAGATTTGCACTGGGCGGGTTTTATTTCTGTAGTGGTGGCAGTGATCTAATTCAGAGATGTATGCAAACCCGATTATTTTCCTTCATCTCCAGTGGTGTGCAGAATTGGTCCTGCATTGTCACACACAGTGCCCTTGAGCCGTAGCATCGGCCTTTTGGCTAAGATCAAGGGGCCCATTTACCAAAAACACACATTTTTGGGGTTAAGTCGCAAATACTAAGTATCACCTGAATGTATTATCCCTGCTGCGATCCCCACAGCGCCGCCGGCCGCATCCCCTATAAGTTTCTATGAGGGATGCGAAGCTGCCCGATGTATTAACATCGGGCAGCCCGGATTCGCACCCCTGGGCTATCGCCATTCTAATGTGGCGATAGCCCGTTGTAGCCTATGGGTTCATATCGCACTGCCCGAGCGGCGGGGGGGTCAGCGCATAACCGCGCATGCACAGACCCCCCAGCTTCCGGGGGGTGCAAATGCGGACGATAGTAAAGACCACTGGGACTAAGAATCAGGCTCTCTAAAATGCTTTGTTCATTAAGTCATGTAGTGAAATCAGGAGGTGTAGTATGTAGCCATGTACGTACATGAAATCCCACAATCCCCCAACACTATTTTCACCACTCCCAATATTCCAGTGAGGGAGTGTAGAACCGGAACTAGATATTTTGATGCCCTTTTCAGGAAGGAAAATTGAGCCCGCCTCCACCGAATACTCATAATAGGGAGAGTGCATGCCGTAGTCCCTGCCAAAAATACAGGGGAGTGTGAAAGGGGCATGGCAACAGCATAGTGCCAATTTACATTACACCATACAGTCATTTCCATTATTCAAAAGACGCCACACAGTAGAACCGCTTATCCATGTCACACCAAGTACTGTATATTATTATTATTATCAATTATTTATATAGTGCACACATATGAATGTTCATACACATATCAATATTCACATCAGTCCCTGCCTGAGTGGAGCTGGGGCAGGGACTGTATATTTCCTACCACACTGCTATATTCCCTACCACAAGTACATGCACACACATTCATTGTAGGGTTAATTTTATATTTTTAGGATGTGGGAGGAAATGGTGGGAATGGAACCTATGACCTCAGCGCTGTGAGTAATGCTAACCATTACACCGTCCATTCTGCCCTATATGTATATTTCAGTTTATATCCTGAGTACTGTGTGTGATGCCATGTGTCTTTTGTTAGGGGTGGGCTACTTTTTATGCCTCGTAATTCCTTTCCTTCCATTGGCAACAAATGGTGATTTGGCATCAATAGAGTATAGAACTTGGGGCCTTATTCTGGTCTGTGCGGCCGGAGCCGAATATGCGGCCAGGACCGTGCGTCCTAAACCCCGCCTTCCGTACGGATCGCTCACTCCGTCCGAATGCGGAAAGCCGCTGACCGCACGGAGCACGAGTGGATTATATTATATTATATCTCTTATATATTTGGCTACATCTGTCACTCAAAGTGTGCCTGAAGCTGTAACGCTGGGTGGAGCCTCTGACTCACATGACTGACTCACACGACATAGAACCAGCCCAGTGAGCCCACAGTGCCAGACTGCCAGGGTCTGCCTCTCCATGTTACACAGCAAAGACACAGCTACTCACCAGACACACCAGGTGAGCGCCCCACACCTCCATACCTCCCAACATGACCCTCTCCAGGAGGGACAGAATGCTCTGTTTGTGGACTTCCATCTTAATTTATGATTGTCATCACCTGTTTTAAACAGGGTAATTGATAAGAAAGGTGTTTAAGCACAGGTGATGGTAATCCATAAATTAAGAAGAAAGTCCAGAAACAGAGCAATGTGTCCCTCCCCCCCATTCACAGCAACCCCACGATTAAATGGCACATGCAAAACACTGACATGGCTATGGTCGACAATGAAAAAGGTTGACATGAGTTTTTGAAGATTTATTTTTCACTTTTTCAATGTTTTCATATTCATTCTCATGTGTCGACATGGACACCAATGAAGTGCCACACTTATGTCAACATTTACATGTGTTGACCTTTCTGTGTTGATTTTTTCTTGTGGCGATTCGCGGCACCCCCCGGCGACCCCCCTCCCGCGATTCACAGCACACCCCCCCAATTCGCGGCAACTCCCGCGATTTGCGGCCCCACCCCGTGACACACCCCCTCCTGCGATTCGTGGCACCCCGCGACCCCCCCTCCCACGATTTGTGCCAACCCCCTAGGCCCCCCCTTCCTCGCGGTACCCCCCACCCCCCGCGACCCCCCCTACCGCGATTCACGGCATCCACCCACGACCCCTCCTCCCGTGATTCGCGGACACACCTCACCTCCTCCCCCCTCCCCCCCACCCCAGCTTGCGATTCACGGCAACCCCAGGATTAAATGGCACATGCAAAACACTGACACGGCTATGGTCGACAATGAAAAAGGTTGACATGAGTTTTTGAAGATTTATTTTTCTTTTTTGAATGTTTTCATATTCATTCTCATGTGTCGACATGGACACCAATGAAGTGCCACACTTATGTCAATATTTACATGTGTTGACCTTTCTGTGTTGATTTTTTCTTGTAGCAATTTTTTTACAGTGACAATTATGTGCACGTCAACCTACACATCATCAACCAATTCTTTGTATAATATATAACACCTGTTCTGTTTTACTGTAGGTGTTTTAAGTCAGATCTTTTACTGCTACTATTACTGTTTATGTAAATGCATTCTGAATGACAGCAACATCCTACCAGCCTTCTACAAGAATATATAACCAACTAGGTGATTTATCGCGCCCCACACTGGACCCTCACCCACTGGCAGAAGCTGCACAGGTTCTCCCACCCTCCTCTTTAGTCCCCCTTATGTCCACACACCCCTATCACTACCCAGCCTCCTGTTTTCCTGTGTCGTGACCTCCGCCAGTGGGGAGCCGCTGACTCAAAAACACCCTACTATGTATAGTAGTTACATATGTACGCACCTCCAAACCGGAAAATTGAATACAGCAAATATATAGTTATATTATATATACTTGTTTGGTGTGGCCGAGCACACTGCCCTGTTGCTGTAGCTGGTCGGGTGCCCCGTCAAAGGTTATGTAGACTGTGGCGGGTGTGGACGTAGCACTCCAGACATTGTAGTAATCCAAAAAAGTTTATTTGCAGACAAGCAACGTTTCAATGCATGTGCATTTTCGTCAGGCTCACACCTGAGTAGTTATATTATATAAGTATATCAGGGTTGCCGACCCTCCTGGAATTACCGGGAGTCACCCTAAAACCGGGTCCCCCACTGAGCCCCCCGATCGCAGCATTTAAACGCCGCAATCCGCGGGTCTCAGAGGAGGGGGTGGAGCTAAAATGACACACTTGTGTCTTTTAGCCCCGCCCCCTCCATGGAGATCAGTGATTGCGGCTATTTCCTGTAATGGGGCGGGGCTTAAAGACGTCACGTCAAGCCCCGCCCCCTCCCGAACGGGTAATGAAAGTCTCCTCTCCGGGCTTCTCCCGGAGAGGAGCATTTGAAAGTCGGCAACCCTGAAGTACATGCCGGGTCTCACGATCTGGGTCATTTCAACTGCGAGCGTTTCCACCTTCCTGTGATATTTAGGCTAGTGGAAAAGGGGTATTATAACGGTCAATTCATTGCTAGTGCAGGATCGGTAAGCAGACAGCTAAGAAAATGCAATAATAACATTATTTATATTCCTTGTGCATTTTATACACATCGTTTTTTGTAGTGGAACTAGCGAATCAATCAGAGAATTTTTTTAATTTTTTTACCCCCAAAATGTTAGTGCTTCACCTTCTGATGTACTGGTATATTGCTTCACTGAACACCAAGCAATGAAAAATTACATTGGTGATCTTGAACTTTTTTCCTTCTTACAAATTAGTCATTTCCTTCTCTCTTTAAGATTATCCGACAATGACACAGATGTAATCTATTTCCGCCCTTATTTTTGAAATTACGGTAATTGCATTATTAGCACAGCCTGGCATGATGACCCCTATCTGTTTAGAGTCTAGAGCTTCCTCTGCGAGACTTCAATATTTTCCATAGAGCGTATTCAGCACTACAATCGCATTGCATGGGATTCAGTATTGAATCCCGGCGGTCGGGATCCCGGCGTTCAGAATCCCGACAGCCGAAATGCCGACAAGGGGGGGGGGGGGCGTGGATCGCCCCCCCTTGCGGGCTCGCTTCGCTCGCCACGCAGCGGGCCCGGTGCCTCGCTACGCTCGAAACACTAATTTATTCTCCCTCCAGGGGTGTCGTGGACACCCACGGAGGGAGAATGTGTCGGCATTTCGGCGGTCGGGATTCTGAACGCCATGATCCCGACCGCCGGGATTGTAACTGCATCCCATTGCATGCGCTGATTAAGGAATTCCTGTTAATATGATTAACTGAAAATTAAAATAATAAATAAAAATTTTTATAAAATGGTAACATATATGATACAGAAAAAGGGTGCAAAGAAATAACAGTACCGTTCGTACAGAGCAGCCTGGTTGGTTTAACAAGCTGGAGGTGTCCAAACCCCTTCACCAAGCATAACACTTAAGGCCCCCATACACTATGCAATTTGGGCCCGATTTCACTCGATTCAGATGGATCGGGCCATCCCGTCCGACCTGATGCTGTTAAATCTTATGTGCAGCCTGGTGCCGGGCAGAGGACACAGTGCCAGTGGACGGTGAATGCAGCGACGGTCGAGGGACCAGAACACCAGGTAGGAGAAGCCAGGCGGCAGGCGCACATAGAAAAATAAAAGGTACTTGTGTAATATCTGGGTGCCCGATTTTTTCATTGTATTGCATCGCATCGCACTACTTAAGGCATGCAATGCAATGTGATTTTTCATTGTAAAGACCAGATTTTTAATTGTATAGTCACCCATGGGTGATTTCATACCCCCACTATCCAACTACGCATGGAGTTGATTTATATAGTGTGGTGAGCGCAGCGAGCCACCGAGCCCGAAGCGTGGCGAGCGGAAGCAGAATACATGTAAAGTAATCCGCGTCTGCTCGCCATTTTTCGGGCTCGGTGGCTCGCTGCGCTCGCCACACTATATAAAATCAACTCCATGCATAGTTGGATAGTAGGGGTATGAAATCACCCATGGCTGACTATACAATTAAAAATCTGGTCTTTACAATGAAAAATTACATTGCATTGCATTGCATGCCTTAAGTTGTGGCATGCAATGAAAAAAAACCCAGATAATACACAAGTACCAAAAAACACCTATACAAATGAATAGGTAGCCAGTAATTGACTGAGAGCTCGCAACCGATCACTGGCTGACCATTTATTTGTATAGGTTTTTTTTTCCATGTGCGCTCGCCGGCCGGCTTCCCCTACCAGTACCCAGTGCTCTGGTCCCCTCGGCGCGTTCACCCGCCCACTGCCTGCTGCGTGCCTGGTGCCTGGCTCTCCACAACAGCCCCCCGCCCTGCCAGGCTCACAGCTCCCTCCGCCTGCATCTCCACGGGGACTGGCGATTTATCACATACAAAACTTGGCACATCAAGTGCCAAATCGTGTTTGACAACCCCCGGGGATTTTAGGATGATTAGGTCCGACTTGTCCTTCTACACCAAACTGGGGTCTTTTTCAAGGTGCAATTTAGGATCAGTGTGATACTTCCTTCCTGGTGTCTAGATATATCCTCCCTCTGGCCAATCTAAGTTTGTCCTGCACATCTGGGTCCAATACATTAATTACCTAGAGTCCATGACCTCTATGATGTCGACATGTTCAAAATGTCAAACCATTTTATTCTGTTGGACTCTGGAACTTTTACATTGGAATATCCCACTTGGACCAGCTCTCCTCTAAACCGACAGTTGGTCACCAACTGGACATATCAATTTGGGACACCACCACCAGGCCTACTCTTTGGAGCCTATCCTTCATATAGCATCTGTTCTTCACAAGAGGATACAAAAGCACAAAGGCATCCAGCCAGGTATATGGACACCGGATTCAGTATTAAATCCCGGTGGTCGGGATCCCGGCGTTCAGAATGCCGACGCTGGAATCCCGACCTCCGAAATCCCGACAAGGGGGGGATGTGGATCACCCCCCCTTGCGGGCTCGCTGCGCTCGCCACGCTCGGCACGCAGCGGGCCTGGTGCCTCGCTACGCTTGGCACGCTAATTTATTCTCCCTCCGGGGGTGTCGTGGACACCCACGGAGGGAAAAAGTGTCGGGATTTCAGCGGTCGGGATTCCAGCGTCGGGATTCTGAATGCCGGGATCCCGACCGCCGGGATTTACACTGCATCCCATGGACACCCACTACACCAGTCTACCATGGACTCTATTGTGACCTATTACATCTAAATGTCGACAGGAGAGTATCAATAGGAACAAGCGGGACTCTAAGTATAAAATTCCTTTTGTCCTTCTATTCTTGACATCAGAGAGCAATTTTATTTACAAATGTATGTTATACTGTATTTCTTTTATACTGTTGTTTTTTATTGATGCTGCATATATCTCAATAAATGAGACTTATTAAAAAAAATGTATGTGATACCCAATTGATCATAATAGATTGTTTTATAAACCAATAACATAATTATATTTGAGCGCTCCACAAACCCACCTTTTTCTTCTTTTCATGTACCTTGGGGACTGACCCTCCCCTTGTGTGAGCAACTGGCACAACCACCCACCCCAAAGCGCCTGTACTATCACCTTGGTGATTCTCTTTCTACTTCATGTTCAAAATATCAACACTGTGAAAGTTGTCAATAAGTTAGGGTGAGTGCAGCCCTTTTCTTTGGCCAAAAAAAGCAACGTGGGATCTGGGATAAGTTGCATAGCAATAATGCAAGGGATCCGGGATAAGCACCCGGTCGCATGTGTTAACGCTGATCCGAGAGTCGGTTTCTTGCGGATTAGGCTTCTATTGCCTGTATGTATAATGCACAGTACAACCTTGGCGTCATTTTAGCACCGCCTCCTCCCCAAAAGATCTGCGAGTGCCGGTATTTGTCCCGCTGAAGGAAGGGGTTCGGGGAGGTATGTGGGGTCCCTGCAAGATGCAAGAGGCTTGTCCGCCCTTCCAGGGGGTGTCAGGTGGGGGACCTGATTTTCGGGACCCTCCCGGCCATTCCAGGAGGGTAGATAAGTATGACATAAGACTTTCCGGGAAGTGTACTGTGGAATACTAAGAACATTATTTCCAACTGTTTTCAGCTATGCATTAACTTATTACCATTTTACAGTATGAACAGTTATGGGTTGGATAGCATGGGATTTATATACCAAGCAGTGAAAAGAGTGGAGAGACAGACCACTGAAGAAGCTGAGCTCAGCAACTAATTATCTTTAGGGTAACAATTATCAAGTACATTCTATTACAGGCAACTTCTCCACTGATCCACTTCTCCGTTTCGACATTAATCATATGCACTGTTAATGCATTCTAACAACATTTCAAAAATACATAAATTCATCTAATTAAATAATGGAATAAATGACTCCCTTCTATTCTTAACAAGGACGGTGTAATGGTTAGAAGTACTGCCTCACAGCACTGAGGTCGCCATGGCCCTAACTGTGCAGAGTTTGTATATTCTCCCTGTGCTTGCGTGGGTTTCCTCCGGGTTCTCCGGTTTCCTCACACAAACCAAAATATACTGGTAGGTTGCCTCCCAACAAAATTAACCCTACAATATCTGTGTATGTGCATGTGATAGGGAATATAGATTGTAAGCTCCAATGGGGCAGGGACTGATGTGAATGGTCAAATATTCTCTATAAAGCGCTGCGGAATATGTGTGCGCTATATAAGAAACTGTAATAAATAAACTCGCCAGCCCTGTTCGTTATCAATCCCCTACACTTATACACAAAGCAGAGTGATGTCATCACCATATCTGCACAGCTAGGAGACAAAGGTTAGTAGGAAATGGATCCGTGTCTGTATTAGCATGGCTCTCTTTACTCCCGCCGGTCACGGTCCTTCGGTGGTCTTCGAGCTTTACTCGCCTGAACTCTGAGGGCAAAGGGACAAGGAACCCCAAGGAATAACACCCCCCACACACACACACAAAATAATAGGTTCACCACACGTGAGGACGGTGAACAGATGTTTTATTCTGCAGCTCTGGGTCACGGATCACCATCAAGGGAAAGCACAGAATAACAAGTAAAATGTCTGACAATAATATTGAGGATGAAAGAATAAATGTATATCGTGCGCTATGAGACCCTATCACCCAGGTCGCAACTCGCACGGTACACGGCACTTACAATCAGAGATTGGCAATCAATGAATAATGTACAAAATTTCAGTGGATTATTTTACATGGATTACTTTACATGTATTCTGCATCCCCTTGCCACGCTTCGGGCTCGGTGGCTCGCTGCACTCGCCACACTATATATAATCAACTCCATGCGTAGTTGGATAGTGGGGGTATGAAATCACCCATGGGTGACTATACAATTAAAAATCGGGTCTTTACAATGAAAAATCGCATCGCATGAATTGTATGCCACTATATTGCATGCGATGCATGTGCCTACCGCGGATACGCGGGCTTCAGGCTCCCTGTGCCGCTGACTCGTGGGCGCTGGAAACCAATGTGCCGTTCCCCTCCATCACACACAGCCTCCCGCTGCTGGCGTCTCTCTCTAGTCCCGCTGTCAATCACCGCCGGGATCGTACAGGACAGTGCCGCCGCTGCTACGTCGGAGGTGTCCCCTGAAAGAGTTGGCTGGTCTCTCTTCTTTGCAGGTCAGCTCCTACCCTTCCCTCTCCGCGCCCTGTGCTTCACTCTCTCAGTAGCCTCAGCGTGTTTTCTCAGCACGCCCTGGACCACACTGCTCACTCCGTACTGTACGCCCTGCCGTCCTCCCTCCTCGGGCACTCATTACACTACTTTCTGCCCAGCAACAGGCTGGGACGCCCCTCTGAGTTGGCGCCCTCTGAGCCACCAATCAAAGTGGTCCTTAGGCTGCAGGGAACCCATGTGGGCACTGGTCCCTCAGCTTATTCGCACTAGAAGTCCACCATTTTATTCATGGGCAAACATATGGGCAAGAAACTGGTGGGGTACCCCTGGTTCTGGGGTACCACATGCTCCCATGGTGGAAGGATGCCTGTCCGCAGGCATCAGTTGAGAGACAACAACAGTCCCGTTACAGTCTCTCACTAGGCAATAAATGTTTCAAGGCACATTTTACAAAAAAGGCATTGTATCCATTACAATTTACATTTTGTTCAATAAAGTGTTAAATATATACAAGGGTACATGTCACTTTACATTGCATAGTAATTTACAATTTTACTGTACAGTATATCACTCTCTGTACCTTAAGGGCAGGGTGCCCTTAATTTCCCGCTCTGACCTGCGGACTGGTTCAACCAGGCGGTTAGCCTCAGTTGTGTCAGACGCCGGATTTGGCTGAACCCAGCCTTCTGTAGGCGGGTCGGCCTCCGGACTCGACTTACAAAAAAGGGTTGGGGTGTAGGATCTCAAACCGGTCATGAAAACCAGCAACTCAATGGGGTCGTGTAAGGGTATGCCCCCCCCCCCCCCCGGGATTCCCCGCCCCTCCACCTCAGACGAGTCTTTCTATCCTGTTCTTCCACACAGTTCTTTGACTGCACCTTAAATCACCACGTGCGGTCGGCAATGAGCACGTGGTGCCTCTCTTTCCCTTTTTCTAGACCTGTTGATGGCCTGCTGCATCAGGAACAGAAACTTTTCACTCTAGATGGTTGCGTATTCATACTCGCTGCCAGGACTCTTCTTCTCAAGTTGGGCTTCGGCCTTCCCGGCTTCCTTTGGGATTTCAGCCGGGACATTGAATTCGGATGGCGGCCTCATTGACTCTGTACCTTTGGGTTCCAAGCAGTCCAATCTCTCTCTCACTGCCACGTAATGCACAATTTCATTGCCATTTCCTCGGTCGGTCGCTCCAACATCGGTCTTTTGAAAGGTGGCTTCACTGGAATCCGCATCTTCCATCATTTGTATACTGGCACGCTTTGCCTCTGGAAAACGTTGTGGTTTAATTACGTTTTCAAGGCGTTGCTGCACTGCTTCACTTTTCCCAACTTGTCTCTCTCTGTCTTTTAAAAGCTCGCCTTGCTTAGGGATGTCAAGTTCTGGTGGTCGAGGCATCTGGTCAGGATGGGGAGGATTCATGTTAGGCCTGTCAGCCTCACCGAGGACTTCCCGTAGTCTTCTCTCCCTCTGGTTATGCTGCTCAGGTTGCCGGCAACCATGTGTTTCATTGCGGTCATATGCGGAGTGTTGACGATCACTGTGGCCTGTTGTGCATCTGTTGCCTCTTACTGCACGTTAATGGCGTTAACACCTTTTCTTCCATTTGTAAGTCCAAATTCGACCCATTCACCATTTGCTAGACTCCGGAAGCACTCGTTTCGATGGGTCTTCCGGATGCCCGTATAGTGGACATATACGTTCTCTCGTTATCTGCTCTTCGGATAATACCATAGCCACGTGCTACGTTAAACCATAATACTTGGCCAATCAACTTTCTTCTTCTAGGTCGACGATCCTCGACATCAGGTAGCACACTTACTCGGACTTGGTTTTGCAGCAATGATCTGGGACCTGTTAATGAGCTTCCTCCCGAGGGTCGGTCCCTCACCTCTGGGTTTCCTTGTTTAAAGCGATGTTCGGGCAGTATCTCTCAATGGCCCTTATTCTGATCTGTGCGGCCAGATCAGAATATGCGGCCAGGACCGTGCAGGCGAATCCCCGCCTTCCATACGGATCGCCACCTCCGTCCGTACGCGGATATGTGGCGGTCCGCATGAAAGTGGACGGGGATACGCCTCCTCCATCTTGGGAGCAGCCCCTGCATTCGATGGTCGCCGACCATCGAATGCAGGGCCGCACGCTCCACCAGCTCCCGCCACCCTAGACACTTGTCCGTATGAAATCATGTATGGGGGCGGGCAGCTGACATCCGGCGATGTCAGATGCCCGCCCCCTACACATGCGTCACGGCTTTATTACCATGCATACGCCTAGCGTTTGCATGGGAACGCCCATGAAACGCGGGGCGTATGCATAGGGTAATGAGGCTAAGTAGCCCTTCACGCCCCTCTCCGCCCCCTGTGCGGCGTCTAAAAAAAACGTACGGCGAAACCGCTTGCACATGCGCAGAGTGACCTCTGCACATGCGCAGACGAAAAACATCGGCGGTACGACCGCAAGCGGCAAACACCGCACCAACCAGAATAAGGGCCAATATGCCGCCTTTGCTTGCACCCCCTGCAGATTGGTTGACCCTGCTGATCGAATTGGTCGGCAGACCTCTGGCCGGATTCTGGGGCAGTTTCCCACCTGGGGCGGTTTCTGGGGCCCCGCTCTCTCTGCGTCGATATCCGCCTCTGTCCTGGCTGAGTTCTTCCAATCTTCGTGTTAACTGAGCTAGATTTAGCGTCACCTCGTTCATCTGACGATTCAGAGTCTCTATCGGGTCTGTTCTGGCCGGAGCCTGAGTCTGTTGGAAAGGCGCCTTGTTGCAGACTAAGGGATCCATGTCCTGGTAGGAGTAGGTGTTCTGTGGGATTCCTTCTTCCAGCTTAGTATGGTCACTCTCTGGGTTTTGATTCAGCTCCAAGATCTTTAGGACTGTCTCTTTAAATTCAGAGAATGTACTATCTGGTTTCTGGCGTTTCCACATTCGCAGCTGTGACCTGACTGCTTCTCCGTGTGCTCCCTCTACGAATAGATTGGTTAGCGTTTCATCAGCTTGTTCTTTGTCTTTGCCTTCCACCGCCTGTACGGCCTTCATGGGTTCTTGTAAGCTTAGAGCAAACTCTCGCAGTGACTCACTTGGCCATTGTTTTCTCAAATACAGACGACTCTTTAAATCTGCTACTGTCCTGGATTCGAAGATGTCTCTTAGTTTTTTCAGTATTAGTTCCACTGTTTTCTTTTCACTGTCTTCCCACGCTTTCACTTCACGCAGCGCAGGGCCTTTCAGCTGTCCCACCAGTACTTCAACCACTTGTTCCCTGTTGAGCTTATACAACTGGACCATGGACAGTATCCTGTCTTTGAACTCCATCAGCGTGCTTGTATCCGGAGCGTTGTTTCCAGCATAGGTTGGCACCCATTGTGCGCCAAAGTAATATGGCATGGTGATAGGTGCTGCCGCCATCATTGTTGAGTTCCCCTGATCAGGTGACGCAGGAAGTCATCTCCTCCTTGTGATCGATGTGGGGGTCTCTGCGCGATCTGAGTCTGACATCGTTGAATCCTGTTCACGGACGCCAAGTGTAATGTCGCCAAACTCAGGTGAGGTGTAATTGGTACTTTGCTCCCTTTACTCCCACCTGTCACGGTCCTTCGGTGGTCGTCGAGCTTCACTCGCCTGAACTCTGAGTGCAAAGGGAGAAGGAACCCCAAGGAACAACACCCCCCACACACATGAACTAATAGGTTCACCAAACGTGAGGACGGTGAACAGATATTTAATTTTGCAGCTCTGGGTCACTGATCACCATCAGGGAAAAGCACAGAATAACAAGTAAAATGTCTGACAATAATATTGAGGATGAAAGAATAAGAGACCCTATCACCCAGGTCGCAACTCGCACGGTACACGACACTTACTATCACAGATGGGCAATCAATGAATAATGTAATCAATTTCACTGGATTAAAATTGCACAATGAGGCCCACAAGCGCTGGGCCACAATCCGCACAATATGCAGCAAAGCAATCTGAAAATGACAATATGAGCACAACAAGAGTATGCCAACTCCCCGCTTTAAAAGGCACAAAAATGTACTAATTTCCCTTAAACTGCGCAGTTTTACCCCTAAAGTTAGGTACCTTTGGCCTAGGTGCACCAAATATACCGCCAGGTGCGGAATGGCAATAATGCACTGAAGAAACAGGCTCAGGCCTGTGCAGTCTCTAATTGGTCCCAGTAAAGCACTGGCTGGGTGGGCCATGGGAGAGTTCCTGCAGCCCTGCAAGCAAAAGGCCTGTTTGGATAGGCCGGCTGTCCCGAACTGGGCAAATGGCAGTGGGCCTGATACAGTGGACAAAGGACGTGGCGTCTGTTAAAGCAATTCCTAAATAGGAAGGGATGAGGGCGACGGGCCACTGGATACACTGGGGCTAATGGGGATGCTGGCTCTGAAGTGAGTGTGTGATCCGGGTAATTTGCAGGATACCTGAGGTTCTGGTGCCATTGCCAGCTCCTGCCGGTCACTACTGAGCTGAGAGCACACTACCAGAAGCTGGGCACTTGGATCTGCTGGGCACTTGTCACACTCCTGGGCACTTGGATCTGCTGGGCACTTGTCACGCTCCTGGGCACTTGGATCTTCTGGGCACTTGTCACACTGCTGGGCACTTGGATCTGCTGGGCACTTGTCACACTGCTGGGCACTTGTCACACTGCTGGGCACTTGGATCTGCTGGGCACTTGTCACGCTGCTGGGCACTTGGATCTGCTGAGCACTTGTCACACTGCTGGGCACTTGTCACACTGCTGGGCACCTGGATCTGCTGGGCACTTGTCACGCTGCTGGGCACTAACAGCACAGCCAGCCACTGTGGGGTTAACAGTGCAGGGGGATCACTGCACACCGGAGCTCTGCTGCAGCACTGGGTCTCCCTCTATGGCTCCCCTGACAGGTACCGCTGCCGTCTGATGTGCCTGCCGCGGATACGCGGGCTTCAGGCTCCCTGTGCCTGCCAGGCTGCCTGCTGTCACTCACCGCCGGAGGCCAGCACGGCGTCCTGCTGACTCGTGGGTGCTGGAGACCAAGGCGCCGTACCCCTCCGCCACACAGCGTCCCGCTGCTGGCATCTCTCTCTCTAGTCCCGCTGTCAATCACTGCCAGGATCATACAGGTCGGTGGCGCCGCTGCTACGTCAGAGATGTCCACTGACAGGGTTGGCAGGTCTCTCTTGTTTGCAGGTCAGCTCCTTCCCTTCCCTCTCCGCGCCCTGCGCTTTACTCTTTCAGTAGCCTCAGCGTGTTTTTTCAGCGCGCCCTGGACCACACTGCTCACGCCTTACTGTACGCCCTGCCATCCTCCCCCCTGGGGCACACGTTACACTACTTTCTGCTAGGGATGGGTAATCATATGATGTTTCATCGGTAACATCGGATTTATGGTTCCAATGTTCGATGTTTAACCCTGCAATGTTGAGGATCCAATGTTTCATCACCATCGCTAGATTTTTCCCCCGATGTTTTTCTCAATCTTCCAATGTTTTTTCTTTTGTGTGTCAATGTGTGCTGCTTTCAATGCTTTGCAGCCAGCTCACTCTCTCCTTGATTTATATTCATTAAAAACTTAAGAGACTGATAAAAAAAAAAACATTAACAAACATGACAGTATCACTGCTGGCTGGGCTTTCATATGTGTGTGTGGCTGTGTGCTGCTGCTGTGGGTGGTAGCTGACAGTGAAAGACAGTCTGGCCAGCCATTCAGCAGCAGCACACAGGACAGCCCCACCCCTGCCTCACTGCAACTGGTGCTGTTAGTAAGTCACTGGTTGCTATAATGGCTGGCTCTGCAGCTTTTGGGAAAATTTGGGGGCCAGTTTGAAAGTATGCTGGACTGGAGTCTCCCCTTCCCCAATTTCTGTTATTCTCCTCCCAGTTTTTATTTTGTTTTATCCACCTGTATTGTGAGGCCCATAATTAATGTACCTCAATAGTAGATTCCTATTTTGCTACAAAGAGGTTTTTTTTCAATGTACTATGTGATTGTTCTATGTAGTATGTTCTATGTTGCACTGTGTGTACAGTTTTTTTGTTATTTTCTATGATTAACATAAGTTATTAGCCTGTTGCTACAGTTAAAAATCTAGGTAATAGCAGATTGTGAGTTGTTGCAATAAAGGTTTGATAGTTAATGCTTCATGTTTTTTTCCTTCCGTAACAAATTTGATTTACCACAAAACATGAATCATATATCCATTGTGTGTGTATAAACTGTAAGCCTCCAACGAGATAAACTTAATAGAGGGATTATTTATCATTTCAGAAGCTTATTAGTGTATTATATGCTTTGGTAACCAGTTTATTTTAAAAAATATCGAAACATCGGTTAACATCGGGTTCACAGTACCAATGTTTAGGTCTAAATGATGTTTTGCAATCAATGTTGAAAAACATCATTTGACCGATGTTTTCTTTCGATGTCCCATCCAGTTTCTGCCCAGCAACAGGCTGGGACGCCCCTCTGAGTTGGCGCCCTTTGAGCCACCAATCAAAGTGGTCCTTAGGCTGCAGGGAATCCAGGTGGGCACTGGTCCCTCAGCTTATTTGCACTAGAAGTCCACCATTTTGTTCATGGGCAAACATATGGGCAAGAAACTGGTGGGGTACCCCTGGTTCTGGGATACCACACAATCATGTAATCTACCATACAGTGAAGCATCAGGCAAGGGGGCAGAGATGGAAAAAACATACTGTATTCTTTTTCCAATACAGCATTAGATAGTATGGAGAGCATAGGGGGGAAAAAACTGTCGGAGGGAACGTATATCCATGTGATTAATTTACCATAAATACAGATGCAAGATGCTGAAGTATGGAGGAAGCAAAGGTAGACCAGAGCTAAACAGGATGTCTATTTTTGCTGTATGTTATTTCAATACTAAGCCAGGGTGTATCAAAGACATGCACAACACTTTTGTTGGTAAGCTGCTCAATCAGTAATTCTGTCTAGGAAAAAAACATGTATCCCAATTGCACACTGAGTGAGAAAATAACTACATATTAATCAGATAATACAGAGATCTTGGTTGCGTATATCTCAGGGTTGCCGACTTTAAAAAAATCCTCTCCGGGAGAAGCCCGGAGAGGAATCTTGCATTACGAGTTTTGGGGGCGGGGCTTAACTGTGACGTCATTAAGCCCCGCCCCCATTACAGCAAATAGCAGAAATAACTGATATCAATGGAGGGGGCGGGGCTAAAACGTCACGATTGTGCCGTTTTAGCTCCGCCCCCTCCCCTGAGACCCGCGGATTGCGGCATATAAATGCCGCGATCGGGGGGCTCAGTGGGGGTCCCCCTGATTCCGGGAGGGTTGCCCACCCTTCCGGGGGCCGGGAGGAAGGACCCGATTTTCGGGAGACTCCCGCAAATTCCGGGAGGGTCGGCAACCAGGGGCGGATTGGACCACCGGGAAACCGGGCCATTTCCCGGTGGGCCGGCCCCTAATAGTCACTAAAAGGCCGCTCACCCCATTGGCGGGGCCGCAGACCGCCATCTCTGCGGTTAACGGGCGGCCGTGGCCGCAGCACTGTGCCCCAAACAAATATGGCTGCGGGCAGCCTCGGCTATTACAGAAATAAAAATGGCCGCGGGAGTGCTGGTGCGCATGTGCGACCGCACGCAGCTGCTCCCGCGGTTCTGTGTGTGGCAAGCACTCACTGTGAGGATGGCTGCGCAGGGAGGCTCTCTCCCTGCTGTACATCCCCGGCCGCTTCTGTCCTCAGACTCTGTAGCTGCCGGCTGCCAGTACACTGTCACACTACATTAGACTTAGAGGCAGCAGCGCCGGCAGCACAGAGCTCTCTCCCTGGCTTCCAACCCACTTTCATGTGTCATCATCAGTCATGACAGCAGGGACTGGAAAGGGGGCGGAGCAACACGGAGTTGAGGGGCGGGGCTACACGAGTGGAAGGGGGCGGAGCTACACGGGAGCACACATCTAATGAAAGGAAGAAGTAGATGAAGTGCCAGCCAGCTTGATTTTAAGGTAACTAAAGTGTGAGAGAGAGGTTCATACTGTGAGGCATATGTATAATGGACATCACGGTGTGGGGCATATGTATAATGGACATCACGGTGTGGGCATATGTATAATGGGCATCAGGGTGTGCGGCATATGTATAATGGGCATCACGGCGTGTGGCATATGTATAATGGAGCATCACGGTGTGGCATATGTATAATGGGCATCACAGTGTGCGGCATATGTATAATGGGCATCACGGCGTGTGGCATATGTATAATGGAGTATCACGGTGTGTGGCATATGTATAATGGACATCTCTGTGTGGGGCATATGTATAATGGACATCACGGTGTGGGGCATATGTATAATGGACATCACGGTGTGGGCATATGTATAATGGGCATCAGGGTGTGTGGCATATGTATAATGGAGTATCACGGTGTGTGGCATATGTATAATGGACATCTCTGTGTGGGGCATATGTATAATGGACATCACGGTGTGGGGCATATGTATAATGGACATCACGGTGTGGGCATATGTATAATGGGCATCAGGGTGTGCGGCATATGTATAATGGGCATCACGGCGTGTGGCATATGTATAATGGAGCATCACGGTGTGGCATATGTATAATGGGCATCACAGTGTGCGGCATATGTATAATGGGCATCACGGCGTGTGGCATATGTATAATGGAGTATCACGGTGTGTGGCATATGTATAATGGACATCACGGTGTGAGGCATATGTATAATGGGCATCACGTGTGTGTGGCATATGTATAATGGGCATCACGGTGTGCGGCATATGTATAATGGGCATCAGGGTGTGCGGCATATGTATAATGGCATCAGGGTGTGCGGCATATGTATAATGGCATCAGGGTGTGCGGCATATGTATAATGGGCATCACGGTGTGCGACATATGTATAATGGCATCAGGGTGTGCGGCATATGTATAATGGGCATCACGGTGTGCGACATATGTATAATGGCATCAGGGTGTGCGGCATATGTATAATGGCATCAGGGTGTGCGGCATATGTATAATGGCATCAGGGTGTGCGGCATATGTATAATGGCATCAGGGTGTGCGGCATATGTATAATGGCATCAGGGTGTGTGGCATATGTATAATGGCATCAGGGTGTGCGGCATATGTATAATGGAGCATCACGGTGTGTGGCATATGTATTATGGAGCATCACGGTGTGTGGCATATGTATAATGGAGCATCACGGTGTGGGGCATATGTATAATGGGCATCAAGGTGTGGGGCATATGTATAATGGAGCATCACGGTGTGTGGCATATGTATAATGGGCATCACGGTGTGCGGCATATGTATAATGGGCATCAAGGTGTGGGGCATATGTATAATGGCATCACGGTGTGCGGCATATGTATAATGGAGCATCACGGTGTGCGGCATATGTATAATGGAGTATCACGGTGTGTGGCATATGTATAATGGGCATCACGGTGTGCGGCACAAGTATAATGGGCATCAGGGTGTGCAGCATATGTATAATGGCATCAGGGTGTGCGGCATATGTATAATGGGCATCACGGTGTGAGGCATATGTATAATGGCATCAGGGTGTGCGGCATATGTATAATGGGCATCACGGTGTGCGACATATGTATAATGGCATCAGGGTGTGCGGCATATGTATAATGGCATCAGGGTGTGCGGCATATGTATAATGGCATCAGGGTGTGCGGCATATGTATAATGGCATCAGGGTGTGCGGCATATGTATAATGGCATCAGGGTGTGCGGCATATGTATAATGGAGCATCACGGTGTGTGGCATATGTATAATGGAGCATCACGGTGTGTGGCATATGTATAATGGAGCATCACGGTGTGGGGCATATGTATAATGGAGCATCACGGTGTGGGGCATATGTATAATGGAGCATCACGGTGTGCGGCATATGTATAATGGGCATCACGGTGTGCGGCATATGTATAATGGGCATCACGGTGTGTGACATATGTATAATGGCATCACGGTGTGTGGCATATGTATAATGGAGCATCACGGTGTGCGGCATATGTATAATGGAGTATCACGGTGTGTGGCATATGTATAATGGGGCATCACGGTGTGCGGCACAAGTATAATGGGCATCATGGTGTGCAGCATATGTATAATGGCATCAGGGTGTGCGGCATATGTATAATGGGCATCACGGTGTGAGGCATATGTGTAATGGGCATCACGGTGTGTGGCATATGTATAATGGGCATCACGGTGTGTGGCATATGTATAATGGGCATCACGGTGTGCGGCATATGTATAATGGCATCAGGATGTGTGGCATATGTATAATGGGCATCATGGTGTATGGCATATCTATAATGGGCATCACTGTCTCCTCCACCACTTTGTGACTCCCCTCCCTGCATCCCCTGCCACTCTGCATCCCCCCTCCTACCCTGCATCCTGTGCCACCATGCCCCCTCACACTCTGCGTCCTGTGCCACCCTGTGTAAGTCCTCACTCCCTTCGTTCTCAGCCACTCTGCATCTCCCCTCCCAGCATTCTACGGCACCCTCCATCCCCCCCTCCCTCCCTGCATCCTCTTCCACCCTGCCACTCTACTGTGTTGGGAGACCCCCTGTCACCCCCCCCCCCATCTCTATCTCCCCAGCCCCACAGGCTGTAGAATAAACGCTGTACGCATGCGCCTATTCTGCAGCCTGAGGGGCTGGGGACATAGCCAGCAGCTAAGAGAGCCACTAGCCATGCCCTCACAGCGGCAAAAATTGGGCGTGGCCTTGTTGGAATAGGCCACACCCCCATATTGATAGGCCACACCCCCTAAAAATTCGGGCGCGCCTCCGGCGCGCAACAACACTCCCCCCCCCCCCCCCCCCCCCCCCCCTCTTAGGGCTGCTTCAAGATTTTTCCCGGGCTGGTTTTAATTCCCAATCCGCCCCTGTCGGCAACCCTGGTATATCTGCAGATATAGGGCTAAGCCCCCAGGCCGTACGTCAAGGCATCTCTGTCACTGGGGGTCCCTAATACTGGGTATGGGTCTGGGGTGTGGGCCCCCAACATGCCGATATAGGCTGAGTACTCCAGGGCAGCACACAAATGAAAATTAGTAGGGGTTAATAAGAAGCACATAAGTGCTATGTAGGGAAGTGAAGGTTTGATTAAAATACAAAATATATACAATGTGATAGGAAATATAAGAGTTAATAAAGTGTTAGGTGTGCCAACCTGGAGCAGACCAGCCCTACCAACCTAGTTATCTCCCTCATTTCACCTAGCCCACATTACACTGTTACATTTTACACTGTTACAAGGAATGAGAGACGGATACATTTACATTGAATCATCAGCACCATTCCCCAGCACTTTACCAAGTATAGTACAGTAGCTCTTACTAACTGCTTTGGGGATCATCTACATTTAGATATCAGTCATTTTAAAAGATTCCTCCCAGATGTAGCAGTACACACCCACGCTTCTAGGTGCCACGTTCACAATCTCTCCATATATGGAACTAGACACCCTTTGGGTGGAGCATGACACACCCCCTCAATGGGGCACTGTGCAAAATTCTATTACCAACTATAATCTCCCTGAAACTAGTTTTCAAAAGTAGGCAAGTATTGTATGATCTAAGAGTTCTAAAATAAATGAACTTGCTACATGGCAGGCTTGTCATATGTATGCAAAATTATGGCGAGAAGGTCCGCACAAAGCACCACAGATGTGAGCATAGAATGTGGCACTAAAGCTATGGGCGTGTGGTTGAAGGTCACATAGCTGCAGTTAGCAGCCACACAAGCTCAGCAATGAACTAGCAAACAAGGAAAATTTGGTGACAATTGCTATGCCTTCCCACTGGAATCCTAATCAGATGCACACCACGGGAATCCAGCAAAATAATACATTGGAACAGTGGGATGGGCAGCTACATGGAAAAACATGGCAAAGCAGCGAACTGGAAAACACCTAAGAAGGCAGCTTTTCCATTTACTGCAAATGCTTTGTTAAAATGGTTAGTATCCCAGCAGAGACAATACTGTGCAGGTGAGAAGCCCAGTGCCGCAGCATTTACAAGCAGCCGTGAAACTCCCACGATCCATGATAAAGAACTAAATATATGCCCCGTGGCTGGACAATTTGTAAAATATGCTATGGAAATCAGTCCCCCCATGTCGCTATTCACGACACAAGCAGGTGCTGACCCTAGGTGGGAAATCCAGCCCTGGCTGCCGCGATGCAGGTTCCCCCACTGCCAGAAGTGTACCCACGGTCCTCTGCCACCAGCGCCACAACTTTTATCAATGTCTTGCCCACATACCACTATTATACAGCCTCCTGCTCTCATGCACCCCCTTATTCCACCCAGTGGGAGGAGATGCTCACCCACTGCCGGGAGCTGCATACTGTCCCCCACCCTCCTCCAGTTCTAGGGATACCCATCGACCATCAATGATTTCAAATCATCGATGGTTTATGGCCGATGTTGAATACTTTTGCCATCGATGTAGGAGGACCAGATGGTTTCCCTACATCGATGGCAAAGGAGAACCGATCAAGTTTCAAATTTTTTTATGGTGCCGGGACACAGAGCATAGCTCCGCCCCCCCCCCCAAACATGAAAGTCCCACCACCGAGTTCTGATTGTCCCACGGCCTATTCAGTCAGATATAATGGATGACCATCGATAGCTACAACAATCAATGGTTATCCAAGTAATATTTTACTACTATCGATGGCAGGGTGCAAAATCGCCATCAATGCCAACCATCGATGGCATCTGCACCAATGCTCATCCCTACTCTGTAACAGGCAAAAACCTTTACTACCCCTCATGCCCACACACCTCTATCACTGCCCTGCCTCCTGTTTTTCCTGTAATTTCCTCCAGTGGGGACCCACTCACCCTTTGTTGCCCACATTCCCCTATCATGCTTTACCACCCAGACTCCTGCTCTCATGCTCCCTAACTTCCACCCAGTAGGAGGAGACACTGACTCAGGGGCACTGTCCTGTACTCCTGTGCTGCCACGCTGGACCCTCACACACTGGCAGAAGCCGTACAGTGTCCCCCACCCTCCTCTTTAGTCCCCCGTATGCCCACACACCCCTATCACTACCCATCTTCCTGCTCTCCTGAACCGTAACTTCCACCACTGGGGAGTTTCTGACGCTGTGTTGCCCACATACCCCTATCATGCCTCATAGCCCAGCCTCCTGCTCTCATGCACCCTAACTCCCACCCAGTAGGAGGAGGCACTGACTCAGGGCCACCGTCCTGTACTCCTGTGCTGCCAGTGGGTGAGGGTCCAGTGTGGCAGTTCCCCACCCTCCTCTTTAGTCCCCCGTATGGCCACACACCCCTATCACTACCCGGCTTCCTGCTCTCCTGAACCGTAACTTCCACCACTGGGGAGTCACTGACGCTGTGTTGCCCACATACCCCTATCATGCCTCATAGCCCAGCCTCCTGCTCTCATGCACCCTAACTCCCACCCAGGAGGAGGAGACACTGACTCAGGGCCACCATCCTGTACTCCTGTGTTGCCATGCTGGACCCTCACCCACTGGCAGAAGCTGCACAGTGTCCCCCACCCTCCTCTTTAGTACCCCTTATGCCCACACACCCCAATCACTACCCAGCTTCCTGCTCTCCTGTGTCGTGACCTCCACCAGTGGGGAGCCGCTGACTCAAAAACACCCTGCTATACTATTGCACACACACACCTAAACAACACGCACACACATCCCCCCACACCCAAAAATGACACAGTATCCTCCACACTATCAATGTACATCTTACTCTGTAACAGCTTTTTAATTAAACAAAACAATACACACCCCCTTCCAAATCATTCTCACAATACAAACGTTCACAAATTAAGGGGGCGCAGCCCCTTACGACAGTGTGAAGAGTGCCCGTAGGGTGCGATGAATCACCTAGTAATATATACATTGCTGGCACAAGCCAGCAATGTATATATTATTGGCACCACTGCCCCCCAGGGGTTAAAGTGAGCAGGAATGGGGTGGAACTGCATTCCGTCCGTTTACTTTGCCCCGCTGTCTGTCACTGCCTACATCGCTAAAGGAGACAGCTAAGTACAGCGCTGGGAAAACCGGCTATCTCAGAGCAGGTCTATTCGTCTGCGACGTGGCTATTTCAATTGATGCGCCGGCTCGTGACTTGTCAGCCAATTGGAGCTTGGGGCCTGGTAGCCCTTCAAGAGCTACCAATGCCTGATTGGCTGCCGGGCCACAAGTTCCAAATGGCTTGTGAGGCGACGCATCATTGATATAGCCAAAAAATGAACGCATAGACCTGCTCTGAGAATGCCGGGTTTCCTACCATTCTGTCCGGCTGTCTCCTTTATTGCACAGTGCAGGGCACACAGTAGCTTACCCCTGGCACTGTGTGACATATTGTGTAATGGGCATTACGGTGTGTGACATATTGTGTAATGGGCATTACGGTGTGTAGCATATTGTGTAATGGGCATTACAGTATGTGGTATAATGTGTAATGGGCATTATAGTGTGCATAGTCCCCTGTCCAACAAAGACCAAGCGTTGGTCCTGACGAAGCTCCCCAGCTGAATTTACTGTATTTTGATCTGTCTAGATAGGGCTGATTCTGAAAGTGGTACGCTGCGCTCTGAAGCAGCTGAACCTGAGGCGCGGCACCTGACGTCCGTGACCGCGACCTCTGTGCTCAGCCACTCAGGCTAACACCCGGCGCTATCTCCCCCCCGGAGCTGTAGCCTCTGCAACAGTCACGAGCGGCTCACAGAACTCTGCCCGATAGACGGGACACCTAGAGACCCGGGTCCCGTCCTTCAGCAGCAGCATAGCTGAGAATATACCGCAGCACAATATCGGTGACTGAGCAGTATTTAACTGCTATCTGCACAAATTGCTGAGAAGATAGCAAGTCAAAACAACTGGCATATCTGCACACTGTGTTTCAATTATAGCGATTGTGCCATAGACTTCAGAGAATACAAACGTATCCACCAACACTTACACTTGTAAAACAGATAATAAAATTGTGAATTCATGCCCTTATCTGAATCTTACACTTATTAAAACAGAAGGTACACGGGACAGTGGGGTCTCACGTTGTAGGGATAGTCATATCCCGTTTTAAATACATGTTGGTGTTTGTATGTGTAGATTTTGTGTGTTTTATTTAGCTCTTTTAAGAAATATAAATTAAAAGTTAATTTATATCAAATCTTTCTCTTTGGTGCGCCACACAGAGACATTCTTTCTCTGTCCACCGTCTTTCTGTCATATACCCAATGTACAGTGGCGGCACACCCTCTTGTTAGTATCTGCAATATACATACTATACCAAAAGTGAGTGGCCTTACCACTTATTTAAAAAAAAATTCTCCAGTGCGATTGGTCCTTGTTTTCTTTTTGTACCCCTAGAAATAAATCACTCGGACACGTTAACCTGAAATAACCACACGGACAACCACTGCATAAGTTTAAAAGGTCAACAGTATTTATTGTTGGTATGACCCTATTGAAAGGGATGGCCAGGAGACCGCTTGGAGACCAGCTAAGTCACAAACGTTAACAATGGCGGCAACTACAACGCCCCAACTTGTAACCAGGGCGATGAACCGCCCCCATTGAATTCAAGGCACAGCCCGCACTGTGACGGTCTTACCGCCCCTCCTATTGCATGGTGAGGACAGTTCAAGGAAGTGTCCAACGTCCCCCCTCGGGGGCAGGACTCACCAGCCGTCCTGGCAGAGGGTGGCAATAAAGCACAGTGACCTCCTGTACCTCAAACTTGACCGCTGATCGAGAGCGCCCTCCCGCCACAGCAAGGTTAAAAAAATTACCACTAAAGGTAATTACTACAGAACCGCTGACCGCCAACCCTAACAATAGCCCTGTGCATAACCATAAAAAGGGATAAACCCCTAACCAAAACAACTAAACAGGTCCTGAAGAAGGACCGTCATGCCTGTGTCTGACAAATGAACTCCATCATTTCTGTAGAAAGATGGGGACTCCCGTTCTAAAGAGGGGTGCCTGACTGCTATGCCACCCAAAGACGTGACCACTTTAGGGACCGCAAAATTAACCCTGCGCCTGATGTTCTCCAACGACTTGAGATCCCAGCAGCCTCTCCAGTTAACACGAGGCACTGTGTCGGACCAAACAATCCGCAACTCCGGCCAACGGCCGACTAGCGACCTGTGATCCGCCTCTATCCTCAATATAAGGACAATGCTGGTACCCTGGCTTAAGTAGTTACCATCTAGGTGGATTACTGACACACCAGGGCGGCACCACCTGCTTTCCTCTTCTAACAGCAATACTAACAAACCGTCCCCTAGCGCTAAGCGAGCCCTGGCAGCTAACCAGTGTTTGGATGCCCAGAAAATGAAAGAATGCCCAACGAACCAGACAGTGACCTGAGTCCTTGAGGGAGGGGAAGGGGCTGAAAAGAGAAAACCTAACCAGTTAGCATCAAAACTTAAACTGTAAAATGACACAACTTAAGGTCAGGACATGTATGATGCACAACATGAATTAGTACAACTAGGACCCAAGTGAAGGTGAAAACCTTAAAAAACCTCCGGTGGACCTGAGGGGGAAGCCAATTGTAATTGGCCCACTATCGGAGGGAAAAGTAAAAAATTCCCTTCACACCCTCGATTTCGGAACGCTGCCGTTCCCAAACCGAGTGTAAACATCGTTTTTGGATCCGTGCCTCAGGCGCATGCTAAACCTTATCTAAACATATGTGAGATTTATACGCGGAGGACTTCCAGCGGCCGAGCTCTTGAATGGTATTCACCGGAAGTCCTGCTGCAGCTGCGCCGGTGGCCGCACCGACACGGAACGAATGCGTCCCACAATTGGCGACCTCCAAACCCAACGCAACCACACAACGCTTCAATCCAGCAGTGAACTGGAAACGCGTTAACAGCGATGCATCAGCATGCGCAAGGAACTGTGCCGGAGCGGCAGACCTCTGAGGCAGATACGCCGTGGCCAGCCGCACGGGGCATATATCCCCTTCCGGCTGGGAAACATTTCACTAACTTTATTATACCAATCACAAAATTGCAAGGCTTGTATATGCCCTCATGCCTATGCAGCCCTTGCTTAATCTAATGCTAACCATTACACCATCCATACTGCATTGATAAATGCGTCCCAAAACAGTAGCGCACACGGGGGGGGGGGGGGTTATGAGTACCCAGAACACCCCCCCCAGGAGTCTAAAGGCCCCCATACACTAGCCGATTTTGGTCAGATTTCAGCCAGATCAGTCGGATCTGGCAGAAATCGGACCAAAATCGGCTAGTTTGGATGTCCCCTCAGATCCGATGCGCGGTCCCGTGCGCATCGGATCTGCGTCGGGTGGTCGGATCTGCTGCACGTCCGACCACCCGACTTGGGACCTAGTGCGGCAGTAGAGGGAGCAGGGGGGGCTGGGGACGCTGCGGGGGACACAGGCGGCATAGAGCCGGGCAGGGGGAGCCGGCGGGAGCTGTCAGTATTGAATAAAAAAAAAAAGCCCATACAATGCATGGGCGGCCTGTGATTGGCTGAGCGCTCTCTCAGCCAGTCAGCAATTGGCTGAGAGAGCGCTCAGCCAATCACAGGCAGCCCATTCATTGTATAGGCTTTTTTTTTCTAGCACTGACAGCTCCCGGCTCTATGCCGCCTGTGTCCCCCGCAGCGTCCCCAGCTCCCTCTACCGCCTCGCCGCACAGACGTGTCCCCCGCAGCGTCCCCAGCCCCCCTGCTCCCTCTACCGCCTCGCCGCACAGACGCTGTCCCCCGCAGCGTCCCCAGCAGCGGGGGACACAGAGTCCCCAGCCCCCCTGCTCCCTCTACCGCCTCGCCGCACAGACGCTGTCCCCCGCAGCGTCCCCAGCAGCGGGGGACACAGACGCTGTCCCCCGCAGCGTCCCCAGCAGTGGGGGACACAGAGTCCCCAGCCCCCCTGCTCCCACCTCTGTAGCCCCCCCCCCCCTGCTCCCCGGGTGTTTTACATGTGATAAATCGAGACGGGGAAGCTCAGGGGGAAGTCGGGGGCGACTTGTCCTAAGGACAAGTCGCCCTAGTGTATGGGGGCCTTAAGGTCTGAAAGCTGAGGGTCCCCTCTTTCCATGGGTATAAGAATTTTACAAATCGGCCCTTGGGAACCGGAGATATCTGACTTCAAAGCTGTGGTCCCCATCCAAGCCTGTTAATTGCTATTCCCAGTCAGATATTTCAGGTTCTGTCTGATTTAGAGATTTTCTGATGGTATATTCCAAAAGCTGGGACTTTCCCCCTTTGATGGACAGTAGTAGCTTGTCTCCACTGTTCCCAGAACCAGAGATATCAGCCTTCCAGCAGCTGGTTACTGCTCCAGCTCCACACACCTGGTATGTAGGTTTATAATCTCATTGGCAGATTGCTCTGCTTTCTGAACTCTGATCCCCTAGTCCCCAATACCATTTCGTAGGTGGGATTCTCTAGTTTTTAATTCCATTATTTCTGGGAACTGGAGATATCTGCAGTCAAGCAAGTTGTCCTCCCACCAGAAAATTATGAATAATAAGCCCACTCCACTATACACCCCTCCTCTGCATATTAAACATCCTCTACCACCCTGAAAGTTATGTATCAGGGCCCCTTCATTCAGCCCAATGCCCCCTTCTGCCACCCCATCTCCCACCATCTGTGCAGTAAAGGGGTAATTAGTGGAAATTACTGATCCAGGGACTACATGCTGAGCGGTTGATATAATACCCCCTACCACCCGCAGGACATCAAAGCTTCCCCCACCCCTATCGCTGGAGGATCGGTGGGGGCCCCAATACATTGCTATGCCCAGGGGTCTACACTGCTGTTGACGCCCCTGTATGTATATATATATATGTATGTATATGAATAATATATATATATATGTGTGTGTGTGTGTGTGTGTATATATATGTATACATATATTTTTTTATTATTATTATTTATATACATTTGGTCTATCTATAATACTTTAACTGACCCGGCATATACCGGGTCACCTAAATGTCCATCTCCGTTCTTTGCTCCGCCCCTCTGGAAACCCCCTTCTGAAAATCCTGCGTTTGCCCCTGCAAAACCCTGCAATTTCAAAACCTGTACGTATGCTGCATTGTTAACAGCTATAAAGATTGGAAAGTTTCTCTCTAATATGAATATCACTATCATTCTACCCTCTCTCCTCCTCGCCTGAGAGGATGAACCACAGAGGACCTAACACCGGGTGCGAGGGTACTCGTGTAGTTTCACGGCGCCCACGCTGCGGGCTCGCCACGCTATTTAAAATCAACTCCATGCCATCATGGATAGTGGGGGTATGAACTATCCATGTTGGCATGGAGTTAAGTTACTTTTTTTAACATAGTTTGTGGCGAGCGTAGAACCCGGAAGTAGCACGGCGCCATGCTGGCGCCGTGAAACTACACAAGTACCGTGCAAGCTTTCAGGGATGCCTGCTATATACCACCTGGTTTTTTGTCTACACTTGTGTTGTTGACCAACACACTCGGTGAGAGTCCATTGTGCTATATCCCTGATTTTATGATGTCATTTTATACACCATACCAGTCTTTTTCTCCATATTTATGCTTGCTAAAGCCTTCACGGTGACGTTATAGCCCCCTGAGGACGCGCTAATTGTCTACCTTAAAAAGTAGACCATCTTGAAGGGTACGAGTCCAGTCAATTATAAACAGCTTGAAAAAAGTGTTGTATCAGTTTATCAAACTGTATTACACTATTGTGCTCTCTGAGAAATCGGGAAACGAGAATTTGGTCAGCGCCCAGGAAATGTCAGTATTTCTTCTTGTCTTTAAAATATGAAAGCCTGTTCAAAAAGCATACAAAGCACATTCATGTGAGGGGATTGGTACTAAATCCCGGCGGTCGGAATCCCGGCGTTCAAAATCCCGATGCCGGAATCCCAACCGCCAAAATCCCGACAGGGGGGGGGGGAGTGGAAGCTATTTTTAAACTCCTCCTCTGCCAAGGGCTTCATGTTTGGGCTCTTCTGTTATTCCCTGTGTTGCCTCCATTAAAGTGTTAGTATTTTCTCAATACTTGCCTACCCTCCCAGAAATTGGGTCCACCTTCCGGCCCTCAGAAAGATGGACAAGTCCCATGCAATAGTGCCGGGCCTAGTAGGTGGCTCTCTTTAGGCGGTTTGTAACCCCTGAAGGATGAGACAGCGAAAAGCCCAGTCTAGTATCCATTCCCAAGGAGCGGGGAAACACTCTCATTCCAGAGGTTCGTAGCCTCTGATAGGGAATCAGCAAAAAGCCCAGCTTAGTACTTTAACCTTGGGATGTGAGAAACACTGGGACTGAGTAAATTGCTCTTCCGAGGGGGGGGGGGTGGACTTCAACCCTCATGGGAGTCAATGGAAAAGCACGGTGGAGTATCCATTCCCATGCCAGGAGTCGAAAAACATTGTAGGTAGGAGCAGAGAAACACTTTATTGGACACTGATTGGCCAGCTGCTTAGAGACCAAGGTGAAGCGTGCCCGGGGGAACTCGGAGGTGTCTTAAACGTTCACTGGTGTCCCCACTGGCACGTTTTGGCACTAGCACTGCGCACTTCCCTTTAAGTATGCATTGCATGTCCTTGCCCTAGGTCTTTTGGCTGGGGCAGGACGATTTTTTCATTTGTTTGGTCATGTTTTTGGGCTGTGTGTACAACCCTTATGGGCTACCCGCTCCCCACATACCAAAGCTCTCTCCTTCAGTAGAGAGCTATTATCCCCAAGGGTGACCCAAAGCCACAAGGTGGATGGAAGCCTACCAAGGGTCTCTCCAAGCTTCGGCAAGAAGGAGCCACCTGCCCTAACCCTTCCAGGGGTTGAGGGAAGAGGGTCTCTCCGAGCTTCAGCAAGGAGGACCCAACGATCCCTATATTCCTCTCTTGGGCCTTTTGGCTGAGAGGGGTTAGGGGAGTAATGGGGCCTTTCTCCTTTGGGAGAGGGTCCATACGTATGATTTAGGTCATTGCACTGGGTATTTGGAGCACCACCTTGGGCTCCAAGTAAAAATAAAAAATAAAATGCAATGGTGCCATCCTCCCACATGGTGTGTTGTCAAGGCACCGTCCCTGCTGTATAATGCCTGAACCACCGGCATTTCAAAACGAGGGGCTTGTCCATAATGATGCAAATGCAATGGCCGCACCCCCACTCTAATGATACCTTTGATAGCCCCGGCTCCAGCTTTGCCTCCTGCACGGCCGCCGCCCCCTGCTCCCTACTTCCTGAGCTGGCTACCCTCCCAGCTAAAAGTCGGCAACCCTGCTCTTCTCCCAGTGTGATACTATCAGCCCCTGTCTCTGTTGCCCCATACTCCCCTGTGTATCTGAGTCTCTGTAAAGGTGCCCATACACTTATCCAATTTGGGCAAATTCCTTATGGATCAGTGTGCAAAATCATCCCAAATTGGATGTGTTTGACATTCCATTTGACCCTATGTGCGGTCCCTTGTGTCAGTGGCATAACTAGAAATTTTGCTCCCCCAAGCTAAAAACATTTCTGTCCTCCCTGCACCTCTGTATCGTACGCAAATAAAATATAAGTAGAAAACATTAAAAAATACTTGCCAAAATTTCTGCCATTTCTGCTAACTTCTTCAGGCAGACAGCAAGCAGGCGGAGGATGGGGCGGGTGGCAGGCAGTTGATGGGCAGTGGGGTGGGCAGCGGAGGTAAAGTGGCGCGCTAGTCTCCGTCTCATCCATTGCAGTCTGCACGCCAGCCAATCCTGGCGCAGGCTGCAACTTCACAACGCCGGTGGCTATTCAGCTGCCACTGGGGGAGCAGTGCCACAGCTCACCAGTGTCGCCTCGCATGCCTGCAGAATTCAGGAGGGAAGGAAGGATGCCCCTGTGCTGGTTGGCAACTTCCTCCAGCTCCCCACACTTCAGCTCCCGCCAGCTCTCCAGATCTCCCCGGCGCTTAAGTAGGCAGAAGCTCCCAGCGCTTCTCGCAGACCCTAGCGGCTGGCCTAACTTTTGATTTTTTTTTTTACAAAAAAAATTCTGCCACTGCTGGCTGCAGGTCTGCTCAGCACTTCCCGGATGATGCGGACTGCCCATCCTGCCACGACGCTGCACCCACACTCCCCGGGTGCTCAGTGCGGCTCGGACCCTGACGCTGCCCAGGTTTTTTTAAGGGCCAGATGTATCAAGTTTCAAAAAGTGATAAACAGCTAGCCAATCAGCTCCTACCTGTCATTTTTCAAACCCAGCCTGTAACATGGCAGTTAGGAGCTGATTGACTGGCTGTTTATCACTCTCCGTTTTATCACTCTATGAAGCTTAATACAACTGGCCCTTTGTGACCCTGTGATCTATAGTACCCCTCCCCCATGTTCCCAACTGTTTGTCTTACTCAGCTACCATTTCCTGTGAATCACTGCCAGCTTATTGTGCGTGTTTTTCTGACCTATGAAAGCTGCATTCAATGCTTATCCTGATGTTCTGGTTCCTGGCCTGATTTACCTGACTCTTTATTCTGAATCAAACCTGTTTGATCTGCTATTGCTGACCCAGCATGTCTCTCCCTGCTTTATCTGCTGCCTGCACTGGTGCTGACTTGTTGCTGGCTGCGATCCTGTGCTTTCTGCTCTTATTCTGTGTTTAGTGTTGTTGGGAGCAGGGTAGGTGTTGTGGTGTACTCAGAAAATACTAAATACATCCTTAAAGTATGTATAGAATATACATCGGAGATATCTGCTGCACACTCCCGTTGTCGCTTAGAAAAGTATATGTTTTCTTAGTGGGCGCTGCTTTTTGTGCTGAATTTACCAAGATCCAGAATATATCACATCTCTGCGTGGCATTATGGGCCACATTCTTGGGAGAGGGATCTGTAGGATCCCTCTCTGACACTATCCACTTGTGTTTTTGTGACCATCAGCATCAGTACACAGGAATCCTGATGAAAAAGTGTTGTGATATCATTAGTAATAACTTCTTGTAACATATCTGGGCAATCCTTAATTTCTTATTCCTTCAATAAGCAGCAATAAGAATTTACAATGATCCAGTCTGGGAAGCGTAAATCACTGTGCAGTATAAATAAGCTACTGTGAGTGTGTGTAATTACTAAGGCTCCTAGGGAATTATGTTGTTGTTGTTTATCTATACCTTAACTTAACTCTTAAGCCTAGAAATAACTGGACAAACCTTAACTGAAATAAGACACGGACACCAACTGCGTAAGGTTAAAGGTCATGAATATTTATTTAAATGGTATGACCCCTATTTGTATAAGGGATGGCAAAGAAAGCACTTGAGACCAGCACCAGTTCCGGGTGTTGCCATGGTAACGACCGTAGCGTCCCAATCTAGCAACACCCCTTCACGTGGGGTACAGCCCGCGCTGTGACGGACATACCGCCCCCTTCTATTGCATGACGCGGACCTTCCAGGAAGTGTCCGACGCCCCCAGCCGGAGCGTGGGGACTCGCCCGCCTTCTTGGCAAAGGGGGGGCAATACCGCACAGCGACCACCTGACACCCCACCTGACTGCTGGTCGAGAGCGCCTTCTCGCCGATTGTTTAAACTAAAACTATGGCATGCTAGCCGAATTTGGTGAAATGGCGTCAGGCCAGATAGCACGTGGAAAAAGAAGAGGGTAGGGAGGGTGGGAATCCAGACTCAAAGAGGCCTCACTTCCTGGCTGCAATCCCAGATATACCCCTCTCTGAGCTGACGCCCCCCTGTGCCCTGATTGGTGGTTCCACCTACTGCTCTCTGCTATTACCCACGGCTATGCACTGCTGTTGTTGTTACACTGCTTATGGCCACAAATTCCCAGTATCTTAAATTCCCTCTGACCTATGCGGCCCTCGCTCTATCTAGTCTGATATTCATGGTAGTGGGGGCTAATGGTGGAAAAAGATGGGAGAGGTATACTGATATAATAAGAGGGGTAAAGGAGGACACATGGGGGGAAGGGCATTGTGTGAGAAGAACACACCCAGATAATGATTGGCCAGGGACACACAGGGAAGGGAGAGGAAAGCCCGCAGATAATGAAGAGAAGGGGCCTAACTAAAGGCCCCCATACACTAGGGCGACTTGTCCTGAGGACAAGTCGCCCCCGACTTCCCCCTGAGCTTCCCCGGCAGCTCCCCGGGGGAGCTTGATAAGATTGGCGCTTGATGTGCCATTTTTTACATGTGATAAATCGTCTCGATTTAGCACATGTAAACCCGAAGAGCAGGGGGGGCTGCAGAACAGGGCTGCTGGTGGGGGGCGCTGCTAAGGCAGCGTGCAGGGGACGCTGCGGGGGACAGTGACAGAGCCGGGCAGGGGGAGGCGGGAGCTGTCAGTGCTGGGAAAAAAAGCCCATACAATGAATGGGCAGCCTGTGATTGGCTGAGCACTCTCTCAGCCAATTGCTGACTGGCTCAGCCAATCACAGGCTGCCCATTCATTGTATGGGCTTTTTTTTCCAGTGCTGACAGCTTTTCCTGCCCGGCTCTTGTACTGCCAACTCTGTGTCCCCCGCAGCGCCCCCCTGTCTTACTAGCAGCACACACACACACCCCCCCCCCCCCCCCCGCATTGACGGCTCCCTGCGGAGGTAGTGCAGGCGGGGACCGCAGGCGTCGCAGAGCAGAGACTGTAGAAAGAAATCTTATTCAAAAGACTGGGCGGCCGCTGAGCTCAGCCAATCAGCGGCCGCCCGGTCTTTTGAATAGGATTTCTTCCTATTCTCCCGCCGCGCTGACGGTCTCTGCTCTGTGACGCCTGCGGTCCCCGCCTGCACTACCTCCGCCGGGAGCCATCAATCGGGGGGGGGGGGGGGGGGGCTGCTAGTAAGACAGGGGGGCTGTATATAAAGATATATCGTATCTGAACATCGTGGGTGCTAAAAAGCACCCATGATGGCTCAGATTCCGATATATCTTATGTTCTGCAGGTCCGACGCCGTGATCCGATCCGATGTGCGCGGGACCGCGCATCAGATTAGATGTCAAACACATGCGATTTTGGGCCGATTTATCGGCCCAAAGGGCCGAAATCTGATGAAATCGGACGAAAATCTCATAGTGTATAGGGGCCTTAACACATGATGCAGACGGTATCCGGTCCCTGGGTTGACAATATCTAGATCAACAGTCGCTAGGTCGACCACTAGTGGTTGACAGTGACTTGATAGACACCTGAAAATGGTTGGCATTGACAGAAGGTAGACAGAAGCTTAAGGCCGACATGGACATGGTCGCGTTCAGTAGGGTGACAGGGAGGACTGGCAGTGAATGCTCCAGCCCTCCCGAACGCAGCGAATGTGCAGCAAATCCTAAACAGGATTCCCTGCACATGCCGAAAAAAAACATTGAATACTGCCCAAAGACACCAAAAATCGTGAAAAACTGGTGCCAACTTTTCAGTGTCGACCATGTTAATTTTGCCGTTAAGCTTGCGTTGACCTATGGGATGTTGACTATTTTTAGGTGTCAACTGTCGACCGAGAGATTGTCGAACCCTATACCATGACTGATGCAGACAAGGATGAACATGCTGTTGTTTACATAACTCCTGTCCTTTAGTTGCTATTCCTCCTTGCAATCATCAGTGAGGTACTGTGACAAGGATCACATACATGTGGATTCAAATGAAGACTTTGATCTTTAATTTATAAAGCAGGTCACAGCATACCAGATAAATCCCACGGGCAAGCGTAGTTATTGGCAGCAGCATACAGCTAATCACAGCATATAACAAACTCTTGCAAACCCTCCAATGGTCCCTACCATAGCTCACACCCCCGGCCTATCGCTTGTGCAATTACTCCACCATCAAAAGCATTTGTACTCTACCCTGGAAACACTTATATCAGGAGATCACAGGTGCTGCTGATTACACACCTGGCTTCTGCTTCAAAACCTGGTCTGGATCCTCCACATTATTCTCATGTGGAGATATACTGTCTTCACCACAGTACACACTAATGAAATCAACCAAACACCCCATCCAACCCCCCCCCCCCTTCCCCAAGCCTACCAATAATTTATGTGGGTAGAATTATAACAGATCCCCAACATAATTTGTGATATGCTCTGATCATCTATATATGTCTAGTGTCCGTGAGTCTCCAAAACACTGCCATCTGCTGGCAGAGAGTGAAACTAGATATCTTTCTCACACATGCACAAACACAGAAGGTAGCAGACTAGCTTTCGAAGCTTTTGCTTTGAGCAGGCTCACTAGTATACCTATAATCTCTCCACTGCTGCACAGCCAGTGCCCTCCTCTTCTCCATAATACATGGGCTCCTGATGATGATGGTCACAGTCCACTACATCAGTCCAGCAATGCAGAACTGGTTTTGTTTGTACAGATGAGGCAGACACACTTGCACCTGATTTAACCCAGGACCCCCCACCCCCCCAACATGAGTCCTTCTGTCTAGGGATGGCCATCGACCATCAATGGGTACAAATCCTCAATGGTTTATGGCGGATGTTGAATAGTTTTGACATTGATAACCAGATGGTTTACCACCATCGATGTCAAGCTTCAACGAATAGTTTTGTTTTGCTTTTTTTCCCCAAGGGGGGGCCAGGACACGGAGTGTAGCCCCGCCCCTGACACCCGTGAAGCCCCGTCCCCATATTTTGATTGGCCTGCTGGCCAATCAATCAAAGAAAGTGAATGACCATCGATATGTAAAACATTGATGGTCATCCATTGCATAGTCATACACTATCGATGGCCAGTTGCACTTTTATTATCGATGGCAAAGGCAACGATGGCCATCCCTACTTCTGTACCCCCTATGGACCATCCCTGGCTGCGTGACAAGAAAGAGTGCAGGATAAAAAAAAATGTGACTAAAGTTCTTATATATCTCTGGCATCCTACACAAACATCCGTATTGCCGTATTGTCTATTGTGCCTCTGTGCTTCCAGCTAGATTACTAACAACAGTGCTTCGTTTGTTTAATACAATTGAATTGGCAACCATGCTGGGGATTTTCTGAGCCAAACCAATGAAATTACCGTTTCTTAAAAGTGCAAAATATGTGCTAAAAGCACCGTACTCTAAGCTGGCTGAGAAACGAAAGCATGGGGAATCTGTGGTCACTGGGTTTCACCCGGATTACTATGTGATTACTGCATGCTCTAATGCGTTTGGAATTTTAAAGGAAGTACTGAGTCATTTTCTAGAAATGAAACTGATATAGAAAGTCAGGGACATATAGAAACGTAGGGCCTGATTCAGACCAGCTCGCTAAGCAGCGTTGTTTAGCGTTAAGTACCCCCCGCCGAACGTCCCCCCCACCGGCACCACCCACATCCCCTCTGTAACATGAGAGGGGATGCATACCTCGCAACATATGTCATCTTCAAAATGCAACAGCATCCGAAAAGGGGGTGCAGCCTATGAAAAGCGGGCGTGGCCTCACAGGATGATGCGTCCTCAGGCCACCTCCTCATTTCCCGACCTTCTGCAATGCTGAATAGATGCTGTGCCTCCCCGTCGCGGTACACTGGCGGCCTCGGTCGGGACCGCCCCAAATACCGGGATGGTCCCACGAAAACCGGTTGGGAGGTATGAGGATGTGTGCAAGAACACATCCCCTTGCATGCTGCCGAAGGGGACAGAAATCATTCGATATTTCGTTGTCAAGTTGCCACATGACAACGAAACACGTTAGGTAGCACCTGCCAGTTTTAATTGCTGCTGGACTTATTGAGGACATTGGACTCTCCATAGCCCATTGGTTTCTATACTATCCCTGGAATCGTGTCTGGAAAATTGCATCATACTTCTACTGCGATCAGGGCCACTGACAGGGGGGTGCTGTGGGCAGGAGCGGATTGGCCCACTGGGAACCTGGGCCATTTCCCGGTGGGGCGGCCGTTCCCCCTCCGCCTGGCCAGCAGAAAATAGAAGAAGCAGGTGAGCACTCATGTTCAAACCAAATGGAAGTCAAAGGGGACATTTGGGAAGTTAAGGCCCATACACACTGGGCAACTTTGAGCTGAAAGACGCTCAGTTTACTCGTCTGAGCTGCTTTCAGCTGGAAAACTGCCCAGTGTGTACGCGGTAGCGATGAGTGGTGAGCGCTGATGCACACCCCGGCAGCAGATTGGACTGCTTTCCATAGTGTCCTGCTATAGAAAGCCGTTCACCCCAGGAAAAATCGCTAAAATGCACTGCCCGTTTTTCAGCCCAGCAATTTTAGCCATCGTTGTTATCCATACACGCTGGGCAAAAATGCCCAGTGTGTTTGAACCTTAAGGTTCAATTTAAAAGGTTCTGATCCCAGAGATCTAAGTTAAATATGAGAATGAAATGCTGTTTAGATATGACAGGTCACTCTGTGCAGTGCATGTCCCATAAAGGAGTCAGTCTGCGGGGGTTAACGTATGTGGATTCTATGAAGTAGTGCCCAAGGGAGAATAACAGCACACAAGACACACATATATACGTAGCGCACCTCACACACTTACACATTGAACAGATACACACAACAAAACACACACATAACACACCATATGCAGTACAACACAAACCTATATACACTACAACACACACCCAAAAACAGTACAACAAACACACAGAACACACACACTTAAACATTGTGCAGATACAGAAACACACAGAACACACACAAACATTGCCAGGATACGCACAGCACACTACACACACATATGTACACTCACAAACTTACACATTCGGCAGATACACACAACACAACACACATATAACACACCACTCACAGTACAACACACTCCCACATTTACTACAGCACACACCCAAAAACAGTACAATACACAGAACACACACACTTAACCATTGCACAGATACACACAACACACACACACACACACACATTTATACATAGCACACCTAACACACTTACACATAAGGCAGATACACACACACACACACATAACATATCTCTAACAGCACAACACACCCCACATTCACCATACACACCCAAAAAAAAGTACAACATACACAAAACACACACTTAAACATTGCACAGATACACAAAGACACAACACACACATACACATACTGTATATACATAGCACACCTCACACACTTACGCAGTGAACAGATACATACAAGACAACACACACAACCACATACACTACAACACACACACACACACACAAAAACAGTACAATACACATAAGCACACAGAACACATAATAAAATAATTTGCTGTTTATTTAACAGTCTGTACCGGCAAATAAAAACTGTACCTAATGTACCATTATTACTTTTTTCCCCATATCCGTCTCTACAGTCCTCCAGCCTGTCACTGTGCTCCCCGGCCAGTTGCACTGAGAAATCTTTGTCCTGGCCAATGCACCCGTTGATCAATACAAAGTGGGTACACTGCACTCACTCTGTTAGTCAGTTGGATATCAGGCACTGCTCTGCCTTAAGGGTTTCCCAGACTCTTTTGGTTCATAGATAATGTTTGGTCGATGGGCATGAGAGCTGCATGTATTTGAATGTTATGAGTGTAAGAAGTTGAAGAATAAGACTGAGATGAAGATTTGTCATGTTATAGTGTACAATTTACTCAATAAATCGTGTAAAAAATATGTGTACATAGAAGTACAATCAAGAAATGAAAGTAGGATTCAAAAATAAATTCTGATTCAAACTGATAATTGTTTGGATGGGGGTGGGTTGCGAAACAAATCTGTAGGTGGAGGGGGTATGGATATTGTGGGCATAATTGGTGTTTGGTACACCTACAGGGGGTACCCAGATGATGAGAAATTTTCACTACAGTGTCACCATAGGGGGATATCCAATTGGGGTTCAGGTGGCCTTTTAGGGACCCCTTTACAATCCCATTGGTCTCTTCTCCTGGAGCCTATGGTTAAGGGAGACTGTAGGCTCAAGGAGAAGAGACCTACGGGATTGTAAAGGGTTACTAAAAGACCACCTGGACCCCAATTGGTAATCCCCCTCTGGTGACATTCTAGTGAAAATCCCATCAACTCTGTAGTGAAAATCCCATTTGGTACACCAATTATGCCCACAATATCCATACCCCCCCCCCTCCCCTATAGATTTGTTTCACAACCCACCCCATCCAAACAATTATCAGTTTGAATCAGAACTTACTTTTTAATCCTACTTTCATTTCTTGATTGTACTTCTATGTACACTTACATTTTTTTCACGATTTATTGAGTAAATTGTACACTTTGTAACATGGCAATTCTTTTTCTCAGTCTTATTCTTCAACTTCTTACACTCAAACCTTATCAATGCACCCATTGATGATTGTGATGGCTGGATCAGTGGATTGGCTCGGCGGGTGTAGGGAAGAATTTGGCCCATTGCACCCATTCCCAGTGGTGCATTACAGTGGTGCGGGTAGCGTGCGTCGCGTCATGACATCATGTGGCCAGGCCCGCGGACCTGCTCCCACACTCAGGGGCTGCCCCACTATTTGGTAGAGACGCCCGGTGCATGTGCTTTACAGATCCCCAGACCTCAGAGACTGCTACAGGCAGGATCGGTGAGGGGAGCAGCAGTGGCCGGGAGCGTTGAATTTTTAATTAATTATGGCGGGGTAAGTAACGCCCATCCCGGTCTCCACGCACTCAGCGCCTGTAATTACACACCCTAGAAAATGTACCATTGAAAGTATAGAAATGGAGGTGTGGCCACGTCCCTTTCTGATTTTGTACCGATTTCTGACCCTCAGATGTTGGAGGATATGTCATACAGTAGGTGCTAAATCTCAGGAGTGGATGTGGAATTCATCAACACATACGAGTTATCAACTCAGGAGTGTTGTGTATCAAACAACAACACCACACCTGATTTCATTGCCGTCATTGAGTATCAATGCAAACACATTCTAACATTATGGTGGAATCTATAACAAATTACAATCTTAGGTCTTTGGCACAGCATATTGTAAGATGACATTTTTCAGCAATTTTGGAAATAAAGAAACCCCAAGGTTTTTCCGGGCAACGCCGGGCAGGTCAGCTAGTAATACTAATAATAATAATAATAATAATAATAATAATAATAATAATAATAATATTTATATAGCGCTTTTCTTCCAATAGGACTCAAAGTGCTTCACCATTGTCTTTACAGCTCAAAATACAAAACAAGCTTAACAGTGGATGTCAGTGAAATAAGTAAGTCTTTAGTCTGTTTTTAAAGGATTCTACAGTGGGGGCTTCTCGCACTATGCGAGGAAGAGAGTTCCATAGAGTTGGAGCAACAAAGTTGAAAGCTCGACCCCCAGATGAATTCAGGGAGATTCTGGGTACAGTTAGTAGTCCTTCTTCAACGGATCGTAGTAATCATGTCGGACAGTAAGGGATCAGCAGCTGCTGCAGGTACCTTGGGCCCTGGTTATGTAGGGCCTTGAAAGTGAGTAAGCCAATCTTGAAAACGATTCGCCATTTTACAGGTAGCCAGTGAAGGGCGTAGAGAATGGGAGTTATGTGGCTGGAGCGGGACTGGTTAGTTTATAGTCTGGCGGCTGCATTTTGTACCAGTTGCAAGCAGTGCAATTCTTTTGATGGGAGACCGATGGCCTTGTGGGCCAATTTTGTGCAGCCAGGTCACGGGATCAGGGTAGCAGCCAGTGGCTGCTCCTCGCTGCGGTCTTTTTCTGCCCTGTGTGTGACTGTGCACAGCTGCCCCCTTCCCCTTGAGGCAGAAGCTGCCTCTCCTCCCTGATCCAGGCTCTCCCTGAGTCCCCTCCCCTCTCTGATGGTTCTGTTGCGTGCCCCAGCGCGGAAAACAAAGCGAACTTGCTGCCAGCCCAGGCCCCGGTGCTATGACAGTGAGCATGGGAGACCCGGGGCAGTGACCACTGGATTCCTGGTGCTGTGAATGCAGGAGACTCAGCAATTTGTCCCCGGAGACCTTGCGCTGAGACTGCGGTGATCCAGCACTGTATTATTGCAGGAGACCTGACGCTGCACCTGAGGGAGACGCTGTGTCTGTGGCAGACCCGGTGCTGTGTGCAGAAGATGCGCTGCTACTCAAGGTAGTTGTACTGAATGGGAAGCTGGGGGGGTGTAGAACAAGGTTATTCATTGCCACCTCTCTGTCCTTTCAACCTCCTTGATCCCTTCCTTCCCCCTCCACCCTCTCTCACTCTGGGGGAGATTCTCTAAGCTAAAAATGCATTAAAAACCCCGTTATCGGGTTTTTACCGCATTTTGGGATGCTGTAAGCATCCCCCGCCGGGTTAACGCGGCGGGGGGCATCGCCAGAAAAATCTGGCGATGCCCCATAGAAGCCAATGGGCTTCTACCGCATCCCACCACCGCCCCACATGGACCCCCGCCGCCCCGCATCGCCCCCTCCCCCCTCACCTGTGTCCGGGCAGCACAGCGCAGTGCTGCCCGGACCTGTGACCTCCTCCCTGCACTGATCCTCTTCCGGGTGCAGGGAGGAGGAGAGCCCGGCGCAGCAGCAGCAGCAGCGCCGGGTGTGGGAGGGAGGGGGGAGCCGCCGGGACCTGCTGGGACCCGCTGACGCACCGCAAAGGACAGCTCTTAACGCAAGAGCTGTCCTTTGCTATAATTATCGCATATGTTAGAACATATGCGATAATTATAAATGCGATGGGCGGCGAAGGGGGGCGGAGATTCTTAGAGAATCTCCCCCTAAGTCCCTCCTATCTCCCATACCCTCTATATTTCCCCTTCCCTCCTGTCAGTGATGCCTGTCATGCTGTCACATCCCTTTCAATCCCTTTCCACCCTCCCTACCTCCCTCTTTCTTTCTCTCCTCCTTTCTCTCTCTGACACAGAGGAATGGGGACATGTCTGACACAGGGAGAGGGGGACATTTTATGTAATGGGCATTACGGTGTGCAGCATTTTGTGTAATGCCTCCTTTATGTGATGCCACGCCTCCTTTCCATGAGGCCACGCCACCTTTTCGCTGTGTGGCTTCTACGCGCAAGGGTCCCGTCTGCTGCAGGTGGGCCTGTGTGTTCAATATGCCAGGGCCGATTTCTGTTCTCAGTCCGGCCCTGGTGTCAGGCCACTATCCAAAACCCAGATTTCGAACATGATCAGAGTTTTTTTAGTGCTGTGACCCCCAGCGTAAGACCTGTCAGTTGGCTATGCTGCCGTCTTGTCCTGTGATTTATCATCAGGACTTCGGTTTTATCTGGGTTCAGTCTGAGCCAACTGGCACTCATCCACTCCTGGAGCTCAGCTTACACGTTACAAATTATGCCAAATGGTATGAGCCAAAATTCACATAATGCCATATGTATTGAGCCAAAATGCATATAATGCCAAATGGATTTAGGCAAAATTCACAAAATGCTTCATAAACAGGGACATTGCGCACCAAAGGCGTGCATTATAAATTTACACCATAATGCTCATTACATGTTAAGCCACACACCATAATGTCCATTACTTATTATGCCAAGCACCATAATGCCTATTAAAAATGATTCTAAATAAGTGCTGCTTACCTACATGCTCATTGCCAAGGCTTCCATGCTCATTGCCAGGGGTTCCATGTTCGTTGCCATGTGGGATTACATGCTCATTGCCAAGGGGGAATACATGCTTGTGGTAACTGGGGGACAGCTGCTGCTGGGCAGAAGTGACAGCCATTGACAGCCGGGCAGAGAGCAGGAGGTATTCAGATCACTGCAGGTCCCGACTATTTGAAATAATACCCCTTTCACACCAGAAAATGCAGGGACTTACCCGGGAATATGGTCCCTGGATCATGCAGGGACATTCCCAGGTTGGCCCCTTTTTCATTTTCTGGTGTGAGGGTGAGCGAAACCCCCCCCCCCTCCCCCTTTAACAGGCTATATCATTTAACCAGCTATAGGCCAGATGCACTAAGCTTCAAAAGTGATAAAATGGAGAGGGATAAACAAACAACCAACCATGCTTGACATTTTTCAAACACAACCTATGACATGGCAGGTAGAACCTGATTGGCTGGCTGTTTATCACTCTCCATTTTATCACTTTTGAAGCTTAGTGCATCTGGCCCATTATCTTCTGAACCAATTGACCCATTCACATGTGACCACTATCATATTGAAGAACTTTTGAGTGGGCTTCGAATGATTTTGGTCCCGTGAAACTGGATCATTTGGTTCCAGAGAAATAACAAAAATAGTTTTACCCTCAATATCTCCGGAACCAATTGACCCATATAGACCAGCCTGGGATCAGATTGAAGGCCCAGCGATTTGGGTTCGAATGAGATTAACCACGAGCTTCTGCTGGGTTAAGTAGGAAGAAGGTCTATAGCTGGCTCAATTAAGCAGGTCTTTGCTCTCCTTAGGGATCACAACAATCCTGCCGTCTGTAACCCTCCTTTAAGTATGAGGGTAACTGTTAATGTGCCTCCACCCAAGTTTTAAAAGTATATATATGGGTCACTTGGGTAACCCACTATCTCTATTTATTTATCTAGATATCGGTAAATGGCGTCAAGGAAATATCCCACAAATGGTAAATATACTTAGAAATAATTTAATTAAATACAGTAAATACTTAAAATACAAACATTGTAATACATTTCATATATACATATATATGTAATATCACTAACACACTAAAACCCTTATGTTTGCCTATACAATAAAAATAGTGCATGCATTACAAAAATTACCAATTACTGGCCAGTATAATAACAATAAACACAGTATATAGGTATGAATGCTCTCGTTGGCGCGCGTTGGGGCCCTTGATATGCTGAAGGTATGAATGGGTTAATAAGCAACCTGTCTAAATATGAGTCTCTCCGCTGTTCTTCACTAGGTGTTCCTAGCACTGTAGAAGTCTATGGCCCCCCATACATTAGCCCGACTTGTCCTAGGGACAAGTCGGACCCGATTTCCCCGGCAGCTCCCCGGGAGGTTTCCATCATGATAAGGCACTTGATGTGCCAAGTTGTGCATATGATAAATCGCCATGCGATTTATCATATAAAACTCCCGGGGAGCTGCAGGGGGAGAGCGGGGTGAGGGACACTGGGGAGCAACAGGGGGGGAGCCGGGCATTGTAGCTGTCAAATAGGCAGCGGGCGGTGGGGGGGCGCTGGAGAGCCAGGCTGGGGACACAGGCAGCAGCGGGCGGGGGTGGACGCCGGTGAACGGAGCTGGCCGGGCGCAGCATGACCGGGGACAGGGAGAACGCTGCAAGAAAAAAAAAAAACATTACAAATGAATTGGAAGCCAGTGATTGGCTGAGAGCTCTCTCAGCCAATTGCTGATTGGCTGAGAGAGCTCTCTCAGCCAATCACTGGCTTCCAATTCATTTGTAATGTTTTTTTTTTTTCTTGCAGCGTTCTCCCCGTCACCGGTCATGCTGCGCCCGGCCAGCTCCGTTCACTGGCGTCCACCCCCGCCCGCTGCTGCCTGTGTCCCCAGCCCGGCTCTCCAGCATCGCCCTCCCCAGCGTCTGTCACCGCTGACGCTGCCCGCTCTCCCCCTGCCTGGCTCTGGCGTCCTCCGCCCGGAGGCTGCACATAAGATTTAGGAAATCTTATGTGCAGCCGGTCCGACTGGCCGACTCCGATCCGATGCGCACGGGACCGCGCATCGGATCGGGGGGGCTGTCAAACCATGCGATTTGGCCCGATTTCATGACCCGATTCATCCGAATCGGGTGAAATCGTGCCCAAATCGTATAGTGTATGGGGGCCTTAAAGGCCCCCACACACAGCACAATTTTCAGGCACTTTCTGAGCGATTTTACTAAATCGCTCAGAAAATGCCTGAAAATGCATGTAAATCGCTGTGTATATAGCCCACACAGCGATTTACATGCGCGCCCCCGCCGTTCTGAATCTGCACAAGATTCAGAATGGCCCGGTCAGTCAATTCATAACAGTCGCTGAGATGCTCCTGCTCATCTCCCGCATGTGTGGCGCGGGGATGAGCAGGGCCATCTGAGTGACTGTCATGCCGGAGCACGCTGCCCAGATGAAGCCCCGCTGCCACCGACCTGGAAGCCCCGCTGTCGCCGCCTGGAAGCCCCGCCGCCGCCGCCTGGAAGCCCCGCCGCCGCCTGGAAGCCCCGCCGCCGCCGCCTGGAAGCCTCGCCGCCGGAGCCCAGCTGAAGAGACGCTTCCTGGACCTGCCGGGTGCCGCGCCCGCCCTCTGCAGTCAGATGGAAGCTGCAGTGAGAGGACGCGACGCTGGAAGACACCGGAGTTGGTAAGTATATATATATTTTTTTTTTTTACACTGTGCCACCAACGGTTGAGGGGAGAGGGGGATGCCACACTATACCACCAACGATTAAAACTTTTTATATGGGGGACTATATGAATAAAATTTTTATGGGGGACTATGATTAAAACTTATTATGGGGGACTATGATTAAAACTTTTTATGGGGGACTGTGTATGTATATATATATACTGTGTATATATATATATATATATATATATATATATATATATATGTATATGTATATATATATATATATATATATGTATATGTATATGTATATATATATATATATATGTATATGTATATATATATATATGTATATGTATATATATATATATATGTATATGTATATGTATATATGTATATGTATATGTATATATATATGTATATATATATATGTATATGTATATGTATATATATATATATATGTATATGTGTATATATATATATATATATATATACTATGTATGTGTATGTATATATATATATATATATATATATATATATATATAGCGCAGTCTGGGCAGGCACATCCAGAGTAGCCAGCTGCACAATGTCACAGTTGTGACAGATTTGAGATCTCCCGTGCTGAATCTCCCAATTTGAATCTCTGACACAAATCTCTCTGTATGTGGCTTATTGTCTGAAATGAGCCACAAGAGTGAAATCTCTTGTGCTGAATCTCCCGTTATGTATCTCTGGCACACATCTCTGCGTATGTAGGGCCCTTAAGTCTCTGTCCCTATAATGTGTGATATTAATCACACAAAGTATCTGTATAACTGAGTTTAAAAACAATAGTCTGGCTTTCCCTTTGAGAATTGAAACTCTCTATCTTTCTCCTATAATTGCTTGGCAGTGAGCCTAGGGGCAATTGCTACAAAATCTCCTATTCAGTGCAGTAGGGAGCTTAAGCCATTCCTATACTGCTGCTGTCTTTAAATAGAGCTAACATAAATGTCTGAGATTCCTGTGGTGTTATAGTGCATAAAGAGGTTAGCTCACCAGTTCTCGCAGCTTTGTTTATACTGGGCAACTGTCTCTCTCTCTCTCTCTCTCTGTCCTCCCTTTCCTGCTTTATCTCCTTGCTTGGTAAACTGTCCCTCTTTCTATCTTCCTCTCTCTTTCTGCTTGGCTAAGAGCATCACTTTGTGCAATATGCTTTTATTTTTTAGGCAATTCACCTCCTCCCGTCTCCCGTAGGTATTGCTGCCAGGCTAACAGGCAATACCTAGGTGTAGAGGGGCATGTTTGTGGCTTCCTTTCTACTTGCTGTGAATCACTAGTCAGTGGGCAGCGGCTACCCCTCTCCCTGATGTCTGTGCAGGAGGCACAGAGGAAGAACTGCTAGTGAGTGGTAATGAGACACTGTCCCTTCTTCAGCTACTGCTGGCTGGGGCTGATGGCTGTCAGCAACTGGGCTGCGTTTTCCCCGCCCCCTCCCGTCTCCCGCAGAACTCTGCTGTATGACAGGCAGGCTCTGGGTGTGGAGGGGGGTGTGCTTGGGGATGCCTATGTGCTGCCGCTTCTTCACTGCAGTGGGCGGAGGGGGCGGCGTCTTACTCTGGCGGCTTGATTGCTAGTGGGCGGTGAGGTAATAGGTGGGCGCGGTTCTTTTCTCCTCCTGTCTGCGCCTCCTCCCGTCTCCCGCTGGTGACTGCTTACGTTACAAGCAGCACCAGGGTGTAGAGGGGCGTGACAGGGGAAGCCCTCCTATGACAGCTGATGTGGTGAGCGGCAGCGTTCCTCGGCAGCTTGACTCTGTCCGGCAGCGCTTCCCTCCCTCTGTATGCGGGAGGTGGCAGGATTGCGCTGTCCTCCTACAGTCAGCTGTAACCAATGAACGGATGGGAGGCGGCACACCCCTTCAGACGATTCAGGTGAGCGGCAGGGCAGTTTCTCCGACGAAGAGTCCCTTCGTTGCTGGATGGCTCTCTGCTCCCCTCCCGTCTCCCGCTGGGTATCGCCGATAACAGAAGCGATCCCAGGGTGTGGAGGGGTGCTTGCGCTTCTCTGCAGTGGCAGTGATATGGTGGGCGGCAAGCGTGCTGGGTAGTGCGATGGTGGCCCAGTGTCACTCACCGACGCTTCTTCCCGGCTTGTGCAGTAATGATGCTTGATCCCCGATAGCTGTGGTTGACAGGATGCCTCCCTTGACAGCGCTTCTCTCCTTACAAGTCGATGGTAATTTTCTTGGCTGTTGTAGGTGCTTCTCGACTGAATGAATGTTACTCCGGGGCGCCTTAGTAATTTGCAGCTATAACTGCAGGTCCAGGGCTGCCTATGTCTGTCCCTTCGTAGCTGTAAGTAAACCAGCAGGCAGTTATAGAGGACGCCCCTTCACCGGCTCTTTTTTCCTCTGCTGTGGCAAATGTCTATAGCTCAATGTTTACAGCCTGCCAGCAGTGAGGAGAGCACCCGAAGGAGGGAACAGCAGTCTGACCTGCGCTGCACTGACAGCTCCTTTATATACAGACTGGGAGGTCAGCTGTTGGGCACGAGCTCAGCTGTTCTCCCGCTCAGCCCTCCAGACAGCTGACTTCCCGCACTTTTAGTGTCCTCGGGGACACTCACTGGCCCCATTTGATAGACAGCTAGCTGTAAGGTCACTCAGGGGGCAACACAGTACAAGTGCTGCTTAACCAAAGTCTGTGGTAAATAATACACTCACTGCCATAAAGTTCCTTGCTCAATAAATCAACAATAACACATATGTATGGCAAAGTCTGTATTAGCCATAGTCATTAGTATACATATGTTCATGCCACATAGTTTTGGAAAGTTTCTGAGCAACAAATGCGGTTTGGTTGCTCGGTCAATGTTACCATATCCCTATAAGAGTCCATCACACAATATCATTTCTGAGGTGGAAACTGCTAATAACTTTAATATATACATTTCTAACATATACAAGCATGTATATGTTACATTCTTCCCCTGATGATATAAGGCAATAAATGAACTTGGATCATCATAGAAATATTTACATTTTCTTAATATACAGTCTGAGTATTTGCAAAATAAGGCCACACTGCTAAATTGGCAGGGTAGGTCACTCTTGGGATATATGTGGGTACCCCTAACTGATCATAGGTAACAATGTTTGGGGGCCTACATGCTCTCTGAGGCTTAGTTGCAGTCACTTCCCCAAATGCTTCCCCATCCTCCGAAGTATAGTCATTGGGATAACTTTCTGTTACATCCCCCTCTCCCACAACCCATTCTTCAGGGACAGGACGGTCAGAGTCATCAATGGTAAAGTCCCACTCAGGCAACACAGGGCTTGGTGAAGAGAGTTCATCAGTCTCTGGGTTACATTCACAAATTTCTGTCTCGATCACAGTCTTTGTAGTAGCGACCCTGTCCAATCTCTTCCTCACTCTCTTCAGACTCTGTTTGGTGCTGTACTTGACTGGTATTATCTGTGGTTATCTCTTCCCTGATGGGTTTTGTGCTTTTGTCTATAAGATCTTCCATGCGAGTATCTCTTCCTATTGGTAGTAGGTTCTGTCGATGATGAGTTAAGATGGCTCCCTTTCCATCTTCCCTTTGAATTTTGTAGACAGGGGAGTCTCTAAATTTTTCCAGCACTACATAAGGTTCTTCCTTCCACCTGTAGGATATTTTGAACTTTTTAGGATGTCCTAGCCGTTTCAGTAGTACTCTGTCTCCAGGATGGAGAATATGGTCACGCACAGTGCGGTCATAATTGGTTTTATTCTTCTTCCCTAACTTATCAGCAGTTTTTTCAGCCAGTTCATATGCCTCTTTGAGTTCTCTGCGAAGAGTCTGTATATACTTTAGATGGGACAGGTTTGACTGGTTGGGATCTGGGGTCCCAAAGCTGACGTCAATGGGGAGTTTCGCTTCACGCCCAAACATGAGGTAGTATGGCGAGTATCCTGTGGCGTCACAACGGGTACAGTTGTAAGCATGTACTAGCCGAGAGATCTGTTGTTTCCAACTACGCTTATCTAATGGACTCAATGTCCCCAGCATGTCCAACAGAGTACGATTAAATCTCTCAGGTTGGGGGTCGCCTTGCGGATGGTAGGGAGTTGTTCTGGACTTTTTTATCCCGCATCTTTGGCACATTTCCTTGATGAGCCTGCTCTCGAAGTCACGTCCTTGATCGGAATGTATTCTGTTGGGAAGGCCATAATGTACAAAATACTTCTCCCAGAGCACATTTGCGACTGTAATGGCCTTTTGATTTGGGGTGACATACGCCTGTGCATAGCGAGTGAAGTGGTCAGTGACTACTAGGATGTTGCACTTGTTCCCTGGGTCTACTTCTAACGTCAAGAAATCTATGCACACTAAGTCCATGGGGCCTTGACTTTTCAAATTCATCAAAGGGGCCGTCCTCCCCGGGAGGGTCTTCCGGACAATACAATTTCCACATCTCTTGCAGTACATTTCCACATCTTTCCTCATATTAGGCCAGTAGAAACGGTCAGATATTAACTTCAAGGTCTTTTCCATTCCCACGTGACCATGCCTATCATGTAATGCCTTCATTACTGTTGCTCGATGTCTCTTGGGGAGCACAATTTGCCACCGGCCTTTCTCGGTTTCATGCTTCCTGTACATCACTCCCTTCTTAGTGATAAAGTTTTTTCTCTGTCGCCTCAACAATTCAGCTTCTCTTTTGATGTCTTGTGAAACATTAGGGTCAGACTTATTCAAGAAGGCATACTTCATACCGGGATCAGTTCGCTGGTCTTTTCTTAATTGATCCTGTCTCACTTTCGGCAGTCCCTCCATCTCGACTTGACTGAGCCAGCAATATGATAGTGGTAGGACTTGCGGCGGGGGCCCTAGACAATCCACGCATCTCTTTTCAAACTGCAGCTCTACTCCAATACTATGGCACATTCCTTTAATACAGGCACTTCAATCCAGTCGTCTTCTACGCTGTTACTTTGTTGGCCTGGAATGCGGGAGAGTGAATCGGCATCTGTATTGTTGACACCCGGACGGTATTTCAAGGAGAAGTCATAGAGAGCTAAGGCGGCCAGCCACCTGTGTCCGGTGGCATCGAGCTTGGCGGTACTCTGCACATAGGTGAGTGGATTGTTATCAGTGTGCACTATAAATGATGTCCCATACAGATAGTCGTGAAACTTGTCGACAATGCACCACTTCAGCGCCAAAAATTCTAGCTTGTGCGTCGGGTACCGCCTTTCACTCTCACTCAGTCCTCTGCTGGCAAATGATACAGGCCGTAATTCATTCTCGTGCTCCTGGTATAGCACTCCCCCTAGTCCATCTAGAGAGGCGTCAATGTGGAGTGTGTAAGTTCTGTCAGGATTTGCATAGCTTAGTACTGGTGCTTCTGTCAAACATCTCTTCAGAGACAGGAAAGCTGCTTCGCACGCTGGTGTCCATCGTTCTCCAAAAGGCTCACCAACCTTATAACACTCTTTCTTGCTCTTAATTTTCTTGTTCGTCGAAGGGTACCCCTTGGTGAGGTCGGTTAGGGGCTTTGCCACACTGGAGTAGTTGGGAACAAATCTCCGGTAATACCCACAGAAACCCAAGAATGACCGCACTTCTTTCAATTTGATCGGCCTTGGCCATTTCTTCACCGCCTCCACCTTCTCGGGGTCAGTAGCTACCCCATCCCGACTGACGATGTGGCCCAGATACTTTACTTTTGACTGACACAGCAGGCACTTGTCGATCGATAGTTTCAATCCACCTTCGATTAGTCTTCCTAGTACTTTTAAAAGGCGCTGATTGTGTTCTTGCAACGTGGCTCCGAATACTATGATATCGTCGAGGTATACGACCACCTCTCTGTACGCCATATCCCCGACAATCTTTTCCATGGCCCGTTGGAAAGTTGCAGGGGCTCCCTTGATCCCTTGGGGCATGTTCAGGAATTCAAAGAATCCCAGGGGACATATAAAAGCAGTCTTTTCCCTGTCCTCTGGCTTCATAGGGATCTGATAGTAACCATTTCTAAGATCGAGCACCGAGAACCAGTTGCTCCCCTGCAAGCAGTCTAGGGCCTCATCCACTTTGGGCACGGTGTATTGGTCAGTGATAGTACAATGGTTTAGCGTACGATAGTCTACGCACATTCTGATTTTGCCGCTTTTCTTTCGGGCCACCACTATAGGGGAAGCGTAAGGGCTCCGAGATTCAATAATTAGTTGGTTCTCGATCAATCCCTTCAAATGCTGTCTCACATCCTCGAAGTCAGCTGGGGCAATCCGTCGGGAGCGTTCTCTAAAAGGGGTCTCGTTGGTAAGTCGGATGCTGTGCTCAACTCCTTTTGCTGTGCCAAGGTCCCACTCTCCCTCGGAGAATGCCTGTTGGTATTTTTCAAGTTCAAAGATAAGTTCATCTTTATCACTTTTACGAATGTCGCTCCCCTCAAAGCAGACATGGAATTTATCTTCTTTAGGTTGTATGCAGAAAGAAGTCGTCTTGAACTGCTCACTCTCACCCTCCTGCCATTCTTGTAACAAGGAATACAACCGGGTATTTGTCCCCACGATCACTGGTGTCTCACCTCTCTCTTTCGATAAATCAGGGCACACCAAGGCAATTAAAGGGATCTCCAGAGTGTCACCTTCTTCTGATGATTCTTGATGGAATTTAAGAGTCACTTGTACATAGCCCGAATATGGGTATTTTTCGGCACTAAGTCCCCATATCACGAGCCCGCTGAGTGGTTTAATGGGTACCTCAGGCAAGTTTTCTTGGTACCAATTTTCAAAGATTATGGACACTTGGGATCCGCTGTCGAGGAGTATTCGGCATGGTTTGTCGTTGATGGTCGCATTCAAATGGCAGGAGGGCCCCACCAAACCTTCAGGCAATTCCCCATTCCACCATGAGTTTCCCATGGCACAGTACGTGATTTCGAGGGAGTCTATGCGGGGTTCATAGGTCTCCCTCTCCCGTTTCCCTGATTCTGGCTTTCTTGTTGTGGCTCATCATTATCAGTTCTTCTGCCAGGGTTTCTGTATGCATTTCTATTACATTCAAATGCTCGGTGTCCAAATCTTCCGCAATTGAAGCACCCTCTACCGCTTCCTCTGCCCAAGCCTCTCGGAGGGGTATAGCTGTTCACATTAGGAGTCTTGGAGTTCTGTTTGGTCAAAAAACCCTCTATCTTTTTATTCTGTTCTTCTAACATCTTAAGAACCTTGCTCTCGAACTCACTGCTTTCTGTTGTAGGCTGGACCACCTTCACTTTCTTCACGGTCTTTTCCCTCATTTCAATCAGTGCTTCATCTTGCTTTATGTCTCTGAGTAAATCATTAAAGGTAGGAGGAGGTTCTTGCATTGTTGAGCACCTCAATTTCTGTGCTACAGGGTCACTGGTCAAAGCCCCCCTTAGGAGCTGCTTCATCCGCTGTTTATCGACATCCTTCTTTTCAATCCCTCCTTTGTCCACAATCTTGTACAGCAGCTTGTCTACACGAATTAGAAAGGTACTCAGCTTTTCTCCGGATTCTTGGAAAGTGTGGTATAAGCGGGATGTTAGGTCTCCGACGTCTTCCATGGTTCCAAAGGCATAATCGAGTGCCTCGAAGTAGGTGTCCAACGTGGCATTTGGGTTGCTACGCCGGGCAGCTTGTACTATCCCCATAGCTGGACCTCTCAGACTTTCGACTATTCTTTGCCTTTTGATTTTATCCGGACATTGCCATTCTTCGGCTTGTTGTATGGCAGCCTCCTTCCAGACTTCATAAGCCTCCTCTCCAGCGGGTACAGGGATAATTCCAGAAAAGATTCTTAATCTTCTATAGCTGCCCTCATAGTGCCAACGTTCCAACTGAGTAACTACTCTGCCTACCATAGTCTCAAATTGACTACCATTTAGGTTGGTATCATTTTCTTGAGTGGTTCTATCAGCATCACCCCTCTCATTTCCTTCTCCAGACCTGAATGCTGACGCATGCACACTTGCAGCCTCTTCTTCTGTTACTTTAGGCCACATAATGTGCCATCTCCTCCCCGTCTCCTTGTCAGCTATAATCATTAATGGTATTAACTCACTGTCTAAGTCCTCGTCAGTCTCAATTAATACAGCCACAACTTTCCCCAATTCTCCTCTCCATTTATCTATCACTCTAGGTCTGACTACACCACATAGCCTATTTATTTGCTGTATTATTTTATCATCAGTAAATTCGGAAAAATTTCCTCCTACTGCAAAACATTTATCCTCATCTTTTCCTTTTCTTGAACACCATTCATAAATATCTTTCCCTGACATGATCTCCATTTTCTCCTGTGAATTAACAGGCGTATATCCTGTATTTCGTATCTCGGCCTGTGCCTCCAAATGTAACCCTCCTTTAAGTATGAGGGTAACTGTTAATGTGCCTCCACCCAAGTTTTAAAAGTATATATATGGGTCACTTGGGTAACCCACTATCTCTATTTATTTATCTAGATATCGGTAAATGGCGTCAAGGAAATATCCCACAAATGGTAAATATACTTAGAAATAATTTAATTAAATACAGTAAATACTTAAAATACAAACATTGTAATACATTTCATATATACATATATATGTAATATCACTAACACACTAAAACCCTTATGTTTGCCTATACAATAAAAATAGTGCATGCATTACAAAAATTACCAATTACTGGCCAGTATAATAACAATAAACACAGTATATAGGTATGAATGCTCTCGTTGGGGCCCTTGATATGCTGAAGGTATGAATGGGTTAATAAGCAACCTGTCTAAATATGAGTCTCTCCGCTGTTCTTCACTAGGTGTTCCTAGCACTGTAGAAGTCTATGGGCGAAATGTAATAGGGTGCGATTTTTAGACTAAAAAAAAATCGCACCAAATCGCACCTTTAAAAATCGCATTTTTTGCCGCGAATTCGCATATGTAATGAGATGCGAATTAGCGGCAAAAAATGCGATTTGCCGCGATTTGCCGCGATTTTTAGTCATGAAAATGTGCGCATTTTCAGTCATGAAAATGTGCGCATTTTCATAAATGCGATTTTGTTCAAAAAAAAAAAAGGAAAAAAAAAAAACGGCGTGGGGTCCCCCCTCCTAAGCATAACCAGCCCCGGGCTCATTGAGCCGGACCTGGTTCCAAAAATACGGGGGGACAAAAAGCATAGGGGTCCCCCGTATTTCTGAAACCAGCCCCGGACTCTTGGACCGGTCCTGGTTCCAAAAATACGGGGGACAAAAAATCTGGGGGTCCCCCGTATTTTGAAACCAGCACCGGGCTCCAACAGCCCGCGGTGTCATGCCACAGCCGGGGGACACTTTTTATACAAGGTCCCCCGGCCAAAACATGAGCACCGTGGCTGGTCAGCCTTGGACGGGGTACCTGGAGGAGTGGGGACCCCCCCAATAAAGGGGTCCCCCCCCCCAGGCTTCACCCGTCCAGGGCTGAAGCCCGGGGCTGTCACCGGCGTCCGTGGCCAGTGGACGCCGGCCTGATAGGGTTAAATCCATCATACATATCATTACATTGCTTTTTACTGGCGAACTACAAGTGCCAGCAGACCTCCCCCGCATGCTGGGACTTGGAGAACCACAAGTCCCAGCATGCGGGGCATTAATGGGCCCGCTGGGACTTGTAGTCCACCTGTAAAAAGAATGTTTATAAAAAACACACACACAGAGAAGTACAAGTTTATTACACACACACACCTCACTTTTACACCAGCGTTACTTACCATTCCTGGATCCAGCGCTGGTCTGGCTGCTTCACAGCCGGCTCCCCCCGCACTGACAGGCAGCGGGGAGAAGCGGCTGTCTCCGTCGCTTCTAACAGCCTCTGTAGCGCTGTCCGAGTGCTACAGAGGCTGAGAGCGTGATTGGCTGAGCTACAGTATGCGTCTCCATGGAGACGCATAGCTCAGTCCTGATTGGCTGAGCTATGCGTCTCCATGGAGACGCATACTGTAGCTCAGCCAATCACGCTCTCAGCCTCTGTAGCACTCGGACAGCGCTACAGAGGCTGTTAGAAGCGACGGAGACAGCCGCTTCTCCCCGCTGCCTGTCAGTGCGGGGGGAGCCGGCTGTGAAGCAGCCAGACCAGCGCTGGATCCAGGAATGGTAAGTAACGCTGGTGTAAAAGTGAGGTGTGTGTGTGTAATAAACTTGTACTTCTCTGTGTGTGTGTTTTTTATAAACATTCTTTTTACAGGTGGACTACAAGTCCCAGCGGGCCCATTAATGCCCCGCATGCTGGGACTTGTGGTTCTCCAAGTCCCAGCATGCGGGGGAGGTCTGCTGGCACTTGTAGTTCGCCAGTAAAAAGCAATGTAATGATATGTATGATGGATTTAACCCTATCAGGCCGGCGTCCACTGGCCACGGACGCCGGTGACAGCCCCGGGCTTCAGCCCTGGACGGGTGAAGCCTGGGGGGGGGGGACCCCTTTATTGGGGGGGTCCCCACTCCTCCAGGTACCCCGTCCAAGGCTGACCAGCCACGGTGCTCATGTTTTGGCCGGGGGACCTTGTATAAAAAGTGTCCCCCGGCTGTGGCATGACACCGCGGGCTGTTGGAGCCCGGTGCTGGTTTCAAAATACGGGGGACCCCCAGATTTTTTGTCCCCCGTATTTTTGGAACCAGGACCGGTCCAAGAGTCCGGGGCTGGTTTCAGAAATACGGGGGACCCCTATGCTTTTTGTCCCCCCGTATTTTTGGAACCAGGTCCGGCTCAATGAGCCCGGGGCTGGTTATGCTTAGGAGGGGGGACCCCACGCCGTTTTTTTTTTATAAAAACACTTTTACACATTTTTATTAACAGAACCATGCACAGATCTCAATGATCTGTGCATGGTTCTGTCAAATTCGCCTGTCAGAACCTGGTCTATTTTTTTTGCGATTTTTGGTAACATTTACCAAAAATCGCACCCTATTACATTTGCGAGTTGTATACTTTATAATGGGAAAACATCTGGATGCGAATTGAAATGTGACTAAAAATCGCACTTCTAAAAGTGCGATTTCGCGGTAAAAAGTGCGATTTTTTACCGCGATTTTCAACCTATTAAATGTGCGATTTTCGGAAAATGTGCGATTTCGGCCGTTTTTGACCAAAAATCGCACATGTCTAAAAAATCACACCCTATTACATTTCGCCCTATGTCTCTGTCCCTATGATGTGTGATATTAATCACACAAAGTATCTGTATAACTGAGTTTAAAAACAATAGTCTGGCTTTCCCTTTGAGAATTGAAACTCTCTATCTTTCTCCTATAATTGCTTGGCAGTGAGCCTAGGGGCAATTGCTACAAAATCTCCTATTCAGTGCAGTAGGGAGCTTAAGCCATTCCTATACTGCTGCTGTCTTTAAATAGAGCTAACATAAATGTCTGAGATTCCTGTGGTGTTATAGTGCATAAAGAGGTTAGCTCACCAGTTCTCGCAGCTTTGTTTATACTGGGCAACTGTCTCTCTCTCTCTCTCTCTCTCTCTCTGTCCTCCCTTTCCTGCTTTATCTCCTTGCTTGGTAAACTGTCCCTCTTTCTATCTTCCTCTCTCTTTCTGCTTGGCTAAGAGCATCACTTTGTGCAATATGCTTTTATTTTTTAGGCAATTCACCTCCTCCCGTCTCCCGTAGGTATTGCTGCCAGGCTAACAGGCAATACCTAGGTGTAGAGGGGCATGTTTGTGGCTTCCTTTCTACTTGCTGTGAATCACTAGTCAGTGGGCAGCGGCTACCCCTCTCCCTGATGTCTGTGCAGGAGGCACAGAGGAAGAACTGCTAGTGAGTGGTAATGAGACACTGTCCCTTCTTCAGCTACTGCTGGCTGGGGCTGATGGCTGTCAGCAACTGGGCTGCGTTTTCCCCGCCCCCTCCCGTCTCCCGCAGAACTCTGCTGTATGACAGGCAGGCTCTGGGTGTGGAGGGGGGTGTGCTTGGGGATGCCTATGTGCTGCCGCTTCTTCACTGCAGTGGGCGGAGGGGGCGGCGTCTTACTCCGGCGGCTTGATTGCTAGTGGGCGGTGAGGTAATAGGTGGGCGCGGCTCCTTTCTCCTCCTGTCTGCGCCTCCTCCCGTCTCCCGCTGGTGACTGCTTATGTTACAAGCAGCACCAGGGTGTAGAGGGGCGTGACAGGGGAAGCCCTCCTATGACAGCTGATGTGGTGAGCGGCAGCGTTCCTCGGCAGCTTGACTCTGTCCGGCAGCGCTTCCCTCCCTCTGTATGCGGGAGGTGGCAGGATTGCGCTGTCCTCCTACAGTCAGCTGTAACCAATGAACGGATGGGAGGCGGCACACCCCTTCAGACGATTCAGGTGAGCGGCGGGGCAGTTTCTCCGACGAAGAGTCCCTTCGTTGCTGGATGGCTCTCTGCTCCCCTCCCGTCTCCCGCTGGGTATCGCCGATAACAGAAGCGATCCCAGGGTGTGGAGGGGTGCTTGCGCTTCTCTGCAGTGGCAGTGATATGGTGGGCGGCAAGCGTGCTGGGTAGTGCGATGGTGGCCCAGTGTCACTCACCGACGCTTCTTCCCGGCTTGTGCAGTAACGATGCTTGATCCCCGATAGCTGTGGTTGACAGGATGCCTCGCTTGACAGCGCTTCTCTCCTTACAAGTCGATGGTAATTTTCTTGGCTGTTGTAGGTGCTTCTCGACTGAATGAATGTTACTCCGGGGCGCCTTAGTAATTTGCAGCTATAACTGCAGGTCCAGGGCTGCCTATGTCTGTCCCTTCGTAGCTGTAAGTAAACCAGCAGGCAGTTATAGAGGACGCCCCTTCACCGGCTCTTTTTTCCTCTGCTGTGGCAAATGTCTATAGCTCAATGTTTACAGCCTGCCAGCAGTGAGGAGAGCACCCGAAGGAGGGAACAGCAGTCTGACCTGCGCTGCACTGACAGCTCCTTTATATACAGACTGGGAGGTCAGCTGTTGGGCACGAGCTCAGCTGTTCTCCCGCTCAGCCCTCGAGACAGCTGACTTCCCGCACTTTTAGTGTCCTCGGGGACACTCACTGGCCCCATTTGATAGACAGCTAGCTGTAAGGTCACTCAGGGGGCAACACAGTACAAGTGCTGCTTAACCAAAGTCTGTGGTAAATAATACACTCACTGCCATAAAGTTCCTTGCTCAATAAATCAACAATAACACATATGTATGGCAAAGTCTGTTTTAGCCATAGTCATTAGTATACATATGTTCATGCCACATAGTTTTGGAAAGTTTCTGAGCAACAAATGCGGTTTGGTTGCTCGGTCAATGTTACCATATCCCTATAAGAGTCCATCACACAATATCATTTCTGAGGTGGAAACTGCTAATAACTTTAATATATACATTTCTAACATATACAAGCATGTATATGTTACACGTCTAAATACATTATTTGGTACTTATGTAATATCTGGACTCCCGTTTTTCTTATGAGACCGCGTCCCCTCGCGGGGCTCGCTGCGCTCACCACGCTTCGGGCACGGTGGCTCGCTACGCTCGCCACACTATATAAAATCAACTCCATGCGTAGTTGGATAGTAGGGGTATGAAAAAATGGGGTGCATTTAACATGGGAGTCCAGATAATACATAAGTACCCATTATTTAAAGAAAGACAATTAAAAAAATGAATGCTATTATTATTCTGCCAATAAGATACTCTGTGACAGTATAAATGGAAAAGAAGGTAGTTATCTCATTATTGTTGTCATTTGAAAATCTAATGGGTAATTATGTTGATATTCAATCTGGATTCCCAAAAAAAGAGTTGCTACCTAATTTCTGGGATTAAGAGTGATTGGTTTAACCCTTTAAGTGCCAACATCTCTGTGAGAGATGTTCAAAATATATGCTAAATAGGCGCCAGCGTCGCTGACATTTGTTATATAGAGTCAAATTTAAAAAAAATGTGTAAAAAATATTGATTACATTTCCTACATAACGTAACATTACAGGTCATTATGATGAATAAAACTGTTTGCTTGGCAATTTTCACACCTATTTCGACAAATTCAGACGGCACTCAAAGGGTTAATGTTGATCTGACGTAAGCTTTTTTTAAAAGAAGGTTAAAGCCCTAACCCTGAAATAAAATTGTGCAGTGAAATGCGTGATAAGAGAGATATGTGGGAAATTTATATATAACCAGCTGACTCAGAGGCACTGATCCCTGGGAATGCAACATCTACAAACGTTGGGGCCAGTGTTCCCTCTAAGCTGTGCACAACTCGACGAGCGTGCGCACAGACATTACAACAGAGCGCACAAAGCAGCAGTGGTCCCTTTTTGCAGTTGTGGACTCAATTAATGTGTGTTTCACCCATTAACTACATTGTCTGCTGTGTTTTGAATATTTAAATATTTAATATAATTTTGAAGTAAAGTTAACACAAATGCTGAACGTCATTTTCCAGTTATATATAAGCGACGCACAAAATTTTTAATTTCCTTCCAAAGTTGCACAGCCGAAATCTTTTGCCGCACACAGCCTTCGTAAAATTAGAGGGAACATTGGTTGGGGCTGATTCAGATACGCTCGGAATCGGCCCCTTTCCGATGTTTGAGGTTTGGCAATGTGCAAACTCCGAGAGGCAACGACTTCTGCAAGTTTCACACTCGCTGGGCCGTTAGCTCCAGGAGGGGGAGGCAGCGGCAAACAGAGGGCTGGAGCAGGGGGACACCCAGTGTTAAAAGGGCATCTCCATAAAAATGCCGGGCGTTCCCCTGGGTACACAGGCATGGCGTTGCCTGCCTGGGACGGGTGGCTGACTTCACATGACATCAGCCCTCCCCCCCATATTTGGTAATCAGTGGTGGATATAAAAGTCAGTTTACACTGAAGAAGGGTAGAAAAATAATTGAGGTGGTGGTGGTGGTGGAGGGCGGAGGTTCCGCGCGTACGTCGGACAGCGCTTACCTGTCAGGTCTGAATCAGGCCCCTTGTATGATAGATACCTAGTTCCAGTCCTTGTGAAGATTTTATTTAATGTATTATGCAATTGAAATGTATTTGCTTGTAGTGTATTTCTGGAACATCGGCTACTATGTACCCACTACCGCACACTAGGGATGGACATCGGAAGCCCACCATCGCATGATGACTGGGCTCACGCCATCAAATCTTTTGTTGCGGTGGTCACTGACACCATCGCATCAAAAGAATTAGGGCGAGATGTACTAAAGGGAAAATGCGGTAAAACCCCCGTTTTACCGCATTTTCCTATGTACTAAAACCCGTTCGCAGCGGTTTCGCAGGGCAGGGTATCGCCACCTTTGGGTGGCGATAGCCTATGGGCTTCTTTTCGCCGCCCGCCGCGTCGCCGCAACCCGCCGCCTCGCCGACCCCCCCTTTCCCCCCTCCCTTGGGCTTACCTTCTTGCAGGTCCTCCTGGACCCCGGAAGGTAAGCCCTTCCTCCCCCTAGCAACGCAGCCGGACGTCCTTCCGGCTGCAGGGGGAGGAGGAAGCGCCGGGGACAGCCTGCTTAGCTGTCCCCGGCGTGAAAGCTGCAGAAGCCGGCCGGGAGGTGACGGAGACCCCCCGCAGACCACAGTGCAGGTATCGCGGGGGGCCTCCGTCACCGCATCGCGATGCCAGCCGCATATGTTAGTACATATGCGGCGGCATCGCGGCGGGGGGGCGCGAAGGGCGGCGATGTATTTTAATACATCCCGCCCTCTGATTCATATGAATTATGCATGCACAAAAATAAAGCCCTTTGCACATGTGCAAACATCTTCAACGTGGTCACCCATGTGCTGAAGCACTGCAGCGTGACTAGCTGGGGGGGGGTCGGACCATCGGAACACCATCAAATGTTTATAATTCCATGGTGGAAATCATCGGAATGCCGCCATCAAGTGGTAAAACGACTAAAATCCAAACAAAAACATTGATGGTTGTGAAACATCGAGATCCGATGTCCATCCCTACCATGCACTGCCCGGGGTCATCCCATCGGATGTGCTGCACGCAGGGAAATGCGGATGTGAACTACAGTATATAGTGCACATTCACGTAACATATTGTTCAATCCGGGGCGATTCTGCATGTAGCCCACAAATGCTGCACAGCTTTATTTTAAACTGTCTATAAAAATCTAAGTCTCTGCATTGCAACGTGATTACAGATTATTTAATGGATGTGGCCTTCCACATACGCCATTCACCGAGTCCTTGTAATGCCGCCCCGGCGATTACATACCCCTCAGCCACCATATCCTCTTGAATACGCAACCCCTACACGAAGACACATCCCCTCGCATGTGCCCGCAGCGGGAAAAATCATTTGAATGATTTCTCCAGGGCTCGCAAATATAAGTCGGTGGAGACTGACTTATACTTGCAGGCTCCGTGTCACTAGGGGTACCTTGTGGATCTGTCTGAGACCTGGAGGTCAGGGGTTCACGGCTTGAAGGAGACTGGAGAACAGCAGGTTTAATATAACGCTTTATTGTAGTACCAACACTGGAAGGTAAGACCATTTAGGGAAACTGCAGGACAAGGAACCCAGTGGATACTTGGGCAACAAGGGAATGTCCACAATAACAAGGAATGTCCAAGAGTCTCTGTCAGAGTACCGAGAGGGACACTGACGACTGACCGCGGGTGCGGACGGCAGATAGCAGCGGAGGTTGAGTGTCGACGGACACCGATGACTGGCAGCAAGTGCAAATGGCCGACAGCTAGAGTGGAGAGGCGTCAGCAGGCACGGATGACTGGCAGCAGGTGCAGCTGGTCGACAGCAGGAGTGAGGAAGTGTCAACAGGCATGGATGACTGGCAGCAGGTGCAGCTGGTCGACAGCAGGAATGGAGACGTGTCAACATGCATGGAGGGCTGGCAGCAGGTGCAGCTGGTCGACAGCAGGAATGGAGACGTGTCAACATGCACGGAGGGCTGGCAGCAGGTGCAGCTGGTCGACAGCAGGAGTGGAGAAGTGTCGACAGGCACGGAGGGCTGGCAGCAGGTGCAGCTGGTCGACAGCAGGAGTGGAGAAGTGTCGACAGGCACGGAGGGCTGGCAGCAGGTGCAGCTGGTCGACAGCGGGAGTGGAGAAGTGTCCACAGGCATGGAGGGCTGGCAGCAGGTGCAGCTGGTCGACAGCAGGAATGGAGACGTGTCAACATGCATGGAGGGCTGGCAGCAGGTGCAGCTGGTCGACAGCAGGAATGGAGACGTGTCAACAGGCACGGAGGGCTGGCAGCAGGTGCAGCTGGTCGACAGCGGGAGTGGAGAAGTGTCAACATGCATGAAGGGCTGGCAGCAGGTGCAGCTGGTCGACAGCAGGAATGGAGACGAGTAAACATGCATGGAGGGCTGGCAGCAGGTGCAGCTGGTCGACAGCAGGAATGGAGACGTCTCAACATGCATGGAGGGCTGGCAGCAGGTGCAGCTGGTCGACAGCAGGAATGGAGACGTGTCAACAGGCACGGAGGGCTGGCAGCAGGTGCAGCTGGTCGACAGCAGGAGTGGAGACGTCTGGAGCAAACCTGAGAAAGCTGGAAGCAGGATGCAATTGCAATGTCCAGGAAACAGGTGTTGAGCTGTAAGGACTGGAGGCAGAATGCAAATGCAGGGATCCAGGTAACAGGTGCTGATTAGAAGATAATGAATACAGGATACAGGTGTGGACTGCAGACAGGGAACACTGGAATCAAGGGTTTCACAGAGCAAGGGCAGGAGCACAGGCAGAAGCTTCTTCCCAAGGGATTGACAACAAAGCACTGGTGCTTGTATGCCCCAGAGGGCTCTGCTTTATCCCCCAGGGCAGATCTTGATTGGAGGAGCTGAACTGGGGATCCGGGCCATTGGTTGGCTACCACAAGATGGCGGTGCCGGACTGGAGACAAACAACTTTGGCTGGTTCTCATACTGGATGTGCACGCTACAGGCCCCAGGAAGATGGTCGCGGCCGGGAGACCCAAACGCCGCGCTCCCCGTCCTGCACCCGGACGGATGGCCCGCTGGCACCGCCGCCGGAGATGAACAGGTGAGCAGCGTGTCTTAGCAGCGGCCGTGACACTCTGGACCGCAGACAGGGTGGGTGGCTGACATCATGTGACATGAGCCACCCGGCACACATCGGCACGGCCGCATTCTCATGGGACGTCCATAAAATACTGGGCGTTCCAATGGGCGGCACCCAACACCGCCACCATATGCCCACAGCCCGCACCGTTCTGTGCGGATGGTCCGTTGACATCGTAAATCGCTGCGGCCATTCGCACAGTGGACCTGCGCATGAATGGGGCAGAACAAATGGGAATGACCCCTGAACGCGTCATAACTCAAATTTCCCAATATCACTCATACTACAGCCAGGAAACCACCAATTAATTCCTGGGCAGTAGCGCACGCAGGGGGGGTTTCTGAGTACCCAGAAACCCCCCAAAGACCCAGTCTGAAAGCTGAGGGTCCCCTCTTTCCATGGGTACAAGAATTTTAAAAATCGGCCCTTGGGAACCGGAGATATCTGACTTCAAAGCAGTGGTCCCCATCCAAGCCTGTTAATTACACTCCCAGTCAGATATTTCAGGTTCTGTCTGACGTAGAGTTTTTTTGATGGTATATTCCAAAAGCTGGGACTCTCTCCCTTTGATGGACACTAGTAGCTGGTCTCTACTGTGCACAGAACCAGAAATATCAGCCTTCCAGCAGCTGGTTACTGCTCCAGCTCCACACACCTGGTATGTAGTTTTATATCCTCGTTGGCGGATTGCTCTGCCTCCTGAACTCTGATCCTCTAGTCCCCAGTACCATTTGGTAGGTGGGATTCTCTAGTTTTTAATTCCATTAAAATCTAAGAAATCTATTTCCGGGAACTGGAGCTATCTGCAGTCAAGCAAGCTGTCCTCCCACCAGGAAATTATGAATAATAAGCCCACTCCACTATACACCCCTCCTCTGCATATTAAACATCCTCTACCACCCTGGAAGTTATGTATCAGGGCCCCTTCATTCAGCCCAATGCCCCCTTCTCCCACCTCATCTCCCACCATCTGTGCAGTAAAGGGGTAATTAGTGGAAATTACTGATCCAGGCCCTACATGCTGAGCGGTTGATATAATACTCCTTACCACCCGCGGGACATCAAAGCTTCCACTCATAGCACCCCCCTCCCCTACCACTGGAGGATAGGTAGGTGCCCAATACAGTGCTATGCCCAGGGGTCTACTCTGCTGTTATGTATATATATTTATATAATTATTATTATTTATATACATTTGGTCTATCTATAATACTTTAACTGACCGGCATACACTGGGTCACCTAAGTGTCCATCTCCATGCTTTGCTCTACCCCTCTCTGGAAACCCCCTTCTGAAAATCCTGCGTTTGCCCCTGCTGGGTAAGGATAGTGATTGGCTGCAGTCACTATTATGCCTTCAGTCCAGATTCATCAGCCTCTGCTGTCAACTCTCAGCAAAACATTGTAGGATGTGGTACTGAGAACGCACAGACCATGTCTGCGCCACTGTGTGTGGTGCTGTAGTACAGATGCCATTATTGTGACCACGGCTGTTACCCTGCATTACTGCTGTTGCATACGTGCAACAAAATGGCTGAAGAGTCATGCAGTGTATTAAACAGGCAAAGCTGGGTGTGTACCTTGGGTAGCATGTAACTCGGAGGAACCAATAGGGACATTAGGAATGGCCAGTTAGCTGGGATAATTGTACAGGAAAAGGAGGAGTCTTCCTCTTTTTCCTGAGAAGTTTCCCACCCTCCCTTCCCTATTAAGTGGGTTTCTTGGGGTGGGTGTTAAGCGCGTTAGCTGAATGGCGGGAAAGAACGTCAGGTTGATAGATTTTAAGGCTTGCTTTAAGTTATGTTTACTGCAGATTTGGATTGTTTTCGGTGCGCTCGCCTCTCATTGGCTTAGGCCTTCGCTGGATCACCCGCTCGGGGACAGCGACCCCACCCGGCTGGGTGGGTAGTCAATGTAGTAGGTGGAGTGGATACCGCTGTTTCTTAATTAGGCTGAATTATGCAGGATAGTTTTGGGGTGGAGCTTAGTTTTTAGAGCTGTTCTTTCTGGCCACCAAAAATGAATTAATTAAACAATCAAATAATAAATTAGCTTAAATTCTTTCAAATAAATTCAGCTAACAATTTCTGCCAAACCTATGTCTCCGAGTCTTTATTTCAGGTGTTAAGTGTTTTTTTTAGAGGTTAAGTTATAATCATACACATGCTAGAGGTCACACCCGCTGATAGAATGTTTACTCTCAACTGTCCTGATTTTGGCATTACAGTCCTGTTTTTCAGGCGCTGTCCCAACATCCTACCTGCAGGCCAAAGCGTCCTGCAGTGTGGGGGGGTGAAGGTGGAAGGCTCCCTCTCACTGTGCCATGCTTTGGAGAGCAGCAGTGATTAAATGCTGCATATATGTGCTTGACATCTATACAAAGGGCAGAAAGACCGGGCGCACTACTATTGCTGCTTTTAGACCTCATAACTGGCTTTGACCCAAAAACGGGTCTGCCAGGTAAAACCCCTTTCACACCGCATCTCTTAATTAGGTATATTACTGTTTAAGTGCCTTTTTTTTACCTGGCAGACCCGTTTTTGGAAACTTTTCAAATACAGGGTCAAAGCCAGTGCGGTCTGACGAGTCCCTGTGGAGCTGCAGGGAGACCCCTCTCCCCAGGGCAGGTCTCTCGGTGCTTCCCCCGCCCCTCTCCTGTACCAATCTCTTGGCACTAAAGGAGTTAAGGGCATGCTCTGAGCCAGCGCAGTGCATATTTAATGAGCCGGATGCTCATTACATATGCGCATATGTAATCAGCCACTCATTACATATGCGCACATGTAATGACCGGCCGGCTCATTAAATATGCACTGCGCTGGGGACCAATAGTGTTCACTGCTGCCTGGGTACCGTTTCAGACCCGTTCAGTCAGAAAAAAAACGGGTCTGAAACAGGTAGGACCCTGCTTTTTTACCGTTTCCAAAAAACGGTATTTTGGACACGGTAAAATCTCTCTGCACCTTTCAGACCGCACATATAACCACTTTGAAACGGTTAAAAAATGGCAAAATACCAGTTAAAAAGTGCGGTCTGAAAGGGGCATATGAGGCATAAAATGAGCAAATACTGTGGAGAGAGGTGTCTCTCTAGAACGGAAAAATAACCCCTTCAAATGGCGCCCTCAGAGTCCTGGCTATGCCCTTCTGCCACATATTAGTTATATTACAGTGCACTTGGCATTTACATGTGGCGTTTGGACAGCTTTGGCCTATCTAAAGCCCCCTACACAGTAGCCGTTCCCACCAACACTGATATTGTGCTGTGGCTGCAGCATTACCATCGTGAATGAGGCCCTCGCTCGTCTGAACATGCAGGGTGAGGGAGGCGGTCGTTAGCGATGCCAGGGAGCCCTCATCGTTAGCGATATGGAGTGTACACACTAGGCAAGGTGTGGAATGCAATGAGACAATACATTGCAGGAACTGGGCGTGGTTTAGCTCCCACAAGGTCATGCCCCATTTTTGGAATGAAGTTTGCAGGAGCATGAGCTATTTTGTGAAAACTTTTTTCCCCAAGTTCGATCCCCTGCTAAATAAGCCAACAGAGAAATAACTGTTACATTTTGCAGAGACATTGAGACAAAGTAACAACCTTTGTAACAAATGTAGTGGATTCCGGGCACAATGCCAGCAATTTAGATGACATTTCAAACTGAATACAAAAGGGAATGAACAAATGCAATAACGCATTTAATAATCTGATGCCCCAGTTTTTATTAATTATTTATTTACAGTTTCAACAGTCACATCAGTCCCTGCCCCAGTGGAGCTTACATTCACATGTACACGCACACACAGACATTCTAGGGTTATTTTGTTGGGAGCCAATTAGCCTACCAGTATATTTTTGGATTGTGAGAGGAAACTGGAGTCCCTGGAGGAAACCCACGCAAGTACGGGGAGAATATACAAACTCTGCACAGTTAGGGCCATGGTGGGAATTGAACCCATGACCTCAGTGCTGTGAGGCAGTAATGCTAACCACTACACCATCCGTACTGCCCAGTACCAAGAAATTGTTCATCTTTGTGGCATAGCTCCCAGGAACCCACCAAATGCCTAAATATTAGGAATATATTTAAGCTGCAGTACAGAGACATCCAAATATGGTTTGATAAATGCGGCCCTAAATCCTAAATATTTTGCTTAAGTAAGGAGGGGCCCCCACTGCAATCCTATATATTAAAAGACCGCAAGGACTTCCCCCTCTTTCTTTTATGAGAAAAAGAAAAATTGTAAGTCTTTTAAAAAAAGCTAACCACTGGTGTGCATCCACAGAGCAAACCCTTTCTTCCGTGTGTCTATATTGTATGCAGTGGCGTAACAATAGCCCCGCAGAGGTGCTGTATAAGTGTGGGCGCCGGGGGTCTGCGGGGCTTTTGTAATGCCGCTGCCACTGCCGCCTGCCGGGAGCTCACCTGTGGCCGGAGCCCGGGACCCGCAGAAGATTTGTCTGCGGTCCTGGCTCCCTTGTCTCCTCCTGGCTTCTGCTTCTAGTCTAAACGGGCCATCACAAAATGTCCGCCCCCATACAGCAGAAAACATTTTGTGATGGTCCGTTTTCATTAGACGCTGGAGCCAGGAGTGGACAGGGGAGCCGGGACCACAGACAAGGTCCCTGCTAGAGCAGCTTTTGGAGAGGTAAGGGGTGTGTGTGTGTGGGGGGGGTGTTTAACTGTGGGGGGGGGCGCTGCTGAAAGTTTGGTGTTTTAGTTACGCCACTGATCGTATGTGGTTTAAGCTACTAACATTAATTCTCCATACCTCCCAACTTCTGTGTTGGGGAAATAGGGACACTCGCACGGCGAAGTGCCCGAAAAGGGGGCGGGTCGTATGCAAATGGGGGTGCGGCTTATGCTAATTAGCCACGACCTCATTTTCATACGAGAATAGACGCTGTGCGCACAGCGTCTAGTCTATTAGATTGGGGGTCTCCCAACTGCCACCCCCCGCAGCGGGGCAATGCCTGCCGCGGGTGGGACAGCGGGACAGGACCCGAAAATCGGGACTGTCCCGCTGTAATCGTGACAGTTGGGAGGTATGATTCTCTCACCTGTGTTTTTGAGATCAGATCAATGTTTTGATTTTACTTGTTTCAGTGTTGCTCACAAAAGGTAAGTAGATAGCCCCCACCCCCGCTCTGCAGCTGCATACCTTATCTGCCATCCAGCTGCTGCACCCACTCTGCCTCCTCACCGCCACAGCCAGCCTCTCACCCCCTTGTGGTCTCTGTTCACGCTCCCTAACGCTGGGGACAGCATGCTCCTCCCTCAACATAACATCATGTCATTAATTCGAGCACACAGCAAAGTAGCGCACAGTCAGGGGAGGCAAGAGACGGGGGCGGGACCCACATCTCATTAAGAAAAGAGCCAAATGGGGTTTGGCCACCCCTGCATTAGGCGATAATGTAAACAATATGGCTCAAACAGCCGTGTGTACGGGGCTTTCGGCCTACAGTGTTTATGCCTACACAAACAAGTACTTGTGTATATCATGGACCCATTTATCAGTTACTATTTGCGTCACTTCCCTTGAAAGTATCCGCTAATAATATCACTCCCCTGAAAGTGGGGACCTTTTCTGTACTACAGGGGCTGCTTTTCTGCCAAAGTTACCAAGCTCCAGAATGCAACGCAGACATTAGCCCCGGCAGCCATTGCCATCTGAAGATGGCATCACTATTAGTGAATGTATTGTACAGTACTGCACGCAGCTTCTGAACAAGCTGAAGGCACCGTAACCTACACGCGGCACTGGGACTGGATCCATTAGGGTATGCGCTGTTAGATCGACAGGCATAAGGGAGACCAATATTGGTCAACAGGCATTAGGTCTAAACATGAAAACGGTTGACATGCATTAGGTCGAAATGGTCGACACAAGCTATAGGTTGACAGGCAAAATGAGACTTTTTGAAAAAAAAATGTGGGGTGTCCATGTTGACATAGGTCAACATGGTTACCGTATAAGTGTACTGCGTCCCCTCGCATGGCCCACTGTGCTCACTATGGGCCTTATTCTGGTTTGTGCGGATGGGCCGTACGCGTACGTTCCGGGGGTTTTATTGATCTGCGCATGCGTACCATCTCCAATGCGCAGGCGCGACCACTCCACAACGCTTACGTACGGGTCTCTCCGTGCGAAAAAACCTGTACGCGAGAGTACGGACATTGGGGGCGGCATAGGGGCGCGTTGAGGGGAGCGGCCGAAATAATGAGGGAAAATGGGCGTAAACATGGGCGTACACGGAGGTGTGCACAAAAAATGAACGGTGCTACTACCGCTCGATCGGCTAAAGCACCGTTCATTTCGGACACAAAACAGGCGTCCGCCAACCGCCACCTCAGACCACCCCTACAGATACCGCATGACAGCGGACGCCTGGGTTTGCTAATTTACGCTGATTACTACTCAAACACATACACCTAAATGTAATAAGCAATGCTGCAGCCTATTAAGTCCAAACCATTATTTCACTACCTGCAAGCCACACACAGCACTAAAACACCTTGGAAGCTTATCTTTCTATACTTCTCGACATTTAAAGGTTTGTTTAATTTAAGGTAAGAATCTTTTTAAGACCTGCTTATATATGCTAAGGTAGGTATTTGTTAAACAGTTATACACATTCACTAAGTGCTTTCATAGACTTTACACAGTAGCACACTCAATCTACACAAGTCGACATGTGTCAACGTGTTCACTCTAATACAAACTTAGGTTTCGTATTTATGATACAATAACATAAACCACATCTAACACCTACAAAGGATGTTTCAGCAATGTTTTAAGCCCATGCCCACTATTTTGCGCACAATCTTTGTATAGTACCCAAAATACTGAACTGTACCACTTTCTGATCTGCTATGAATTGGATTTTACTACACTCTGGATGTAAGATGCCACCAATCACATTATTGCACTCACATCTCTCTAACAAAGGATTCTTACATCTGCTTATGACACTGTAAACTCATATATATTTAAATAGTTAAACATGTTTGTTCACAAGCAATTTTATCATGTTTGGCCGATTCACACATCTTTTTTTTAGGGAGGACACATATGCATTCCTACACAAATGTCCCTTTTGAACCTTGTTTGTCTACCTCACCCACTCCATGAGGAAATCATTGTTCTGGACCTGCTTTTACCTACTAATGTAGGAGCTACCTCACCTGCACACAAACTGCTTTCTCACCTATTAAGTTGCTCTGCACATGTGCTGACACAAACTAATTAGCAGGGAAAAGTTGGCTATGAACATGTGAATGGCCATGGAGAGGGTTACACATGGGAAACTTCTACCACACTTCAAGAAATGCTCAAAAATACCCTGGTCAGTAAGTACACATAAATGTATTATTTGTTTCACACAATAAATTACACATACAACAATTGTGTTGTAATTGGGAAAATAAATTTATTTGCTGTTCAGCATCACAGCTTATTTGCCACTTTAATGTCATAAATAAAAATAAAATATAAAATATACACACAAAAAATCAGCCAGAACAAGAGGTTGCATATCTCCAAACATGTGTTACCCTGCAAATGCAATAGTGAAAGAAATGTGGACACCAGAATACGTACTGCAACAACCAGGGTGAATACTAAGCATGATACACACCACCAAATATTTATCCTGCATTTCTAGAGGTCAAAATAAGAACTTTAATGCCCATGGCACGAAAATGGATCGATGGCCAACTCAGGAAGTGGATGTCCAGTGCAATTTAAACATTTGGGGTCCAACCACAGAGGAAGTGAACCAGGTGTCATTATTTTGGCCCTTTTTTCCCCTTTTTAGATGGGGCCTTGGGGACAGGGGCCTTTGGCTCTGATGGCTTGCGCCGCCTTCCCCTACTGGACACAGGAGGGTCAGCAGAGGTGGAAGGTTGGGGAGCAGCTTGGGGTGGGCCAGCAGATGGGGGATTGTCCCTTAGGGACCTGGCGGTGGTGAGCAGCTCCACCAGAATGTCATTCTGGCGGCTGAATTGCTGGACAATGCTTTGCATGCCAGCCGCCAGAGTGTCATTGATGCGGTTTAAGGCCTCACACTGCTGCCTCTTTGTGGGCTTCCAATCTGTAGAAACAGGTTTGCTCCTTTACGGAGCTGGGGGTATGTCTGCACTCTGTATATAATTTTTAAAAAGATCTGATCAACAGATCAAATCCCCACATAATATTTAATCGATTTTGCGGGGGTGCAGTTCCCAAACAGTAATGGTTTACACGATAGGTAAGAAGAAAGAAGGACTGTTATTCTGGGGACGCACTAGGACAAAATAAATTGTTTCACATAAAAGTTAAATTTTATGTGAAACAATTTATTTTGTCCTAGTGCGTCCCCAGAATAAAAGTCCTTCTTTCTTCTTACCTATCGTGGGCTTCCAATCTGCCAGAAATTCCATAACCTTCTGCTGACAGACCGCAGACTCCTCCCCTCGCTGCTCCATCCTCTCCAGTATCACCATCAACCTGGCATCCCATGTGTCCTGTGGCTGGGGGTGTCGTGTTGGTGGAGGCTGGACCACTTGCTCCACCTGTGGCTCTGCAGAGGAAGATGCTGCCGGTTCATCCTGTGTTTCTGCTTCTTCTAGGATAATAATTGAAAACAATGTAACCATCACATACGCACTAAAAAATATCTTTCCAAATACAATGCATTACTGTGACTTACCATCAAAAGCAGCAGCAAGGACTTCCACCGGGAGCTCACTATCCATATTGGATATCCCCCTGACCTCGGCCACATCAATAACATCCAAGGCGTCCTGCTCCAGGGGGGTATATTCCAAATGATCTGGCATAGGCCCCCTCCCGGTGGACATGCTGTGGTTGTACCGGTCAGTCATCTTCCTCTTCAGTGTAGTTTTGAAGTCTGACCACCTACAAGTTAAAAAATACAAATATCACCATGAGATATGTGCACCACTGTGCTAGTGAACATCATGACTACGTTACATTTCCTATTGTGGGTGATGTTATGTTTTTTAGCCATATGTTTCCCACACACACATTAATGTCTCCATTATGAGGCATTTCAGTGTCTCATCTCATTCATTAGGCCACTAAATGCACATACATAGATCACTATGCAGAAATGACATCATCCATGGCCAAATTATGCACCTCCACCTGGTGTGAAACTACACATTCCACCATAGCTTGACAGTGTTGTTATTATGGAGTAATTTAACTATGGGAAGGCATACTGGGATGTGTAGTTTCTCACCAGCTACATGTGCACAGTTTGGTCATTCTTGTTTCAGTAGCATCATATGGAACATGTTACATCAACTCTTTTTCAACAACACACTTTCTGTTGTCCCATCACATACTTCACATGAGCAGAACTGTGCCCATAACCTCACATCACACCAATGGTGCATGTTTCATATATAAATGTGGGTTATTAGACATGGTTGTGTTCACATGTGACATTGAAGTGTAGCACTATCTACAAACACACCTTTCTATTATTCTCAAAACATATGACATTATCAGGGGGAGAAACACTCTTGCCTTTTCTTCACTGATAGCCAATCTCTGACCACTGGTGACACCTGGTTCACTTCCTCTGTGATCTTGTCCCAAAGGTTTCTCTTTGCACTGGCACCCGGCTTCCTGGTTGGCAATTCGATCCATTCTCGTGCCCTGGGCACTAAAATTCTCAATTCTGCCTCTAGAAATGCAGGGTTTCTCTTTTTGGTGGTGGTATCCTGCTCAGTCCTCGCCCTAGATGTTGCAGCTCGTTTTCTGGTGGCCCCAGTTCTCTCACCATGCACCTGCTGGGTCACACCTGTTTGGAGAGATGTAACCTCTTGTTCTGGCTGGTTGCTTGGCCCTTGTGGAGCTGGTGGCATTGCAGTAGTGGCTGTTAGTGAGGGCCCCCCTTGCTCTTGGGTCCTCCTTGTCCTCTCCTGCTCCCTGTGCCTCAACCTTTCAAGCAAGGATTCTGCTCTTGCTCTCTGTAGAGCGTCCTCAGCTGCGGAATCATCTGAGCTAGACATGTTTGCAGCAATTCTGGCCTGCATCTGACTGAATATTTATATGGTAATCTCCCGCCATGAACAAGGGGGCGTATATTTTTCCCGCAATGTAGTAGCTAATTTACGCCGATATTTCCCGGCGATAATTCCCGCTTAAATTATGCAGGTCTCAACGCACCTGAACATTCACCTCTACATGCACATACACAGGTTGTGGACCATTGTGTGCTACATGGTGAAATGTGTGCACCTGTCATTCCAATGATGAGTGTTGTCAGGTGGTATCTGTTGGAGTTCGTGTATGCTTTCTGAATCACATTTAAAAACATCACGTTATAATGCTTTCCTTACATATGTAATGAGTATGAAATTGTCATACACCAACATGTTGTATTGTGCCTTTTTATCAGCGTATTTATTAGTAGACGGTTGCGTGTATTATTTTCAGCACACTGTATATACAGTACGTCTCTCCATGGAAATCATTGTATTGTGCTTTTTTTATCAGCGTATTTATTAGTAGACGGTTGCGTGTATTATTTTCAGCACACTGTATATACAGTACGTCTCTCCATGGAAATCGTTGTATTGTGCTTTTTTTTATCAGCGTATTTATTAGTAGACGGTTGCGTGTATTATTTTCAGCACACTGTATATACAGTACGTCTCTCCATGGAAATCATTGTATTGTGCTTTTTTTATCAGCGTATTTATTAGTAGACGGATGCGTGTATTATTTTTAGCACACTGTATATACAGTACGTCTCTCCATGGAAATCGTTGTATTGTGCTTTTTTTATCAGCGTATTTATTAGTAGACGTTTGCGTGTATTATTTTCAGCACACTGTATATACAGTACGTCTCTCCATGGAAATCGTTGTATTGTGCTTTTTTTATCAGCGTATTTATTAGTAGACGGTTGCGTGTATTATTTTCAGCACACTGTATATACAGTACGTCTCTCTATAAATTGAAAGCATACTGTTGGTTATGGTGTGTGTATATCAGAACGGTCCGCGTAAGTTTCTATTCGCATCCAGTTTGTTAATGTAAGAAGGATTAATAAAGTTAATACTAAACAAACAAGTTTTTAGACCAATCAGCAAGCACCAAAAGTTATATATGTACCTGCAATTAATAACTGCGCCATTGCCAATATGACTTCAACCAGGGCTAACGCCTTTTCTAACCAGGAGCTGGTGGCCTTGGTTTAGGTCATGGACCGGCGCCTGGGGCCCAGGGGCCCTTATGTGTCCAACATGGACAAGCGGCGGGCATATAATGCTGCCCGCCGGCTAATCTACGCCCGGACCGGCGTCCGCAGAAGCCTGGCCCAAGTGGAGCTGCGCTGGTCTGACCTGCGCCGGCGGCAGCCAGTGATGCTGTGCTCAATTCGCCGCCATATTGCCCGATGTAAGTATATATTTACTAATATGTCTGCGTTTTTTAGCAATGATTTCTGTACTTTTTATAAATATGTTCGTGAGTATGTGGGTGTATAGGGGGTGTATATGGGGTGTATAAGGGGTGTATAAGGGGTGTATATGGGGTGTATAAGGGGTGTATAGGGGTGTATAGGGGTGTATATGGGGTGTATAGGGGTGTATAGGGGGTGTATATGGGGTGTGTAGGGGTGTATAGGGGTGTATATGGGGTGTATAAGGGGTGTATAGGGGTGTATAGGGGTGTATATGGGGTGTATAAGGGGTGTATAAGGGGTGTATGGGGGGGGTATATGTAGTCGCTCTGTTTTTGAGTGTAGCATATCAATTAGTTAGCATGATAAATGTATGAAATATAACAGAAATGATAATTTGTAAGGTTATGAGCATGACTAATGTGAATTTTTCATTCCCCCATTTTTATGAAACCCAACTTCGATTTCTATGCCATCAACATGAACATTTCAGCACGCGCAAGGGCACGCATGGAAGCCCGGGAGGAGGCAGCCCGGTAGGAGGCAGCCCGGGAGGAGGAAGAGGAAGGCCGTGAGGAGGAGGAAGAGGAAGGTCGTGAGGAGGAAGAGGAGGAGGAGGAGGACACATTGGGGCCTGCTGGAGCACACCCCATATCAACATCCCCTTCCACCAGCCACTCCCCTACCCCCACCCACACCCCTACCCCCACCCAAACCCCCTCCCCACCCCATTTCCAACCCCCCTACACCTCCCCACCACCCACCCCCAAACCTCTCCAATCCCCACTCCAACCCACTACCTCTATCCCAAGTCCTATCCCATCCCCCTTGCTCCTGACCCCCCCAACCACCGGACACCCAACCAGCGGCGAGCAGGATGGCTCAACTAGCCGTAAGTAAATAATGTGGCCAATATTTACCTACACATTTCTACACATAAACAATCACAACAACCACATATGTGTATCCAACATCAACATTAGTTGCAACATATCACTGCAGGGCGACCATGAGGTGTGGCCTGTCCTTCTCCAGGAACAAGGGTCCCCTTGGTGGGTTTTTTGAGTGAGGCCATGCCTCACCCCTTGAATAATTGACATAACAGTACATCCAATGACATATCCAACATTAGTGGTGTTGAGGTTATGTGGGTCCAGGTGTTGTGTAACTCCACTTCCCAGCATGATGTGCAACATTAATTTATAGATTGTTTTGTTAATAGTGTGTGAGGCCATGCGGATGCATGCTTTACAAACATAGCTTTAGGCCTATAATTAGTACAGCAATGGTCAACATTTTACTAAGTAAGGAGTGCTTAAGCCGCAACAATGTCATTACCCTTAAATAGCACAGCCTAATTGTGAGGTTAGAGGTGAGTCCCCCAAAACCAAACTACCAATTGGGATACAGCATACATTCATCCAAGAAGGAGTAATTTTTATAATTTTATGTAATATGTACAGTATGTGTGTGTCAACAGAATAGTATTTTGGACCATGTTTACAGCATACCCATCTTCAATGTAGTTGAAAAATGTATGTGGCCTTCACACTTAACTCACAAATTCATATTATGTTACAATGCAATAAACATTTATGTATATGATATATTCATTATAATGTGTTTTTCCCCTTCACTACAGACACTGAACAGCACCAGGAGGAGGTGGCCAATATAATGCGGGAAATATTCCTGACTTTATTTTATTTAAATATTCTTTTTGTACGTCTGGAGGCCCTCATGTAATTTTTTTTATCCCCCCCCCCCTTATTATGTTTGTTAAAAATAAAAGTTTTTTGAAAGTTAGAAGTTGCCTGTGTTTTTAATCATAAATATGTGAGAGGGTTTGTAAGGACAGGTACATACAGATGTGTAATGTAAGTTATATTGGTAATTTGAGGTGAGGGGTAATGAATGATGTGTGAATGTGTGTGTTTTGGGGTGAAATAACACATAGTGAAAAGGCATGATTTTTTATTGTTGTTAGATTAAAACATCACACATAACATCAGGGTAGGTATACATGTTAAAAAATCAGATCAAACTAATTATGGACATAATTTAGTACATACACACAAACACCAACATAAATTTATTTAAAAGTAAAAGCAATGTGGGGACACATAGATAGTGATTAAAATGCAACATTAGAACATAACAAATATACATGTAATGAGGGTTAAAATGTTGAGTTATTAGGGTCTTTATTAAGATAGACAATTGAGTTAATAAAAAACAATAATTGAATAACAATTTGATTAATTAATTAATTGCCTTAATTATAGTTGAAAGGCAAGATTTGCAGGTCCATATATGTGAAGGGTATGCCAGCGTGCACGGACGTACGCTCACTCTCACGAGCGGTGACATAAGCTGAGTTTTCCATTGAAAACAATAGCGACCCGTCCGTGCAAGCTGGCGTACGCTCAGATTGCCGCAAGAAGTCGCTCTGTTGTACGCCAGTTGTCGGTGTGTAAGGGGTGATCCGTCCGTGTACGTTGGCGTACGCTCAATTGTACGCCACTCCCCTTCGACGTTGTTTCTTGCCGTACGTATGCGGCTGATTTGTGGGTGGACTTAACCTCAACGGCCGCGTACGGAGAGCGTACGCTAATATGGGACGTACGCACGTTTGGCCGCACCAACCAGAATAACCCCCTATGTTTCGGGCAGGGTTCCTCGCTGCACTCAGCACACTATATATTCTCCCCGCAATTATGAACAAGTCCTTTTTTCATATTATTATTTTTTTTTAACTCATGTCAACATTTTGAATGTCAACCTATTGCTTATGTCGACTCTTTGACCAGGTTGACCTAATTAGTGCATGTTGACCTTTTTTCATGCCTGTTGACCAATAGTGTATCCCATCCATTGGCGCCCCTGTTCCTGTGTGTGCATGTTAGTACAATTGGGTGTACCATTGTGCCTGATTCAGACCTGCTCGCTAGGCTGCATATATTTGTAAGATAGACGCAGAGATTTGTTTGATAAGATTAGATATGATTGATAACCCAAACCTGTATATATTTACTTTATTACCTTTAAATATAACGGCAACACTGAAATGATTGCACACCCACACAACCTTGTTATAAAATGTATGACAATGCTTTGCTTGAAAAAAAGCTTCATTACAGATATTTGCAAATGCAGACTAACACAAGAAACATAAAACTGACTAGCTAATACTTAAACAGTAATTCTAAATCAAATCAAAATGGACACCTTTCAAGGACAGTGATCAGCCATGATTAAACCTCCTTCATAGTTACCTCCAGCCCCCTGTGCTTCCTTGTTCTTCCCCAACTGCCTCCTTCCTCCTTCTCTAACTCTGATATTTAAACCTTAATCACATTAATTAATTACTCATAAGCATTGAGTCTTATTGGCAAGCTCTGCTTTCAATCATGATGTCATAATTAACCCAACACCCAACTTCAGTGGCCTTGGGGGTCTACGCATGTGTGGCCTTGTTCCCATATTATTCAGTTTGTGGAGACTAGCTTTCTGTCCTTGCTCCATTATAATGTCAACATCACATTCTTAAGCTTCTAAAACCAAAAACAATTCTCTATAAGAAATCACTTTTACAGCACTGTTCTGAATGATCAGCCATTTTATAATGTTATTATGCAAGTCATGCCTAACAAAATGGCTGCTGCTTCTAACAAACACCTGCTGCTTAGCGCAAAGGGAAGGCCTCATACGCCGTGGCTAGTACCTTGTGCAACAAGCTAACGCCACCTGCAGCAATAAATAACAATATTTGAGAAAACAGAGTATAACAAAAGTATAGAATTATTGATGCGTTATTTCAGTTTTAACAATCCATCCTCTGAACTTTGAAATCTCCAAAGAAAGTTCATATCTCTTGCAAAACGCATCATTTGTTTCTCTCTTAATACATCGGAAAACCTTCTTGAAGCATTTCACTAGTATACAGAATAATCAATAATATTATCTTGGCAAAAACATTAAACTTCTTAAAGCATATATAACATTGACTTATGCGAACCAGTTATTGGGGTTCAACCAAATAAACCAACTGTAGGGAATCACGTCACTCACACCTGTTCAATAAACTAAAACATTTTTTCAACCCAAATAATTTAATTCAACTTTCCTTTTAACGTCACCATCAGTTTAGTATTTGTGATGCTTGTACCATATTTTAATTATATTCACAAAATTCAATACAATTTTATAAACTTGGGATCATGTAAATAAGTGTGTTTCTTTAATATACCATGTGTTACTTTCAAATCTTCATGTTGAATCACCACTGTATTAATTAGTAAAAGTAAAATTTATTACAATAGATCTTGTTTTTAACCATTTAGAAACCTTAAGTTTGTAAATATAATATAATCCTTGTGGTAATGTCCATGGCTTATGAGACAGTATGTTTGAGAAAACATCATAAGAAACAATTCAATGAGTACCCTTTTTTATCAAGATTTTCCACTAGCTCACCCAACTCTGTCACATGATAACTACATGTTTTGTTGTACTCCAAAATATCTCCTGTTATTACACTCTTTACCAATTTTAAACCTAGGGAGAGTCAGTAACCTTATAAGATTCACTTGTGTAAATCCTACATAGAAAATTAAGTGTTGTTTGATTTGACTGCAAATATAAGTAGCCATTAACCCAACATTACCGGAGTGATACCGTAGATGACAATCTAACCAACAATCAGTTTACCTTATTGTTCTTTCTATCAGCTCATGATGAGCGTCTAAGGAAGAAATGTCAGTTTGCATATAGATATTATGTTTGCACCATTGTTACCATCCTTACTTAGAATGCCTCTTCTTTACTGATACCTTACTAGATGTATTCTATCAATGGTTCTGGTGTGGATGTTCTTAGTTACTTTTATGTTATTACTCATATATTTATTTTAAACCTTATAATTAGTTTAACATATTGGCTATCAGTATTTTATTACCATCCTCTGATGCATACCGAAACCTGGGAGCATCAGTAGTATGACATATATGTGTGTCTGTTATGATTATACTTGTGGAATTAAAGTTAAAAGCAGAAGTAGAATACAACACCATGACTCTAGTAATACCTCTTTGATAACTATACACACTGTCCTTGCCAGCAACCAATCCCTGGTAACCCTCATTCACTATAAAAATATGAAAACTTAAGAAACAAAAATGACTTCTTCAGTTAGTGAGTGTATGGGAAACTTGGTCACTCATGGGGATCATTGTTTTACACCTTGTCCACAACCCGCAGGGACACCACTAAAAGTATCCCCCGATTCCGTGGACCTCTTCTTGCCCACAACCCGCAGGGACACCACTAAGGATGCCCCCCGATCCCGTGGACCTTATCTTGATCTGTGTGGGGGCCCTGGACAGGCCCATCATCCAATAAGTTTATTAAGTTAGAATCAAAGTCACAATATTTATCTGCATCAGTATCTTTTTCCTTCAACTGATATCACCACCGGGTCGGAAACCTTCTTGCAGTGAGACGCATTAATTCAATCGGTTTGTTTCACAGGGACTGGTCTTGCCTTTGATCTACGAGACATTTAATTGTAAGAATTTTCTCACCATTGCATAGTCTCCAGGCTGGACCTTATAACAACATCCCTTCATAAGCTTGTTTGCTTTTCTGGTAAAGTATTTAGATGATGTGAGAATTAGAGTGACAAGTCTGCTGCTGGATGTTGAATAGGGTTTGCTGGTCTCCCAAAAATAAAAAATGTATATATAAATTAAAATAATGATCTTATAAGAGGACAGGTTCAGTGGCTGCTGAGGAGTAGTGTGAACAAAACCGAAGACAAAACTTCAAGTCAACTCATGGTAATTTCCACACCCACCCTAAATAATGTGTTCTCAATGTGCATTTGTTAACATGTTCAATTTTGACTAAAACCTTTTAGTGTGTGGTGAGTGCAACCTAATTTTCATACCCGTATATTGACTTATTCCTTAGAATACCTTTCCTGTCAAAATATGTACCTCTATTATTTTTTTTTAATACCATATACCTTATGGGATAACATATCTGAACACAAATTTCTCAATAAATTTCTTTGCTGTAAAGGATGCTGTACATGGGACAGCTGGGATGTTCCTTTTAATCAAGATAACATTTAGATACCATTTAAATATAATGACAATTTTATATGCATATTTTTAAACTTAGGAATGGACCAGTGGTAGGAGAAATGTTAGATGGTTCTATAGGAATAATTTTCCTGAGTTCATTCTCTTGCAGATGAGTTTGGGACTCCTTTTCTCTGCATAAGATGAAATCAAAATACATGCCCTCTCTCTCCTTACATGGGTCATCCCATGGGCAACTTCTGTATATGCCAGGAGGAGGGGTTTGGGGAGCTACTGGTCTGCCCCCACCATCTTTATATAGGCCATTGGCCTTTTGACTGCATCCATTCATCATCCATTGGCACATTCCTGTTAAATACACAACTCTTGATGCTTTATGAGCTTCTGCTAAAAAAAAACATTAAATTGTATAGTGGTGTGATTCACAACTTATTTTTGTTACCAAGTGCAACAAGATCACTTTATAACATGTGAGCTTGACACTTAACAACTACTGCCTTTGCAGGGAGTTGCACAGCCTCAATGAGCTCCTTTACTTGCTGTGATTATTAGCGTATTATATCATAGCAAAATCACGATGGAAAATGAGGATCTCTAAATCCAATACTACCGCATATCCCGTATATGGCCATCCTGAGTCTCCTTGTTGGTGACAACTACAATCTTTGTAGATGGCAGTGGCGTGTCAGAGATATCAGGACTAATTGGAGAAATTTTGCTTTAAATATTCCTCACAATCATGTTCTAAATCCTGCCTCTCATCCATCCTCTGGGACTCCCGGGTCCCACCAGGTAGCAGAGTAGCAGGATTTAGCGTACCACACCTGACGATGGTCAGGTCATGTGGCGCTGGGAGCAAAAGTTCCCAACGAGAGAACCATGCACTGGAAATGTGTCTTGTCCGTGAAGAGTTCATTAGAAAAGATGTAGCATTAGAGACACATAGTGTGCGGTGTTCTGTAATTTCTATACAAAGGCTGCAGCAGCCGCCACAGTCCTTAAACATGTTGGTAAAGCAGATGCCACTTGGTCAAGTGTGCAACTGTAGCACCTGATGGGTCTATGTGAACCCCCATGTATATGTGTTCAAACTCCCAAGGCCGCTGCTTGTTGTTCATTACAGTAAAGACAGGTATATGATAAATCTGATATATCCAGTGCTGTGGTTTCTGTAAGTGCGTGTATCAGAGCCTCAAATGAAGCAATTATGTCAGTATATTGTACTTTGTCAGCTCTGTGTCAGTTAGATTTAGTAGTAGTAATAGAAAAAGTGTCAGTAAGAGAATCCTGTAAATAATTTAAACACATCATTAGATCATAAACATATTGAATCAGCATTGTGGTAGCAATCATGCAACTCATTGTGGGACATAGTGGGGCTGTCCATAAAACTTTGGCTTAATTGAGTCCACGTATATTGGACTGTGTTGAAAATAAATGTAGTAAGTCCTGACTATCTGCTATTTGATAGTAAGAGATATGCAGATCATAAACCAATGATTAGATGACTGTAATACTTCCATAACTGTAAAGTGAATTTATTTACACTAAAAAAATAATAAGAATAATCACATTGCGCAGATAACCTGCAATAACGGAGTGTTGCAACTACTATAGGTGATAAATAATATGCCTTGTTGTAAAATCTGGAAAAAAACTATTTCTTGTGGTCCATAGATGTTCAGAAACTTGTGACAGGATGAGTAATGAAAAACTCATCAAAATACTAATTGCTTAATGCCCTATGAGCATCACTCGTATCCTCTAACCCCGTGAGGGTCCTCATATCGGTTAGTGCCTTCTGACAGCAGTCTCTCATGGATTCCTGTTAATAATACACAATTTCTTCCAAACCACTCTGAGAAAAAAATAATCATTAAATCATTACAAATATTTGAGAGAATATCATGATTAGTTGTGCAGCAAATGCGATTACTAGTAGCAGTACCCAGTAGTGCTGCACCTAATTGTGACCTCCATTCCTTATTTGTGGGCTCATATGCATGACCAATGGATCTAGTAAAGTGGCAACATGCAATCAGATAAATCAGTAAGCATAAAAATGCAACTCAATATGCATCTTATAATAATCACTATAAAATCTGCATTTTTCAATAAGGGCTTTGATAAGGATTCTGCAGAAGTACCTGCAGACTCAATATTATTTTCTAAAGAATTTCTAGTGGCTCAGTAATAATAATAATAATAATAATAATAATAATAATAATAATATTTTTTTTTAAAACACTTGCTTTTTCTGTGCAAAATGAAATGCATCAATTTGTAAATTAATCTTTTCTCTGGAATGGTCACACCTCTATTGGCTGGGATTTAATTTAAATAAAACAAGCAAAAGCAATAGCATTATTAAGCTCAGACATCATATTAGCATTTGTCATTTGGAAAAAAAAATGGCAGTTTTTAAACAGATGTTGATAAAACAACATTATCACTTGAGGGAAGCAATGGGGAGGGGGCTGGAGGTCATCCTTGGGTATGGCTGATCACTGTCCCATACAAACATTGCAATAACTTTAATCTATTCATTGTGCTTTTTCAAAAGGGTAAACAATGGGGGTTATTCTAGTTCACTCTTTCTGCCAAAATCCTTCTTAGATGGACAAAACCATGTGCACTGCAGGTGGGGCAGATGTCACATGTGCAGAGAGAATTAGATTTGGGTGGGGTTTTACTTTAAAGTGAGATCTATATTGCAGTGTAAAAATAAAGCAGTCAGTATTTACCCTGCAAAGAAACAAAATAATTCACCCAAATCTAATTCTCTCTGCACATTTTACATCTGCCCCCCTGCAGTGGACATGGTTTTGTCCATCTAAGATGGATTTTGGCAGAAAGAGTGAACTAGAATAACCCCCAATATCTTCAATTCTAAGATCTTTCAACACATAATTGTTTAAATGTCCTTGTTATGGAAAACAGTTCTGTAACACTCCTTGGATATTTCACATCATTTAGGAATAAAACTTTACTCTCTTATCAATCTCATTAACCATTTCCTGCCTTTAATCTCCTACAGAGTTATTTCTGATGTTACTCTGACCTCATCACTGAAAAAAACTTCTTCCCTTCTGCTTTTTCAAAAATAAACAAAATTTTCAAAATTATTCTTTTTTTTTTCCCCATTTTTTTTTCTCCCTAAGGCTCTAAAACAGATATCACCTCTCCTCACTTCTCACTGAACAGAATTAACCCCTCAGTGGGACAGAACAATCTTTCCAAACATATGTGGGTTAGTGGGATATACTATCTCAATTCTTGAAGCTTTCACCACCTGTCACCAGACCATTGCGCGTTCACTCTCATCAAATAATCATTACCTCACAGGTGCATCATCATCGCCAATTCCAACTAACTATGACCAGCATAGTATTTTCTATTCCTTCTCACTTGCTCACACCAGTCACATACTCAGAGAACTTTCTGTGATCCCATACAAATGCTTAAAAAGGTATTACCTCTTTCAAAGACAAAAATGTAAATAAAATAAATGAAAAATTTCCCAAAAAAACCTAATCTAGCGTTATGTGTCGCCCAATGTTATCACACCTACGCTGCGTTATGTATCGCCCAATGTTATCACACCTACGCTTTCCACGCTGCGTTCTGTGTCACCCAATGTTATCACACCTACGCTTCCACGTGTCCCACCCCCACCCTGTCTTCGCTTATTATTTTTCCCCATATATTCTACCTTGTACGTAGGTGGCAGATACCCCCTGTGAATCTCGCTACCGGTCAGCACTCTCACAGGAAAAAATCAACTTGTTAAATCAAAAAAATTATATGCAATATGTCATTCTTTGTTACCATATCTGCACATTGTCTAAGCGATCATTACACGTTTAGATCACTATCTCCCCTGGTTATCTAGCTAACTGTGGCCACAGTATTAACCCCTTAAGATACTCTATCAATTTAGTACCCTCCCCCTTTCAAAACAAACAAAATTAAATTAACACAAATCAAAAACAAAACAAAAATTGGCTTAAAGAAAACCCCACAGCCTTGAGTCAATTATCACTGATTACCTTCCATTCATAAGAATAAAAATAAACCCAGGATTTATCTGCGCATTACTCAAGGTATATCTGATTCAATATATGTATCCAGATCAAGCAAATAAGCAATAGAAATTGCCAACAGAAAACACGGTCTAATATGTCAATATGAACCTTTAAGAATATATGTTATATTGGACTTATATTTCATCGATATATATCACTTTTCTTATCCAAAATGTATTACTCATTAAATGGAAAAAACATTGAATTCACATGATCATTTCCTGTTTCTTCACCTAACATGGACAACTCCTTATCTCGCATTACATCAACTGAATCCATCACTTTAGAGTTTCCAACTCACAGCTGCTTTGTTTAATAAACCAAAAAAATTAAATAAAAAACCCATAGCAGAAAAACAGCAGTCCTACATTACGGACTTCATCTCCACAAGACAAGAGACCAAAAAAAAACTTTACAATGAGATAAACTCGATCTTACTTTCTTTGTTATAAACAATATCCCAATTAACTTTATTTATTATGGTGGTAAAAATGAACTGTTACTTGGCTTACAATATTAGCGTCTACTCCTTTAAACTCTGTATTTTAACGGACCTCTGTCTATGGATATAAAGAAATTAGCTCAAACTGTTATTGTAATCCAAAAACAAAACAAGAAGATTCTGAGCGCAGATTGTAGGATTATGCACTGCAGCTGTCTCTGATTAAGGGGAATACCGGACCCCTTAGGGATTATTGAAACAAACAAAAAGAGAATGGAGGCAGCGCTGTGCAAAATCACTTTCCTTGTTTATTAAAAAGTAATATTAATATTTAAAAATAAGATTTAAAATAATGGTACTTATGTAGTATCTGGGCTGCCGATTTTTTGATTGTATGCCTTAAATTAAGGCATACAATCAGATGCGATGCGATGACCCGATTTTTCCATAGGAATCAATGTTAAAATGATTCCTATGGAAAAATGGGTCCTTTTCATACCCCTACTATCCAAGTGGGCATGGAGTTGGATATAAACCTGTGGCGAGCGTAGCGAGCCACCGAGCCCGAAGCGTGGCGAGCGAAGCGAGCCCCGCGAGGGGACGGTATTCGTCCCCTCGCGGGGCTTGCTTCGCTCGCCACGCTTCGGGCTCGGTGGCTCGCTACGCTCGCCACAGGTTTATATCCAACTCCATGCCCACTTGGATAGTAGGGGTATGAAAAGGACCCATTTTTCCCATTGAATTCCATGTTAAAATGGACTCAGTCCATTTTAACATTGATTCCTATGGAAAAATCGGGTCATCGCATCGCATCGCATCGCATCGCATCGAATCGCATGGTCGCATGCGATGCGATGCGATCTCCCGATCCGACCCGATTTTGAAATCGGCAGCCCAGATACTACATAAGTACCAAAATAATATGACTATAAGTCAACAATATTGGCAGCCATCTACAATATCACAAAATTTCACAAACTAAGCAATCCCCTTCAGCTGATTAGTATCAAGTGGTTAGTTGCATGCATGCAAAAAGCGTTTAGAGTGATCACTATATGGCGTTTTTGGATGGTTAGTAAATAGCTCAGTCCAGTCCCACCAATGTGCACATGGTATAACAGATTTTAAGTATACTTATAGTAGTCCAGGCGCTGGGTGGGGGGGAGAGGGCTGACAGACCCCGGTGTCACACTCCGACCGCTGGTGCTTTCCAATTGAATGCGGTCATGTCAAAGGTAGTCCACCGGCTCTGTAAATAAAGGCTGCCAAACAAAGGGTCCCCGTTTTCCTCAACGCGTTTCTCCGCCTTATCGGGTCTCAGCGGCTTACCTCCTGAGGAATCCGACTGAATACGATTGTAATCCGACTGCTTGCTAGCTCTAACAATGCAACGTATATTTAATTATTTATTAACATTTTCTTATATAAACCATATACAGTAGACAATCCGGGGGTTTCCAAACAATACAGATTATGGATAAATCATGCATTCCATTTCTTCCACATGTTGCTGGCCAGTCAACCAGAAAGAAATGTAAATGCACAACCTCCTATCTCTAATCACCAAATTATAAGCACGGGAAAACCTACAACAAATATATGCAACTTCTTTAAAATTTATAGATTGGACAAACAAAGAACTCTAATTATCAAAACAACCGCTACAGATTAGTTACTTCAGCAATATCCTCAGCAGACAATATACACCAAACAATCCAACCGCGGTCAAAAAATAAAAACAAACAAAAAATACTGTCATTTCAAGATTTTTTTTTTAAAGTAGAAAATCATTGCCAGCATAACCTTTAAATCAATATGCTTGTTATAGTCTGCACGCTTTGCAAATAAACGAAAGAAACATTCTTCCTAACTCAAGCGAGGTTGTTTACAACTTCTTGCCAAGTTTCCCGCTCTCCTTATCTATTCTCTGACACAGAGAAGAAATGGGTGATGCGGGGGGGGGGGGGGGGGGGGGGGGGGGGGTTAGTAGGCTGACAGTCTGCAAAATGCAGCGTTGTCTTTCAATATGCCTTAAATTACGATCTATTTGTTTTATAATTAAAGAGCAAAGTTGCTTCAAGTAATATGGATTACCACACTTTAACAGACATTGAGAAATAGATAAGGGTACAAAAATGCACCGACTTTACAAATTTTTCTACACACATTTTTTTTTTTTTTTTTAAATAGCTAATTTTTTTTTTTTAAAACTTTGATTTTCTCAATAACTGATAAAATGCGGACACCAAAATCAGTGAATCTCGCTGGGGCCTCCAACTGATAACGCAGAGATTTGTTTGATAAGATTAGATATGATTGATAACCCAAACCTGTATATATTTACTTTATTACCTTTAAATATAACGGCAACGCTAAAATGATTGCACACCCACACAACCTTGTTATAAAATGTATGACAATTCTTTACTTGAAAAATAGCTTCATTACAGATATTTGCAAATGCAAACTAACACAAGAAACATAAAACTGACTAGCTAATACTTAAACAGTAATTCTAAATCAAATCAAAATGGACACCTTTCAAGGACAGTGATCAGCCATGATTAAACCTCCTTCATAGTTACCTCCAGCCCCCTGTGCTTCCTTGTTCTTCCCCAACTGCCTCCTTCCTCCTTCTCTAACTCTGATATTTAAACCTTAATCACATTAATTAATTAATTACTCATAAGCATTGAGTCTTATTGGCAAGCTCTGCTTTCAATCATGATGTCATAATTAACCCAACACCCAACTTCAGTGGCCTTGGGGGTCTATGCATGTGTGGCCCATATTATTCAGTTTGTAGAGACTAGCTTTCTGTCCTTGCTCCATTATAATGTCAACATCACATTCTTAAGCTTCTAAAACCAAAAACAATTCTCTATAAGAAATCACTTTTACAGCACTGTTCTGAATGATCAGCCATTTTATAATGTTATTATGCAAGTCATGCCTAACAAAATGGCTGCTGCTTCTAACACCTGCTATTTAGCGCAAAGGGTAGGCCTCATACGCCGTGGCGAGTACCTTGTGCAACAAGCTAACGCCACCTGCAGCAATAAATAACAATATTTGAGAAAACAGAGTATAACAAAAGTATAGAATTATTGATGCATTATTTCAGTTTTAACAATAGACTCCGCCCCGCCGAATGCCCATCCGCACAACCACCACAGAAGCTGCTCACTAGCATGCGAGCGGATGTGTTCACATACATATCCGCTGCTGCACGGGAGTACCACCCATGATTTCCACTTTAAAAAAACTGGAGATGTCTTACCAAATCTCTCACTTTCTGATTCTCTCATCTTATTACATTTCACCCTAAGGGCGAGATGTATCAAATGGAAAATGTGGTAAAACTCTGTTTTTACCGCATTTTCCAATGTATCAAAAATTATACCGCAGTGAAGGGTATCGCCACCTTTGGGTGGCGATACCCTATAGAAGACTATGGGCTTCTTTTTGCCGCCCGCCGACACCGACGCAAACCCGCCGCCTCGCCGACCCCCCCTCTGGCTTACCTTCCTGAAGGGTCCTCCTGGACCCCGGAAGGTAAGCCCTGCCTCCCCCTAGTGAAGCAGCCGGACATCCTTCCGGCAGCAGGGGGGAGGAGGAAGCGCCGGGGACAGCATGCATAGCTGTCCCCGGCATGAGGGGAGAGCGTGGTGGCAGGGAGGTGACGGAGACCCCCCGCACACCGGTGTACAGGTATCGCAGGGGGCCTCCGTCACCGCACCGCGATGCCAGCCGCATATGTTAGTACATATGCGGCAGCATCGCGGCGGGGGGGGGGGGGCGGCGAAGGGCGGCGATGTATTTTAATACATCCCGCCCTAATTCTCTAAGCGGCCCATTTATCAAGGATCGCATTTACAATGCGATCTGGGCGGAATGTTACCGTCCAGGATCGCATTGTAAAATGCGATCCCATCGTTGGGATATATAATGCCTGAGGCGCGGGGACAGGGCTCCAAAAAGAGTCCTTCCCTGCGATGTCCTGAGTCGGAAGCCGGGGGTCTGCGCATGCGCGGTTAAAGCCGACCCCGCAGACCGCACCGCCACCGGGGCAGTGTGATCTGTAGCCCATAGGCTACAATGGGCTATCGCCATATCAGAATGGTGATAGCCCAGGGGTGCGAAGCCGGGCTGCCCGATGTGGATACATCGGGCAGCTTTTTATCCCCCATAGTAACCTATGGGGGATGCAGCCGGTGGCCATGCAGGGGGGACACTGGAGGGTTATTTTGGTTATTCTGGTTCGCAGTCTTGCGAGTCCACCAAACCCCGCCTTGCGAATGGTTGGCTGGTGCAACCCATTCACAAGGGCGACTCGCTCACAGGGGTTTGCAAATGGATGTTACACAGTAACATCCATTTGCAGCCCAGTGGGATCCACCTACACCATCTGATGGTTGGCGACCTTTGAATGATGGGGAAGGTGCATACATATAAAAGTGACTCTCCAGTGACGCTGGGAAGGAAATGGGCGGGCAGCTGACATCCGGTGATGTCAGCTGCCCACCCACCGCACCCGCGTCATGGCCTCATTAGAATGGGAACGCCCATGAAACGCTGGGCATTCCCATACGCTAATAGGTAGCTAGCTGCCCCCCGCCTGCTGCGTTTGTTCGCCGTGGGTGCATGCACCCTGTGTATGCACATACGCAGTACAAAAACATTGGTCCCCGTGCGAACGCAGCCCTGCTGCGAACGGACCAGAATAAGGGCCACTAGGTACCCGCACTCCTATAATTTTACTTGCCGACCTGACAAGACGTTCTAACCTCCATCTCTCCTCTGCAGTGCGGTTCCCAAACCTCGCTATTACTCCATATGCGAGAGCACTTTCAATGGTGCAACGATAAAAATGTACAAGAGTGTCTCTACTCACACCTGCCGCTCTCAAGCTCCTTAAAAAGAAGAGACGTTGCTGAACTTTCCTTAAAACATTAGTTGGCCATGTAAAATTACTAGAAACCGTTATACCTAAAAACTTAAAAGAGACAACTTTCTCAATCCTGGTCTCCTCTATTATTGCTGACGATTTAAGGCCCCCATACACTATGCGATATGGGAACGATTTCACCCGATTCGGATGAATCGGGCAGTGAAATCGGCCCAAATCGCACTTGTAGACATCCCCTCCGATCCGATGCGCGGTCCCGTGCGCATCGGATCGGGGTCGGGAGGTCAGACGGGCTGCACATAAGATTTGCCAAATCTTATGTGCAGCCCAGCCCCGGAGCCGTGCGGGGGACAGCAGCGGGCGGGGGATGCCGGCTATAGAGAGCCAAGCAGGGGGAGGCTGCATATGGCGCCGGGCTGGAGGAAGCTGTTGCGGTGGGGTGACAGCGGGAGGCGAGCAGGGAGAACTTGATGACATGACGCTGGCTGCCGGGCAGCGCCGCAGCGGTGGGAGCCGGGAGAAACAGATAACTTTAAAAAAAAAACGCCCATAGAGATGACTAGCAAGCCATTGAATGGCTGAGACCTCTCTCAGCCAATCAGCGATTGGCTGAGAGAGGTCTCAGCCAATCAATGGCTTGCTAGTCATCTCTATGGGCGTTTTTTCCCAAGTTATCTGTTCCTCCCAGCTAATGCCGCCGCGGCGCTGCTCAGCAGCCAGCGTCATGTCATCAAGTTCTCCCTGCTCACCTCCCGCTGTCACCCCACCGCAACAGCTTCCTCCAGCCCGGCGCCATATGTAGCCTCTCCCTGCTCGGCTCTCAATTAGCCGGCATCCCGCTGACGTCCCCCGCACGACTCCCTCCTCCTGCAGCTCCCCGGGGACTGCATATGATAAATCCATGCGATTTATCATATGCAAACCTAGGCACATCAAGTGCCTAATCGTGCTTCCCCCTCCCGGGGAGCTGCAGGGGAAATCGGGTCCGACTTGTCCCTAGGACAAGTTGGACTAATGTATGGGGGCCTTTAGAAGGACCAGTACATTTTCTAAAATTAGTTACCATTTCTGTTGTTTTAGGACCAATGGGCGCACCCACCTTTTTCGTTGGCACGCCCTATGATCAAACAGGGGCATATTCACGCATGCGGAAATCCCTAACATCTGATGTGGGAGTAAATTTGTCCCACAGCGAGCGGGACTGAATCGCACTCATAGCTTCTTATTGCCATGAATAGCGTTATTAAGAAATCCGAATTATTATCTCTCAGACCTGATGATAAATATGCCCTGATGCGTGCACGTGTGTGTGTGTGTGTCTGTGTGTGTGTACTTTAGGGACTTTAGACTGTAAGCTCCAACGAAGCAGGCACTGAAATGACATTGTCTGTACAGTGCACTATGGCACCATGATAATAATGATAATAATTACTATAAGATAAAAAATATGGTACTTGTTTCCTAGCAGGGCGTCCAGATTTCTTACGTACACTAACGTAGTGAAATCGCATGGTACATTTTTGCCATGCGATGCGATTTCACGCCCTCCTGTCAGTCAAAACTCCAGAGGCGCCAAGACACCAGCTGCAGGTGATAAGGAGCACTAAGGAGAAGGAGCAGTGTGCATCGTGTCCCTACTCTAAAGTAGGTATTTTTAAGGTTTTTTGGGGCTTTTAAGGTCTGGGATCCAGTGCCTGGGGGGGGGGGGGGGGGGGGAATCATGTGCAGGATGTGGGTGAGGTGATCAGGTGCAGGGGGGTTATGTTGTGCAGGGCGGGTGATGATGTGTAGGGTGGGGGTGTTCATGTGCACCCATGTTCAGTGGTGGGGGGTGATGGATCATGCAGTGGGGGTGATGATGTGCAGTGGGGGGTGATAATGTGCATTCATCTTCAGTGCTGGAGGGTGATAATGTGCAGGGGAGGGGGTGATGATGTGGGGGGGGGGGATCATGTGCAGGGCTGGGGGGTGATGATGTGCAGTGGGTGGTGTAATGATACAGGGAGAGTAGCCTGTCTTTTCCAGATGTTATGCAGGGTGACTAGCCTGTTGTTTAATGTTAAAACAGTTATACAGGTGTAGCAGATTGCGGTGTCGTGTTGGTATTATTGTAATGGTGGAGCAGACTGCTGTGTCATGTTGTTATTAATGTGCTGGTTGCTGTGTCATGTTATTTGTACTGGTGAAGTTGACTCTGTTGTCATGTTGTTATTGCAGATTGCTGTGTCATGTTATTGTTATTAATGTAATGGCAGTGCAGGTTGCTGTGTCATGTTATTGTTATTGTACTGGCGGAGCAGACTGCGGTGTCATGTTTTTATTAATGTAATGGCACTGCAGATTGCTGTTGCATTTTATTATACTGGTGGAGTAGCATGTGGTGCAATGTAATAATAATATTGTACTAGATTTTTAATATTGTACTAGCATATAATATTTTATTTTTTTATCTTTCTTTTGTAGTCAAACTTGATATACATTGACTCCATTGTGATAAAGGTATTTGTTTTGGCGTTATATTGCACATTGATCGTCATATTAACCTTTACAGTGCATTGTATTTTCCATGGAGTATTGCCTTCCATTTTTTAGAAATGTGTTTGTTTTCATTGTATTTTTCAGAAATGCCAGGATCAATGGGACACAAGTTTGGGGCTCGATTTATCGAGATATAGAAGGAAAACGACTGCCTCTGGAGGACCGATCACAGGGACTATCGTAAATAAGGCGAAAAGGAATCAGGCATACGACAAATTGGTTCATTACAGTAGAGCCCGTGACAGTGCTGCAGACTCTCGGTGGGTTCGGAGGAAGATCGCAAATATGCGAACAGTGGTGGTGAAGGAATATAATTAAGTCCTGGAATCTCAACGTTCAGGAGCCCGGACTGATGACCTTTACAAGCCGAAATTGTGGTACTATGAACGAAAGAAGTTTACCGTTGAACAAGCTTCAAGGAGAAGATCAGAGGGTACTCCTATGGATGAAGACTCTCCGGAAAGTTATTCACTTGAAGATCCGGAGAGTGCAGACATAGTAAGTTTTTGATTTGACATGTTTTGTATGTAACAAACTGTAAAATTAAATAATATTATATATTTTTTTTTTCTAGGAAGTTACCCCTGAGCCGGAAGCAGAGACTGGTCCTGTCACGGAAGCAGTGGCTTCTCCGGAGGAGAGTGTTTCTGGACCTCCACCAAGGAAGCCAAGGAGAGGGCAGCCCTCCAAGACAACCAGCTCTGTTCCAAGCGGGCAACAGCATTTTTGTAAGCATGCGGAGGAAGCTCAAAAAAATCCCTGGTACTCTTTACCTAGAACGGCGCCCACGATTTTGATCGTGGGCATCGCAGGTAAAAAAATCGCGGGCATCTCGGCCATTGAATGCACTAAAAATCGGGTGCGACGCGACCGACGCGATGCCCGCGATTTCCCATAGGGATCAATGTTAAATTTCTCAATTGACCCGATTTTACTGTTCAATGCCTCAATGGACCCGATTTTTCCATAGGAAACAATGTTAAATGGCCCACAGAGGCCAAATAGCCACCCTGAAGTGTGAAATGGCCCCTACAATTGTTAACGCCACCCCACGATCAACGTCAACCCGAAGCGTGGCGAGCGCAGCGAGCCCGCGAGGGGCGGCGGTACGCGTCCTATGACCTTTTCATAACCCCACTATCCACGTCGGCGTGGAGTTGAGAATAGAATAGTGTGGCGAGCGCAGCGAGCCACCGAGCCCGAAGCGTGGCGAGGGGACGCGGATACCTTCACAGGTAAACGCGTCCCTTCGCGGGCTTCACAGGTATCCGTGTCCCCTCGCGGGGCTCGCTGCGCTCGCCACGCTTCGGGCTCGGTGGCTCGCTGCGCTCGCCACACTATTCTATTCTCAACTCGACGTGGATAGTGGGGGTATGAAAAGGTCGTAGGACGCGTACCGCCGCCCCTCGTGGGCTCGCTGCGAATGCCACGCTTCGGGATCTCGTTGATCGTGGGGTGGCGTTAACAATTGTGGGGGCCATTTCACACTTCAGGGTGGCTATTTGGCCTCTGTGGGCCATTTAACATTGTTTCCTATGGAAAAATCGGGTCAATTGAGACATTGAACAGAAAAATCGGGTCAATTGAGAAATTTAACATTGTTCCCTATAGGAAATCACGGGCATCGCGTCGGTCGCGTCGCACCCGATTTTTAAGTGCATTCAATGCCCGCGATGGGCGCCGTGCTAGGTAAAGAGTACCAAATCCCCTGGATTCTTTTCAAACTTTTGCTAACCATATTGCCTGTGAGATGCGGTCGATGGATCCAGACTAGTTCCACATCTTTAAGCGGTTAGTACATTGCGGTATGTAACGCGCAGCAGACAAAAATTTGACTGAGTGTGACATAATGCCATGTCCTATACGCCACAGGCCATTGCCCCCACCGCCCAACTACCCACATCACCGCCCTATGTACATTGCGCCTCCCCATTCTTCTTTTTATGCGCCGGGGCCCCCTATACCATCCACCACTGCTACTGACACCACTATATTGTCTGGTGGTGTGTACTTAGCACACAATCCCCTACACCACAGGATGAGGTTTTTTTTATTAATTTATTTTTCAATTTGGCTTTGTTTTTTAATTTAATTGCTTATAAAAAATGCTCTTGTTCTTCTCCTTGATTTGTTTGTTCAACGATAAATTTCTTTGCTCATTTTACCACAATTTCGGTTTGTAAAGGTCACAGTACGGTTCTTCTGAACGTTGTGATGTCCGTACTCGTTGTTCTCCTTCACAAACAACTGTTCAACATTTTTGCCTCTTCTATCGAACCCATGGAAAGTTTGCAGCGCTGTTTACGAAGCTCTACTCTACTCTAATCAATTGTTGTATGCCTGATTAAAGTTTTGCCTTGTTGTGATAGTCCCTTCCACAGAGGCAGTTGTTTTCCTTGTATATTTCGATAAAAGGAGACATCTACAAAAAAAAAAAAAGTAAAAAATTTTAATTTACAAAATGTGTCATTTCTTTTATTTTAATGTTGACTGTTGTTGTAATTACAAGTATATAATTCTGCCAATTCTTCCCTCAGGTGCTGGATGATCTGCTGTGGCCGACAGCCAAGATCCCAACTTACAGGTGCTACTCTCCTTCTTGGGATTCCATGACTCCCATAGACGGAGAGTAGAATCTGTTCCTAAAACCCCCTCACTATCCACGCCACCCCGAAGCGTGGCGGAACGTGTCCTCTGACCTTTTCATACCCCCTATCCACATCGGCGTGGAGTTGATTTTAAATAGTGTGGCGAGCGCAGTGGGCCACCGAGCCCGAAGCATGCGAGCGCAGCGAGCTCTGCGAGGGCACACAGATTACTTTACATGTATTCCGCGCCCCCTCGCAGGGCTCGCTGCACTCGCCACGTTTCCGGCTCGCCACTATATAAAAACTACTCCACTCCGACGTGGATAGTGAGGGTATGAAAAGGTCGGAGGACACGTTCCGCCGCCCCTCTTGGGGCTCGCTGCGCTCGCCACGCTTCAGGGTGGCGTTGATACTGGGGCATAGGTGCTTCATTGTAAGCACCCATCACATCTCATGGCATGGGTGCTTGTACAATGAAATATCGCATCGCATTTGGTGCACTGAGATCGCATGCGATATTTCATTGTAGAAGCACTCCTGTGCACTTTATATGGACATCGCATCGCATTGCACACTACTATACACGGTGCGCGATGCGATTTTCCTACGCAGAATAGCCCACTAAGCAAATTGCTTAGTGGGCGCCCTGCTAGGAAACAAGTACCAAAAATATTTATATATTACTATAATAGGTGCAATTGTTTATTTATTGCTCCGAGGGGAAATATTTATTACTATACTAGGAACATTGATTCATTTATTAAAATAAAAGGCACAAGTATTTATGAATTACAAGAAGGGGCATGATCACTTATCTATTACAATAATCAGGAACAAGAAATTTGTTAACTTGTATGTTGCAATAAAGTTGCAGAATTTTGTATAACTTAAGTAGAATGTCCAGTGCTGGTCTGATTCAGGAATAAATAATCCATTTTAAACACATTTATTTTATGAAGACTGCTACATAGGGCAATGCTGCCACCTAGTGGTGCCTTTTACAAACTACTTTAAAAAAGAGTCTTGTTAATTTTAAGACTTAACTTTTAATTTTTATTTTATTTTTAAAATAGGCATATATATATACCGAAAGGGAGTGGGGTTTAGTGATCCTTTTTCCGCGCTGGTTTATGGGCTGCAGTTCTATCGTACTTAGCTGTTAATATAGGTACCAGATGGGAAAAAATAGAAATAGAGAGAGAGATAGATGTGCGCTCTGTTCACCACTTTATAACCATACATTGGTACATAAAATGTATATTTATTCAGACTTTCTTTACAGTATAAATGAAATAGTTTTTCAATAAAAACAATGACAATGTGGATTCCAGATTCAGATAAGATGTTATTCAAATGATAGACTTCTTTAACAAACGAAACCCTACGCGTTTCGTCCCTTAGGACTTCATCAGGGGCAAAGATGAAGATCTGAATATGAATCAAGTCTGGACAGTGCCATACATAAAAGTTTCTTCCAACGATAAAAGCTGGATAAAGAAGTTGGGTGGATAATATAACTGACCACGTCAGTTCTGGTAAAACCTCTGTCCTGCAGAGGTATAGGACTTCAAAAAAAGGTCCAATTTCTGCCGATATCTAGCTTGAAGCGACAACTGCTCAACCACAGAGGTCCACGTTAGTGGTTAACAAATACAATTTCAGCCGATATGTAGCTTGAAGTGAAACTGCTCAACCACAGAGGTCCACGTTAGTGGTTAACAAATACGGTGGAGAAATGATGTCCAACTTCTCTGTGTGTGTGTGTGTGTGTGTGTGTGTGTGTGTATATATACACACACACAAAGACACACAAAAATAAAGTATATACAAATATATCTAAGGTATTTATCTGGATGGTACAGTATAAATATGGATAGAAGGCAGCAGCGCAACAGAGTCAGTGTTAAGACTGCATTGTCTCTCCTACAAACTATCTTCCACTGCAAACTCTCATCCTGCCAGCAGAACGGAGACAACCCTGCACTGGGATACTAATCAGGGTGTCCTTTTCTGCTAATGGAACAGTACATAGCGGACTATTGTATATCCCCATTGTTACCAACTAACAAGGCTCGCTCACTCACAATACCCACCAACCCACTTTAATGTGGTGGCAGCTGCCAGAGAGTGACCAAGGTTAGTAACAGAAAGGGTGACCTTTTCTGCAACACCCAATGACCAACACTGCTTTTTTGGTATTTAAAGTCGCGCACCAGTAGTCTTTGTGAAGACATACTTGGGAGACTTACCCTAATCCCAGGGCCGCCAAGAGAAATCCTTGGCCCCGGTACAACAACTTTGTGGGGCCCCCACGGACTCTGCAGACCCTTGTTATGCCACTGCTTCCAAGGTGGATACAAGGACAAAAATGTACACCGTAATGCCGATTACACATGTCACACACCCATTACATATTACACCACATGCCATAATGCTCATTACACGTTATATCACATACCGTAGTGGCCAGTACACATTATGCCATACACCGTAATACCTATTACATATTTTACCACATGCCATAATGGCCCATTACACATTATTCCACACACCATAATGCTCATTGCATATTATGCCACACACTGTAATGTCTATTAAATATAATACCACACATATTATGCCACAAAATAAAAAAACCTGTGTGTCCAGACCCGGGCCCCCTGACAGGCCCGGGTAAACTGTACCTGCTCCCCTCCCCCTCTCGGCACCCCTGCCTAATCCTATACCTTTATTCTTATTGTAAAGGGGAGACGGATACCTTTGGACTTATTTAATGCATGTGGAATAAATGTCTGCCTTAAGTATCAATATAGAATTATTCTACTAATTAAAAAGCCGTGGAGTATAAAACTGTATTTAGCGCATTTGAACGATGCAATTAATGACTTAATTAAATCAGCGTATATTTTCGTTTGGTACCCATACTATTGTGTTATCAAAAAACTGATTATGTGTTTTTGATTTATTTGGAGTCTGGATTATGATGGTTTAATAATCACATATTGAACAAATGTCACTGACTTTTATTGTGATTCAAATCCCTGTTTATTGAATTATCTGCACCTCTTTCTATGTTATTTGGATGCCAATACTGTAACCTAAATTTCTCTTTATGTGAATACGTGCCAGTACTGCTTTCTTTTTTGTCAAATAACCACCCACAGACTGTCTATTAAGATACAAAGTACCAGCAGACAGTGTTACAGTTTTTGGATACAGTGTTACATTCACTTTAGCACTCTACTGGCAGTCTATGATATCTGTCATAAATCATACAGCAGTGATTCAGGGAATTTATTCCATCCACATAAATATTATCCAATACCTAAATATATATTTCTATATACTTTGTGTGTGTGTGTGTGTGTGTGTGTGTGTGTGTGTACCTATTTTAAAAATAAAGTAAAAATTAAAAGTTAAGTCTTAAAATTAACAACAAGACTGGGAATCACCCCAATTGTCTACAGATAGCATCCTTTCCAAATTGCAGTGTATATTACTGAAAATAACATTTTCGGTTAGTAATTAAACAGCTACTCTCAAGAGAGTCTTTTTCTTCTTTAAATTTGTAATCTATAGGGTATGACAGTCACTGTACAAATCTGTACCCTTCCACTTCCACCATGCCGGCTGCCCTTCCAGCTTGCGCGCAGCACTGCGGTGAATTCCGGGATCCCAGGCAGCGAATGTACAATGCTCTGTACAAGGGAACACTCTGATCCTGCGCCCCGGTGGAGCCTGCTCCTCCCCGCCATCGCTGGGGCTGCGGACCCCAAGTTACGCCACTGGATTAGGGGGTAGATGTACGAAGCAGTGATAAGGGAGATGAAGTGATAACGTGCCTGGTACTTTATCACCAGCCAATCAGCTCCTGACTGTTAAGTTACAGGCTGGGTTTAATCAGTTAGGAGTTGATTGGCCAGTGATAAACTACCAGGCACTTTATCACTTCTCCCTTATCACTGCTTCATACATCTACCCCTGTGTCCCTAATGCTAACTGTAATCATAATGCAGACCTTAACCCTAACAGAAATGTCATTTTCAAATGTTGCTGCACATTTCTGTGACCACTTTAGCATCTGTAGTGGTATCTGTGACTATACACCACTAATGGTAGTATATATAGTCACAGTACTGGTAATCCTGGCAATGGTATAAAGGGTATACCCATGCTGGGAGCTGAGGTTCTAAAGGGCCCAAAGGTTCTGAGGAGCAGTAATCATGGCGGTGGCAGCTAATAAAGGATTGACAATGCATTGCAATGATTGGCTTCCTAGCATGGCTCTATGATACAGGTAGACATAAGAACCAAAATTAATGATATGCTTCCCCTTCAGTACCTGCACCCTCACAACGCTGTACTTTCCCTGTCCTATCCCTGTTGCCACGGGGAACATCCATAAGGAGCAGAATGTACAAGCCCTGCCCTGGTATTCAGCTATGTGTCTGATTGTGCAATGTCTACCCACTTTGAGTTTCTTCAGAATGTGCAACAGACCCATATGCTCCATACTCTCCCATTATATGCCCGTAAGTCGCGCCATCTCCGCGCATCTGCTTAACCACCTCCCTGTCACCGCCTTGGAAAGATCAATACATTTTCAGGACATTTCGGAGATTGTGGGGTCAATTTACTAAGAAGGCCAAAGTGTACGAATGGGGATGACTGGGATAGACCCAAAATACAAACAGAGAATACAGAAAATTTACAATGCTGCTGTATTCTCAGAATTCGTATTTTTCGATGGTGAAGAATTTACTAGCAGCCGAATACGTATGACCCGCCTCCATTGCACGGATCAGTCAGATCCAGAGCCGGATTAAGGAGGGCTCAAGGGGTCAGTACCCTTGGGCCCCTCTGTGGTTGGCATTGTATTTTTAATGTGACAATGATTAATGGTGCTGAGCATTGGGAGCCAAGGCACACTGACTGCAGTGCATTACTGGGAGTTGACTATGTCCCATGACACTTTGCATAGGAGGTCAGAGGCTGAGAGGCTTGTGCTGAGCTTTGATTGGTGGAGCTCATCACATGTACAGGTATAGATAAAGCACCTTAAATACTAAGTTGCCCACCTTGTACGTAGCTGATGGCTCGGTGTATCTTTGGATGGGAGCTAGTGGGACATGACACCCTATAATGGTGCAGCCCTATTGCTTTAATACTGTGATCACTGTAGCTCGCTATGGCCCGGTATGTGGTATGCACTCTCACTATGCAATTACATATTTTGCATGTTTTTTAGCTAGCTCCTGGCCCCGCAGCCTTCCACATGCCAGGGGTCCTTAAGGCAGTGGATGTTTGCCGGGTGCAGTTTCCAGGATGTGGAACGGAAGCTGATGGATGCCGGGCAACCTTCATCCGGCGTCTGCAGCCGGAAATGTACGGTGATCACTTCCGGCCGGTGGATCCGGGTGTGCGGCGGTGGCGTTTGAGCTGGGAGCTTGTAAGTATAAAAATGGTTTGTGTTTGTATGTCCTCCCTTAATACAGTGTCATTTTTTTTCATTGAAAATGCTTCCTTTGTGGAATTTGACTTGACAATGTGTCCCTATAATATAGTAGTGTAGTGTACAATACTCCAATGAGGGCACTCACTGCATTCTCAAATGACTTCTTTTAATAAGGGTACTTTACCACTGTGTACAGCATGTAGTCTACGTTTCGGCCACCAGGTGGCCTTTCTCAAGACCAGACATCAACAGACATCCACACAGCTCCAGAGTCAGTCATATCCTGACTCTGGAGCTGTGTGGATGTCTATTGATGTCTGGTCTTGAGAAAGGCCACCTGGTGGCCGAAACGTAGACTACATGCTGTACATAGTGGTAAAATACCCTTATTAAAAGAATTCGGTACTTATGTATTATCTGGACTCCCATGTTAAATGCACCCCATTTTTTCATACCCCTACTATCCAACTACGCATGGAGTTGATTTTATATAGTGTGGCGAGCGCAGCGAGCCACCGTGCCCGAAGCATGGTGAGCGCAGTGAGCCCCGCGAGGGGACGCGGTCTCATAAGAAAAACGGGAGTCCACTTATTACATAAGTACCAAGAATTCATTTGAGAATGTGGTGAGTGCCCTCATTGGAGTATTGTACCCTACAGTACTATATTATAGGGACACATTGCGTCACCTTAGGGGAGCACCCCAATAAAGGAACACGGAAGGTCGTGAGTGCGGAGTTCACTATCTCTTATATATTTAGCCAGATCTGTCACTCAACCCCTGTGGAGAACGTTCCTGTGTAGAACAGTTTCATGTGTATGACGTTCCACCCCCTTGACATCACCTCCCCCCGCCCAGCCAGGGCTACAGTACACGCCCACCATCCACCATTACTCCTGCACATCCCTACCCTCTGCCAGGACCCCCGCGACCCCCCATTCCCGCGATTTGCGCGACCATCCCCTCCCGCGAAACGCGGGACCCCCGCGACCCTCCCGCGAATCGCGGGACCCCAGCGACCCCTCCCTCCCGCGAGCCCCCTCCCGTGATTCGCAGGACCCCTGCATCCTCCCCTCCCGCAATTCGCGGGACCCCTGCGACCCCCCCTCCCGGCATTAAAAGGGCCCCCAGCGTTCCCCCCTCCCGGGATTCACGGCACCCCCCCTACTGCGATTTGCGACCCCCCCTCCCGCAATTCGCGCCGCCCCCTCCCGCAATTCACGGAACCCCCCGTAGCGCCCCCCTCCCGCGATTTGCGGGCCCCCTCGGCACCTCTTGCAATTTGCGACCGCCCCCTAATTCACACATTCGGGGACCCCCCCTCCCACGATTCATGCCCCCCTCACGCAATTCACGGCACCCCCCACACCCCCCTTCCTGCGATTCGCAACCCCCCACGACCCCCCCTCCCGCGATTCACGGAACCCCCCGTAGCGCCCCCCCTCCCGCGATTTGCGGCCCCCTCGGCACCTCTCGCGATTTGCGACCGCCCCGTAATTCACACATTCGGGGACCCCCCCTCCCTTGATTCATGCCCCCCTCACGCAATTAACGGCACCCCCCTTCCTGCGATTCGCAACCCCCCACGACCCCCCCTCCCGCGATTCATGCCCCCTCCCGCGATTCACGGACCCCCACACCACCCCCCTGCGCCCACCCTCCCTTGATTCACGCCCCCCTCATGCAATTCACGGCAACCCCCCACACCCCCCCTCCTGCGATTCGCAGCCCCCCCACGACCCCCCCTCCTGCGATTCATGACCCCTCCCGTGATTCACGGACCCCCGCACCACCCCCCCTTGACTCACGGCACCCCACGCGCCCCTCCCGCAATTCACGGACCTACGCAGCCCCCCCTCCCGTAATTCACTAACCCCGACAACCCCCCTCCCGCAATTTGCGGACGCCCCTTCCCACGATTCAAGCCCCCCCCGCGCCCCCGCCCCCGATTTGCGGACCCCCGCCCCCTCCAGCTAACCGCGGATCCCCACACACCACCCCACCTCCCGCAATTTGCAGACCCCCCTGACCCCCTTCCGGCAATTCCACCCCCCAGTGGACCACCGCGGCCCCCCCATTTCACGTACCCCCGTGACAATGGGGGATCCTGTACCACCACAAGCAGGTACCGCCCCTAGGTGGGAAATCCGGTCCTGGCTGCCGCACTGCAGGTTTCCCCACTGCCCTCTGCACCAGCGCCACAACTTTTATCAATGTCTTGCCCACATACCACTATTATACAGCCTCCTGCTCTCATGCACCCTCACTCCCTCCCAGTGGGAGGAGACGCTCACCCACTGCCGGGAGCTGCATACTGTCCCCCACCCTCCTCCAGTTCTAGGGATGCCCATCGACCATCAATGATTTTCAAATAATCGATGGTTTATGGCCGATGTTGAATACTTTTGCCATCAATGTGGGAGGACACTGCCCTGCCTCCTGTTCTCCTGCCCCGTAACTTCCGCCAGTGGAGACCCGCTCACCCTGTGTTGCCCACATTCCCCTATCATGCTTTACCACCCAGCCTCCTGCTCTCATGCATCCTAACTCCCACCCAGTCGGAGGAGACACTGACTCCTGTACTTCTGTGCTGCCACGCTGGACCCTCACCCACTGGCAGAAGCTGCACAGTGTCCACCACCCTCTTTAGTCCCCCGTATGCCCACACACCCCTATCACTACCCAGCTTCCTGCTCTCCTGAACCGTAACTTCCACCACTGGGTAATCGCTGACGCTGTGTTGCCCACATACCCCTATTATGCCTCATATCCCAGCCTCCTGCTCTCATGCACCCTAACTCCCACCCAGTAGGAGGAGACACTGACTCAGGGCCACCGTCCGGTACTCCTGTGCTGCCACGCTGGACCCTCACCCACTGCCAGAAGCTGCAATACAGGGCATCTTTCATACAATTCTAACCATATTTCTCACAATACAAATGTTCACAAATTAAGGGGCGTAGCTCCTTACGCCGGTGTGAAGAGCGCCCGTAGGGCGCGATGAATCACCTAGTATACTATATATAGAGAGAGGAGAGAGAGAGAGAAGCACTCCATAGTGCAGAATGTCCATTAAATATAAAATGACATTTATTGTTTAAAAAGCGATGCACAGATCTGGGTAACGTACCACAGTTGGCGGTTCCAATCACCGCAGTAAGTTGGCATGAATGGAGGTGTATGAATACACCTATATGTTGGAGCCAGTTACACTCAACCTGACATGGCAACATTCCTGCAGTAAAAAACGAAAACTTTTATTCTTTTAATTTAAAAAAAAGAGCAGCACACCTGGAATTATATGGCAGACTTAGCAACACCCCATAAATTATATAGCACACTTGGCTCACCCCTGGACTGATACAGCACCCTTAATAGCCCTTGCAGTAACAATAAAAAAAAAAACCTTTTTTTCTTTTCATTAAAAAAAGGTCAGCTCCCCTGGTCTGATACGGTACCCATGGGGGCACCCCTGGACTGATATGGGACACACCTGGGCTACCCTGGACTGATATGGGACACATGCGGGCACCCCTGGTCTTATACGGGACACATAGGGGCACCCATGGAATTATACGACACACATGGGGGCACCCATGGAATTATATGGCATACATGCGGGCACCCCTGGACTGATACGGGACAGCTGGACTGATATGGCACACTTAACACCCCTTGCACGTTTTAATAAAAAAAATGGGGGCAGCTCCCCTGGACTGATATGGGACACTGAGCAACACAGCTGGACTGATATGGGACACTGGGAAGCACAGCTGGACTGATATGGGACACTGGGAAGCACAGCTGATATATATTTTTTTTCAGAGAGCCCCTTACTTGTCCCCCACAGCAGTCCCATATAGCTGCCCCCCCTTAGTAGTTGTTCCCTGGCCGCTCAGTAGTTCCCCCTTAGTAGATGGACCCTGGTCGCTCAGTAGTTCCCCCTTAGTAGATGGACCCTGGCCGCTCAGGAGTTCCCCCTTAGTAGATGGACCCTGGTCGCTCAGTAGTTCCCCCTTAGTAGATGGACCCTGGCCGCTCAGTAGTTCCCCCTTAGTAGATGGACCCTGGCCGCTCAGTAGTTCCCCCTTAGTAGATGGACCCTGGCCGCTCAGTAGTTCCCCCTTAGTAGATGGACCCTGGACGCTCAGGAGTTCCCCCTTAGTAGATGGACCCTGGTCGCTCAGTAGTTCCCCCTTAGTAGATGGACCCTGGCCGCTCAGTAGTTCCCCCTTAGTAGATGGACCCTGGCCGCTCAGTAGTTCCCCCTTAGTAGATGGACCCTGGCCGCTCAGTAGTTCCCCCTTAGTAGATGGACCCTGGACGCTCAGGAGTTCCCCCTTAGTAGATGGACCCTGGTCGCTCAGGAGTTCCCCCTTAGTAGATGGACCCTGGTCGCTCAGTAGTTCCCCCTTAGTAGATGGACCCTGGTCGCTCAGGAGTTCCCCCTTAGTAGATGGACCCTGGTCGCTCAGTAGTTCCCCCTTAGATGGACCCTGGTCGCTCAGTAGTTCCCCCTTAATGGATGGACCCTGGCCGGACACATCCGTGCTGTCTGACATTCACATGCTGAATGAAGATGGCGCCGGAGCCGGGACTTATATAGAGATACAGTCTCGTGAAAATCCGACGCGGGGTGATGACATTTTGGCCTTGTTTTGGACTCGGAAAAATGGCGGGACCCATCGAACTCCTCAGATCCGGCCTCAGATTAGGTAAATTCGGGGGGGGGGGGGGGGGGTCGGATCTGAACCCGCTCACCTCTAATCAGGAGACATGTATGATATGTCGGTGATGACAGGTCTGCATGTGACAGGGACAGTGACAGAGGGGAAAAGGTAATCTGTCAGAACAGACTTAGGTCTACAGTCATTAGGTCGACCCCGGAAAGTCGACTGGCCCCAAGGTCGACAGGGTTAAAGGTCGACATGGGTCAAGGTCGACATGACTTAATGTCGACATGGGCCAAGGTCGACATGGGTTTAGGTCAACAGTCATTAGGTCGACATGAGTTTTTCACTGTTTTTTGAGCCGACATGTGCCGACAGGCGGTATTTCATGCCCTACCATCCACTAGGGAGTGATGGGAGAATAAAATAGTGTGCCAAGCTTAGCGAGGCACCGTGCCCGAAGCATTGGGAGCGATGCGGGGGGCTGCAGTTCAACTCCAACTGTGTCCATGTCGACTGTGTCGACATTCGGGTAAAAAAACTGTGAAAAACTCATGTCGACCTAATGACTGTCAACCTAAACCCATGTTGACCTTGGCCCATGTCGACCTTAAGTCATGTCGACCTTGACCCATGTCGACCTTTAACCCTGTCAACCTTTAACCCTGTCGACCTTCCGGGGTCGACCTAATGACTGTAGACCTAAGTCTGTTCTGACGGATGTACCGATTCCGTCCCATAGCAGCACAGAGTATATCAGGAGGTGCATAATGTACTGCGCTCCAACAAAAATTAACGAACAACTATTGTTATTTATACCGTGTGTTTAATATTTAATGTTTAATATTTAAATTGATTTTTGTAAACAAACATTCTTAAAATCCCGGGTACTATAGCTAGTGAGAAATAGCAATACTTTATTAGATTAAGGGGGCAATATTAATTGATCACTAATGTAGGCAATACTAATGTTTTTCTGATCGGGCAATTATTATTATTTTACAGAAATATTATTGTCCCTTAATTTTTATTTACTAAATAATATTGCTCTCTTACTCTAATTATACAACTGGAGTTAACTAAATTTGTAATAAAGGTCTTTAAGTTATCTTTTTAATAGGCCAAATCTACAGGCTTGTACTACAATTGTTGTGATACCCTCAGTGTGCTATACCATGTGGGTATGTCCAGGTTCCTGCCACCGCTGAGTGCCCAGATGGAGTGTGTCTGCGTCTCTTCCCTGCTGTTGCCAGACACCCACATGGGGTGTTCTGGCTCTTATCCCTGCTGCCACCAGAGCCCTGCCAGGAAGCCCCCAGTTAATCTACCTGCTGCTGGAGCCAAGCAGGTCTGGTAGGCTTTACAGAGAGTGTGCAGGGACAGGTCTGGTAGGTGGCGGAGAGTGTGTGGAGGCAGGTCTGGTGCGGTACATAATGAGTGTGCAGAGACTGGTCTGGTAGGTGACAGAGAGTGTGCGGGGACAGGTCTGGTAGATGAAGGAACTTTTACAGAGACAGGTCTGGTAGGTGACAGAGTGTGCGGGGACAGGTCTGGTGGGTGGCGGAGAGTGTGTGGAGGCAGGTCTGGTGCGGTACATAATGAGTGTGCAGAGACTGGTCTGGTAGGTGACAGAGAGTGTGCGGGGACAGGTCTGGTGGGTGGCGGAGAGTGTGTGGAGGCAGGTCTGGTGCGGTACATAATGAGTGTGCAGAGACTGGTCTGGTAGGTGACAGAGAGTGTGTGGAGACAGGTCTGGTAGATGAAGGAACTTGTACGGGGACAGATCTGGTAGGTGACAGAGTGTGCGGGGACAGGTCTGGTGGGTGGCGGAGAGTGTGTGGAGACAAGTCTGGTGCGGTACATAATGAGTGTGCAGAGACTGGTCTGGTAGGTGACGAAGAGTGTGCGGGGACAGGTCAGGTGGGTGATGGAGAGTGTGCGGGGACAGGTCTCGTGGGTACAGAATGAGTGTGCAGGGACAGGTATGGTGGTGGGTGATGGAGAGTGAGCAGGGACAGGTCTGGTAGGTGCAGGTCCGGCGCCACCATTAGGCATCTCTAGGCATTTGCCTAGGGTGCCGGCCACTGGAGGCCGGGGGTTGGAGCTGGTGTCCCCCCGGATGGTATGGAGGTGAGCGTAAAAAATCCCCCCCCCCCTTCCGCCACCGCATTGCTCATTGCCCCACAAACCCACCCCCTTGGACTGACTCGCCAGCAGCACGCCGGGCACACACACACACCCGTGTCAGCAGGCCGGGCAGCCGGGTCTGCCGCACGTGTGCGGGGACAGGTCTGGTAGGTGATGGAGAGTGTGCGGGGACAGGTCTGGTAGGTGACGAAGAGTGTGCGGGGACAGGTCAGGTAGATGAAGGAATGTGTACAGGGACAGGTCTGGTATGTGACAGAGTGTGCGGGGACAGGTCGGGTGTGTGGCGGAGAGTGTGTGGAGACCGGTCTGGTGCGGTACAAAATGAGTGTGCGGGGACAGGTCTGGTAGGTGACAGAGAGTGTGCGGGGACAGGTCTGGTGTGTGGCGGAGAGTGTGTGGAGACCGGTCTGGTGCGGTACAAAATGAATGTGCAGAGACTGGTCTGGTAGGTGACGAAGAGTGTGCGGGGACAGGTCTGGTAGGTGACAGAGAGTGTGCGGGGACAGGTCTGGTGTGTGGCGGAGAGTGTGCGGGGACAGGTCTGGTGCGGTACATAATGAGTGTGCAGAGACTGGTCTGGTAGGTGACAAAGAGTGTGCGGGGACAGGTCTGGTAGGTGACAGAGAGTGTGCGGGGACAGGTCTGGTAGGTGACAGAGAGTGTGCGGGGACAGGTCTGGTAGGTGACAGAGAGTGTGCGGAGACAGGTCTGGTGGGGGACAGAATGAGTGTGCGGGGACAGGTCTGGTAGATGAAGGAACGTGTACAGGGACAGGTCTGGTAGGTGACAGAGAGTGTGCGGAGACAGGTCTGGTAGGTGACGAAGAGTGTGCGGAGACAGGTCTGGTAGGTGACGAAGAGTGTGCGGGGACAGGTCAGGTAGATGAAGGAACGTGTACAGGGACAGGTCAGGTAGATGAAGGAACGTGTACAGGGACAGGTCAGGTAGATGAAGGAATGTGTACAGGGACAGGTCTGGTATGTGACAGAGTGTGCGGGGACAGGTCTGGTGTGTGGCGGAGAGTGTGTGGAGACCGGTCTGGTGCGGTACAAAATGAGTGTGCAGAGACTGGTCTGGTAGGTGACGAAGAGTGTGCGGGGACAGGTCTGGTAGGTGACAGAGAGTGTGCGGGGACAGGTCTGGTGTGTGGCGGAGAGTGTGTGGAGACCGGTCTGGTGTGGTACAAAATGAGTGTGCAGAGACTGGTCTGGTAGGTGACGAAGAGTGTGCGGGGACAGGTCTGGTAGGTGACGAAGAGTGTGCGGGGACAGGTCAGGTAGATGAAGGAATGTGTACAGGGACAGGTCTGGTATGTGACAGAGTGTGCGGGGACAGGTCGGGTGTGTGGCGGAGAGTGTGTGGAGACCGGTCTGGTGCGGTACAAAATGAGTGTGCGGGGACAGGTCTGGTAGGTGACAGAGAGTGTGCGGGGACAGGTCTGGTGTGTGGCGGAGAGTGTGTGGAGACCGGTCTGGTGCGGTACAAAATGAATGTGCAGAGACTGGTCTGGTAGGTGACGAAGAGTGTGCGGGGACAGGTCTGGTAGGTGACAGAGAGTGTGCGGGGACAGGTCTGGTGTGTGGCGGAGAGTGTACGGGGACAGGTCTGGTGCGGTACATAATGAGTGTGCAGAGACTGGTCTGGTAGGTGACAAAGAGTGTGCCGGGACAGGTCTGGTAGGTGACAGAGAGTGTGCGGGGACAGGTCTGGTAGGTGACAGAGAGTGTGCGGGGACAGGTCTGGTAGGTGACAGAGAGTGTGCGGAGACAGGTCTGGTGGGGGACAGAATGAGTGTGCGGGGACAGGTCTGGTAGATGAAGGAACGTGTACAGGGACAGGTCTGGTAGGTGACAGAGAGTGTGCGGAGACAGGTCTGGTAGGTGACGAAGAGTGTGCGGAGACAGGTCTGGTAGGTGACGAAGAGTGTGCGGGGACAGGTCAGGTAGATGAAGGAACGTGTACAGGGACAGGTCAGGTAGATGAAGGAACGTGTACAGGGACAGGTCAGGTAGATGAAGGAATGTGTACAGGGACAGGTCTGGTATGTGACAGAGTGTGTGGGGACAGGTCTGGTGTGTGGCGGAGAGTGTGTGGAGACCGGTCTGGTGCGGTACAAAATGAGTGTGCAGAGACTGGTCTGGTAGGTGACGAAGAGTGTGCGGGGACAGGTCTGGTAGGTGACAGAGAGTGTGCGGGGACAGGTCTGGTAGGTGACAGAGAGTGTGCGGGGACAGGTCTGGTAGGTGACAGAGAGTGTGCGGGGACAGGTCTGGTAGGTGACAGAGAGTATGCGGAGACAGGTCTGATGGGGGACAGAATGAGTGTGCTGGGACAGGTATGGTGGTAGGTGATGGAGAGTGAGCAGGTAGGTGCAGGGCCGGCGCCACCATAAGGCAGCTCTAGGCATTTGCCTAGGGTGCTGGCCACTGGAGGCCGGGGGTTGGTATGGAGGTGAGTGTAAAATATCCCCCCTCCCCTGCCGCCACCACATAGCCCATTGCCCCACCCCCACCCCCATGGACACCAGCAGCACGCCCGGCACACACACACACCCCGTGTCAGTAGGCCAGGCAGCCGGGTCTGCCGCACGTGTGCGGGGACAGGTCTGGTAGGTGATGGAACGTGAACAGTGACAGGTCTGGTGGGTACAGAATGAGTGTGCGGGGACAGGTCTGGTAGGTGACGGAGAGTGTGCAGGGACAGGTCTGGTAGGTGACAGGGAGTGTGCGGGGACAGGTCTGGTAGTTGACGGAACGTGTACAGGGACAGGTCTGGTGGGGACAGAATGAGTGTGCGGGGACAGATCTGGTAGGTGACGGAGAGTGTGCAGGGACAGGTCTGGTGGGTCTGGTAGGTGACGGAGAGTGTGCAGGGACAGGTCTGGTGGGGGACAGGTCTGGTAGGTGACGGAGTGTGCGGTGACAGGTCTGGTGGGGGACAGAATGAGTGTGCAGGGATAGGTCTGGTGGGGGACAGAATAAGTGTGCAGGGACAGGTCTGGTGGGGGACAGAATGAGTGTGCGGGGAGTCAGGGACAGGTCTGATAGGTGACGGAGAGTGTGTGGGGACAGGTCAGGTGGGGGACAGAATGAGTGTGCTGGGACAGGTCAGGTGGGGGGCAGAGAGTGTGTGGGGACAGGTCTGATGGGGGACAGAATGAGTGTGCTGGGACGGGTCTGATAGGTGATGGAGAGTGTGTTGGGACAGGTCAGGTGGGGGACAGAATGAGTGTGCGGGGAGTCAGGGACAGGTCTGATAGGTGACGGAGAGTGTGCTGGGACAGGTCAGGTGGGGGACAGAGAGTGTGTGGGGACAGGTCTGATGGGGACAGAATGAGTGTGCTGGGACGGGTCTGGTAGGTGACGGAGAAAAATAGTAAAAAAACAGGAGGGAGAGCTGGATACCCCAACACTGAAAATCCTGATTGCCTCTATACACTACTGTATGTCCACAGAACTTTCTCTGTCTTCCTCCTTTCCTCTCACTGCATCCTCCTTCTAGCTTAACACACTGGGGTATATTTAATGCGGGTGGTGAGCTGCTGGCGGCGAGCTGTACGGCGAGAGTATTTAAAGGCCTCCATTTTCACTCACCTGTTCCCTAAGGCGAGGTGAAAACGGCGAGTGTGGACATCAAAATGTCGAGGCTCCCCACAAAATGCAGCGGGCTCGCCGAGTAAGGGATTTTTGCAAACAAAATAATATGATGAGGTGGGATGGATGGCAAGGATGGCTTTTCCTCACCAAAAAAATCCATCCTCGCCTTACAAACCCCCCTCACCACCGCTCGCTGCCCGCATTGAATATACCATTGGCCTCCTCAACTTCATCATAACACACCCTCTCCCCCATCTATGTTCTAACCTTACACATAGCCCCGCCCTCCCCTCCATCATCTTTCTTACCATTGGAAGCTGCCTGACATGGTCTGGGAGGCGGAGCAGGGCTGCCTCAACTTCTTTTGAAGTTGTGCAGCCTGTGCAGCCAGTGTGTGACTAGTACACTGTGAGCTAGGGATGGCCACCGACCATTGATGATTCAAAATCATCGACGGTTTATGGCCGATGTCAAATACTTTTGCCATCGATGGGGAAAAACCAGATGATTTCCCTACATTGATGGCACAGCAAAACCGATGTTTTTTTTCTCTAATTGCCGGGACAAGGGGAATAGTTCCGCCCTGCCGACACCCGTGAAGCCCCGCCCCGTGTTTTTATTGGCCCACTGGCCAATCAGTCAAACAAAATGGATGACCATCGATAAGTAAAAATATTGATGGTCATCCATTAGATAGTTTCACACTATCGATGGTCAGTTGTACGATGGCAACCATCGATGGCAATGGCAACGATGGCCATCCCTACTGTAAGCCTGCGCAGGCTGCTTGTCACTGATTGGCTACAGACTGCGGTGCAGGCTCTGAGATAAAATACCCAGTCTGTTGCTTTTCTACTGCCTCATCGGTACAGTACAGCTGTCCTTGCATTGCTGATACTTGTCTCCTGTCTGCCGGGTGCCCTTCGGGCTTCTCCCCACAGCGATGCCACTGGCTTCTCCCCGCAGCGCTGACTCTGGCTCTAGGCAAAGTAAAATCTGCCACGGCCATCTAGCTCAGAGAGCAAACTTTTGCCTAAAACCAATATTGTGAGGTGTGCAGAAGAGACTGGAAATGATTGGAAATTAGTGTTATTGAGGTTAATAATAGCGTAGGAGCAAAAAAAAGTAATAAAATCTGCGATTTTAGCGGTTTTTATGTTGTTTTTTTCCAAAAAATCCAGATCCAAAACACATAAGACGGAAAGGTGGTGTTTCAAAACAGATCCAGATCCAAACCATGGCCGGAGATCCAGACCCAAAACACAAATCCAGACCCAAAACACTAAGGTGCGAATTAGACTTCACATGTGATGTTGCTATAGGCAACCAATCAGATCCTGTCTACTATCTTCTAGAGCAGTGGTTCCCAAACTGTGTGCCGCGGCACCCTGGGGTGCTTTGGAGGACTTGCGGGGGTGCCCTGGGTTGATGGTCCAGGACCAATTTAAGGTATTTATGTCCAATATAATAGTCAAATTGTGGACAAACAGAATGGAATTCTGTCCATTATCATATAACTAATCCTAAGGATTAGATATATTCACAATTTATTTAACTTAATATTTGTTTCTAACTTTCTCATTGATAAACCTTTAGCCTAGGGGTGCCGCAAAAAAAATTTCTGATGCTTCGGGTGCCATGATTCCAAAAAGTTTGGGAACCCCTGTTCTAGAGGGTGCTAAATAAATAAGAAGTAAAGGTACTTGTGTAGTTTCACGGCACCACTGCCCGCGGATCGCATCGGATCGTATGCTATACAGTATGCATCCCCCTGACCTGTTCATACCCCCACTATCCACTTTGGTGTGGAGTTGATTTTATAAAGTGCGGCGAGCACATCGAGCCCCGCATGGGGACGCAGACTACTTGAAGTGTATTCCACGTCCCCTCGTGGGGCTCGCTGAGTTTGCCACACTTTATAAAATCAACTTCACACCAATGTGGATAGTGGGGGTATGAACAGGTCAGGGGGATGCCTCCCACATCCACCTGCGGGGCTTGCTGCACTCGCCACGCTTCGGGCTGACATAGTGGATAGTGGGGGTGTGCTAAATCGCATTGGATCGGATGCGATCAAATCGCATGCGATTTGCATGCGATAGTGGGGGTGTGCTGCATTGCACGCAAATCGCATGCGATTTATGTGTGATGCGATACGTGGGCAGTGGCACCATGAAACTACACAAGTACTGAAGTACTAAAAATTCTGTAAATGTAAATTATGATTGGTTGCCCATAGCAACATCACATGTAAATTTGCCCCCAAAGGTGGCTGGTGCACATGCCTACTAGTTGGCATGCCCTACTAGGCCCTCCTTTGCACTTGCCTCCAATAAGACGGCAAAGTACTTAAGGTCCATAGACACTGGGCGGTATTCAATGTGAATACCGGCGACGTGCAGCGAATCCTGTTTAGGATTCGCTGCACATTCGCCACTGGTCGCCGCGTTCCGGAGCCTCGCCGGCTCCGGTATTCAACGAGTCAGGGGCCTGAGGACGGTGGCAGGCAGGGAGATGGAAGTCTCCCTGCCTGCCCCAGAACGTTTGGGGGGGGGGGGGCTCCCCGGGTGCCAGGCAGCACAGGCTTCCCCCGGGGGTGCCAGCAGGGGACCGTGTATATTCACTACACCTGATCATGCATATGTAATGATCGGGTGAAGTGAATATATGAATATCTAATGAGCGGCTCGGCTCCGGCCCCCTGCTGGCTGGTCTGGGTAAAAAAAAAAAAAAAAAAATTAAATTAAATATATATTCATATGCTTACAGCACATGAATAAAAATAGCATGCCCCTCCTCAGAATAAAATTCCAGATTTTTTGACACCAATTGTAAAAAACAAAACACTTTATTTTAAAAGTTCACCTTCCACTTCACCATAAAAAGATAGCGATTGCTACTCAGTGAATCATGGCGAAAAAAACCTTGAAATGTATTCGCCATCTGGTCATTGAATAGGGTGATTCACCGTTTTAGTCAGAAATTCGCCTTACAGCACAAAATCGCCATAAAAACCTGGCGAATCAGCCTCATTGAATACCGCCCACTGAGTGGCTTTCCCCCTACCCGGTGCAGTCAGCGGGGGGCAGATGGCTTTGCATAGCGCAGTGCAAAGCTCACCGCTCACCGCTGCCCGGTACCTACAAAGGGTGGCCGATATCACAGCATTAGAAAGTACTTTTACGCATGAGGCTGAAACTATGTTTAGCTGTAAAACTGTAAACCAGGAGTGAGAATTTGGGGAGGGCGGGGGATTAGCTGTCTGTACACTTCCCTCTGTGAGCAGTCAGTCAAGGTCAACGCATTGTGGCTGTGCCTGTTATGAATTCCAGCCAAGCATAACCCAATGCAAAACCATTAGAAGGCTGCAATTCTCTTTCTTGCAAAAACGTCTCTATTCCGTCTCTCATTGGCCGGTTTTTATCTCCCTTCCAAGTTGCTAGAGGTATCTTTTTCTGTTTATTAAGATAAAAATGGCAGAAGGTTTTTATGATCTTACTTCCAAAGAAAGTTCTGGAAAAAACCGAAGAGCTTGTCTGGATATATGATCTCATTGTGCTGAACGTGTGTCTGCAAGCTTTATAATGGGAATTCAAGAGAAACCTTCGGGCACACACAATGTTTTTTCTTCACGGTGCTAAGTCATACGTGTCGCAACTGGCTTCTGACTACAGTGTGCAAGGCTGCTTGGTGTTATGTCATAAGCGTGCTGTCCGGGGAGCTGGCTGCTTGGGTATCTGGCTCCAGAATTGCCGTCATGCTGGTTTAAAAGGATCAGCATGATTCCTTATCAAAGATATATCTGTGTGTAGTTAAGCTGGGTATACAATATACAATGTGCTCCGCGTGCGATATCATTGAAAATATCGCCAGAGCTTCCGGCCAACGATATAGTGCATAAAAACTAAACGATATCATTCAGTGACGTTACCCGTCCCCGCTGAACATGCAGTTATTAACAATATGGCCAAAATTTGACTGCTGGTTCGGATGATAGGTGCTGGGGGGGGGGTTCATTAACGACTCTTGTGAGCATGCATCGTTAATGTTATCGTGCGTTAACACTAGACGATATGCTTAATAATATCAAATTGTATACTCTGTACGCAGTATAAAGGGGGAACCAAGTGAGACTTGTACACTTATATATACTACATTGGTGGCAATGTAGTATATATAAGTGTAGAAGTCTTACTTGGTTCCCTTGTTTTTGGACAGTTTGTGGAGTGCCCACTGGTCAAACGTAGGCTCGCCATATACCTATTATACGGGACACCTAGGATTTACACATGTTCTGTTGCTGATAGGAATATTATGGCAAGCCTATGCAAAGGGAATATATCCTGATGAAAAAAGTAATTAGTGACACAAAATGTGCCAAGTTCTTCAGCGATATCAAGAAGATGGACAAGTTGTATTCCAGTGAATTATGTCTCAGTCCACAAAATGGCTACATTCGTATGAAAAATGGCTGCCTCAACCAGGGAGAGTGAAGATATTGGCCACAAGATTTATTGGCCACGTCTCCTAAACCAGGCATGGCCAAAATGTGGCCCTCAAGCTGTTATAAAACTACACATCCCAGCATGCCTTGTCATAGTTTTAGCATTCCCTAATAGCGAAACTGTGGCAAGGCATGATGGGACTTGTAGTTTTACAACAGCTGGAGAGCCATAGTTTGGCCATGTCTGTCCTAAGCCATCCGATCCACTTAAATTATTCCAGCGTTGTCCTTAGAAAGCTGGCACAGGAGACAGTGAAGACTCTGGCAGTGCGTCAGAGTAACTGAGGCATAGTTGCCTACCCTCCTGCATTCTGCAGGAGTCTCCCTGAAATAGCAGCAATCTCCCTCTCTCCCTCATTGGTCTAGCAATCTCCCTCATTTCACCTAGCCCACATTACACTGTTACATTTCAGGGGAAAAAAGGAATTAGATATAGATACATTTACAGTGAATCATCAGCAACATTTCCCAGCACTTTACCAAGTATAGTAGCTCTTACTAACTGCTTTGGAGCTTATCTATATTTGGATATAATTCATTTTAAACGATTCTAAGTGCCACATTCACAATCTCTTTTTCACAATCTCTTCATACAGTATATGGAAGCAGACACTCCCCTTTGGGTCGAGCATGTCACGCCCCCTTAATGGGGCACAGTGCAAAATTCTACCAACCAGGGGTGCCGAATTATGCTTTTGAAAGAGAATGCTCAAGGAGGTGTGGCCTCATGAAAAGGGGCATGTCATTTGGGGAGGGGGTGTGGCCCTGCAATATGCTGACCTGAATGGTCTTTAATCACAATTTACACACAATAATCAATAGCTAATGCTGCCCACTGTAAGCACACATACTACACAAAAAGGGCAGTGTGTATACAAAAAGAACACACATTAGGTAGCACACTCCTCCTGGCATACTGCCTCGCATATCACAGGCAGCAGGTTCGGCAGTGCAAGTGCAGCGGACGCAAATCAGCAAGTAAATGTGGCCTGGCTGTTGGACTCGGGAGGTTATGGGCCCGTGGGTGCTCATAATTATTTGTGGGTGCTTGAGCCCCTGAGCACCCACAGAATCGGCGCCTATGCTACCAACTATAATCTCCCTGAAACTAGTTTTCAAAAGTAGGCAAGTATAAACTGAGGTAATGAGGGGTGTCCATACCCGTAAAACGTAGGCCACTGTCTACAGCCTTTACCTTCTTATCTGTATTGCTTAATGCATGTCAAACACATTCGATCATATGTAATAGGGTTTGAGTTTTCCGGAAATGTGGTATGCTGGTTGGCAAGCTTTTGCCGCACCCCCGGCAATCCTTATTACATATGCCGCATGGTATCTTAAAATACATTTCAGTGTAAGGAAATAATAGTGCCCCAAACCCCAGACCCGGTAACTCATCTGAGAAGAAATCCCATAGTACCAGCCTGTTTTCCGATTGGATGTAATTCAGGGGAAACAGCTTAGACATGGCTGACCAATAGAGTGTACAGTATGTATTACATTTACATATTTTATGTCCAGCAAAGCTTTACAGAAGACCAATAAAATGGCATTATATGAAATCAATCCCAGCCCCCATTTCTTATTTCCATGGTCCTCTGAATGTGCTTTTGTGCTTTCAAGTTGAATAGTTCATTTACAGCTGGCATCAAGCCACATGTACGTAAAGCTTCCTGGAAAGAGGAACAGTGAGTTACAGTCATTAAGAATAGAGATTGTTGATTTCCTTAAATGTTGTGCTAATTTTATCTTTAAAGGGAAACTCCACCTCTATACAAGCTTTTAGGATCTTTTCCAGGTTTGGGCGCCCGTCCAAAGTATAATATCACAGAATATAGGATGGTGCGTCCACCTTACTAATGTACATATTAATTGGGGAGTATCCCTTAGCCCTTTGAGCACCAAGATCTCTGTGAGAGATGTGTAAAGCATCCGCTAAAAATAGTAGCATCGCTCACATTTGTTATATAAATTCAAATATAACTGTTTACTCCGCCCCATACCACTATTGACTCCTCCCCATATCACTGTTGTCTCCGCCCCATACCACTGTTGACTCCGCCCCATATCACTGTTGTCTCCACTTCTTTTTTTCTCATACAACGTCTGAAGAAAAAACAGTCCTGTGTAGTGCAGGGGATCCCAAACACGCTCCTTAAGGCAAAATAAAGCTAGATATACGCTGGGTGTTATATGGGCCGTGTCACGGCCTGCCGCAGGGGGACGTTTGCAGAGCGGGGCATACCTGTGTGGGCGCTCTGGAGGGGCTCCACTGGCGGAGGTGCAGGGTGCTGGCGCTAGTCCTGTGTGGCTGGGCGGCCTCCCGGCGTGCAGACAAGGTCTGGACTGTTTGGAGCCGGGAGTAGTTCTCTGAGCACCGGACTCCCGCTGCGGCCATCTTGGTTATGGGCAAACATCTTCAGATAATATATCAGTGCATCGCGCTGTGTGTACGGGTAGCCTGCATTCGCTTCCTGCATAGGCCAATGGTGACGAGGCACAGCACATCGGGGCTACAAACAGTAAGCATGCACGTACCAGTCTTCAGATAGGTGGACAGATTGGCCTAGTGGGCACCCAGCATAACTGTCCAGGTTTCAAAGTTATCCACACTAGAGAGCCTCAGTTATTTTCATGTAACCATCTGTGCTCAAACATGGTTATCCCCAAATATCTGGATATCTGGACTGTTGCCTTGATGACCGAGGTTGGGAAACACTGGGGTAGTGTGGTCTTAACTTAGCATTAGAGTTCCACCTGATGAGATTCGTACAGTAACCAGAAGGAAATTGTGATGGGGAGTAAGGCTTCCTACTATCCAATCACAGGGAGAGCATACATGATTGGCCATACACCAAGCACACCTTTATATAGTCTCTTTATTCTCTATTAGAATTAACAATATCCATCGATCGATTTTTCGTTGTGTTCGGCCGCATGCGGGGGTGGAGTGGTATGTGTTAGCGTAGATATCCCCTTGCATGCTAGCATGGGGATTCGCTAAGCAGCTGAGCAAACGATCTGAATCAGGCAGTTAGTGTGATCTATTGGTTACACAAGGGCATAGCTACCATAGGTGCAAGGGGTGCAACTGCTATGGGCCCAGAGCTGAAGGGGGCCCATCTTTACTGTCTAAGTAATATGTTTTACATACATTTATCACCATCAGTCACTAAATAGGGGGCCCTTACACACTTTTGGGGACAAACTCGCATTGCTCAACTACTACTCTTCATGTACACACTACTCACAGAGAGGTTGTGCAAATATTGTAAAAAGCAAAAGCAAGCTGGGAACAGAATGAGAAAAATGTTGTGAGCAGTGGCATTACTATAAAATGCGCGCAACCAACCAACCAACCCCCCCCCCCCCCCCTGGCTGGAAATTTAGACAACGCCGCCCCAGTAAAATAAAGCCCACCCCCAAAATCTGCCTTACCCCACCGCTTGCAACCCCGGTCCAGACCCACAGATCTACTTGTCTGCGGTCCCAGTGGTCCTCCTGGCTGGTTCTTGCTAATGAAAATGACCATCACAAAATGGCTTCTCCAACAGCAGACTGTTTTTGAGGATGCTAGAGGAGGCCGCTACCTCCTCTAGCATCCTCAAAAAGTGTCTGCTGTAAGGGGGCGGACATTTTGTGTGGGCTGTTTTTTTATTAGCGGGAGCCAGGAGGAGCGCTGGGACCGCAGACAAGTAGATTGCAGCGGTGGCAAGCAGAGCACTGGTTGTGAGACTATCCTGAACCCCAAACAGTGACAACATTAATAGCAGGGTCATTTAGGAAGCTGCTAGTGGGCATAAGGAAAGTTGTGGAGGACAAATATGTCGGCACAGTGGGGCTTAGAATGGCATAGGTGGGCACTGTGGGGGACTGCAGGGGCGTATTGAGGGTGGAGCGTGTGCTCCGGGCGCAGAAGAGTAGCGTGGCGCCTGGCACCACACTCGCTGCCCGCCGGTCCACCCTCTGGATGCCGCCCGGCCATCTATAGCAGAGGCGCAGAGCCTCTGTCTCCGTCCCACCTCCTTCCTCCCTGCTGCGGCTGCTGTCTGTCTCCGACTGTGACATGTAGATGCAGCCGCTGGCAGGCAGGGGGAGCAGCTCCTCAGGCTGACGACATAACATACAGCCTGAGAGGGGAGAGACCTACGGAGGAGCACATGGGCACCAGGGCTACTGTAACTACAAAGTGAGTAGTGGGGCAGGGGCTGCCAGTGGTTCTGGCATGATTGAATCTGCACACTGGCCGTGCTTGTGCCTGCATACCTCCCAACTTTCATTGCGCCGAACCCAGGACACAGCTGATTACGCGCCAAAATTTTTGGGGCGTGGCTAATTTAGGGGGCGTGGCCTATAATCGTGCCTCCCCTGTGAGGCCACGCCCCCATTTTGCCGCTATGGGGGCATGACCCAGAGGCTCTGTGAGCCTCTAGCCATGCCCCCAGCCCCCTGGCTGCGGGAATAGACGCTGTGCGCATGCGCACAGCGTTTATTCCCCGCTGCTTACCAGCCGACAGGGGGGACTCCCAACTGCCCCCCCTCACCACGGGACACTGCCGACCGCGGGAGGGACAGCGGGACAGGCCCTGATAATCGGGACTGTCCCGCTGTAATCGGGACTGTTGGGAGGTATGTGCCTGCAAAGTCTGCAGACTGTGTGTGTGGAACAGTGGAAGGCTGGAGGGGATCCCTGTGATGGGGGGTTCTGTTGTCTATGGGGGGCTGTGCTGTCTAACTATGGTGGGGCTATGGTGTGTATGGGGGGCGGTGCTGTGTATGAGGAGGCTGTGCTGTATATGGGGGGGGCTGTGCTGTCTATATGGGGGGCTGTTCTGACTATGGGGGGTTCTGCTATCTAACTATGGTGGGGCTATGGTGTGCATTAGGGGCTGTGCTGTGTATGGGGGCTGTGCTGTCTACATGGGGGGTTCTGCAGTCTAACTATGGTGGGGCTATGATGACTATGTGGGGCTATGGTGTGTATGGGGGGCTGTGCTGTTCCTAGGGGGCTGTGTTGACTATGTGGGGCTATGCTGACTATGGGGGGCTATGCTGTCTAACTATGGAGGGGCTGTGCTGACTATGTGGGGCTATGCCTTCTATGAGGGGTTATTCTAGCTATCTATGGGGGGGGGGGGCAGTTATTATTGGTTCTGTAACCACTTACTTAAAACCCCCTTTCAAAATCCTTTGTTTGTCACTGGAAGGGCAAGCGGCACCTATGTGCAGAGAAGAAGGACCAGTGGCGGCACCTGTATGCAGAGGAGCAGAGGCCCGGCAGCTGCATCTATGTGTGGGAGGAGCAGGAGTCCCGGCTGCGCTGCATCTATGTATGGGAGGAGCAGGAGTCCTGGCTGCGCTGCATCTATGTGGGAGAGTAGGCCCGGTAACAGCTCCTGTACAAGGGAGAACAGAGGCCCTGCAGTGTGAGAGCAGGAGACACGGCAGCGGCAGCAAGGAGTGGGACTTCTCAGGCACTGGAAAGAACATCCCTTGGTGAATAACTTATACTTTCAGGCAGAGGGGCGGAGCAGTGGTGCGGAAATGGAAAATTAGGAAGTACAGCCTGGCTTACCCATTTGCCTCTCTTTTCTTTCCCCCTCCTCCCTGTCTCTCCAGTCATCCCCCACCCCCCATGGTCCCCTCCCTTTCCTGCGCTCCTCTGCTCTCTCTCCTTCTCCCCAGTGCTCCTCCACCCCCATCCCCCCCCCCCAACCCACCCCCTCTTTCTCCTCACCTGATCCCCTCCCTCCTCTCTCTCATGTGCTCCCTTGCTCTCTATCCCCTGCTCTCCCTTGCTGTCCTTTCTTTTTTTACCTTCCTCTCTCCCCTGCGCTTCCTCGTTCTCCTCTTTTTTCCCCTCCCTCTCTCCCTCTTCTCTTTTTCTCCCTCCCTCTCTTGCTCCCTTGCACTCCCTCCTCTCTTTTTCTTTCTCCAATGCTCTCCCACCCCCTCTCTCTATGCCATGCTTTCTCACCCTGTCCTCTATTTCTCTCAATCCTCCACTCACACTATCACACTCTCAAAATGTCTGTCTCTTTCTCTTCGCCACCTCTATACTTTTGCCTAAGGGTAGGGGTGATAGGCAGAATTTTTGCCTAAGGTGACAAGAAACCTTGCACCCTGGGTTTTATATGTATATGCGACACTACAGGGGGTAATATGTGTAAGCAGCGCTACAGGGTGCATTATGTGTAAGTAACACTAAAATACCATGGGGGTGTGCATGTATAGCAGTATCCTAAAGCATTATGGTGTGCAATGTGCATTACGGCGTGTGGCATGCAGTTACTTAAGCATTATGGTATGTGGCATAATGTTTACTAGGCATTATGGTGTAGGTCAAAATGTGTAATGAGCACTACGGTGTGGCATATTCTATAATGGGCATTAAAATTTGTGTGGCATCATGTGTAAGGTGCATTACTATAAGAAGGAAAAAATGACGGGGAGGGGGTCGCCGAAACATACCGCTGCTCCGGGCACCATGTCACCTAGCTACTCCTCTGTGGGGAAGTTAGACCTTTATGGGATTACTGACTCTGGGTGGCAAAGCAACGATGATGCAATTCAGCTCATATAGAGTGGGATGCACTAACATCCACCATCCCTTACCAGCCCCCTCCGCCGGCTACCACAGCGATACTAATCACATATGCTCTAACACAGGTCTGGCCAAAAGGTCCATCAAAATAACTACCGCTGGTAGATTGCGGTCAAATACTCTTCCAGAGCACCTTACCCACAACCATGGATGCCAATTCAGTAAAGTGAGCGAGCCCAGCAGCTTGCAGCAGCAGCGATTAATTAAAATTAAGCTCTGGCAGCTAGCCAATAGGAGCTTGCGGACCAGTAGCCAATCAGGAGCAGCCGCAGCGGCTGCTCCTGATTGGCTGCCAGGACTGTGCTGTGCTCCCAGATACTTTGCGCCTCACAGCAGCAGCATCTCTCCTCCTCGGCTCACGGCCACATTCGAGTTATCACATGCAACTCCCGGGGAGCTGCAGGTGGGGGAGCAGGGGACGGCGGATGCTGGCGAGGGGAGCAGGGGACGGCAGCGGGTTCAGAGGACGCCAGCAAGGGGACCAGGGAGCCGGGTAGGGGAAGCAGGGCAGTGGGCGCACTTAAAAAAAAATTCATCCGAATCGACTGAAATCGTGCCCAAATCGCATAGTGTATGGGGGCCCCGGCCTTAAGATATCAAAGTAATCAGAGCAGTAAATCCATCATGTATGTACATTAAACTGCCACTAGATGGCATCTCGCAGTTACCAATAAAAAACAAATGACACAAAGGGGGGTAGGGCAGGGAGCAAAAGTTTAAAGGGGAAGAGCTTTAAGGTCTCATGTTACAATGTTTTCAGCAGATATGTAGAAATCAAGATATCTTCCGAGGGTTCTTAGTAGAACTTGCTATTTATAAACAGAGGCTGTAAATGCTGTCTAACTCACCCAGCCCTGGTTATTACTCCAGATTCAAAATCAGCAACTATGTCATAGATCACAGTCTGTTTCCTTTCATTTCACTGGCCCCTCTCCAAGCGCTGGCTTTGTTCTGTTTGGGAATGTTAATATTGGCAGAGGGAAGGGGAGAGGAAAAAATGACTCCTGGCCTCTTTCATTACAGTGGGTTCTGAGGCATCAACAGTGTTAACGGATGTGACTTTCAATTGCGATGACAAAAGTGCCGTATTTACAGCTATATTAGGTGTGGTTTTGAAACTTTTTGTTTTCTCCTTGTTGAAGGAAAACTAATCAATGTATCAGCAATGTTGTTATCTGGATGTACAACACAATACAGTAGGACAATTCCACACTTTTTTATTTAACAAATATGCCTCTTTTTTAGCAAACCTATCTCATGCTCCAAATAGCCCCCTGTAATTAATCTAGGTCAGGGCTAAGGCAATAATATACACCCCCCCCCCTTAACTTATTGCAACATTATTCACTTTACATTGCACAGTAGTACCCCTAATACATGTTGTGCCACACAGTAGCAATGCCCCTTATACACATAATGCCACACAGTAGTAGAGTCCTTTATGTATATAGTGCCACACAGTAATGTCCCCTACACATTATACCACACATTAGTAGTGCCCTAACACACAAAATCCCTCCACCCTTCAGCCTCCAAGGAACAGGCTGTCGTCTGGCAGCACAGAGCAAGAGAAGGGGCACACTAAATGCGGCTGGTCTGAGATAGCAGCAGCCAAAGATAGCAAAGCCCCTGGGCATGCTGAGGTGAGACCACACAATAGTCACACAATACTATCCCCAATTCAAATTATGCCACACAGTAGTGCAACTTTATTCACATTATATCATGCGATGGTGTCCCTTATTCACGTTACATCACACAGTAGTACCACTTTACCTTATATACATTACTCCTCACATTATTCACATTATAAAATCCTGAAAAAAAATTTGTATTTTAAGCACCTCCATGGCCACACTGCAACCCAGCACAAAGCAGTGTGTGCTGGGCAGAGGAGAAGAGCTGCAGCTGCTGCTATCACTTAAGGGGAGGGGGCCCAGGGTCCCCACTGGGCCCTTCCATCAGACTTTGGCCTGGGTAGTTTATACCCCCTACCCCTTTATCTCGGCACCCCTGATAATATAACACAGTAATGCCGCTTACACATGACACACATTATTAATGTCCTTATAAACATAATGCCCCTTACACATTATGCCAACCTTTATTAATGCCCTTCATACACATAATGACACACATAATGCCCTTTACACATATATTTACATAGTTAGATAGTAGGTGAGGCTGAATAAAGACTTGCGTCCATCTAGTTCAACCTATGTTTATAGTAGCTTGTCCCTTGTTATATAAGGGATATATATAGTATGTTCTGATATTTTTAAGACAGATTATGTTACTTATTCATACCCGTGGATGTTTTTAACCAATAAATGTTTATCCATCCTTATTTTAAATGTATTTATAGTGTCTACCGACACCACTTCTCCAGGAAGAGAGTTCCAAAGTTTGACTGCTCTGACTGTAAAGAAATTTTTTCTTCTAGATGAACAAAATCTTTTTTCTTCTAATCTAAACTCGTGCCCTCGCGTTCTAGATTCCTTTCTATTAGAAAAAAGGGTGTTTGACAGTTCCTTATATTGGCCCCTAATATATTTATACATGTTGAGCATGTCCCCCCTTAAACGTCTTTTCTCTAGTGTAAATAGTCCCAAATTGTTTAATCTTTCGGTACTTGTGTACTAGCATGGCGCCCACGATATTAGGTCGCACGACATATCATTGCATCGTATGCCATCGCATGGCATACACCCGATGCACTGCGATGCGATTTTAAATTGTATAAGTCCCCTATACGATGTTTAATTGTATAAGCACCCTAATGGGGGTTTACAATGTTAAATGCACCCCCACGCCACCCCCACTATGAAAGCCAACCCGAAGTGTGGCGAGCGCAGCGAGGCCGCGCGGGGTGGCGGTACGCGTCCTACGACCTTTTCATACCCCCACTATCCACGTCGGCGTGGAGTTGTTTTCATATAGTGTGGCTTGCGCAGCGAGCCACTGAGCCCAAAGCGCGTCGAGCGCAGCGAGCCCCGCGAGGGGACGTGCATTACTTTACATGTATTCCGCGTCCACTCGCCACGCTTCGGGCTCGCCACACTATATAGAAATCAACTCCACGCATCGCATGCCTTATGGTTTGCGATGCGATGGGCGCCGTGCTAGTACACAAGTACCAATCTTTCCTCGTAGCTTAAATTCTCCATTCCCCTAATAAGCTTTGTTGCTCTTTTTTGGATTTATGATGTCCTTTTTATAGTGCGGGGCCCAGAACTGCACTGTGTATTCGAGGTGCGGTCTAATCAATGATTTGTAGAGAGGCTTAATTATTTTTGAGTCCCTAGTTTCCATGCCCCTTTTAATACATGCGAAAATTTTGTTGGCCTTTTTTGTTGCTATATTACACCCCAGTTTGTTGTCTATTTGGACTCCTAGATCCTTTTCGAGTACTGAATTACCCAATTCTTCCCTGCTTAGATTATAACTAGCAAACTGGTTATGTCTCCCAAGGTGCATGACCTTGCATTTGTCCACATTGAACTTCATCTTCCACTTTTTTGCCCACTCATCTAGATTGTCAAGATCATTTTGAAGCGTGGTGACATCTTCTGATGATTTAATAACTCTGCTCAGTTTTGTATCGTCCGCAAAGATGGATACATTGCTGAGTAACCCCATCCCAATATCGTTAATAAAAATGTTAAACAAAATGGGCCCAAGAACCGAACCCTGTGGCACTCCACTTAGTACTGGTATCATATTTGATACAGCACTGTTCACAACCACTCTTTGTTCTCTATTACACAGCCAGTTCCCTACCCATCTACAGATATTTTCCCCTAATCCCATGTCCTCCATTTTATTTATCAACCTCTTGTGTGGTACTGTGTCGAAGGCTTTAGCAAAATCTAGGAAAATCACATCTACAGCGTTTCCATTATCAAGGTTTTTACTAACCTCTTCATAGAAACCAAGTAGATTAGTTTGGCATGAACGATTTTTCACGAACCCATGCTGGTTATTACTGAGTAAACTATGAAGGTATAAATATACCCACTATTGATGTTAAACGAACAGGTCTGTAATTAGCGGGATCCTCCTTTTTTGAATAATGGCACTACTTCTGCTATTCTTGCACATTATTAATGCCCTTATACACATGATACACATAATGCCCATTACACATATGTTGCACATTATTAATGCCCTTATACACATGACACAAATAATGCCTGTTACACATATGTCGCACATTATTAATGCATTTATACATGACACACATAATGCCCCTTACACATATGCCGAACACTATTGCACAACCAACTCACCCGCAGACCCCCCACAACCACTAACACTGTGACCTCTGCTTGGATACAGATGTTTCCTCATACATCTTGCCTCAATAGGCCATGCAGCTCCTGGCCAGTTCTGCTAACGTTGGGTGCATTTTTTGCTGAAAATTCTTATTTGCATTGTTATGTGACCAGGAAACACAAGTAGCTTCCGATGATTAAAATGATATGCAGCATGCCTATATTATGTGTGCGACTGTGGCTGTACCGGCATACGGAATGCTATGTTACAGTGAATTCCATGAATACACTAATTCATATGCAGATACAGCCTCACAGAATATAGGCATGCTGCATATCATTTTAATCAGCAGAAGCTGCTGGTGCCCTTAGGCATTCCAAATGCCCTAGGCATTTGCCTAGTTTGCCTATGCCAGGGGTGTCCAAACTTTTTGCGACGAGGGCCAGATTTGGTGAAGTGTAAATGTGTGGGGGCCTACCACTCAGCATGACATTCTTTGAATCATCACATCAGAATGGTCCCCCACTCTGCCCCCAATTCACTCAGCCTGCCCCTTCACTGTATTTACCCCAGCCTGCCCCCATTCCATACTTGTCTACCTGACCCTCTCCATGCGGGAGAAAATGCTCTGTTTCTGGACTTCCCTGGTAATGTATGATTGCCATCACCTTTGGCGAGCAAGGTAAAGGTCTTTCACCACAGGTGATGGCAATCATACATTACCAGGGAAGTCCAGGAACAGAACATTTTCTCCCGCATGGAGAGGGTCAGGTAGGCAAGTATGCCCCCTTCACTCTATGTCCCCTATTCACTGTATGTTCCCTACTCTGCACCCATTAACTCTGTCCCCCAGCCTGACCATCTTCTCTTAATGTCCATCAGTGCCTCCATTCATTGTATGTCCCCAAGCCTGACCCTCCTTCACTGTATGACTCCCATTCACTGTATGACCCCCATTCAATATTTACCCCACTCTGCCCCCATTCACTGTATGTCCCCCAGCCTGCCCCGCTCCCCCTTCTCTGAATGGCCATCACTGCCTCCATTCACTGTATGTCCCCCAGCATGACCCTCCTTCACTGTATGTCCCCCACTCTGCCCCCTCCCTTCTCTCTATGTTTCCCAGCCACTTGTGTGAGCCAGAGGAAGGAGAGGCAAAGCAGGCACTGCAAGGACAGAGGAGATGCTTGGGATCTCACTGCTGCCCTCCTCCGCTCTGCATGTTACGGGAGCAAGCTTCCCCCTTGCTGCCCCCCCTCCCCAAACACTGCTGTCACTGTGATTGTGGAGTAGGGTGATATACGATTGCAGTAGCAGGGGTAGGATGCCAAACACATCTGACTGTGGCGGCCGGCACCTCCTCACTGCAGCAGACAGCAAGGTAAAGGGGCGCTCGCCGGGGCCCCACCTTTAGTGTCCTGTGCTGTGCTTCCCTCATCTGATGCTCTGCCCGCTTCCAGCTGGAGGCTGCGGGCCGCAATTGGCCCCTGGACCTGACTTTGGACATGCCTGGCCTATGCCTAGGGCCGGCTCTACACAGTCATCTGCCAGTCACCTTAAGAACTTTACCCACCCCCCACCCCACCCTTACTTAATTTTATTCCCCGGCTGTCACTAGCAAGGTGCCCCCCAATCCTGATGCCCTAGGCTGCAACATAATCAGCCTATTGGTTTATAAGGCCCTGCCACCTCCCGTGGGGGGATATTGGGTAAAAAAGAAATTAGAATATAATATTTTTTTTTTCCTCCTTGCGTTCAAATAAGCGTAACTTTTTTAATTTTCCGGCTATATAGACACGAGGGCTTTTTTTTTGCGGGACAAGTTGTACTTTGTAATGGTACCATTTACTATACCGTATAATATTCTGGGGAATCAGGAAATAATTCAATGTGGGGTAAAAAAAAAAAGAAACGCCATTCCACAATTTTGCGCTGGTTACGGTTTTTTTGGAGTTCATAGTTCGTTTAAAATGATGGGTTATCTTTATTCTATGGGTCGTTACGATTCTGGTGATACCAAACTTATATAGTTTTCGTTATGTTTTACCACTAAAAAAAAAAATCGCAACTTTTACGGTTTTTCTAATTTGCGTTGCGTCGCCATGTTCTGCGGCTTATAACTTTTTTATTTTTCCACCTACGGACCTGGGTGAGGGCTCATTTTTTGTGGGCTGAAGTGTACTTTTTAATTAATTTAATTATGGGATATGGGCGACTTTCTGATCTCTTTTAGTTATTTTTTTTTGGGTACGCGATGCGACCAAAAAACGTAGTTTTGGCGTTTGGAATTATTTTCCGTTTACGCCTTTAACCGTGCGGGATAACTAATGTTATATTTTAATAGATCGGACTTTTAGGAACGCGGCGATACCAAATATGTTTATTTTTTTTATTTTTTATTTATTTTTATTTGTGAAATGGGGAAAGGGGGGTGATTTGAACTTTTAATATTTTTTTATTTTTTTTTTATTTTTAAACTTTATTTTTTTCTTTTTTTTTACTTTTACTACAAGGCCCCCTAGTGTACTTGACCACTAGGGGGCGCGATCGCCTGTACTAGGTTCAGCCATAGAGCTCTATGGCTGAACGTAGTGATTTTATGCACTTCCTATTACATCCTGCCTGAGGCAGGATGTAATAGGTATGCATACACGGCCAGCACAGGGGTCTACATTAGACGCCTGGCTACCATGGCAACCGATCGGCACCCTCCGATCTCGCTGCGGGGGGCCCCGATCGGCGCCGGAGGGGGGCGCCCCCCCTCCGATCAGCTATTTAAGCACTGCGGTCGCTTTGCCCGCGGTGCTTAAAGGGTTAAACGGCCACGATCGGCGAACTCGCCGCTCGTGGCCGTGAGAGCAGGGACCTGGCTGTAATATACAGCCATTACCTGCTCTCTTTCAAGCCAGCTCACTCCGTGAGCTGGCTTGATTCCCCCTCAACCGACATATGACGTAAATGTACGTCATATGTCGGGAAGGGGTTAAAGTTGTGAAAAATACCATGAAAATGATTGCACAGAGAACGAGGGTGCGAGGGCCAAGTCTACAAGTTACAGACATCTATAATATATTCTTATTTGTTTCTGTCAACATGCAGTGTAGGGGGGGGGGGGAGTTGCAGTAAAGATAACACGTCTTCATGGCTCATAGACTTCCACAACCGCATAAGACTTTGGATCATCATAAAACACCATTTACTATACACAGCACAGAACAGTATATACAGGGTGGTTGTTATTAAACATTTACAAGTCATTCAGACTCCTGGACCAAGTCAGCAGCTCATGCACCCGGACGGGCCTAATAACTGGGCAGTCATTGTGTATAGGCCTACATGAGGCCGGAGCAGTGGGCACAAGGTACCCCTCTGCTCTGATACGTTCAGTGATACGCAAAAGTTACCTTTTAGGGCTGGTTCATCCATATCCACTAGTAAAATGGGAACAAATGTACTACATTTTGGATGTGAATCGGGGCACTTTTCAATTGAGGCCGAAAGCGGGCGTGACCTTGACTAGAGGCCATGGCTTCTCTGTATTGAAGCACCTCCCATTTTCAGAATGGGGGAGACATGGCTAATGGACCATTTCACTAAATCTATTATGACAGTAGACAAATATAGGCACAGTATTATGACGGTGACATATACAGAGACATTAATGTAACAAAAGACATATCCAGGGCCCCATTATCATATATGACAGTTATGACAGTAGACTTATACCTTAGGTGCTATAATGACAGTAGACATATACCTTGGGCATTATTACGACAGTAGACATATACCTTGGGCACTATAATGACAGTAGACATATACCTTGGGCACTATAATGACAGTAGACTTATACCTTGGGCACTATAATGACAGTAGACTTATACCTTGGGCGCTATAATGACAGTAGTCATATACCTTGGGCGCTATAATGACAGTAGACATATAACTTGGGCGCTATAATGACAGTAGACATATACCTTGGGCGCTATAATGACAGTAGACTCATACCTTGGGCATTATTACGACAGTAGACTTATACCTTGGGCACTATAATGACAGTAGACATATACCTTGGGCACTATAATGACAGTAGACATATACCTTGGGCACTATAATGACAGTAGACATATACCTTGGGCGCTATAATGACAGTAGACATATACCTTGGGCGCTATAATGACAGTAGACATATACCTTGGGCGCTATAATGACAGTAGACATATACCTTGGGCATTATTACGACAGTAGACATATACCTTGGGCACTATAATGACAGTAGACATATACCTTGGTCACTATAATGACAGTAGACATATACCTTGGGCGCTATAATGACAGTAGACATATACCTAGGGCACTATAATGACAGTAGACATATACCTTGGGCATTATTACGACAGTAGACATATACCTTGGGCACTATAATGACAGTAGACTTATACCTTGGGAGCTATAATGACAGTAGACATATACCTTGGGCGCTATAATGACAGTAGACTCATACCTTGGGCATTATTACGACAGTAGACATATACCTTGGGCACTATAATGACAGTAGACATATACCTTGGGCACTATAATGACAGTAGACATATACCTTGGGCACTATAATGACAGTAGACATATACCTTGGGCACTATAATGACAGTAGACTTATACCTTGGGCACTATAATGACAGTAGACTTATACCTTGGGCACTATAATGACAGTAGACTTATACCTTGGGCGCTATAATGACAGTAGTCATATACCTTGGGCGCTATAATGACAGTAGACTCATACCTTGGGCACTATAATGACAGTAGACATATACCTTGGGCACTATAATGACAGTAGACATATACCTTGGGCACTATAATGACAGTAGACTTATACCTTGGGCGCTATAATGACAGTAGACTTATACCTTGGGCGCTATAATGACAGTAGACATATACCTTGGGCGCTATAATGACAGTAGACATATACCTTGGGCGCTATAATGACAGTAGACATATACCTTGGGCATTATTACGACAGTAGACATATACCTTGGGCACTATAATGACAGTAGACATATACCTTGGTCACTATAATGACAGTAGACATATACCTTGGGCGCTATAATGACAGTAGACATATACCTTGGGCGCTATAATGACAGTAGACATATACCTTGGGCATTATTACGACAGTAGACATATACCTTGGGCACTATAATGACAGTAGACATATACCTTGGGCGCTATAATGACAGTAGACTTATACCTTGGGCACTATAATGACAGTAGACTTATACCTTGGGAGCTATAATGACAGTAGACATATACCTTGGGCACTATAATGACAGTAGACATATACCTTGGGCGCTATAATGACAGTAGACATATACCTTGGGCACTATAATGACAGTAGACATATACCTTGGGCACTATAATGACAGTAGACATATACCTTGGGCACTATAATGACAGTAGACATATACCTTGGGCACTATAATGACAGTAGACATATACCTTTGGGACTATAATGACAGTAGACTTATACCTTGGGCACTATATTGACAGTAGACATATACCTTGGGCACTATAATGACAGTAGACATAAACCTTGGGCACTATAATGACAGTAGCCATATACCTTGGGCACTATAATGACAGTAGACATATACCTTGGGCACTATAATGACAGTAGACATATACCTTGGGGACTATAATGACAGTAGACTTATACCTTGGGGACTATAATGACAGTAGACTTATACCTTGGGCACTATAATGACAGTAGCCATACTAAATGTAGTTGAAGCTGCGTTTGTGGCAAAGCACAAATATTCGGAACTTTGCACATGTGCAGGACGAATCCTGTACATGCCCAAATGAATCTGTGATTACAGGCACAGTTCGGCCTTAGACCATCAGTGATTGACACAAGAAGGGATGGGTGTGTCTTCCACTGGCGCTACCTTAAAATGACACTACGTCCCTGTGAAATTAACAAGGATCCTTTTCTCTGATCATCTAGTACATCACAAGCAGATAAGAATTAACACTGGTGAATACCACACCTCCCTATGAGAGGAATAACAATCCTCTTCTCCAATTACGTGAATTTTCACAATACCACTTTAACTGGTGAATCTGCTCCTATGGGGTGGTCCAATTCCCTGGAATGGTTAGACTCCAACCATGTAGAAGGCCCCAAAAAAGCAAGAAGAACAGTATAGTGTAATACCATTTAATCATAGACAATAAATCCAATACAAGACATTAAAAACTGTTAGAGAGAAATAGTGAGGAATGGACGGTTACCAAAGATGATGGAGAACTGAGGTTCTCAAAATTTGCAAAATTAGATGGTTGAGTCCCAGGACTCGCTGCCGGATCAGGAATAGAGGAATCAGGTCCAAGTCCACACATGTTCCCTCAAATACAGAATAAAAAAGGAGTTTATTCTGGATGTGGCCACTGAACGATATCATTTATAAAAAATGTTTAGCGTGTATGCACTATATCGTTAGGGAATACTAGATAGTTTAAGGTAAATTGTTGACGACATTGCATCATTAGCGGTGCCATCTAATGTGTTCCCAGCTTTAGTCTCAAAGTGAGATTATTTCATTTTTTTAATCTCCAGTCTCTCACTTTTCTTCCCAAAATTACTTCCAGAGGTTTAGACACAGGAGGCAGGAGCAGTTGTCCCCTAGTCATTTGCAGCCCTCCATAAAAGGTTATTCCTACTGTATGCAGACGACCAATCAGGGAAGAAGAATGGGACCGTACGGAGGACAGGGCTTGGTGGCAGGCCAATCACAGAAGGGGCAGGACTGTACAGAGCTCTGGAATAATGGAATAAAAACACCATCGTCTCTGCTATCAATGGTTAACCACCAATGATGGTTTTTCAAAAGAGAAGATTTTAGTTAAAAAGGTGACCAGTACTTCCTGCTGCCAGTCATACCGGCCAATATTTATACTGTAAAGGGTAAACACAAGGGGGGTTTTCAGCTGCCCAGAAACCTCCTGTATCCTGCTAGCAGCTAGAATCATGACTACAACTGCCGTAGTATTTGATGTGATTTTATGGGAGACATGCAGTATATTGGACAGAACAGAGCTGCTGAACACGCTCAGTTGCAGCAGCTTCTCTTATCGGGTCTGCTGCCTGTGTGTGTGTGGTTCCAAAACTCACTCAGCGCACGGAACCAGCAAGACCAGAGAGCAGCTGTCAGCAAGAAGTGGCAGCGGTTTACCATAAGTGTGTGCATAGAAAGCTCAGTTCATATCTTCTGCCAAATACAGTATGCTGAACCATGTATGGCGCCAAATATCAGCTGCTAATTATAGAAATGGGCTTCCAAGTATACAGGAATTATTCTCTCAGCCCTTACTGAAAACCGTTTCTCTTCTCTGGTGCTAGACCTGCAAAGAACCCTCCTATAACCCTCTCTGTCCTTGTTAATGTAGTTACTCAGCCAGTAGCAACAATCGTTTTCCCAGTGTGGTGGGACATCCTTGGGGCGAGACACACTAAGGGCCAGATAAGGGTACTAAGCTTGAAAAGTGATAAAATGGAGAGTGATAAACCACCAGCCAATCAGCTCCTAACTCCCATGTCACAGGCTGTGTTTGAAAAATGACAGGTAGGAGCTGATTGGCTGGTTGATTATCACTCTCCATTTTATCACTTTTCAATACTTAGTACATCTCACCCTGAGGGGCAGATTTATTAAGTTAGAAAGTGGTTTTTATCACTGGCCAATCAGCTCCTACCTGTCATTTTTCAAACCAAGCCTGTAACTTCACAGTTGGGAGCTCATTGGTCAACGGGACAAGGAGAGTTGCAACAGGAGAAATGGAAGCAAATGCATAGAGTAATGGTGACCTCTGAAAAGGGGGTAATTGATGCGTCTCCAAATGTACTATAAGGCCAGGGCTGGGCAATTGCGGCCCTCCAGATGTTGAGGAACTACACATCCCAGCATGCCTTGCATCAGTTTCAGCATGGCCACATAGCAAAACTAATGCAAAGCATCCTGGGATGTGTAGTTCCTCAACATCTGGAGGGCCGCAATTGCCCAGCCCTGTATAAGGCAGACCGCGGAGAACTCTGTGACACTACTGGGCTAGTCATACGGGAAAAATGATGGATTATGTTTTCATTTCTTCCAACTCAAACTTAAATCACAAAGACACAATTAAAATCTGAGTCCCATAAAATAAACTCTTTTAATCCCTACACAATTTGTCCCTATCTCTGGTAGTTACACTGATTTATGTGACAGACAGACAGACCTGCAGCTATGTTTCCTGTGGCTGTGTGCCGGCAGAGCGGTAACACTACAGCACAGGATGGGATCCTCGGCGTGTCCAGGCCTGACCCTCTGTTATTATACTTCTATAGGAACTCCAAATTAACAGTTTCACATATGTATTGCTGCACTGCACCCCTCCGGGCACCGCACCAAAACGAGCTGAGTCGCGTTGGTGTCTTCAGGTGTGCCGAACGGAAAATACCCAGGAACAGCTGGGGATTGTGTTTCTGTATAAACAGGCAGAATGGGCAATAGAAATAGGATTGCAGCAGCGAAAGGGGATTCCAGAAGCAACAGTCACTTTACCAGCAAAGTAAATATACATTTGTGCAATGGTTGTGAACCCTTGGGTTAGTGCCTTGTATGTCTCCACGTTATCTCTACACATTTTCTGATATACCTGTCTGTGGCACTGGCTATACACTTCCATACAAATCGAAATCAGAACATTTGACCCTCATTTCCAGGAAATGCATCCTGACCCATGTAGCAGAAGAGGGAACAATGAACAAAGGGGATTCAAATACATAAACATACACTCAGTGCTATTTTTCTGCCGGAACGGTTCGGAATACCGCTCAGATGAAAAATGACATCATCAGGGACAGTGTTCCAGAACCTCTAGTAACCAGCGGCCTGGTGAACTGAGAATAAGCTGCCCGGCAGCCTCCAGCTAGCACACCAAGGAAACGCAGCGCCGCCGCGGCCGGGTGCAGGGTGTTCTGGTGGACCTGCGGCGCTGTCTCCATTGCCCAGGTCAGCCCCCGCCTCTCAGTCCCTCTTCTGCAACACGGTGACCTTACACAGCGTGACGCACACTGCCGCAGCCAGTGTTCCTCCTAGGAGGAAGGGAGAAGATTGGTAGGGATGGCCATCGACCATCGATGATTCAAAATCATCGATGGTTTATGGCCGATGTTGAATACTTTTGCCATCGATGTGGGAGAACCAGATGGTTTCCCTACATCGATGACACAGCAAAAAAGGGATTTTTGTAAGAACTTACCGTTCGAATCCCTTTCTCTGATATGGTCCTGGTGACACAGCTTCACATTGGGATGTAGGAGGGTCCGCAGGAGCCAGGCACCTTTCCTAAAGCTTTAGAGGGTAGGCTCCTCCCCTACTGCATCCCAGATTCCTCAGTTCAATCTTTCAAAGCCACTGGAATACATTAACTCAGTACAAACACCTGCACATATTATATGCACAATTTTAAATTTAACTTTTCAACCAATTATAACATGAAACATCATGAACACTGGCATACTTACTGAGCGTAAGGGAGGGATCGCTGTGTCACCAGGACCATATCAGAGAAAGGGATTCGAATGGTAAGTTCTTACAAAAATTCCTTTTTCTCTTTCAATGGTCCTGGTGACACAGCTTCACATTGGGACGTTCCAGAGCCGGTCCTTTTGGGTGGGTACGCTCAGGTCTGCAGTTTTCATCACTGCTCGCCCGAATGATGCGTCCACCGACGCGAACTCATGGAACCTATCGAATTTGGCAAAAGTATGAACAGATGACCAAGTGGCAGCCCTGCAAACCTGCACAGCTGTTGCCCCATGTCGAACCGCCCAAGAGGTGGCAACCGACCTGGTGGTATGCGCATTAATCCTGGCCGGTACAGGCCTACCAACTTTAGTATATGCAAACGCAATAACAGAGCGCAACCACCTAGCAATGGTCTGCTTAGAAGCAGGCCAACTAAGTTTGTGTATGTCATACAAAACCAGAAAAGTATCAGTCTTTCTGACACTCTTAACTCTGTCCACATAAACGCGCAAGACGCGCACAACATCCAAATTCCTCAATTTGTCCCTATTCCTAACAACCCTCTGGGGGTTGAAACACAGGCAGAACAACCTCCTGATTTATATGAAAAGCAGAGACTACTTTTGGTAAAAATCTAGGGGTACTGTCCGAAAGGCAGCCCTATCATCATGACATATAAGGGAGGAAGACTTGTAGAACAAAGCTATCCTCCAATACTTTTTTTTTTTTTTTTTCTGACGCCACCGCCAACAAAAATACCAGCTTCCCTGAAAGGAAACTAAGGTCATCCGACCTTAATGGCTCAAAAGGCGCCTCTTTTCGGTACTCCAGAGCCAGAGATAATTCCCTAGGCGCTACTGGTTGGTTGTAGGGAGGTTTCAATAGAGAAACCCCCTGCAGGAAGGTCTGTACTTCTGGTTCTAACGCAATCCTTCTTTGGAAAGAAATTGACACGGTCGAGATATGTACTCTGAGTGACTGAAGGCCTAACCCAGAGGAAAGGCCCTCCTGTAAAAAACTCCAACAATTTAGCCATTTTAAATCTCAATGTGCGTGACCTCTGTCTTACACACCACCAAATATAGGTCTTCCAGGCCCCAAAATAATTTACAGAAGACACTGACTTTCTGGCTTTCCTCATTGTGTTAACCACCGCCTCTGAGAATCCTATATTCCTCAAAATGGCGTTTTCAACAGCCAGACCGTCAAAATTAATCGAGCTGAATCCAGCTGGTTGAACGGTCCTTGTTTTAGAAGGTCTGACCTCAGAGGTAGACGCCACGAGTCCACAGAGAATCTCTGAAGCCTCGAGTACCAGGATCTCCCTGGCCAATCTGGGGCCAATAAAATTACTGGAATTGTCTGGGCCTGTATTGTTTTCAACACTCTTGCCAGCATTGGAACTGGCGGAAAATCATAAAGAAGATTCCCCTCCCAGGGGATAGTCATGGCATCCACTGCTTCTGCCAGTGAATCCCACGTCCTGTCATAAAACCTGGGTACCTGATGGTTGAACCTGTATGCCCTCAGGTCCCTATCCGGGGTTTCCCCCTTATTGTAATCTAGTGGAAAACTTGTGGATTCAGCCTCCATTTCCCTTCCATCAGTTTCTCCCTGCTCAGGAAGTCGGTCTCTATATTCTCCACTCCTGGTATGAATACTGATAATGCTAGAACATTCTGTTCCGCCCACAAGAAGATTCGGGACACCTCCCACATGGCCAGATTGCTGTGTGTGCCTCCCTGGTGATTCAGATACGCCACAGCTGTGACGTTGTCGGTCTGAATGCCTAAAAGGGAGCTCTTGTAATCTTTTCTCCCGCCAGAGAAAACCTCTTCCACACAGCCCTCAGTTTCACGATGTTGATCAGTAAGGCAGACTGTAAAGTATCAGTCTTTCTGCTCTAAAGTCCACCAGCCCTGCAGACGCAGGTCCACGACTACTGCCCCTCAGCCTCTGAGACTGGCGTCGGTAGTGACTACCAACCAGCTCCAGGACTGCAGGGACCGACCCCCCCGAAGGGAATCCACCTCCATCCACCATTTTAGGAAGGATTGAGTTTCTGAAAACAACACCATTTGTTATGACCTCATGGTCTGAGTGTTCCCTGACCAGCCTGTCAGAATGTTCCACTGGGACACTCTAGAGTGGAACCTGGCGAACTGTAACGTCTCGAAAGACGCCACCATCTTCCCCAGCAGTTTGAGGCACCTCCATACTGCTGTGCTCTGAGACCCTAGGATCTCCTGTACCAAGGCAGCCAGATCCCTGACCTATGCCTCTGGTAGAAACACCCAATGCAACTGGGTATCCAAACCAATCCCCAAGAATTGGAGTCTCTGTGACGGCCCGATTGAGACTTTTGTAAATTTAAAAGTCAGCCGTGAATCTGCAAAACCTGATGGTTTCTGCCAAGTGACTCTTCACTTGTCTGCTGACTCCGCTTTAAACCGCAGGTCGTCCAAAAATGGAATAACCATGATTTCCCTCAGTCGAAGCACACCCTTGACGCTGTGGCCAGACCGAAAGGCAACGCCTGTAATTACAGGAGAAGGTCTCCTATTGCACACCCCAATAGTGTCTGATGTTCCGGGTGGATAGGAACCTGCAAGTATGCGTCCTGGACCTTCATGGACGCTAAAAATTCTCCCTGGTCCCGGCTTAGCAGCACAGACCGTAGAGACTCTATTTTGAAATGGTCTACCCACAACTGGCTATTAATGCCTTTAAGTTTAGGATCAGCTGAGAGACCCGTCTGGTTTGGGCACCAAAAAACAGAGTGAAATAAAAGCCTTTTTTTTTTTCCTCCGCTCTGGGGACCGGGACTACCACACCCTTCTCTAAAAGAGAATGAGCTGCTCCCAAGAGAGCTGTACGGAGCCGAGCCTCCTTTGGTAGTGATGAAGGAATGAACCTTCTCGGTGGAAGAACTTTGAAGGGAATCTTTTAACCCTGGGTTATATTTCTAACCCAAGCATTCCGGTCTAACAGTGCCCCTGCGTCTATGAACAGTGACAGACGTCCCCCCTCCTTAAACACCGCCGGGCAAAACCCCTGGCAGTATGCGGAGGATTTTTCCTCTCCTTTGGTTTCTTATAAAAAGAACCAAATTTTGACTTTGGGGCCTTGCCCCTGGAGGACTGAGACTATCCCTTAAAAGACGGTCCTCAAAAGTACGCACCTCCTCTAGGGGAGGGCCGAAAGGATGGCCTGAACGCAGAAAACCTTGATGTCTGCTTGGCTGCAGGGGTAGGCAGGAAAGTGCTTTTTTTCCACCTGTGTCCTGCTTATTAATCTCTTCCAGTTGTAAACCAATAAAAGCTTTCCTTTAAAAGCTAATGTCTCTAAGCCTTTTTTAGACTTGTTATCTGCCTTCCAAACTATAAGCCAGAGTACTCTCCTGGCATTCACAGACACTGAGGAAACTCTGGCAGCCATTTTGAGAGCTTCCTGCTCAGCCTGAATCACATTTCTGCAGCAGCATTAGACCTCTCTGCATAGTAACAACACACAAAAAACAGTATGTCAACTGGAGCAAAGGTCACTGACCCACCAGTCCTGGCCTTAGAGACCCAGACTGAAGCCAATCAGAGGACTTGCTTGCTTGAAGGCTTGCACTGGTAGCACAGTGGCTTTTGACAAGCATACCACAGAAGCCTCTACCACTGGAACATTTTCCCAGAGGTCTGCATGATCCTCAGGCATGGGATACAGGCTTAACCATCTATTAGGCATCTAAAGCCTTTTGTCAGGGGTTTTCCAATAAATCTTGTAAACCCTTGTCTGCAGGGAGATATCATTTCCCTCACGCTGTCTCTTAAAAACAACCTTAGCAGGAGTTTTTACTTCACAGACAAATTCAATGCCTGTTTACAGCAGTAATCAAATCCTCCACCCCTGAGGGTGAGGACTCTTCAGAAACATGACCCTGAACCCAGGTTATGTCTGTGTACTCTCCCACCTCACCAGCAGCTAATAATGGCACTGAATAAGACCTTTTAAGGGTCCCCCCAGAATAACCATAAAGCTTGTCAAACAAGTAATTTAAACCTGCTGATTCCCATAGCAGTATCCTGCATGACTTGTAGAAGTCAGGATCTGTCTGGGTCCGAGGCAAAGAGCTGGACGGACTGCTGAGAGAATGGCCATGGTCTAGGGAAAATACCAGCCATCACTCTGCCTGTCCAGTAATGCACCAAAGCATTTTCAGACCTGTCTCAGGGACTTAGCCCTCGCAAGGTCCGATGCACTACCCTCTGGGGTTCACTCCCCATGGGTTTCACAGCAGCGCAACAAATACAAAAGCCCCCCTTAGGGACAAATTTCAGTGTACAACCACTGCAAGCGCTCAATGCATTTAAGGCTCCCTCCCCCAAAACCACAGACTGTTGCTCAGACATGATGTTCTCAATAACACAGTCACAGCATTGAATGTACATACATTATATACAGTGTACTCAGTCACTTAGCTTTCTGTAGTCTTCAGAATGGGGAAAGCGAAGCCCAGGAAATCCAATCACTCTGTCAGGATCTGTAAGCCAGCTCAGCTCCGCTGCAAGCGTTCTGAATGGCGCCAAAACAGAGTGAGGGAAGGGACCAAGTCCCTGCTGCTGCGGGGTCTGTGACTTTTGGCGCCAACTACCCCCAGACAGCCGCTCCCATTGTAGGATCTCCTCGTTCCAGTATCTCCCCCTCAGCTGGGGACCACTCGGAACATGCCTGTAACAACACTGCTGTCCTCTCATATCAGGAGCTCAGTGTGTAAGCTCCGCAGAAAATGGCCGCCGCCATCACGGAGCGCCTGTCCCCCATGATCCCCACCTAGCGTGAAGCTGGTTTCAGAGCGCTCCGGAGCCCAGGCAGCTTCTTAAAAGAAGCTGTAAGCGCTGCACAGGGAGGCCAGACAGCGTCTCCCTCGTGCACAGTGAGCTGACAGGACTCGTTTCTGTCAGCTCCTGCTGCGCTAGCAGTGTGAGGATTCACTAATGAGAATCCTCACACTGTGCCTACCTAGCTAGTGTAGAAGTTAATAAAATAATAAAAACCCTAACTAACTCTACTCCTTCGGCTGCTCCAGCAGCCCTTTAGAATAGCACCCACTCCAGTGGGCACCTAACACGAACTGAGGAATCTGGGATGCAGTAGGGGAGGAGCCTACCCTCCAAAAGCTTTAGGATAGGTGCCTGGCTCCTGCGGACCCTCCTACATCCCAATGTGAAGCTGTGTCACCAGGACCATTGAAAGAGAAACCGATGTTTTGCTTCTTTTTTTTTTTTCAAAGTGCCGGGACACGGAGCATAGCTCCACCCCCCAACACCCGCGAAGCCCTGGCCATCACTCACACATAATAGAAGACCATCTATAAGTAAAACTATCGATGGTCATCCATTGCATAGTTTTATACTATCGATGGCTATGTGCACTTTTGCCATCGATGGCAACGGCACCGATGGACATCCCTCAAGATTGGTGAGAGAAAAAAAAATTGTAATAAAATAGTAAAGGATCACAGATGCTCAGTAGGGACCCCACTGGCCAGTGTTGGTATAACTGCCAAGGAGCGGGGAAAATTCTAGACCAGTGGTAGCCAACCCTAGCCCTCGAGAGCTACCAACAGTTAACATTTTCCAGACAACCTAGCTGCTGCACAGCTGCAATCATTAATCACTGACACATTTTAAAAGATCCACAGATGGAGCTAATTAGCTCACTTGTGATTCTGTGAGGAGACCTGCAAAACATGCACTGTTGGTAGCTCTCGAGGACTAGGGTTGGCTACCCCAGTTCTAGACCAAGTGTTGCCCAGTGTGAGATTTCCTCCCTCCCCCCTCCACCTCATACACTTTCTGCCCCCATAGCCTCACACTGCCCAATTCCATTCTATGCCCACCCTCACCTGCCTGACCCCACATAACACTTTCCTCTCCAGTCTGTGCCTCACCATTCATTTATTGGATCAGGCACTGATGTTGGACGAGAAGGTCTGACAAGCCATCTTTGTCCCAGTTAATGACAAAGGTGCTCAAAGGATTTGTCAGGGCTCCGCGCAGGCCAGTTAAGTTCTTCCACACTGAACTCATCAAACAAGTCTTTATAGTCCTTGCGTAGTGCACCGGAGCACAGTCATGTTGGAATAGAAAATGTCCGTCCCCAAACTGTTACCACAAAGTGGGAGACCTAGCATTGTCCAAAATGTCTTGGTTTGCTGAAGCATTTAAGAATACCCTTCACTGGAGATACAGACCTAGCCTAAACCCAGAAAAACAGCCCCATACCATAATCGCTCCTCCACCAAACTTTGCAGTTGGCAAAATGCAGTCAGGCAGGTTTTGTTCCCCTGGCATCTGCCAAACCCAGACTCGCCTATCTGACTGCCAAACAGAGATGCATGATTCTTCGCTCCAAATCACACATTTCCGGTGCTCCACAGTTCAGTGTAGGTGCGCTTTACACCACTCTCTCCCCCTTTGTCTCCCTGACACCATCTTTCCTGGTCTTCCCCGATTCTCTCTCTCTCCCTGACACTCTTACTCGCTTGCTCCCTTCTTTCTTTCTCTCTCTCTCACCCTGAGACTCTTAAGGGTCACACACGGGGCGACTTGTGCTAAGCGATCTAGGGTAGGAGACTTCCCTTGAGCATCCCGGTGTCTAGATCGCCAAAACACACGTGTGCACTGAACGACCTGTGCTAACCAGTGTGCTTTATGCACATGTTAGGCAATCTATCTAGATTTTGTCTGCATGTGCTAAACATCTGAGCGGGTAATGGCGATGCATGGGATCGCGCATCTCCTCGGGGTGTACACACGGGGCAATTTGTGCTTTCATTTCGGCTAAGATCGTCCGTGTGTACGGACCTTAACTCTCTTTTGCTCTGGTCTTTCTCTCTCCTTCCATCTCGGACATCCTATCTTTCATTCCTGCTCAAACCCCTTCCTCCCTCTTTCGCTACCTGACACGCCTCTCACTCCTCTTTTTTTCTCTCACTCTTTCACCAACCCCCATTTTATCTCTCTTCCTTTTGCCCATGCAGGTGCATTGTAATGACAACTTGGGTGGGCTCTCACCGCACCTGTGCCAGACATAGTTGTAGTTTCCATTTTCTTTTTTTAAAGAAATATCTTTACTACAGACAGTGGCATAACTAAAAATATTGCGGGCCCCCCCCTCCCAAATTTCGGCAGCAACCCCCGCAGTTAAACCCCCCATCCCCGCAATAAAGTTGTCTGCCAGGAGCTCACCTGTGGTCCGTAGCCCAGGACCCGCAGAAGATTTGTCTGTGGTCCCAGCGAGTAATGCTGCTGCCGCTGCCACTGCCACCGCCGGGGAGCTCACCTGTGATCGGAGCACGGGACCCGCAGAAGATTTGTCTGTGGTACTGGCTCCCCTGTCCACTCCTTGCTCCAGCGTGTAATGCAAATGGATCATAACAAAATGTCTGCCCCATACAGCAGACATTTTTCTGCTGTATGGGGGTAGACATTTTGTGATAGTCCGTTTAGATTAGAAGCAGAAGCCAAGAGGGGACAGGGATCCCGGGACCACAGACAAATCTTCTGCGGGTCTCGGGCTCCGATCACAGGTGAGTTCCCGGCCGGCAGCAGCATTACAATAGCCCCACAGACCCCGGCGCCCACACCTATACAGCACCTCTCCGCCACCGCAGGGTCAGCGGGGCTATTGTTACGCCACTGACTACAGACCTTTCCAGCCAGTGAAGGTCATTCATCTAGCACTCAACTCCTGCTACTGCCAACAATGGGGCAGATGTATTAAGCCTTAACAAGAGATAAATGCAAGGGTGATAAGGAGAGATAGACGTCCAGCCAATCAGCTCTTTACTGACTTTTTTCAAACACAGGCTGTAACATGGCAGTTAGCAGGTGATTGGCTGGGCATTTATCTCTTGTTAAAGCTTAATACATCTGCCCCAATATTGGCTAGCACAGAGCACACCAACACGGTGGAGAGGATTATTGGTTTCAAAATGGTGCTCTGACCGTACAAATCAAATTTTATACTTCATATTACTTCACCCAGGGGCTGGATTGGGCATCTGCATTTATTTATTTTTTACTAAGCTTTCCCTTTCCAGCCTTCAGTGAGAAGATGTACTGAATTACGTGTAGGCGTTGGATATATTACAAGTAGAGAATGACCTTGAGTGAACTGCACAGTGAAGTGAAAACATTGTTCCCTAAAGCTTAATATTACTGTTGTTTTTATTAGGTAGCAGAACTTTCTCTGTATTAAAATATTTCACAGTATTAAGGATAGGTAGGTGACGGCTAAATCAATAAGCTGAAATTGTTTGGACTTCTGTCTAAAAATGCGTATGATTAGCACCATGGCCCTAACTGCGCATAGTTTGTATATTCTCCCTGTACTTGCGTGGGTTTCCTCCAGGTACTCCGGTTTCCTCACACAATCCAAAAATATACTGGTAGGTTAATTGGCTCCCAACAAAATTAACCCTAGAATGTCTGTGTGTACATGTAGTAGGGAATATATATTGTAAGCTCCACTGGGGCAGGGACTGATGCGAAAGTTCAAATATTCTCTGTAAAGCGCTGCAGAATATATATGCGCTATATAAAAAAACTTTATAAATAAATAATCTACAATTGCCCAGATCTTGTTACAAGTTTCAGTGTATTGTGCATCCTCCCAGCAAACGGCAAACAAAAAATGGCTACCGTCAAACATTGTGTGACAGCTGGTAGCGTGTAGACTGGCAATGACGAAGGGGGGGCACAAATGATAGAGCTTAGCATGTCACTGGCCTCGTCTACAGGGTGTGAATCCACCAATGTTCAGAACTTCTCTGTTATGAAGAAAGTAGCAAGCCAACAAATTACTCTGTCAATTTTGTAATGGTAGCCGGACTGTAGGTCTACAAGTATTGGGTCAACCACTACTGGTCTACATGGACAGGTCGAAATGAACACAGCATATGGTCTACATGAGTTTGTCACAATTTTGGGGGGCATTTTTTGAACTTTTTCATACATTGCCATCTACGTGGACCGATTGGTAATGTGAAAAGTGTGCCGAATGCAGCGTTGGCAAAGCAAGGTATACTGCCTGGGGGTCCATGTGCTACAGGATAAAAATTGATTACTTTTTGGAGTTGACATAGACCATGTCCACACAATGAACCAAACCCTTTGTTATAGGCTCTCAACCAATTTACTATATTATGTGAACAGGAGCAATTTGCACGGTATATGTCATTAGTTCAACAGTCAAAAGGTCAACACCTATTGGTCGACTGTCAATAGCTTGACACATGAAAAGAGTTAACATGCATTAGAGGGTTCCACGGTCACCCAGAAAGGTACATCACTCACAAGGACCCTTATTCTGGTTCACTTGCAAAGGCAAATTCCTTCTCAAATGAACAAAACCACATACCCTGCATGTGGGGCAGATGCAACATGTTAATTTCATTTATTTTTATTAATTGTCCTGACAACAGAGGATTAAAACTTCCATGGAAAAACGTTGACCGCATCTATCATGCCGTAAGCTGTATTCTTTGTGCAAGTCTCCACCGAGTGCCAGCCACACTACTACCATACATACATACATATATATATATGTGTGGTAGTAGTGTGGCTGGGACTGGGTGGAGACTTGCACAAAGAATACAGCTTGCGGCATGATAGATGCCAGAGTTCAGGACATCATTGATGTCCTGACGACGAGACGTAATAAAAGTCTCGAAGCGTTGACGCACAGACACGTCTACATGTTTTCTTTACCTGAGTGCCACCACTACGAGTATGCTGCTGTTTGGGGACCTATTGGTGGGTACCTATCTTAATTTGTTTGAGGAGTGCTGCTTCATATCGGACGGTTATATATACAATGTTGAGTAGAAGGCGAGATATTCAGTGTGGTCTGTGCTCTCTTAGAGCCCTTAAGAGGAACCTCCTGAGCTGCACATGGATATTTATAGAGCGGTGCTTGTAAATTTAGAGTGGATCTCATCCAACGAAAGATGTATCTCCTATCTCACAGTATGACAAGTGCGTCAGACGACTACAAAGGAGGATATTATATAATACTTTATAATCTCGTTACTGGTGCATCACAGTTTTTTCATTTTTGTTTTGAACAGTCTTACACTAGAAGTTAAAAGTCCTCCAAAACCAAAACGAAAGTTTATATTGCACTTGCAACACTTGTAACCAGCCATTGTGCCGGTACAGAAGAGGGTACTCTTTACCTAGCACGGCGCCCACGATGTCCATCGCGGTCATCGGGGGTAAAAAATCGCGGCCATCGCATGCACTAAAAAAACGGGTGCGACGCGATGCCCGCGATTTGCCATAGGGATCAATGTTAAAAGTGTGATTGGACGCGATTTTACTGTTCAATGCCCGCGATTTTTCCATAGGAAACAATGTTAAATGGGCCACAGAGCCCTAATAGTCCCCCTGAAGTCTGAAATGGCCCCACAATTGTTAACGCCACCCCACGATCAACGTGAACCCGAAGCGTGGCGAGCGCAGCGAGCCCCGCGAGGGGACGCGGATACCTGTGAAGCCCGCGAAGGGACGCGTTTACCTGTGAAGGTATCCGCGTCCGCTCGCCACGCTTCGGGCTCGCCACACTATTCTATTCTCAACTCCACGCCGACGTGGATAGTGGGGGTATGAAAAGGTCGGAGGACGCGTACCGCCGCCCCTCGCCACGCTTCGGGTTCACGTTGATCGTGGGGTGGCGTTCACAATTGTGGGGGCCATTTCAGACTTCAGGGGGACTATTTGGGCTCTGTGGCCCATTTAACATTGTTTCCTATGGAAAAATCGCGGGCATTGAGGCATTGAACAGTAAAATCACGTCCAATCACACTTTTAACATTGTTCCCTATAGGAAATTGCGGGCATCGCGTCGCACCCGGTTTTTAGTGCATTTGATGGCCGCGATGCCCGCGATGGGCGCCGTGCTAGGTAAAGAGTACCCAGAAGAGTATAATCAGGGCGCTGGCAGTGTGCAACGTAGTGACCCTGCCTTTACGGCATACAGGGTTCACTGAAGTGTGTTATGCCCACAATATCCATCTCCTGCTCCCCTACAGTACAGCACAGACGCCTCCTAATGTCACATTTCTACGCCGCTGGTGAACACACACCTGTTATTTTGTCATTAAGGGCTTACAATCAAAACAATATTTAAAACTCTATATCAGATTGTATTTTGTAAAATGAAATTAAATTGGAGCCTGCAATTGACCTTTTCAAACTCACTTGATAGTGTTGCCTTATGAGGATAATGGTATGTGCAGGTTCCGATGAACCATCTGTGAATAGCAGCTGTAATTTGGGTATTAGCACCCCACCAATCCCAGACAATAAAAGTCTTAAGAACGTGCTGAAGATTAAATACTGCGGAATGAGCCTTCTCATACACCATGGATCTTATTCAGATCCGTATTTCGCACAGAGGACCGATGTTGTGCACCTGTGCATGCGCACCAACAGCTGGGCGTTCTCAGGCTATTGAGACCGTGACGGACATGCAGGTGGTGGGGGGGGGGAGCGGACATCACCGGATATCAGCTGCCCGCCCTGTCCTCGCACTGGGCAACCGCAGTTTAGTGCCACTATATAAGAGTCTCTGAACTACAAGCGCTTCAGAAATCATTTGATGGTCGGCGACCATCGAATGACTTCTCGCGCCGCAGCGAAATTGGTTAAGTATGAAAGGAGAAAAAGGGATCGTCACCAAAAATCCCCTTCTAGAAATTATATATATATATATACTAGGTGATTCATCACGCCCTACGTGCGCTCTTCACACCGTCGTAGGGGGCTACGCCCCATTAAAATGAGAGCACACTGTGATGCTAATGACACATTATGCCGCACACCTTGATGCCCATTACACCCCATACTGTGATGGCAATTACCCAATGCTGCCCACACCGTAATGCCCATTACGCCCCATACCATGATGCCCATTACACCGCACAATGTGATGTCCACAGTGCCAGATATGCCCCCACAGTGCCAGATATTCCGTCAGAGCCAAATACACATATGGCCCCACAATGGCAGATATGCCCCCACAGTGGCAGATATTGCTGGGGGGAGATATGCCCCCACAGTGATAGATATTGCTGGGGGGGGGGGGGGGCGTGGAGTGCCAGATATGCCCCCACAGTGGCAGATATTGCTGGGGGGAGGGGAGATATGCCCCCACAGTGCTAGATATTGCTGGGGGGAGCGTGGGAAAGCGCTTACCCAGTCCCTGTCTGCGGCCTGCGCTGGACCTCCTCCAGCCCTCCTGCGCTGGCCGCGGCTTCCAGAACATGGACGCGGCTACAGGAAAATGGCCGCCGGCCTCCTGCACTGAGTACATGTCCTCAGTGCAGGGGGCCGGCGGCCATTTTCCTGTAGCCGCAGCCGTGTTCTGCTTCTGGAAGCCGCAGCCAGCGCAGGAGGTCCAGCGCGGGCCGCAGACAGGGACTGGGTAAGCGTGCCGGGGGGGGCATATGGCACCCTGCCCAGCCCGACATTGGTCCGCGCCCTGGAGTAGGCACTGCCCGCGCCTGCCCCGCCCCCCTGCCAGACACGCCCCCCCCCCCGGCCTGCTGCCGTTGGCTAATTGGTCCTGACGCACTTCTTTCCATGACGTTGTGCTGTATTGCTATTTGGCTACATGTGTCAGCTGGGAGGGGGTGTGTGACCCTGCCCAGCGTTACGGACACAGTGTCCGGGTGATTGACACATGTAGCCAAATATATGATATATATATATATGAATATTGTCATTTGAGCATTTGCCAAGGCACCGTTATATAAACCCAGTAAGACACAATAGGCTAAATGTAATAGCCTGTGACCCGTCAGAGGTGCGATATTTTGAGTGAGTCTGCCCATATTTTTAAAACAGTCAATTTAAATGGTGAAAGCAAGTTAATTTTTGCCTTGTAGATTGCCGCTTAAAGAATGCGGGATGACCCCCACAAAGTCCTGTGCCTCCAGCAGATCACAGGCAGTTACGTTTAGCCTAATAAGTCAAAGGGAAACAGAGTTTTTTGGAGCGATCTCATTGGCGAAACTTGAAAGCATACGGAGAAAAAATCTGGACCAAAAAAATAAAAAAAGCTCCTCTGCAACATCCTTTCCTTTAATACGGGTTTAATTTCAGCTCAGTTGAAGTAAACTGAAAAATGTTCAGCACTACTCAACAACAAAATGGCTGCCTACCATACGGTAAACTGCATGGCTATATCCGATTTTTCCTGGTGTTTCATCCATATTTTTCTGTGGGGCATCCAATTAGATCTTCCATACAAAAATCCTGAAAAGTCAGCACTTATTGTGGATTTGACTTTGCCTCCCTAAACAATAGCAACCAGATCTTTTCATTCAGTCAATAGGTCAACACATGAAAAAAAAAAAGTTGGGCATGGTCTAGGTCAACAAAAGCAAAATATTGACATGGAAATGGTCGACCTAGACCCTGTCCACCTTTACGTGTTGACCCTTTGTCAGTGTCGACCTAGAACATGTTGACCTTTTCCAGGTGTCAAACTATTACCGGTTGCCCAATCAAGGTTGTCCTATTGACTTTCGACTTAGGCATGGTCTACCTAATAATCCACACCCTTTAAATAGTGACCATTTCCAGGCTGATAACAAGTATATATACCTAATTTACAGACCCATCAATGCTTAAGTGGTCCTTGAAACATGGCAAAGTGCATATTAAAATCAAGAGCAACTTACAACAGGAAGGTCTGAAACAAACATACGTTGTAACCTAGAATGTGTACATGGTGTCTATTTAGAAGGACCTTCTAGTAGGTCTATGCATTATCTTTTTTCCATTGCTGAATGTTCTATACAGAACACCCAAACGCCCCTTTAATTTATAGAAAGGTGTAAACTTTAGACAAACTCTTGAGGGCTCATTCCCACACGTCAATCAGCAAAAGACTGAAAAGCACATTTAGAACATAAAGAATTTTCTAGACGAGCTCAACCCCACGGAGGGTTTTTAAAATGTTAGCGATGATATTAAGATTCTGTGGGCTATCACCAGCATAGAAAATGCTCTAATGACAGAAATGGTCAATGGTCTGACAAGATATCCACCACTAAGTTGTGGGGACCCCAATGGGGTGCTTTAGCAGCAGTTCTTTTACATAGAACGGGGCAGCATTTTAAGGCACTGATCTATATTTTGCTTAGTTGGAGACAGAAGAGCTCTTCAACTATTGCATGGAAAGATTAAGCTCTAAAAATGCGGCATATTACGATTTCCTTGAGCATAACCACCAAGAAAAAACGTTGAACTGAGATATCAATGTAAGAAGAACGTAGCTTCAGAACATTGTCCTCTTCTGGCTGGAAAATTATCAGCGTTATACTGTGGATGTTGAAATACAATTCCACCAAGGAACAAGCTCTATAAAAAAAAAAAAAAAAAAAAAAAAAACCCAGGCTGTATACTCTTGCATCAAAATATGTTAAAATAGTTGAGGAAATACTAGGTCAAAGGTCATCTATATGGGAATTCTGTATCTCTATATGGTAGTGAATAATGTAGTATATAATTATACGTGCCTATTCAACCACTGGAAAATAGATCTATGCAAAATTTGTTCATATTCCAATTATATAAATGATGGACTCATCTGACCTCAGATCTACCCACACACAGAAACATAAAAATGCATGAATCAGATAAAAGCCTAACTCGTATGTCCAAACTGTGGTCCTTCAGACACTACACATCCCAGCATGCCTTGCCATAGTTTCAGCATTCCCTAATAGCAAAACAGTGGCAAGGCATAGTGGGAATTGTAGTTTCACAACAGCTGGAGGGCCATAGTTTGGACATGCCTGGCCTAACTCATATTACTTAGGGGAATGTCTGAAGAGTGCGGTTACTGGTCTGTTGCGAGTTCATAACCATCTAAATAATATACATGCAGTATACATCAAAAGTATTTTCTTCTAGTGTTTACAGATAAAAGTATTTTGAATTATAAATTGTGGGATCTTGGTGCAGATGAGAAATCCAAACTTCGATTACTATCAGTAGCCCTTACCGTTGCCAAAAAAAAGTTATCCTTATTCACTGGACCCAGCATTGCAGTGCAACATTAGCAGAAGTGAAACAGAAAATGATTCAGATTTTATACTTTGATAGACATTGCACTAAACAAGGAGTTGACAATTTTTTTTAATAAAATGCGAATTTTTCATAAATATGTTGGATTTTGATTCCCAGACCCATATAATGAAGTTATTTGAAAATACTACATGGAACTTACTAAGAAGAGGTGGTGGACTTCCGAACTGATCAGTCTTCTTCTTTACCTATAGCATCAGATTGTACAGTATAAGCTCTCACTATTACTATGCCGTATCCATCATTTCTAATTATTTTTTATTATTCCCCTCCCTTTTCCCTTTGTTTGTCTTTGTTGAAAATTTGTCATTTCTTTTTGTTTTATACTGTTACTGTCTGATACAGTATGTTCTATTCTGTGATTTGTGTCTTTCCTTGTCACTATACCTGTTCTTTTGATGCAGTGTTGTCACTTACTCTCTTAGTGTCTGTATTTGTCTGTCTTACCACTTAAAAAAAAAAAAAAAAAAAATTATATATTAGTATTTTCAAACAAAAAATTGACAGAAAAATGTGTGAATGAGGCATCAAACCAAAAAGAATATATCCTACCTATTCACGAATTTCATCCGTTTCTTCCATTGCGGTTTGAAAAGATACAGGAATGTAATTGCAGAAGACCGCAATAGGGACTGGGACAATGCCTTTTTACCTCTTGATTAATATTGGTGACAAATGACAACAACTAGGTAAATCTGTCAAAATTCAGATGTTGTAGCCATTTGGCAACATCAGACCGACCATTACCCCCTGGTGGTGAAACTGGAGTACTGCAGCAACGAGGACAATCATTTTCTTTAGAAGTACGAAGGCAATGTGACCAATAAAGGGTTAAATAAGCTCCAAATTTATGGAAGCAGAATTAAATCAATTCCATATACTTCTGTATTATGAGATTCAACCAGAACTGTAGCAGGGTACATAGCTGCCCATGGCCAGCACCCCCATCCCCTATTGAACGGGGTTACATGAGGTCACAGAACAAGAACCTAGAACAGCCTGGTACTCGAAGAGGTTGGCACCTTTCTCTGTAGCCTCTCTAATAAACCCACGAGATCAAACTGATGCCGCAACTTCCATCTACACAGCTCTGCACCCTGGGTAGCAATGGCGCCCCCCTTACAGCCCTTAATTCTACTTAATAATGTAGAAGTAGCACCATTCTTGGTGACAACCTGCAGCTCCTGCAATAACAACCCAACAACACTATTGTATAATTCTACAAGTAAATATACATTGCATTCATTCCAGAATTTGTACCGGTACTGTCAGGACAGAGTAATTAAAATGATTTAAAGAATACATTGAAAGAATTTTCTTTAAATAAAAAAAAAAAGACAAAGACACCTTTTAATTATTAATGTGAAAACAGACGGATGTAATTATGAGTCCCTAGATGTAAGTGATGTGTTTGTTAGATGTACTCACTAGCAAGTTACAAAGGGATGGTGGGGTCCAGATATAGCTAACACTATTTTAAACCAAACGGCAGTTTTTAGCTAATGAAAATTAATATTCATTTAGATATTCAAGAATCCTATTTATTTCTATGGGTAATTTTAAAGCTTTCATCTTACTACAGTATATGACTGCACCAAATAAAAGGTCTGCAGTAGTTTACTACACTCAATAGAGGATCTGCCTTAATAGAAGATCTGCAGTGTTTTACTGCACTCAATAGAGCAGGGGTGGCCAACCCGCGGCTCTCGAGCCGCATTCGGCTCTTTGCTTAATGAGCTGAGGCTCATTCAATCACCCCCATCACAGTGCTAAAGTTCTTCCCGATCACTGTGGTCAGCAGCAATCTGGCAGCCCGCGTCTCCCCACACAGTGAGCAGCAGTGGCTGCATAGCAGGTCCAGCTGCGGAGCAAGCCCCCCCTAATATATGAGAAAAAAGAACAAGTACAGCGCTGCACTGAATAAATGAAAAAAATATATATTTAATAAAAATTAGTCATAATAAAATACATTAGTGCATTTCCTAATAGACATTAGACAAGACACACAAACATTAAACATACAATCTCCTTTTGGAGTTAGAACTGGTTAGTGGTTGTTAATTTTCAGCAATTGCATATACTTTTTGCTCTATATATGAGCCAGTTGGCCAGTATTAGAAAGTTCAAGTCCCCACAAAATGTGCACATATAATGTGGTTTGATACTTAATTGTATTCCAGGGGTGTCTGTGGCTTGTAGACTCAGCGATGGCTTTCTCCGACCGTTTGCGCTGTGGTCATATCTGAGATGATTGCGATCTGCTGGGTTCAATAGCAGCCTGGTGGTCCCCTCAACGCGTTTCTCCGCCTAATGTGATCAGCGGCTTCCTCCTGAGGAAGCCGCTGATCACATTAGGCGGAGAAACGCGTTGAGGGGACCACCAGGCTGCTATTGAACCCAGCAGATCGCAATCATCTCAGATATGACCACAGCGCAAACGGTCGGAGAAAGCCATCGCTGAGTCTACAAGCCACAGACACCCCTGGAATACAATTAAGTATCAAACCACATTATATGTGCACATTTTGTGGGGACTTGAACTTTCTAATACTGGCCAACTGGCTCATATATAGAGCAAAAAGTATATGCAATTGCTGAAAATTAACAACCACTAACCAGTTCTAACTCCAAAAGGAGATTGTATGTTTAATGTTTGTGTGTCTTGTCTAATGTCTATTAGGAAATGTACTAATGTATTTTATTATGACTAATTTTTATTAAATATATATTTTTTTCATTTATTCAGTGCAGCGCTGTACTTGTTCTTTTTTCTCTTGTTCTTGACTCTAATTAGGGGTTTATGGTAATCCCCCTATTAGCACAGCAGCAGCACTGAATAGTTAATCAGCGCTCAGTATCATTCTGTGGAGTTTTCCCCCTAATATATGATGGACATCCAGCGTCTTGCCCCCCGCCCCCTTACCCACGCTGATGAGAAGACGGCAGTGCATAGGAGATGATGCTGCGGGAGCCAGCGCTGGGGCCGAGGAGACCAGCCAATGGAGGTTCCGGGGCTGAGGGAACAGCAGCCATTGCGGGAGCCAGCTGCTGCTGCAGGGAAGCCCAGCTGCTGCTGAAGCAGAGGAGGCCAGCTACTGCGCGGGAGCCGGCGCCGGGGCATAGAGAAGACCTGACATTGACTACGTAGCCGCAGGTGAGAAGGAGACGGAGTCCAGGAGATCTGGGGGGGACGGGGGGTGGGACAACCCTTATCTAACCCATGCTCTCTCCCCCTGCCTTGCCTTACTTACATTCGCACTCCTCCCCTCAGCCCCTCTTCCCCCACACCTCTCTATCTACCTGCCTCTCACTCCCGCTTTGTGTCATCTCTCTTGCCCCACCTCTTTCGCTCTCACATGGTCCATCCCCACTGCTGCGGAACATGGAAGCCGGCATCAGGGCACAGGAGACCTGACTGCTAGTACTGGGTGGGGGAGAATAGCAAAGTGAACCCCATGGGCTTCAATAGTGTTAACCCCCACCCACACACTTTTTTGAGGGTGGCAGTGTATAAATGGTATGTATGTATGTATGTATGTATGTATGTATGTATGTATGTATGTGGCGGTGTATAAATGGCATGCATGTATGAGGGTGGCAGTGTATAAATGTATGTATGAGGGTGGCAGTGTATAAATGTATGTATGTATGTATGAGGGTGTCTGTGTATAAATGGTATGTATGTATGTATGAGGGTGTCTGTGTATAAATGGTATGTATGTATGTATGTGGGTGGCGGTGTATAAATGGTATGTATGTATGTATGTGGGTGGCGGTGTATAAATGGTATGTATGTATGTATGTATGTATGTATGTGGGTGGCGGTGTATAAATGGTATGTATGTATGAGGGTGGCAGTGTATAAATGTATGTATGTATGTATGAGGGTGTCTGTGTATAAATGGTATGTATGTATGTATGAGGGTGTCTGTGTATAAATGGTATGTATGTATGTATGTGGGTGGCGGTGTATAAATGGTATGTATGTATGTATGTGGGTGGCGGTGTATAAATGGTATGTATGTATGTATGTATGTATGTATGTGGGTGGCGGTGTATAAATGGTATGTATGTATGAGGGTGGCAGTGTATAAATGGTATGTATGTATGTATGTATGTATGTATGTATGTGGCGGTGTATAAATGGCATGCATGTATGAGGGTGGCTGTGTATAAATGGCATGTATGTATGAGGGTGGCTGTGTATAAATGTATGTATGTGGGTGGCTGTGTATAAATGTATGTATGTATGAGGGTGGCAGTGTATAAATGTATGTATGTATGAGGGTGGCAGTGTATAAATGTATGTATAAGGGTGGCGGTGTATAAATGTATGAGGATGGCAGTGTATAAATGTATGTATGAGGGTGGCAGTGTATAAATGTATGTATGTATGAGGGTGGCAGTGTATAAATGTATGTATGTATGAGGGTGGCAGTGTATAAATGTATGTATGTATGAGGGTGGCAGTGTATAAATGTATGTATAAGGGTGGCGGTGTATAAATGTATGAGGGTGGCAGTGTATAAATGTATTTATGAGGGTGGCGGTGTATAAATGGTATGTATGTATGAGGGTGGCGGTGTATAAATGTATGTATGTATGAGGGTGGCAGTGTATAAATGTATGTATGAGAGTGGCGGTGTATAAATGTATGTATAAGGGTGGCGGTGTATAAATGTATGTATAAGGGTGGCGGTGTATAAATGTATGAGGGTGGCAGTGTATAAATGTATTTATGAGGGTGGCGGTGTATAAATGGTATGTATGTATGAGGGTGGCGGTGTATAAATGTATGTATGTATGAGGGTGGCAGTGTATAAATGTATGTATGAGAGTGGCGGTGTATAAATGTATGTATAAGGGTGGCGGTGTATAAATGTATGAGGGTGGCAGTGTATAAATGTATTTATGAGGGTGGCGGTGTATAAATGGTATGTATGTATGAGGGTGGCGGTGTATAAATGTATGTATGTATGAGGGTGGCAGTGTATAAATGTATGTATAAGGGTGGCGGTGTATAAATGTATGAGGGTGGCAGTGTATAAATGTATTTATGAGGGTGGCGGTGTATAAATGGTATGTATGTATGAGGGTGGCGGTGTATAAATGTATGAGGGTGGCAGTGTATAAATGTATTTATGAGGGTGGCGGTGTATAAATGGTATGTATGTATGAGGGTGGCGGTGTATAAATGTATGTATAAGGGTGGCGGTGTATAAATGTATGAGGGTGGCAGTGTATAAATGTATTTATGAGGGTGGCGGTGTATACATGGTATGTATGTATGAGGGTGGCGGTGTATAAATGTATGTATAAGGGTGGCGGTGTATAAATGTATGAGGGTGGCAGTGTATAAATGTATTTATGAGGGTGGCGGTGTATACATGGTATGTATGTATGAGGGTGGCGGTGTATAAATGTTATGTATGTATGAGGGTGGCGGTGTATAAATGGTATGTATGTATGAGGGTGGCGGTGTATAAATGGTATGTATGTATGTATGAGGGTGGCGGTGTATAAATGGTATGTATGTATGAGGGTGGCGGTGTATAAATTGTATGTATGTATGAGGGTGGCAGTGTATAAATGTATGTATGAGGTTGGCGATGTATAAATGTACATATGCGCATGATGTTGGCTCTTCGTCGTCCCAAAGCATTTTTTGGCTCTTTGTCTATGACTGGTTGACCACCCCTGCAATAGAGGATCAACTTATGCTACCCAATTGGGTATGTAAATCCTTATTTCAAACATGTGTATCACAATGTATCATTACCTCCTTGAAACATGTTGAACCCCATTTGCCTCGCCCCCCCTTGATCGTCATGATCCTCCTCCTTTCTCCTCTATATAAAAAAAAAATTCTGCTTACACCTTCTTATGAATCTAAAATAGATTCTTCTTTTATATAGGTTTAACGGCATACTCTTATTTATTTGAGTTACAGTTTCTTATTTAGTGCAGCAGATTCTGTTGCGCTTTACAATGGTAGACCGTGATAAAACAAACTGGGTAATGACAGACAGACTTGGAGGTTAGAGGGTCCTGCTGCAAGCTTACAATCTTATTATATATATGTACTCATTGCCCCTGATGAAGTCCTGAAGGACAAAACGCGTAGGGATGCAGTGTTTATGTATGTGGGACATCGTGAATGATGGAAATTTTTATCTGAAGAAAAACCATATGCTGTACTATTAAACAAACATTGTTTTGTTTTTATTTCTTTGACTTATTAGTACACTTCTTTATTTAGAAGTGTATTTCTTTATTTATTTTAGAACGATAATTGTATTAATTTGCATAACTTCTTTTACATTGCTTTTTTTATTTTTGCAAAACAGTATGCATTTTTTTTTTAAATAGAACTTGCTTTACTTTGCTTTTAAGCTTTGGGTACTTGTTTAGTTTCACGGCGGCAGCGTCTGTCGCAGCAGCGTCTGTGTCCCCTTGCGGGGCTCGCTTCACTCGCCCACGCTACAGGCTAGGTGGCTCGCTACACTATCTAAATTCAACTCCATGCCAACGTGGATAGTGGGGGTATGAACTATTCACGTTGGCATGGACTTTATTTTAGAAAGTTTGCCGAGCGCCGAACCCGGAAGTAAGGGGGGGACATGCTGCCGCCGTGAAACTAAACAAGTATCAAGCTTTGTTAACAAATTTAATTTGCAGGTTTTATTTTGCAAGTTTTTTTTACTTTGCATAACATAGCTTGCTTTACTTTCCATGCTTTTTTACTTCACATAACTTTACTTTGCATACCTTGCATAGAAAACATAAATCAAAACAAAAGGGAAAAAAAAAAAAAAAAAACACCATTCAGACTACAATACCATCATCATTGGAGTCAGGGTTACCCGCAGTTGTTGAGCGCCCAGGTATGGTAGATGATGGCAAGGAAATTACAGAACTTGTAGGGGGGAGTGCTACTGGGTGTAGCTTTTGAGAAGAATCCCGTCAGTGTGGTCTGCTTTTTCTCTTTATAAATTTCACAATAGCATTGTAAAAGTTTGTTCATTTGGCGTTCCACTTTTGTGAACCTTTCAACATTAGGGTCCATATCCTCAAACTGTAATATAGCCGCATTCACTTTGAGAACACACCAGCTAACCCCTTTACAGTGAACATATTTTTACTTTTCTTCTCCTTCTCCCTCTTCCAAGTGCTGCTGTGCTTCCAATTCTTTTAGATCTTCATTTGTTAACTCTCCCTCAACATATTCCACTAATTCTTCAATATCTTCCACTTAAAAACATCTAAATTAAGCTGGTTAGCCAGCTCCACAGTGTTTTGATTGATGACATCGACATGCTCATCTGTCAAACCCTTCGACATTATTCACGAAACGGTTTAGACATTTTTTCCATATGCCTTGCATACAATCTTCGGTCATATCTTCCCAAGCTGTTTCAATGTTCTTTATGCAGTCAAAAATGTTGTATGACTTATGATACAAGTTTGGAAAAAGTGTTGTGCAAATAGTATGCCTTGAATTGGCTGTAGCAGTTGTGTTTTTAGGCACAAACATAACCTTTACATCCTCGGTTACATCATCAAGATGTTGAGGGTGTCCTTCAAGCAGAAGGATAATATGAAAGGGAACACCCTTTTGCAGACAATAGCGCTTGATCTGGGGTATGAAGCAGTTGATGAACGGATCTTCAAATAAAGCTTGTGTCATCCATGCCTTGCTATTTGCATGATAGTAAATGGACAACATGTGCTTACTAATCTGCTTCAATGTATGTGGGTTCAGGGAGCAAGAGATGACCAAAGGCTTTAACTTGAAACCAGCAACATTTACTCCCAACAATAAAGTGACTCTGTCCTTAAAAGCCTCGAAACCATCCATTGCTTGCTGTAAATGTACCGGTTGATTCTTCCCCTTCATGCACCTTCAAAGTCTGAAAGATTCTGCGTGCCTTGGCTTGAATTATTGAAAGGCTCAGTGGCATTCTTTTTTGTATGTGTTCATCAAACCAGATTGCCAGTAATTTCTCCATTTCATCAATGAGGCCTTTCCGCTGTCTAGTTATTATGGATTTAAATCCTGTTGATGCTTTCACTGCCTCCTTCACTCTATCTTTATCCTTCAAGGATTGTTGAAACAGTTAAATGTGCCAGCACCAACTCACTTGCAATGTCTTTCACTTTCTTTCCAGCTTCATGATCGTTTATCATGCTCATTTTCAGCTGAAGATCAATAGCCTTCCTTTTCTTGCCACTTTCTCCTGTCATACTCTTCCTTTTCTCTGCCATGACTCACTGAGACTCTGTACGTGCGCAGCGGGTCACTAAACAGTCTGGGCGGGTCGTAACTGCGAGTGGGTAGGCGGGCGGGTCGTAAATCCGATCTGGCGGGGTCGTAAGTCTGAGCAGTCGCAGCGCCGACGCTAAAAGGAGGCCAGGTCATAAGTCCGGGCGGTCGATAAACAAGTAGGTCTTTAAGTGAGGAATGTCTGTAGCCACTGAATAAGCGGGCATTGGTGTCAATACTTGTAGCGCACCTCTATTCTGTGTTAATCTATTTCTCTTTTAGTCCCTCTTTTAACAGCGAGGTTCTATAGAGGTGCTGCTTTACTCTATAAGCGCAGACTTTACATACTTATACACCAGAGATGTAGCTATGACCGATAAGTGGTTCTAAACTGTTATATTACAAATTTTTATTTATTAGTAAAGTTGTGCATTTTTTGTGTCTAGTTTTTTTTTTTAAGGTCTTCTAAATAAATGTAAAATGTGTTTCTTTACTCTGAAGCGCTCTATACTCAATTGCTATGTTACCTTTTGTACGTAGTATAAAATGACTTGATACTGCAGAGATATCTATGACATTAAACCCATACCTTAAAATTCCAATACCCATCGTGCATCGTAGATTAATTTGACGCTGAATAAAAGGCTCTTTTTGCCCGACTAGCACATAGTCAAGAGGAAATGTGAAGACAATAACGCTTACAATTAGCTATTGTTTAATTTTATAATAAAAAAACCCAATTAGGTGTACATTAAGACATGATCATTTAATATTCATATACAAAAATTCAGGCCAGACATCCACCCGATGGGATAGGACACTCAAGAAGTTCATGTGAGTAACAGATTAAAATAAAAAAAAATGACACACCGATAAAATTTTTGCTTTGTGTAGTAAAGCCATCTGAATATATTTATAAATTTGTACGGGCAAGTGACCCTTAGATTAAAAAATAAAATAAAACTAGTGTGGCAATTTATCAGCAATAACAAAAATAAAATAAGCCCTTGATACAAATATATACGAGAGCTTTGAAAGTCATGTAAAAAGAATTTTTTTTTGTTATTTTTTTTTGTTTTCTTAAAAAGACAGGAGGTAGGTTGAATGATTTGTTCGGTGAGTGTGAATCCTAAATTCTATTTGTCAGTAATAAAATCACATACTAAAAACTCTCGTTAGCCACTGTCAATCTTCGCAAAGTATGAAAACAATGTCCGTTATTGGCACAGTCTCACCTCGCCTGTTCCATCATCATTTAAAAAAGGCACAAACTTACATATTCACTCATTTAAACCATCTTGCACTGACTCAATAAATGACTGCATTAGTGTTAAACCGATATAACGCCCCCCTCAAAAAAAAAAAAAAAAAAGCACACAAATGTAAAAAAGCCACAAAACAAAAACATCAGAAGATAAAAAAAACAACCCCATAGATCACAGTAAATAAAGATTACATGATCCATCATGAGCCATATATCCTCAAATGCAAAAAATTGTGAGGCTTGTTAACGCCTTCAAAGCTTATTTTGCTTATGCCAGTCCTCTTAAATTTACTATATATGTTGCACTAGCCTTTACAGGGAGCACAGCAAAGCAAGTTACATATCCTGGGGCAAAAGTAGCCTCTACCTCATAATATAAGAGGACAAAGGCAGGAAAATAAAGCTATATGCACTTGGTGAATAATTGCCGGAGGGCATCAAGTCAATAAAAGTCATCATCGACGATAGACCGCTCATTTGCACCGTCCGGGCGGAATAAGGTCATATAAAAGGTAATTCTATACCACTTAATATCGCCCTAGTCTGAGAGGGTAGGTAATGCTGTAAGGTAGGTTTATCTGCAGAAAGAAAACTAACAGATTACTGCGTAATATTTACATTAGCCATGTGGGAACTGGAACATTGACGGCTAAATTCTGCTTGATTCTTCCCAATCTCCCAATACTTGAAGGCAGCTATAAAATCCAAAAATATTGTTGATATTTCAGGCTCTCAATGGTGAAAAATAAAGTGTTTGCAACAACAAAGCAGCAATGAGTGAGAAGAAAAATACTAAAACAATAAAAAAAAAAAAAAAAAACAACAACTTTAAACAAAAAAGTTAAAAGTCTTTGAATGTTTGTTCGCCTGGCGCACAACACAACAGTCTGTACAGTGGCCAAAGTTCGCTCTAAAGTTACAGGCACTCTGGAAGGACAAAATCCTTGTAAGATTTTGGAATCAGTTTTCTGGAAGCCTCTATAACCATGTGAGGAAGCTCTCTTTATCCAGTTTGGTGCCTGCCAGAACAGACTCCATGTCATTAAGGATGTCAGAACTCAAAGCTTCTTGTAGGCTTGGCATGAGTTCTTCGCCTTCCACGTTCATGGCCTCCCCCTCTAGCGTACCAAGGTCTACATTAGTTCCTGGAAGTGCTTCCAAGTAATCAGGGAACCGGTTCTGCTGGGAGGGCATACTACTTTGGTTGATCGCATCACCTGGGGAGAAGTAAAAAAAAAAAAATGTCATCAACGAAGCGCTTTATCTAGACCTAAACACCAAACAATGAGGTCTGAATTTAAAATATGAAATAAAAGATGGTGGGAAAAATAGTTAAGATTGGTGTCTACAGCAAAACAAATACTGAGGAAGATACATTCGGTTGTTATTTTCGGGGCCCTATATAGTTTGTCGTACCACCCTGACAAGACAACAGGGACAACTAAAACGGATTTATTAGTGTTATACTACTAGCAGTGGTTAAATAACTGGGTTGCCTTAGTATTGGGTTTGCACACTTCTAATGTTGTAAGGCTACACGGATGATTTTGTTGAGTGGTGGACATGCACTCAAGTGACGACACCGATTCCTAGTGGCTCAAAAGAACATTTCAGTCTACTTGCTCATCTTTATTGTGCAAAAAAAACAACACACAACATGCATAAAGAAATAAAAAATTAGCAAAACACAAGATACGCAAAACACACGATTATTCAGGAGAATATTAACCCACACCTATTAAAATTAAATCGTTAACCACCACACTTGTGAATTCAGGCCAAAATACACAATCAATAAATTAAAACGCAGTTTAGCAGCGGCAACATACAGATGGAGTATGATTGTTCAGGACAAATGACGCAATCAAGCCATACTAAACCCAACACACTGAATAGGAAAAAAAGGGAGATATTACTGAAGTCTGGCACGGCTAGAGGTGAACTGGGCGACCAACTCATCATATGACAATCGTGCTCCATCTGTATAATAAAGCTGGTTTTATAAAACAATTTGTGCCCACAAATAAATAAAAAAAGTAATTAAACCTTCTCAATATGCAAAAGCTACAGATGCCATAGTTTTAAAATCAACAGGGAGCCCGAAAAGTATGTTTTAGTACGGTAGATTGCTGAATATGGTACCAGGCTGTGTGTGACTTGACCTTGTAACGTCACGCCACACAAATCTGAGTTGCCGGAGGCAGGGCTGGGCAGCTAATAAACTGCCCAGCGGTGCTGCCCGCTCCAGGAAACTCAGCTGTGGTTTTTTTTTAGGGAGCGCTTTCAAAAGATAAACCTGCCCTGTGGGGAGCGCTCCTTAAAAAATATACCCACCACTGAAGGGGTTAAGGCTTAATACATTCACCCCTTTGTACCTTAGGCACCACACACACTAAGCCACTGGTTCTCAACCTCGGTCCTCAGGACCCCCCCCCCCCCCCCCCCCAACAGTGCACGTTTTCCAGATCACACACAATCACAGGTGAAATAATTAGCTCCCCTTGTGATCTTTTAAAATATGTCAGTGAATGAGTGCACCTGTGCACCTGCCGGGTGACCTGGAAAACGTGCACTGTTGGGGGCCCCGAAGCGATCGTACAAACAATATTGCTCATTTTGACACTTGTTTGTAATATCGTCCAGTCTGTACATGCAGCTCAATTTCGACTATATCGTTAACTATTTCATGTACGGAGCAGGGACCTGATGACATCACTGAATGATATAATTCGCTGTGTATGCACTGAATCATTCACCTGGGAGTTCAAGGCAATACATTGACTATCATTTGTACATGATATGGTCTAGTATGTATGGGGCATTAAATGTATAGCCATGGCTCCGTTTTGTTTGTGTCCATTAAAGTAGGTTATTTTCGTTTTTTGTACTGGATTGGATTACCACAGTAGACTTTGTGGGGAATTAGCCCAATTCGTCTGTCATATATTATATGAGAGTCCATAAAAATCAAATGCTGAACAGCGTTTTCGTGGTCAGCCCAGGAAACACTGGGCGTCCCCATGGGGATGCCCCCCCCACACTGCGAATGCCGTGGTGACTGTGCCAAAAGGCATCCACACACATGCGCATAGGCTAATACACGCACATGTTAATATACAATTGCGCCAGAGGCTAAAAATTGGTCCCTGGGGTGAATACACCGGGGATCGAATGGACCAGAATCACCCCCAGATGTTACAAGGTTAGTCTATACTCAACATAGTCCTTAGTCAATTTGTGTAGTCCACCACAATAAACTCTGCTCCATCTGTGTACCAAGCTCTCTGTGCCAGCTACATACGACTGCATTTATACAACGTGCTCGGTCATACTGAGCATGAAATGAACAACGCAATTATTTCATACGTGGAGGGCGATGCAGCCAACCCCGAAAACCAACTGACCTGTGTCCATTTCATCAACACTGTTAAGGAAATCATCTGGAGTCCGGGGTACACTGTAACTGCTCATGCTTAATCCGCTGTCCGTGCTCTCATCTCGGGAGTGGTACGTGCCGCTGCAGACAGAAGAGAGAATACGGACCGGGTCATTCTTCGCCACCTTAGGACCAAAGCTGTAGATCGGATCAGAACTATCCCATCAGGCACCACTTATGTGATCTCCAGTTACTGCACCGCTCAGGCACTTATGGCCAGAACAGCGGGGTGGTTGGAATGTAAAAATGGGGGACTTGCCTATAGCAACACATGAGATTCCTGCCAACATTTGATGGAATGTACAAAATAAAACCATTAGAATCGGATTCCTGTATTGATGTTGATCACTCTCACTCTGAGTCCCTTGATTACTCAGGACCGCACGGCAGGAGAAGTGTGAGGTACAAGGGAAGCAGTCTGTGAGTGCTCAAAACTCCATTCAGGTGAGCTACAGTACTTGGCTTCACTATATGGCCCTGATTTGGATGTGGTTGGAGTACCTAGTGCTGTATAATGCAGAAGGAAGAGTCAATTACAAGCCACTGCCTCCTTCTAGAGTAGTGATCTAAGCTGCATCCTAGGTGCCGTGCAAAAAGCCCTTGGCAGTGGTCAGGAAATCTCTGTGCAACGACGAAGATTCCTGGCCTCTTACCGCATTCTAAACGATGACACGTCTTTGGTTAGGTAAACAGAGGCCGCCATCACCACCCCCTCCTCCCTCAAGGCAGCAGACTGTCTCTTAATGGTGCAATGCTGTCCTCTGTCACAGGACCTGCTCATGCACCCACAGAGAACAGCTCCAACCACATCTGAATCAAGGCAACTTCAGCGATTTCTCTCCGCTCCCGCCGTGGGGTACGGCTTGTAAATATCAGGATAAATGTGGCTTTAAGGGACGATTCCATTATGTGCTCTCAAAGGTCTCCACAATGTTTGCACATTAAGACACCCTTAACATGGCTACTTTTCCTGCTCACCTCTAGGTGGTGCCAGGAATAAGTAGTGATGTTCCCAGAATGACACATCTTGGACATCACGTTTAATTGAATAACTCTGATGGGTAGATTTATCAAATCCTCTAACAAGCACAAGTTGAGGAGTTTCTCATAACAACCAATCAAATTTCAGCTATTATTTATCTGGTACAACCTATAAAATGTTTCTTTTTTCCGATTGGTTGCTGTAGGCTTCTATAAACTGTTTAATAAATCTATGGCTAAGAGGGTAAAAAAAACACACAAAAAAAAAATGCCACAAACCTGTTGAGGAAAGGATCCGAGCTGTTCATGGTCATTGTCCGGAGCTCCTGAGTTATTCCAGACGAACACACGGGGTTCTGGGTCCCTCCATCTTGCTCCATGGTTGGTATCTGGCTACGAAGAGCGAGTTCCTGCAGACACAAGTAAACCGGTGTACTATTAAACTCATTAAACACAAGGCACCGGCGGTAGACATCACCGGTAGGTTATTTTATGGAGCGTTCTAGTTCTTTATCTATTATAACCAATACCACGAAGATATTAAGAACATCCATTTAAATGGACCAATTATATGTCTGTAATAGAAGTTTCAGGGCTTCCTGTTTTGAGGTTTCTGTTTCAGGAAGGCAAATGAGACCGGTACTAAGTGGAGTGCCCCAGGGTTCGGTTTTGGGGCCCATTTTGTTTAACATTTTTATTAACGATATTGGGATAGGGTTACTCAGCAATGTATCCATCTTTGCGGACGATACAAAACTTAGCAAAGTCATCAAATCACCAGAAGATGTCACCATGCTTCAAAATGATCTTGCAATTCTAGATGAGTGGGCAAAAAAATGGAAGATGAGGTTCAACGTAGATAAATGTAAGGTTATGCACCTTGGGAGACACAACCAGTGTGCAAGTTACAACCTTAGCAGAGAGGAACTGGGTAATTCCATACTTGAAAAGGATCTAGGAGTCCAAATAGACAGCAATCTAGGATGTAGTGCCCATTGTAATGTAGCTACAAAAAAGGCCAACAAAATTCTGGCATGTATTAAGAGGGGAATGGAAACTAGGGACTCAAGGGTAATTATGCCACTGTATAAAGCATTGGTGAGACCTCACCTAGAGTACGGAGTACAGTTCTGGGCCCCACACTATAAAAAGGACATCATAGAATTAGAAAAAGTCCAAAGGCGAGCAACAAAGCTTATTAGGGGAATGGAGAATTTAAGCTACGGGGAGAGATTAAGCAATTTGGGACTATTTACATTAGAAAAGAGACGTTTAAGGGGGGACATGCTCAACATGTACAAGTATATCAAGGGCCAATATAAGGAACTGTCACACACCCTATTTTCTACTAGAAAGGAATCTAGGACGCGAGGGCATGAGTATAGATTAGAAGAAAAAAGATTTCATTCAGCTAGTAGAAAGAATTTCTTTACGGTCAGAACAGTCAAACTCTGGAACTCTCTTCCCAGAGAGGTGGTAACGGCTGGCTCATTAAATGCGTTCAAGGCAAAGTTGGACAAACATTTACTGGAGAAAAACATCCATGGGTACAAATAAGAAATATAATTTGTCTGTAAAATACCAGAACCTACCAAATCAGCAATGGATATCTATACCAGGTTGAACTAGATGGACGCAAGTCTTTTTTCAGCCTTACCTACTATGTAACTATGAGACGTGAGCTCCCGACTGGCATTAAATGGATGTAGTTCATATAATGTTAGATGAGAAATGTATCTATGCAAACAGTTGTATCTATTAAAAAAAAAAATGTACAGTCTATGGAATAGCTATTTCACCCATGTGATGCCCCATCATTGTTCTCATCTTCTTAGATCAGGCCTGGCCAACCATTGTTTCTCCAGCTGTCGTATAAATATCCCAGCATGCCCTGCCACACTTTTAGCATTTCCTAATAGCAATCCTGTTGCAGAGAATGTTGGGACTTAAAGCAGCTGGAGAGCCACAGGTTACCCAGGCCCATCCTAGATAAATTATTTTATAGGTGTTAAAAACCCCAGAATATCCCAGCCACACATACTTCACTTTCAAATATTTCTCTATGTAGAACGGGCCTTAGGGTCCACAGGGCATTGGCATATTTATAATGGGTGCAAGTTATGTGGTGCACTCAGGCCGATGGGTCCTGGGGCCCCACACACCACACATAGATTTACTTACACTCACTGCTCCGCCACCTGGCAGTGGCTGCATTATATAAAAAAAATGGCCACCACAGCTATTTTCCAATAATTTGTACAATGCAATAGAGATGTCCGAGGAGTGGAGTGTGGATGCCATGTTCCCAGAGACCTACACGTGGGTGCCCAATTAGAACCTGCACACGGGCCTCATCTCTTAAAGGGTTGTCTGTCAAAAGGTTGACCGTGTCTAGGTCCACCCCAAATAGTTGGCATCCATGTGGACCCCGATCAATATGAAAAAAATGGATTCAAAATAAAACTCCTGCCGACCTTCTGGCCATGTTTAGCATATGGTGTTGACCTACTGACTGTTGACCGAGTCATCAATTGAATAGCTTCAGAACTTCCTTTCCAGCGCTATAAACACCACGCAGAATTGAATTAACCCCGTTAATGAGTTTTCGCCTGAAGGTTAATGCATTTCCACTGATGCTTTTTTACCCTGTTGCACATCACTTAGCCCCGCCCTCACAATGGGCACCTGTTAACCCTCTCCCAGCTACCGATGGGGGAAACCTTTTATAGGTTTCTTTGTAAAAGATTTCCTGCCTTCAATGGAAGGTATTGTTGATTGAATCGATGGAGAGCCATTCAATGTCATTCCCCAGTGTCTATTAGAGCCTACCTGACCTTTCCATCATAACACAGACAACAGGACAAACATATAAAGAATAACAAAATGCAGTTTCTAACCTGTGGCCTCACCTGCCGAAGCAGTTCTTGGTGCTTGATTCGTAGACGCTCTTTTTCCATCTGAAGTTGCTGAAGCCTCATCTGCTGCTGGTTACCCCCGCCTCCCATGACAGTACTCTGGGGGCTCTGTGGGGCTAGCGGCGGGGGCGATTTCACCGGTGCACTCTGACTCAGTCTCTGTTGGTTCATAGCTGGAAGAGAGAAAATAATACATTTTACTAGTAAACTAACTGGCCCAGAGACTTGTACTATTTGCAAAACCAAACACAATTTGAGCTCACTTCTTCGACTGGGCCACCCAAGCCGTGAGGTTATGCAATAATCTCCAGTTTATTTGCCTTTTTCCCTCCACTTTATATTATGGGATGGTTTTTGGAAAAATCTTTGTGGTGCAAAGAGGAAACGCACACCACAAAGAGGGGTCATAAAACCTTCCCATTGCAGTAAATATATTCTTTAATGCTGGAGAAAGGACACCGTGTACATACGCGTACCAAAAGAACGCTGGTTGGCGTACTGTATTAAAAACAATTAAGACTATCTACTCATTTTTCTTGTCTTCATTCTAGCACCCTGCTCCTTGTAAAACCCTGGTAGTTCCACCTTCCTGCCTGGGGTGTCTCTGTCTGCTGTGGTGTTTCTACAAGAGTCTGGTTTCTATCTCAACATTGAGATACATAGCAGGATGTTCTTGAAGAACCACAGCAGACATTGACACCCCAGGCAGGAAGGTGGAACTACAAGGATTTTACAAGGAGCAGGGTGCTAGAATGAACAATATTTTTAGTACACACACTCCAGGAATAAGAGTTGCAGATGGGGACGAACAGTGTACCTAAAGTAACCAGAGGTTAGACAAATCATTTGAAGTGTACATAACATTCAACCATGATAATAGCATCCAAAGTACACATGATGTAGTCTAGCCGACAGGGCTGAATATGAAACAAACTTAATATCGATAATACGTAAAACAAAATTAATTACATCACCAGCTTAAGGTGGTATATGCTCTTCATGGACTTCATATACTTTTCCATCAACATAAGTTCTAGGAGAACATTGCAAGTCCTATGGTACTGCAGGTTTGCAACGGATCAATGGCGTCTGGATCGACAATAACGTAGTTGACCACTCTTGGTCGAATGCCTCTAGTTAGACACCTAAAGATAGTCGACCGCAATGAGAGATAGACGCAAGCGTTAAGTCAACGGGAATGTGATCGACAGTCAAAAGGTCGACATGACTTTTTCATGTTTGTTTTTTTGGGGGGGCGGGGGGGATTTAGACCGACCTTTATCATACTTGACTATTACCTAACGCTTGCACCTATCTTTCGTTACAGTCAATCTATACGCTGTTGACCATCTTTAGGCGCCTAACTAGATGAGGTCCACCAAGAGCCGTTGACCACGTGATTGTGCATCTAGACGCCTTTGATCCGCTATACCGAATCAGTTTGCAAAACTGCAGCTTCGCGGCTGTAATAACCAGCAACAATGTTACAAAAATGTGAAAACCCAACAGGGTCTGACTGCCAAATACTGTTAAAAAGGATTTATGTCCAAAAAGATTACTCTGAGCGCTCGCTGTAATGATACAGGTCAGCTGTGTAAAACAAAGGGCTCATTCACACGTCCATAACAACCCCTCGGCCCTACATATTTAGCCTGTATCTGTGCTTGAGGTGCTAGAAGCTATATTCCCATTTTACAGATGGGTATAAATAGTAATGCACAACCTGCCACAACATATACAATGTCTTACAAATAAACATTTACAGTTTTGTGCACATGTACACGTATGCTGGCCTGATTGTGTTCTAGCACCTCGCTACCTGTGCAGTTCTTCTTTCCTGTCCGGGTTGTAGCTCTCTGCTCTGGAGATTCTAGCACATTCTCCTCTGTATCTCAGCACTGACATAAGTGTGGGTAATAGTTTCCCTATCAGCTGTTAACATCTAGTACAGTTCACATTCCTCCACTCCCAGAGAAAACCCACAACCACGCATCTTGTTGGGCAAAGGGGGCGTAGGAATGACACAGAATGGGCTAGTCATGCATTAGAGGGATCGCCTTAGCGTCCACCCGCTCTTTTTCTCAATGATGTGAGAGAAGGTCTATTCATATAACAGAACGCAGTGTTTGCTGAGGGGGGTTAGCAGAGTTTCTCTTGCAGTTATATTTTCGGCAGGACACCATGACATCAGATGCCTGGACACCTGCCAGAGGTAGACAGCCACCTAACATTGCAGTCTCTGCCTCAGCAAATTGATTTTCATGAGCATTCTATGGTGGTATTATAAGTGAAGAACATTCACCTGTGTGTATGAAAGCTTGGGAGGTTCTGTGTGTATGTGATGTACGTATGGTCAGTGGTGAGCTGGTCAAGCCTCATACAAACCAGCAGGTATACAAGCAACACTGATAACAGAAAAATAAAGAACACCACAAAACTACTTGAGGGCTCTTAAAAGCTATTTAAATATCTAACACAAGCTTCCCTGGCTCTTCACTTCAACTGGTGTCTGTGGGCCCAGCACAGGGCTTTCCTGTACTGGCCTCACCAGCCACTGACTATGTATTGTATTAGATCTGCACAATATTAGTATTCCAGGTACAACATATGGATTCGGCTAAGGCAGCAGACCTTACCACTAATGCTTATCCAAGACACAATGTGAACTACAATGGATCATACCAATTTACTCTCGTAAGTACATAAATGTGGTCATCAGTCACACGAGCCAGCAGAGCTCAATGCACTGGTTACAATGACCATACCAGGAGGCCTGTGTGCATTTTAGGGATGGTCATTTGTGTAGGGTCACCATCAATAGTGTTTTTTTGAGGTCAGTGGCATGCCCAGTGCGAACACTTAACTCCTCATGTGTGTGTGTGTGTGTGTGTCTCTGTGTCTCTCTGTCAGACAGTGCTTTTGCATTACCATTCAGATTTATTTCATTCTAATAAGACATTAACTTGTTCTTATTTTCAAATTTCATGTATCACTGAAGGTGCCCATACACGGTACTATTGCTGGGTGCGATGAGATGCACACTCCCGTCACACTTCTCATCGCACAGTACTTTTTGTACTAGATTGCATTTCATTGCATTACAAACGTATGCGATGCAATCTAGTCCAAATTGCATACAATAATTGTACCGTGTATGGGCACCTTGAGTGTACTTTGTATGTATTAATGTGTTCTATCTATTTAGATGTAATACAAATAATAAGCTATATATATAAAAAAAAAAAAAAACACACCACAAGATTTTATTGAAAGATTTCAAATAAATGAAATCAGATAAAGTCTAATGGTACTATTAATGGTTGATAAAGTATTAGTAAAACAAACAACCCCCAAGCAAACATTTGTATTTATCATAATGACCATATACAGGAAATAACAGGAATATAGTAAATACAAAATGTTGTGTAAAAAAGATTATATTTGAATTTATATAAATCAAAGGATTAACAGGTATTCAATCCCTGCCGCTATTTCCAGCAGGGGAAATAGCGGCAGGCGCCTATTCAATGCTGTCTTGACCAACAGCATTGAAGAGGCAGATCGACAGAACGGGCCCAACTTTAAAAGCTGCCGGGCCCATTTTGGCGAGAACTGACGTGAATTGTCGCGATCACGGCTGGATCTCGACAATCCATGGCCGTTTCCTCGGACATGCCCCCTTTAGCCGATAGGCAGACGGGACAATGAATCCCGCCTGGTGACTTGCGGTCAAGCTATACGAGAACGGGCCTGGGTCAGGGCTGACGGAACGTTTTCATTGACTGGTCTGTGGGGCAATCAGAACATAGGGGTGGGGTTTTGCAGGTGAATTGGGGGACAGAGCTAGGTTCCATTCCCCTGTACTAATTAGGAGGGAAAAAGAAGCAAAAACAACCCACCAGGTAGCTCTGTACCATTGGAACAGTAACAATCTCTCATTCTGCCACTAAACCAATGATGAATTGTAACCATCAATGGTCAATGGCTAACCCTAACGCACCTTTAGACACAACAATCAGGTGCGAGTATGGGTTGCAATGTGAGCAATTCCACCTCCGAGTTCACAACTACTATTAGTGACATGCCCGCGACCCAACTACTCATTAGAAGGACCATTACTGTGAGACCAAACAGACCTCTCCCAGTCGCCACCCAATACATTTACAATCACTAAAGAAAGCACAGTAGATCATCGCTAGTCCGAATCAGGCCCTTGGAGTACTTAGACCATGCAAATGATCTTCGTCATTACTGTAGAGTCTCTTGTTCATTACAAATTGTATGATTACTGTAGTCTGGGGTTTAGTCTATGGGCCGCATTCAATGCGGCCGGCAAGGGGGAAACTGTGTGCAGGGGGGGGGGGGGGGGGGTCAGTTGAATACGGACCCTGCGAGCTGTACCAGCGAACGGTCAGCACTGCTCGCTGCCACAGCTCGTACAAATCGTTGAATACACCCCTATGCCTCATCAGATATCCATAAAGAACCTCTGCAAATCTGGAAAGGATTTGATCGCAAAAAAGGAGCCATTCGCAGCCAGCATAGACCTAACAGACAGGAAAACAAAGCTTTGTTCTACGTAAGTGGGGAAAATGAGGATATGGGGGGTAGTAACAATACCAAATTATTACATAAAATTTCTTTGAAAAAAAAAAAAAAAAAATACAAGACTCCCAATTAATACCACCCACATCATAGCAAATAAGGTTTTACTCTCATTTAGATAAAAGGGAAGGGGGAAGAATGTGTACAGAGAAGAATGAAACACAAGTGATAATTAACGCTTATTGTGCAGCAAACAGTAATTACAACCAAGAGATAATGAGATGTTAGCAGTTCTGCAGGGCGAAATACGCTCAAGCAAATTCCTCTAATGGCTGATCCCGGAGTCGCACTCTGACTTCTAGAAGTGAGCAAAATCTAAACTGCCAAAGACCTAAATATAATCGCTCCACATCTGTAACCACTCCAGCTAGACTGCAGGCCGGGGGCCTCACGTGTGGCCTGAACGCTGCTGCATTAGAACGGTCTAGCGTGCACGCGGATCTGCACTAATCGACAAAACCAAAACTCTCCAACATGTTACTCCTTCCACTTCAATGCCCCCGAGGTGCCCCTCATATCTGGGAGTTTTACATAACTTTCAGGTACTCAAGTAGTACTAAGCCAGAAAGAAGACCAAGGCGGTGAGGAAAATCTACACTGTTCGTCTTCTGCACACAATGCATTGTGTTCCTTATGTTATATAGTCTACTACAGCATAATATTCCTGGTCTGCTAACATTAATTCAAGGAGCTGACTGACACATTGGGTTCCTTAGCTTCAGTCTTCATTTCCCAAACGATGTTCTTCTCCCCTTCCTCATCAACTCTTCATACTTCTTGGGCCCTAAATATTTCATTCCTTCTTATCACATGTTGCTGGGACGATGTATAAAGTCTTGGAGAGAGATAAAGTAGAGAAGATGCCCAAAAGCAACCAGTCAGCTTTTAAATGTCATTATATATAGTCTTTGCTAGATAAATGACAGAAACGGATTGGACACTTTTGGCATCATTTTATTTCTATATAAAAGGTTTAGCTATCTCCCCGTAGATATGGTCATGGAAACCCCTTATTGAGAGACAATGTTCTGCATCAGAGCTAATAGTTATTTTGGTATTACAATTACCAAGAGCTTAAAAGTGTGAAGTAAGTTTTGGTCGGGGGGGGGACCTTTACAATACTGTAAACCGGTGCAGCGGACACCAGACAAGGAAGGACGCAACAGTACCCCCCATTTCAAATTATGCCAAACCATAGCACAGTCTCTTATGCACTTTACGCTACATAGTAGTGCCCCCCTTTACATGCATTACACCACACACTAGTGCCCACAATGCTCAGGGTAGTGGAGCAGCATATATACCCATTGCCCACATTAGTAGTAGTGCTTCATATACACAATACAGTAGTGCCCCTTATATATAATGAATGCCCACAGTAGAAGTGCCCCTTACACATAATGTCCACAGTAATGCCACTTACACATTATGACACACACACACAGATTAAGGGTTTATTCAAAAGAAAATCTCACCCAAAACATTTCATGACTACATGCACATGTATATACATAGCTACACAAATACCTATGCTTCACAGGCAGCACAGGTGACTGAGCACAAAATTACTCCCAATGCTGGGATGCCATATACTGACAGCAGTCAGAGCAGCGCACACAGAATGCATCCCATTTATCCCCCCTACCTCTCCATCACCCACACATAGGACACATCCAGCAGAGGCTCACCCAGAAGGACACACTCCCACAGCAGAGGCTCCCCCCACAGGACATATACCAAGCAGAGGAATGCTCCACCACCAACCCTTCTTGGATTTGCCTATGGCTTGGCAGGTGCAGCTGGTGCCACAGCATGTCATAAACTTGAGACCCATAGTAGGGGCCAGTGGCAACAGTGCACTGACAGCAGCAGAGCACCTTTCCAGGCCTGCGCAACCTGCTCTGCAAAAGTATGCAAAGCAGGGAGGCCTGGAAAGGTGCTCATCTGAGCAGGTTGAACCATTCCCCATTTCACTAACTATATAGATAATTGAGGGCCATAGAAGGTTGAAGTCTGATAAACACCTAAGTTTGTAGTCAAAGTGCTGCCACATTCATGGTGAGGCTTCGTAACCCCACCCTCATAGGATGGTCTTTTGTACTTCTGCATAAACGGCATCTACAATGAATACAGTGCTCTAGTTTACTGGGAAAAGGTCTTCTACTTATTATTATGAATTAATATAATGCCAAACAGGTGCAATTAAAATGCATCTCTTCTGTCCCTTCTAACATAAAAAGCACTAATAAAAGCTATCAGATACAAGTGGGTGAGAACCTAGGATCAGTGCTCATCACAAAGACTGACTCACACCACGCATAAACAAAAGGTGTTAGAATCTAGGAGCGCTGACATTTAGGAGAATGGAAAATGTGAAGTGATCCTCTGGCAGGAACAGTGGGAAAAATAAAAAAGTACAATATTATATAAAAATAAGCAACAGACCTCTGCATTTAGCAGGTTGGGAGACTGAAGACAATTTGGTTCCAAAAAGGAGGTAGCAATTGCTAAATCAAGCAAAAATATGAGGCTTAGAAATCAATGCACAAGACCAAGCTGAAGAGAAGATGGTACAGTCGTGGGGAAAGGGACCCAACATTAGCAAGAAGAAAAACAATAGGTTAACTTGAAAGATGGCGGAAGAGGGTCAGGTTGACCGACCATGCCCCCAATAATTCTCAGAATTCATAGCAGGAAGTTCAAAAGGGGGTAGACAATTACCAGTAGATCCTACAAGAATGCTCAACGCTAAGGGCCAGATGCATCAAGTTTCAAAAAGTGAGGAAATTGGAGTTATAAACAACCAGTAAATCAGCTTCTAATTGCCATGAAACAGACAGGGTTTGAATAATGACAGTTCGGAGACGATTGGCTGGTTATTTAGCACTCTCTATTTTATCACTTTTTTAAGCTTGGTGCATCTGGCCCTAAAAGTGAACAAATTGTTGTGGCCTTATGGGTTATAGCCAATATATATACACAGAGGCTGAAAAAAATAGTACCTGTTCTCCCGTTGTGTGAAAAAAGCGAAAAGACTTGCCACTAAGCATGGTAAACCGAATTGTAGGATCATTAAGTCCAGATATGAGAACATTTAGGACATGGGGACTGTGGTAAATAATCAGGGCAGAATGGTCATGTACCAAATATAGACTATATTAAAGGCCCCTGACACTTCCAGATGAAAGGTCGCTACATAAATTAGAAGGTTTTGGAATTAATTCAAAGGCGGTCGAATGGATAGGATTGTTGGTCATAGGACGAAAAATGTAAATAAATGTAGAAACTTCTGAGGAGGGAATGGTTACCAGTGGAGACCTCCATGCTCTTTAGTATCTTTATTAAATACAACACAAATATTAGTTAAGGTGTCTACCTATACACAGATTACACAAAGGAGAAACATCAAGTGTGGGCAGGGGCAAAGGGGTAAATAAATTGATTGAGGACATTGGTAGACTAGAAAAATGGTCAAGAGGTTGACAGCAAGTTTAATGTGCAAACAAAAAGTCACGAACTATAGGGTGTTGAGAAACACAAAAGCAGAACATTATTAATTATTTGTCCATAAATTGTCAGATGATAAAAGATGATGGATCTTCTAAAAATATTTAAAAAAAGGAGATATCATCATAAATATGTCAGAGGACATTGATGATCGGTGGTGGCACAAAGAGCATTTTAAAAATACCCCAATTGAAACTTTTTGACAGAATCTGCAAAACCAAGGATTTCCGACATGTTCAATTCACCGACCCAGGCACTGACAAAAGGGGAAATCACACCATTATTTGCCAGAAGTATGGACCCATTAAGCTCACTGCTTGTTATCCAAGCTCCATACACAACCAAATACCTTTCATATTCACAGTTATTGGAAAGATGCCACCAGATCAGATATGGGACACACAGACAGAAGTCATAATAAATCATAATATATTTGACATACAAAAGTAGGTGAAAAATATAAATTGACAAATGAAATGTTATGTAGTTCAGGGTCCAAGAAGGTCAATAAAGAGATAAACCACCAGAGTTTTGGAAAAGTGTACAGAACAGAAAAGTAGCTAACAGGAACATTAAACACACCCATAAAAAAAAAAGCTCAATAAATATTAGATAGTTAACACTATTGTGTTAATGGAACAATTGAATTCCCCCCGTGGATTTAGTGTTCTTGGGTTTGAGCATTATTTGGAGATATTATGTGTGGAAGAGTCAAGACAATGGAGAAAGCTGTACAAATTGGTCCACCATCACCACCTTTAAAACATAGCATACAAGGGGATCTAAAAACTAAATGACTTCCATCTAAAACATGCACTACAACAGAAAAGTTCCTGAATACGGAGAACCAGGCAGTCAAAGCAACCAGAATGGTTCTTACCAAAGCGCGGGTCTAACCGTGGGTCTAGCCAAGATGTGGACTTGTTTTTATGGTTTATGTAGTAGATTTCCCCTTCAGGAGTCAGGGCCTGCTCCCACCCATCTGGAAGTGGACCTAGAACACAAATAATTAAAAAAAAATAATTAATCTTAAGCAGCATTCCTAATGGGACTGTCAGAATGCGCAAGACTTTACGTTAGTCAATAATTAAATATATATATATATTTTAACAATACTTTAGTATTGTTGTTCACGTTTTATTTATAAAAAATTAACGTAAATATAGTGATAAGACAAAAACGGAGACTTTCAGATGTAAATTTTAGGTGCAACCGTTTACTGATGTGCACCAACATCTGCCAAAATACATGTGAAAAAAAAAAATCCCTTCAGAGCTACACATTTCATTCGTAGCATGCTCAATGATGCCAAAAATGCTAAAGGGAATAAGCCTGTATTTAAAACAGGGATCACTTTAGTTATTGAAATTGTTTGTCTAAAATTCTGCCTTAAAAAAATAAATAAAAAAAAATCACTTGTTATTTTAAATTAGGGTATATATATTATCTTTATTAAAACTATGCTTACTATTATTTCAAAATCTCTAATTTAATTACAGGACCTAGATGGCATAACCATTAAAACAAAAAGACCATACTACAGTACAAACAGGTGGATCGGCGGACTTATTTACCAGCTACGATTGCACAAATTTGCTCCGCAACCCTGTATAATTCACATTTCTACATAAAAGCTGTATAGTATAACAGAAGAGGTAGTGAGTGATGGCTCTGTAAATAGGGGGATGTCTATTCCAAAAGTTGCACACTAAAGTCTGGAAGCCAGAATACCATGGCAAAAACATTGGGGGAAAAACATGGTCTTACATAGTGATGTACCGTATATACTCGAGTATAAGTCGACCCGAATATAAGCCGAGGCACCTAATTTTACAACAAAAAACTGGGAAAACGTATTGACTCAAGTGGGGACCCTCACTTGAGTATAAGCCGAGGGGGGCTTTTTCAGCATAAAAAATGTTCTGAAAAAGTAGGCTTATACTCGAGTATATATGGTATTTAAAAGTGCGTTTTGTACTTCATTGTGCCATGCGATTTTGGCACTTGTAGGGGATGCGATGTACTGTGCGTATGCGATTTTGCCTTTTTTTTTTTTTTTAAGTTAATAGTCTCTGAATGGACATCGCATCGCATGTACTACAAAACTGATGCGATATAGCACAAAAAGTACCGCCTGCAGATACTTCTTGTGCTATACAATATTGTACCTTCGGGGGACGCGCATCACATCACATCCCCGCAGGTACACGGTGCAACCAAAGCGATGAGTTTTGAACTTTAAAAAGTTCAAAACACATTTTAAAATCGCAATGTGTATGGGCACCTTTAGCTGTATTTGTATTTATTGATACTAAAATAACACTGAGCGATGCTGGCATTTTTAGCAGATATTTTCAGCATCTCTCAAAGCAACATGGTCACTCCAAGGGTTAATAAGCACTTTTAGGCAAATAGGACTCAAAGTGCTTTACATTTGCAGGAAAGAAACCAAGATGGGCAGGAACTACAAGGGTTACAGTAGTGAATAATTAAAACTATAAAATCTCTCCAAAAACTGTTCTATGGGATAATTCAGAAAAAAATCTACAGAAATGCTAAACCTTCTCACAATGACAACCAACTGTCAGGAACTTGCCTCACCTGTAAATGCGTGATTTGGGATGTTACGGCTTCTCAAGTAATCAATTCCTTCACACAATCCCCTACCTATAACCTACAGATTAGCCGCTTTACTCCCCAAAAAGAGAGAGTCTCTGGCATCGGCAAACCCTTGATGCCACAACAGTGTTAAAAATTCTCAAGCTAGAAATGAAGTCCGGAACTAATTTGCAGAATTCAAAAATTAACATGCCCAAACCAATTTTGTAAAGACTATTAAACATGTTAGACCAGAAGGACAGAACTTATTAATGTTAAGTTTAGGAAGGGTATGCAATCTGCCGCCGCTTTTTCCGACGTGGGAAAGAGCGGCGGCTCCCTATTCAATGCGGTCTTTAGCGACAGCATTGAAGCGGGATTACGGCAGAACGAGACCGACTTTAGAAGCCGTCGGGCCTTTTCTGAGTAGAACGGCCATGGATTGTTGCAATCCCGGATGCAGATCGCCAATCCACGGCCGTTTTTGCGGCCACGCCCCCTTTCCGCTGAGCGGCAGGCGGGACATTGAATTCCGCCTGTTGTTCTGCAGTCGATCAGACCGCAAACTGGCCAGGATCACGACCCTCGGCGGGGATCGACAGCCGTGATCCTGGATTGCATACCCTCATAGTGTAAAAATAACGCATACAAAATGAAGTTTCAATAAACAGAGTTCCATTGCATACCATGAAATAGGTTTGAATGACAAACTTCTGAATTAAAGTAATGACCATTACATATTGTACATAATAATATTGTGTAAAAACCTACCTAGGAGTCCTTATAGGTGTTTATGCCAACACTTGACCAAGATACACTACACTTAAAATTCTGAGGAAACTCTTACAAGGTCCAAAAAGGTCAATAAACAGAAAGTGGCGGGAAAACAAATCTAAATGAAGGTGGTCAAAAAAATATCCTGTGAACATGGGAACAATATTATAAAGGACTTCTCCAGAAAGACTGCGCCTTTACCCTACTTTCTGGTTCTATGTATTGTCAATTTGGAATACAGCACCTGCTGAATAGGAAAGTCCACTGAATGCCATGTGTCTAGGTTTGAATAGCAATTAACACAAGCTATCATGGCATAACAAAAAACATCTCAATGAGTGGTGGAATGCCGTGGGTATTGCCAGTATTTAAAAATGGATTATTGTTAATTTTTTTTTAAATGTCCCAATAACAAACATTCACAAGTCAATGGCATTAAAAAAAAAAAAAAAAAAAAAAATTTAAAACATTTTCCTAAATATTGAAATGATAGCCTTGTGAATATGCTGCAGGCAGTCATACTTAAAATTTACCCCTACCCAAAAACATGAAGAGGTTTCTCGCTGGGAACAGAATAGCAATGTTTATTACACCTCTGCGGGGTGTTAAAGAAAATGAGCATTTCATTATATACTCTTATTTCGGTTCTAGAAATTTCCATTAGGTGGTGGATACTGTTGTATTCAAAAGGGGGAGTTGAAATTTGTCGCAGGACTTAGCCCTGGATTACATGCCCGCAGCAATTTAATTATTTGCCATGGCAACCCATAGCTTCCAGGTTAAGTGCCCCGAAGCTATTCAATTACCACCAGGGAAGTAAATTCAATATCCGCAGGCAGTAAGTCCTGCCTGTTACTGAATCAGACAGTGTTCTTACAAGAGAAGGAAATCTGGCAGTGCAAGCAGATGCGCCTACTAGTGCCTGCATTTCCTTGAACTAATTAATTATATTTAATTGGGTATTTTCCCTTTTAGGTTACCTTTCAGTTAAAGACTCAGAACAGTAGTTCAGATTTATTGAGATAATTAAAACACTGGCGAAAAAGGGCATTTATGTGGGGGTAAATGTTATTAAACAAAATTTTAGGTCAGGGAATTGTATGAAAAGGGGCTGACTCAAGCAGCCACAAGGGTACTATTTTATTTTTAAGAGCATAATTACAGGGATAAGAACATTGATTCATTAACATGCCGTCATGACTGTGACATGGCCAATCGGCAGTGCTGAAGATTCTCTGTATAAACAATATGACAAGCCAACAAACAAGACGTTCACACAAACGTCAGCGTGGTGCAACATACAGTAGTGCAGCTGTAAAAGTCCCTCCCTACAAAGCTCGCAGAGAGTGACTATCTCAGCATTCAGATTTGAGTCATACACAATTCTGTCCAGTAGGTCATTACAAATAATCTCTATCCGGCCAACAATTGGGGAACGTATGATCCATAAAAAATATATTTGTGTCCGGCCTTGAAAAAACGCACAAGCCGACATCTATTGTAAAATAAAAATACACTATACGCGTTCAGCCAGATTACACCTCCCTCGAGTCATGCCAAACAGCTGGCAGCACTGGGTTGCAAGTTAATATCATCTCCTAGATAATTATGCAATTTGCATTTCAAAATTAGGAATTCATGTACTTGTTAGTATCCAAGCTGTTCACCTCGTAACTAGGCAATTTTTCAATCCTGGGATTCGGGATTGAAAAATGCTCAAACCCAGGATTCCCGGGATTGGCCTCCGTAATAAAATAAATGACCCCACTCCGCATATGTTGCTGAAAAGTCCTACTAATCCCATCCCCGCCAATCCTCCCCATCCCATGCCCTGCACGGTCACTTGCGGCAGGGGTGGCAGGCAGCAGGAGTCTCCATTTCCAGTGGGTGGGCAGCTGGGAGTGTCAAAGCGGGCTGGTGGCCGGGCGCCAGGTTCAAGAGAGTGTGTCGACAGGCACTGAGTCTTATACTAAGATGCTCAGCGCTGCCTGTTTTAAAAAATAGGGGATTTAATCCTGGAATTAGAAGCTTCAATCCCGGGATGATAAGGAAATAGAACACATTAGGGTTCATCTACTACGGAGACCTGGTGGCTTATTGAATTGGCACCAAAATGGTACAAACAGCAAACTGTCTTGGAAATGAGCATTTGGGAAACATGAATATTAAGAGCATTTTATTAAGCCAGGATCCATGCTAGTCCCAATGTATTGCACTCTATGCGTTTTGTTGTGGAATGACTCAGATGAAGTTAAGAGTTTCACAATGAAACGCATTCAGTACACTACTGTGGATCCACTTTATAGAATCCTCAGCTTAACAATTACATGCTGTAGTCTTATGGACACCTACAAAACATACTGAAATATAGAGACAATACTCTACAAATGCAATCTTGCCATATATAAATACATGAAACCCTGTTGACTCTAAACAACTGCTTAACAATCCCAGCTGTGTGCAAACTACTGGAAGTACAGCATTAGCCATAGCAATAATGGTTTATAGACATATAGAGGTATATAGCAAAAGGCTATTGAATAGTATACATGTAACACATTTATTCTCTTTTACGCGGTGTATAATACCAGCAGCTGTAAACATACAACATTATCCATATGGTCTTATCACAAGTCTCACATTTTAGGACAATTTTCCATAACCCCCAAGAAGGATTGTTTGCAAATCATTTATGGAAGTGGCGTATGAGCCTGCTGTATCACATCTTCTATAATAAACTGTTAACACTGCCCTTACCTCTATGGGATAAATTTGCTTTAATTGCACCATTGAGCGCCATTTAGCGGTGGCCACTAGATGGCGCAGTTATGGGTCTGCTCAATTAGAACAAGTGCAGCTGGTGGCATTGACATCACTGTTTTGCTATTGGCCCATTTTGATGGGCTGGCATCAAGATATTTCTTTACATTTGTCAGTCTACACTAGACTGATAAAAGCGGAAGTGAATTGTTGCCATGGGTTACAGTAGCTACTCAATTAAAGTTTGTTCTAAAATCAAGTGCTATCTACCCAAAAGGGACATTTTCCATACAAATGGAGCAAATGAGCACAAAGGATATTAATTAGTCACAATCTTTGTACATATGACAAACCTGTTTTTATAGTCTCAGTAACAACTTTCTCTCTCCTGGGCAAAAGCTCAGAGATTTCACTATTATCCACCATAGGTGACTTTAGCTCTTTGAAGTCAATTTCACTATATTAGTGAGTTTCTAAAACACTTCTTTCACAGCATACTTTACCTGGTTTCTACCCCTATCCTTTGGGAGACCCTGGAAGGAGCTTGCAGGTGGAGGATACATAAACATGGGACAGTGAATCGTATCACTGTGGTTCTGCTCGCCACTGGTCAATACCTATGCGTCAAGCCCGTCTGATTGGCTTACTGTGGGAGTTGGAGGATGGGTGAGTCTCTCATGAGTCCGCCAGTTCCCCAAAATGTGCGAGGCCGCCATGTTTTACAGTAATCTACAAAGTTCTTAACTCATTGAAGCTTATTTCAATAAAATCGGTCTACATGGCTTTTGTATGGAGACTCCTAAAGACCCATGGTTAACAATGGCACCCATACTAAACTTACAGACTTGTAGATGCAATTTTTTCAACTTCCAAGGATACAATACAGCAGGAATTTTGCATTCACGATATTGTTTTTCTTTCGCACTCCTAAAAATAAGACAACCAGATTGGTTGCCATTGGAACACCTCCACTGGTCTGTTTTAGAAGCTTTGTAGGGTGTACACGGTTCGATGTAGCCTATTTTTTTCTATTCAATTTTGCTCATGTAAGCAAAATCGAATGGAAATGAAAAGCTTTCGATCCCGATGTGCGATCACGCGGCATCAAAATGGAATAGAAAAAAAAGATGACTCTAGAGGCAAAACTATATAGTACAGATCTGTACTATATAGTTTAAAACGAATGTGTACACTGCACCATGCAATTCGATCCTGATCAAATCGAGATTGAATAGGAGAGGAATTGCACCGTGTGTACACCACCCATTAGAAAATCTACCATGAAGTAGTCTTAAGGAAATCTTTCTGGTCTCTCACACGACTGCTCCGGTTATGATTCTGTTTGTAGACTTATATGTCCAGCATAATGAGCCTTCAGATTTTCCATTAGAACATGTCTAAGTATTTCCACAAAAATATTTTTCACCCTCCCCACCAAAATTGCTTTCCACCAATTTCTTTATTCATTTAGAAATGAAGACATTCTAGAATGCGAACAGACACGGCTGCGGAAACATCAGGGAGACCCAGCGTCCTTCCCACTACACAAGCCTTTCACATATCAACACCAGGCTGCTAGACAAAACACAGTATCACACATAGCAAACACAACGGAATTAAAGCAGCCTATGATAAACCTAATCCCAGTAAAGGCCTCTGGGCCTTAGACAAAGGCATATGGACGCGCAATAGTCAGCTGGATCCAGTATACGGAGTATTAACCAGGAACAGATGTATCAGCGTTTCAACAGATGACAACATGAGATATTGCCTATATTAAACCAATCAGGTGCTAGTTTTAAGTTATGTAGCACTTTTATAAAGTGAGTTAGAATCTGATTGGAAAAACAATGGCAACAACTCTGCATGTCCATTTAATAAGGTTAAGATATCTCTCTCTCTCCTCAGAGAGGCTTAAGTTGCCCATACCCTAATACGATATTGCTCTTTATCGCACGATTTTGACCCAACAGGCCGATTAATCGTGCGCAATATCATATATGAGTAACCAATGATTTCGTTCCAATACACTTCGGATCTGGAGATAGTCAAGGCTGCCACAAGTATCCATCACAAGGCATGCTGGGATGTGTAGTTTCACAACAGCTGGAGGGCCACAGTTTGGACATGCTTGTTCTAGCATTAGGAGAGGTGGATAGATATATTTTATAGAATTTATTTTTTAGATAAGAGGTTCCCAGCTGACAGAGTTTACAAAACGCAAATATAACATTTAAAAATACAACCTTAAGAAATAAAAATGGCTGTCAACAAACCCCAAAACAACGACAAGTACACCAACAATACCTAAAGATCTGCAGACATACAATTCACACGCCTTCCTAACTGCTTTGCAGACATTTGAGACTTTATAATGTATATATAGAATGATTCAGACATTTCTTCAAACAGCTTCAGGCTTAATATATGAATCTCGCTACTGGTCTAGGATCCTAATAGCGGGACAGCCACAAGAGATGCTGGGCCAGCAATTTATGAGGTGGAGGTGTGTGGGTTTGGAAAATACCAGCTCCTCCTCTGTAGTTGCAGTGGCACACAGCTGAAGGGGGCATGGTCACATATTGGGAGCATGGCTGCGTTCCCCTGGCATGCTACCAGACAGACCCAGATACTTTGTACCAGCCTCTTCTCTGCATCACTACTTTTCAGGAGATGGGCGAAAAATGTACCAAGTCCTGGAGAGACATCAAGTACCAACAAATCTGCTTTTTGACATTTTTCCAGCACAGCCTGTAAAATGAAAGCAACAGATTGGTTGGTAATTTATCTCTCTCCAAGGATTGACACATCTCATCCCATGTATCGAGAAACCTCCAGAAGAGGTATGCTATTCAAGTAACACATTCTAGAGCAGCAGCAGGGGTGGATAAACCGGTCCTCCGGATCTACCAACGGTTCACATTTTCCAGTTTATTTAGTGCACAGCTGTTGTCATTACTAACGGTCACATTTTCAAACCTGCTGCATTCATTCCTACTATAGATCCACAGGTTACCTATACATGATGAACTGTTGGTAGCTCTTGAGCATACTAAGTTAGTGGCAAGGTTACACATACTACCATTACGTGGTTTATGTGGGCAGGATATCTATGTTTTTTCCAGATTATGTATAAGGAGAGAGAGGGCTTGCCCCCAGTAGTCTAGGCCCCCACTTGTCCTCCTACCCACCCCTACTATGCAACTGTACAGAGTACATGCAGCAACAGCCTCTGTACTACTTAGGACAGGACTTCTGAGAACTGTGAGTGTGTCTCTCTTTCTATAACAGTTTACAAAGGACACAGACACATCAACTTACAGCTCACCCCTATCTGTGCTCTGGCCAGGAAGCTCTGAACTATCCTGCTCACATTCTGGCTACCTGGTGCTTCCTCCTGCTGCTGCACAAGAGCGAGTGCTGATGATGTTCGTGTACTTCGACTAGGGTAAAGTGTCCTCTGCAACACCCACCCCCAAAAACAAAGACAAAAAAACTAACGAAGAAAACCCATCTCTGTCTGGAAGAAACACAGAACACAGTTCTACAAAAATTTAAAATGCGCCCCTGAGACATGTTTGCGCATATCCAGTGAAGGCAAAGCAAAGCACTCTCGCATAAAACTAAATTTCCCTCTTCACAGGGGTGTCACGCGCACACAAGCACATAATCCTAAATCACACAATCAACATGATAAATTGTCCCTTTGGCCCAAAGTGGCATTTTCCCTTGCACAAGACTAATAATCTGCCCCCGTACACGCATGCAAGCAGCGGCTTACCAGTTGGGTTCATGAGGTTTTGCTGTACTGCAGGGCTGGTGGGGGCTGTAACATTCATCTGTGAAAGCATTGCCTTTCTTGGGTCCTGCCATGTGGTGGTTTGTTCAATATGACTGAAAGGAAGAGCAGAACATTGCGTTAGGTGGAGATTTATGAAAGAGGCATTCTACACTCCTGCTCGTAACACAAGCAGAATGTATCCAGGATGCTGTTCCCTTATACAGTCTAGTAAGTTACAGGCTAAAGCTAACCGGATCAACTATTAAACTACTGTAGATGATCTCAAAACAAAATGTGATTTTAAATGACCAATTAAGCAGGACTGGAAGAAAATGGTAGCGCCTAGTCCACGGGTGGCCAAACCAGTTCTCAAGAACTTCCAACGTTTTGTGTTTTCCAAATCACCTAGCTGGTGCACAGCTTTAGTCATTAATACGGTCACATTTTCAAACCTGCTGCATTCATTCCTACTATAGATCCACAGGTTGCCTGATATACATGAACTGTTGGTACATCTTGAGGACAGGTTTGGCCACCCCTGGCCTAGACTGTTTGCTTGGCTAACCATTTCACAGAAAGTGTTTGAATGTGGATAAGGACAAGGAAAGTGTAATCATCCAACCCAGCTAAGTCCAGAGAGATCAGACCATTCTACTCACGCACCAAGCAGCCAGATCTGTTGACATGGTCACAAACGGATTTCTTGCCGGTGGCTTTAGGAGGTTCCGGAGGAATGGGTGGAGAGCATGGACCAAACTCTATCAATGCTGGCAGGTGGTGGTCCATTCACTAGTCCCACCCAGCATCTCACTTCTTGGATGGGTTCCAGGTAAGCGAGGGGCAGGCTGTGAGGCTGTAATGATTGCCTCAATTGGCATGAGGGGCAAGAGGTTGAGAGGAAGTGGATGGCCAGTATTCTCATTACGGCAGTCCCAGCTGCGACAGGGTGAGCCGGGATAGAGTTGGAGGGGCAGCTAATAACCTTCCTTCCGGCAGCTCTAAACAATATGGAACACAATGCACTTTAGGAGATGACAGCCAAAGGGGGGATGCACTAACATATGCCACCCCACATCGTCAGCATCCGCTGGGTATCGCACAGTTAATAATCGCATATGCATTAACCCATGCATTTATTAGCGCAAAAGGAGAGCTCTTCCGATAGGCATGCTGGGAGGGATCCATGAAGGAGAGAAACCCATAGGCTTCTATAGAGTAACCCAAGCTTATTATGGCGCAACTCTATATTGTCAAAACCTGACTATTGGATTTCAGTGAAGAGGGAAATGCGAAAAAAAAAACACCAATATTGTTGTAATTACAGCATCTCCCCCAAAATGTGAAACCGTGCAATATAAACATACGGGGTTCCCCCCTCTATAAAACCTTAATAGTTAGTTATTATTAGTACATTTTATTTCTAAAGGTGTAACAGATGGTTCGAGGCGCCATAAGTATGGCAAACACTAGAACAATACAGGGTATACAGAACTAAACATAACAATAACTAAAAAACAACAACAGCGCAAATGTAACATGTCCGCATGTTACCAGGGGCAGACTGTCATGGATAGAGATGGATGGACACAGGAGAGAGGAGATGCGGGCATAGATGAGAGGTAGCGAGTGGTAACTGTAATGCAAGAGGAGGGCTGTGAGAACATCTATTTAAAGTGCTTAAGGGCCAGATGCTCTAAGATTCAAAAGTGATAAAATGGAGAGTGATAAACAACCAACCAACCAATCAGCTACTACTTATGTCACAGGCTGTGTTTGAAACCAGTCAGGCAGGAGCTGATTGGTTGGTTGGTTGTTTAGAACTCTCCATTTTATTACTTTTGAATCTTAGTGCATCTGGCCCGAAATGTTAATCTCTGTTTCTAGTATGTAAATGACCGTAAATAGTATTAAATGTCACGCATCACCTTGAAGGGAGAGGGCTGAACAGATACATTATGTTATAATGATGATTATACTGAAGCCTCACGCAAATGGGACTAGTGACCAGGCTGCAAGTCATGAGCCTTGACAATGACATATAAGAGGCTAGAACTGCATACACGTCATGATGATAAACACACAATAAATCACATTGGTTTATGTTTACTGCTGCTTGAACCCAAAGATGAATTAAAGCATCAAGAGAACCAGCATGAATTGCCAATAACAGAAAAACAGTTTTAGGAAAGAATTATAACATCTGAGTAATCATGACTGGAAAATAATGGGATTCAAGCAGTTGTGAAGAGAAGAAACTGTAGAGTTCTCAAAGCGTACAAAACACATTCCTAGAAAGTAGTTCCATTTTTAAGACAATGTTATTCTCCATTCATTTCTCAGATCGCTGGGCTGAAAAACTCGTAGTGCGTACACACTGAGCGTTTTTCCCCGGGGTTGAGGACTTTCCATAGCAGGACACCATGGAAAGCCATTCACTCTGTAGATAATCTGCTGGTAATACCAGCAGATGAGCGACCGGGCCAGTGATGATGCGGGAGTGCACATCAGCACTCATCGCTACCCCGTACACACTGGGCGGCTTTGAGCTGAAAGCAGCTCAAATGACAAAACTGAGCCTCTTTCAGGTGAAAGTCGCCCAGTGCGTATGGGCCTTTAGTGTCCATTACCACTTTATTTTACTTTTGATCTAAAAACACGAGTCTGACATGGGTAAATGAACACTGGTTCAAGCCAATATCGCAGCAGCGGTCTTGACTCTGCTAACTACCTGGGTCCCTGCACCCGGGTTATTTTTTGGGACATTTTTCCACTGAGCCACAACCCGGGTTATTGCAGCAGTGGAGAAGGGGTGTAAATCTATACAAATTTACCGGAAAAAAGGTCCAAATATAAATAAATTTCAGGTGGCAGATCACTCTCCGCCACCTCCAGACCCTTTCCTTGGCTTACGAAATGCCAAAAGGCAGAACCAAGATTTTAGTGGTCTATTTTCAGGATTTTTTCGAGATCCATAGGAGACACAGGGCTTAATGCTGGGTATAGGTTGGATGTAGGACTGGGCACCAAACAGTTAGAACTTTTGCCTACGGGCAGCCCAGGCTCCTCCCCCTATACCCCACCTCCAGTCCAGACAGCCATTTAAGTTAGCAAGCCCAAGGCAGAAGCAAGAAACCAGGAAACATACTTAAAGCATGATCGCTCAGCACACTGGGTCCACCTATTTCACGTGTCTACCTATAGTGGTCAACCTAAGGACTGTTGACTGTTCTGTCAAATCTACGACCCATACTTGTGTCTCCTATGGAGCGAAGAATAAAGCGTCCTTGTTTATAAGACTGCTGTAAAAAGGTATCAGGGTTGGAAAGAGAACTAGGCTAATGAAGGCTTGCTTATTCCACAGAGACACTTTGTCCCACATGTAGGGCTAAGAATACTGCAGTGTGCTCACAGAAAGACCCCACTGGATAAGAGGTCTTCAAGATGATGGACTTGTACATAAGGGTGTTCCTGTGAGTGGCATTCACAGCGTGGTGCACAAAGCACAAGGGATCCTCATACAGAAGTCCCTGATCCTCCGCCTGTACATATGTTCTGTACACACAGAAGATATATGACCGGCATTGCACGCTGTATGTTCTGACCACTTGTACTCAACCAAGGAATCGGTCGTCCTTACTTTAACGTCGACTTCCCTGACGAGAGTGGTCAAATATTCTCTGTAAAGTGCTGAGGAATGTGTGTGCGCACTATATAAATGACTGATCATAAATAATAAGGAATATAGCTGGTCCATTGGGATGCGTATTTTATTTGTGGTCAGTTTTAACGGTAAGACTGGGCTGCAGAACATGTCGTTGGCGTTTATCTGCACAAGGGAATTCAGTGGGCTGATCATTGGTCAGCAGAAACCGGTCTATTTGTGCAGTTAGGCTAGCGAGGACAGGGAAGGGGAATGGAGGCAGAAGAAAGCCACAGACCGTTATATAGGAGAAAAACATTCCTAGCGGCACATGTTATACCAGAGACAAGTGATGTGTGAGAATAGAGTTGTATGTGACAGTGATGTGACCGGAGAGGAGGAATGGAGAAAGTAGGAAGCCACAGCCTAAGTGTTATATAGAAAAATGAACAGCATCTCCAGCAGCACAAAGTATATCAGGAGATGAGCACAAAGTTGTATGTGACAGGGGCAGCAACGTGATGCGTGGAGGCGAATGGAAGTAAGCACAGATAGGATTAGCAAGGACCTCCTGAACAGCAAAGGAGAGAAATGCAATGTTTGTCAAAAAGATCCAGAAGGTAAGATCCAACGTTCAAATTGCAATACTTAAAAAAAAAAAAAAAGTTTTCTTTCAACGGGGGGAAGGAGAGCAGGTGAGTCAGAGGAATACGGAGGCCTGGATGGCGCAGCCTGAGGGGGGAGCATGCACAGACCACCACATGTTGCAGCCCCTTGCAGCACTCGCCCAGAAGCACACAGTCTCCGCTATTACATACAGCTAAACCATTTGCTTCTTGTTGCTTTCTTTTCTGCTCTGCTGAACAAAGGCCGGGCCCATCTCCCCGCTGCTATAACGGCACAAGGGGAACAGCTCTCCTTTTGAGAGGCCCCCTGTGAAGGTCATATAGACTAGCCTTGATGCCTGACTTCCTCGTGACGCCAGTGTATGGATTCCCTGCAGTGTAGCAGAACTCCCACTCTCACATCCCTGCCAGTAGAGAGGCCGCTCATGGAAAACAGACAAAAAGAACCTTTAGGCGAGATGTGGGAAAACCGGGATGAGCTAATCTGCTCACTGCACACAAGCAGGGACCAGGCCTCCGTTTTACAGACTGCGGCTGGCCGTGTACTGGGAATGCCTCAGATTAGCCTAATTAGGCAGAGTGGCCCAGTATGGCTACGTATGTGGCCCCGACATTGGAATGCACAGCTCGGAGTGGTAATGTGTGCGGAATATTGCTCAAGAGACACCGCAAGGCACTTGGAGAGGGATAAACTACCAATCAGCTCCTGTCATTTTTCATACACATCCCATAACATGGCAGCCAGGAACAGATTGGCTGGTACGACCACACAGATCACTTTATTAGGGGCCAGATTCGGTCATGTTCACTAGGTTGTGTGTAATTGCTTCTAAGTGAACAGGTAGACGCCGGTGTAGCGCACGCCGCCGGGCGCGCAACCCCCCCTAGGCAGCATGTACAGTAACAAGGAGGAGAAATCATTTGATGGGCGGGCACCGACAGTGTGAGGTCAGCTACCCGCCCCCAAGCAGGCATCGTCACTCCTGCGTTAGCATGGGGACATCCAGCGTTTTTATGGGCACGCCCATAAAACCCTGGACACTCATCCCAGGGCTGAAGCCGTTCACTCCCAGTGATTGCTCATACGCAAACCCTGAACATCGGTGATGAAATAGGCCAATAGAGAATGTGTATGAATCAGTCACAATGAATAATGAATACAGCAAACCAATTGCACAAAATGGTTTAGGCCAGTGATGGCTAACCTTGACACTCTGGCTGTTGTGTAACTACACATCCCAGCATGCCATACATCATTTTTAGCATGGCTAAATAGCAAAACTGTAGCAGAGCATGCTGGGATGTGTAGTTCAATGACTGCTGGAGTGTCAATGTTAGCCATCACTGGTTTATGTTGTAGAGACCAAGCGTTCCATCCAAGGAACAGTACGGATGGTGTAGTGGTTAGCATTACTGCCTCACAGCACTGAGGTCACAAGTTTGATTCCCACCATGGCCCTAACTGTGCGGAGTTTGTATATTTCTCCCCGTACTTGCGTGGGTTTCCTCCGGGTACTCCGGTTTCCTCCCACAATCCAAAAATATACTGGTAGGCTAATTGGCTCCCAACAAAATTAACCCTAGAATGTCTGTGTGTGCATGTACATGTGGTAGGGAATATAGATTGTAAGCTCCACTGGGGCAGGGACTGATGTGAACGTTCAACTATACTCTGTACAGCGCTGCGGAATCTGTGTGCGCTATATAAGAAACTGATAATAAATAAAATAAATAAAAGGAATTACTTCTCATTCTCTTGCACTTCATAAAGGTCACCCCCAACTGTGGTACCAAGATGCTTATTAAAAATGATGTCAGTGTTAGTTATAAATGGACTAAATAAGGAATATCCAAATTATGGTGATTCAATCCCTTCGTACATGCATTTGCTGACACACTAGTGTGCCACGGCACTGTGGTTGAAAAACACTGATCTAGATAGAGATGCTTTGGGCCACTTTACCGTTCCCAATCGGAATCCAAGTGGATGTTCTAGTATGAAAAAGTCAGAAACCCCCCCCCAAAAAATTACATTGACCTTTTCACTGTATATAGACACAGATCTGTGAACCATACAGGTACTTTACATGAAATGACACAGGTAAATTTAGCCTTTATTAATAAACGGATTCTAGTTTCCCATTCCAACATGAACTCTTCCTGTGACGGGAACTATTCTGCTCCCTGTAACATGGTCATATAATACCGGAAATAGTGAAATTGGTAACCGTAACATGTATTGGGTATATGACATGTTCTGAATATGTGTTATTTGCATGTTTAAGTTGTGTGGAAGTATTTATTTTTCTATTTGGTTGCAGAGGTAAAGGTAGACCAGCAGCAAAGCTCTATACTTCTAGTAACTGGCTGCCAGAATGTGAGAGGCCACAGCTTGTTCCCACACGACCAGGCATATCTTATAATGTTTTCCAGGGTGTGTATGACAGTTGTGCTTTGTTACCTGGGCAACAAACACATCGAATGGAGATTATATGCAGTGTCTAGCACAACACGTGCAGTTCCTGTTTACTGCCTGGGGTGTAGCTCTCCGCTATGGTGCTCCTAGCACATTCTGGTCTGTATCTCTGCACTGAAACAGACCAGAGTGTCCCAGATGACCCGGCGAACCCGTTTACACTGCCCTCTACCCAGGTCCTGCCTGTGTTCTACCCTGGTCAGGACCTGGGTAGAAGTCCCATGTAAAAGGACATGGGTTAACCCCTTTTACACAGCTGCTGACCCGGGTCCACGAGGGAAAAACCCGGGTTTTTGCAATGGTGTAAAAGGGGTATAAGTGAAGAGAATTTAAAAAAAAAAAGATTTACAAGCAAAAAAAAAAAAAAATGATTTGATTTTTGCTAATGTCGCTGGCATTATGGTCGCTGAGCGACCATATTGCCTGTAATGGGAGTGGGCACCGGCGATATATCGCCGGGTGCGCGCTGACGTTTTTTTTCCCCGTAGTGAACGCTGGTCGCAGGAACATGCTCCTGCAACCAGCTGATTTCCACTGCCAGGCTCCCCCGGCAGTATCTTTTTCATCAGCGACGATCTCTGGTCGCTGGTGCAAACAGGATACTGAGCGATATATTGCTTTAAGTTCTTTTCTTTTGTGAGATTTCACTTTTAAAAAAGCTGTGCTTCCGCAAAAGAATACTCTAAAATGAAAATCAGTAACCGTAAATTCACTTTTCTAACAGAATGCCAGATAATAAAAGGCTAATGCTACTCCTCATCTCTTTGGGAGGGGGAATTCAAGTGTATTACACACCGGCAGCCAAGCCCAGACCGCCACCTAATGTACATCATCCCCTATCTATGCTGTCTGAAACAACGGATCTCTACACTTAACGTATTGTCCGTAACAAAGATTAAATCGGAGCTGCGGTAAAATGCTAGCGCAGCAGTTACTGCCAGTGACACTCATTGAAACAGGTTAGTGGATGTGCTTTACAAATCCGATGCTTTTGTGTTGGGGATATTTACAGTGTCACATGCAATGGGCTACTCAAGTTGGTAAGAACCTCCCTGCTTAACTGACTCAACACATAACCCTGCATTGTTCCCTTAATCCTTGCAAAGGCTGACGTCCCAAGACTCACACCACCTATGCGATCTGAGAGCAGGCTTCCCTCTGGGTTGCAGCAATGTAAATATAGTTCTATATGACAGCAATTTTGCTTCATCACCGCTTTTCATTAGTACTCCACTGTGTTAGAGGTAAAACAAGTATGTTAAATAACCGTATAATAAATCTGTGCAGAAATGGTAAAGGCACTAGCTCATATTGTAAAGGACACAATGTCAGCTACTGGCTGACATTTTTCAACCACAGTCTGTGACATGGCAGGTAGGAGCTGATTGGCTGGCTGTTTATCACTCTCCATTTTATCACTTTTGAAACTTAGAGAATCTGGCCCACAATGCTTTAACATTATAATGCCCTTAGCTGGCAACAACCACCTATTCTATGGATACAGAATTTAGGATACTGCGCCGACATCCATAAGTGCACAAACACCATTTTGGCTCTTTAATACAATGCATAGGTTGTCTCTGGGTAACATGGGGCACTCACCAATTTAAGTGCGAAATAGGAAAACACCTGGGGGAGGTCAGTAATTACACAAGATTTGATGGAGCTCATCCTCATGGAAGCTTACTCAGTGTATTTAAGGAAAATATTCATAAAAATCTTATTTAAATCACCATAAAGTGCACACATATTCCACAGCGCTTTCTATAGAATATTGGGCCATTCACCTCAGTCCCTGCTCCAGTGGAGCTTACACTCTATATTCCCCAGGCACACACACACAGCTTTTTATTGTCACGAGCCAATTAACCTACCAGTAATATTTTGGCTTCGCAAAAAATTAGCAAGCCCCCGCAAGCAGGGGGAGAATACACAAACTCCACACAGTTAGGGACACATTTGTAATCAAATGTCTGAGGCAACAATGCTACCCATCACACGTACGTGTTTAGGTCGACTTGCATGAATGTGAACAGTGGCATTCGGTCGACAGACAAAATTTCGACATGGGGTTTTTCACTTTATTTTTTTTAGCAGACATGTGCTGACAGGCGGTATTTCATGCCCTACCATCCACTAGGGCGTGGTGGGAGAACATAATAGTGTGCCGAGTGTAGCGAGGCGTCGTGCCTGAAGCATGGCGAGCCATGCAAGTGGACGCGTTACACCTTATTAGTGTCCATGTCGACTGTGTTTATATTCTTCCCCATGTTGACGTAATGACCCTGTTGATCTAGTGCTGTCGACCTAATTTCTGTTTATCCAATGAGCTATACCCCTGAGAGAGAGATGTGCAAAAGATCAGCTTAAAATCCCAGCGTCACTCACATTTGTTATATAAATTCAAATAAAGATTGTTGCGTAAAAAAAAAAAAAAAAAACATTACGGGTCATTAAGATAAAAAAAAATATGTTTGGGTTGGCAATTTTAATAATTTATTTACAGTTTCTTATATAGCGCAGCATATTCAAAGACCTTTTCTGGCACACAGTTTGGGTGTATACTCAATGGTATAGCGGATCGACGAGGTCTAGATTGCTCCTGACAATTTTCACAAATTCACTTGGCACTCAAAGGGTTAAAAAAAATTTAATACTTTTGGTGTGGGATTTAATGCCGGGAGGATTTAGCGGCCGTGCGAGATGGCAGAGGAACTCAAACTTTTATTTAAAAGTGCAATTGCTTACAAGGCAAAACCAGGCATTGTAAGCGATTATCCCTTTTAAAAAACAGATAGATAGACCCAGGTTCGGGGGGGGGGGGGAGAGGAACCATCCTGGAAAATTCAGTCGGGTTTACATCCTGCCCACTGTGTCTAATAGCGATGTATTAGGAGGCTGGCACGGGAGTAGGCGGGGCTTATACAGAAATGCTCTAACAGTGAAGGTTAGTGCGGACAGCCTAAAGTTTAACAGAGTGCAAAGAATATATATAGAAATTTAAGTCCTTGCTACACAACATACTTAAACAGTGTTGCTGGAGGCTAAACTCACCTAGCCTTTACATACTTTAAATACATGTAGGCTTACTAGCGTATGTAATGTGCTAAAGAATTTATTTTACTTTTCCGGAATCATTTACCATGCAGTTTTCAAGTATGGGGACGCATGCTTTCTGAAGATACGATTTGTTCCCAGCGCCATATAACATGCATAGTATATATATTACATGTAACAATGGCCCTTGGTATCCACATACTGCACATAGTGACATAGTGTGCCAATTGTTCCTCATATGTTATAGGACAGCTACACCTATTGTGCTCTTTTCTACTGTTACTTTATGCGCTCCCCCTCTCTGTGCGCCAGGTCCTGGGCGACTTTGCCGCACCAAACGTCTTTGTCGCTAAAAAAAAAAAAATGCATCTTGCACATATAAAAACATAATAATTTGTAATAAAAAAAATAATTTGGTTTAAACCAGGAAATCCTGATGGCAGTTAATGACTGAAAATTGTAAAGTGCAACGGAATATGCTGCGCTATATAAGAAACTGTAAATAAATAAAATACAAAAAAAATTTGGAAATTTAGACAAATTTATTCTATTTTATTTAACCAATTTTTCTGATCAACAATGTTGCCCGTTTTTGGGCTTTTGTGGTGAAATGGTTGCAATTTGCTCCCATGCATTACCAGATTTCGCCGCAACCAGAAAGACTGGACAGATGTGTGTGTGCAGCTTTAAGGCATGTGTATTCAAGGTGCGAATTTTGCTAGTGGACGATTTTGACTAGATGCACTGGTGAAATTCTCTATGTTCACTATTACAGTCTGATCTAGTCATAATCGCCTTGCCTGCACAGTCTACTTTGCTAGGCGATACTGACTTAGTGGGCCGCACATCGGGATTGGCTGCACAGTTATAAGCATGCGATTTTGGCTAACCTTCCAGGCTATTTTGACTATCTAGTCAAAATCGCACCATGCGTACACCTCTTTAGTGTGCCTTGTGGACAGCGTTTGGGTCCAAATGGTCTATGGTCATAAGTTGCAGACGGAATGTAACTTCCATAATCAAAATGACAGAGTTTAGAACATGCCGTCCCCACTAGAAATCAGGTTAAGACAAGCTGGGCCTCCATCAACACCACATTATCAAGCCAGATTAGAAGTTCACCTCTCTGACCCCCCAGCAGCTTAAGCTTCTCTTTGATGGGAACAGTGTGGCTATTAGCGTTTACTATTTATTGTGCCCAAAAAGGAGACTGTTTTCCTTCAAACTGGGAACAAAAGCAGAGGAAGAGGTCAAACAGGCATTGGCCAAGACAACGAACCCAAGGGCTGATAAAAGGACCAGTCTCACAGGCTACCTACCGACTGTTCTCCATGAAAGAGGCCAATCCAACCAGTTGGAGCTGTGCTTTATATCGGAAGCCAATTAAAAAGGCAGAAATGAATCACTATGCCCTAGGAACGGTCTAAATAAAGGGGTGTACCTCTTCACAATACTTCGCTCAGAAACAGCAACCTCACAAACTATGGATACCAAATGCTATTGCGCCCTCTATTCTGAAAGTGGTGACCGGAAATATGGGGATACTTAGGGGGTTTATTAAATCAGCTGAGAAAATGTATCGGGTGTGAATAACTGAGGTTTTCACGATTTCAACTATCAAATACCTAGGCTACTGCCCACTGGGGAGTCAACCGGCTTCCTGGGCAGCAGGATCACATACGCTCCTTTTTTGCATACGATGTATCGTATTGGCTGACACAGTATCCAACAAATCCTTGTGGCAGCCATGGTGATCTCAGGATCCGATGCAGGATGGAATCAGGTCAGGCACATACAGTTTGTCACCCAAATTCTTGGCCCGATGCCTCGGAATAGGGTGAAAAGGGCCAAAATCGTATTAAGTGTAGGGGCATCTTTACTTTGATTATTCTGGTTTTGTCAGGGGTGCCTCTAAAAAAAAAAAAAAAAAAAATCTAGGTAGAAGAACTTGATCATCTGTAAATCTTGGGGCCAATGTATGAAGCCTTCTAGAGAAGACAAGTGGAGAACGATTAATACAACAGGACCTTATTTCTGCTAAACCACACATTGGCCCAGATTCTCTAAGCTTAAAAAGTGATAAAATGGAGAGTGATAAACAGCCAGCCAATCAGCTTCTATGCCATGTCACAAAATGTGTTTCAAAAATGTCAGACAGGAGCTGGCTGTTTATCACTAGATTTTATCATTTCTTGAAGTTTAGATAATCTGGCCCCATTTGTGACAGAAACATCGTGAAGTACCAGAAGTGCCTGAAGTCTCTCTGGTGGGGGAAGAGCACAGATTCCGATTTCAGGATAAACAGATGTAAATGTCTATCATTTCTGTAAGGACACTATTAGTCATCATGGGATTACAGCAGTAAAAGAGTCACACAGCACACAAATCCGCCCCTTCCTAAAATACACGCTTAGCAAATATAAATAGTAACCACTGATCTTTCCGCAGATATTCAGATTGGGCAATGGTATAAATGGTAGACATAAGTTTGCTCGCCCTGCTCCGGGCATGGTGCCACGCTGCATTCAGCACACTATTATATTCACACTCTGCCCACTTGGGTAGTAAAGTATGAAAAAAAAAAAAGTCACCTTTTTTGGGGGGGGGGGTTTGAAAAGTTCATGTTGACCTTTTCAAGGTTACCTCGGCTTAACATATGGGGGCCTTTACATTGCTTGTTTTAACGAGGCTACTTAATTATTACATCAGTAACCTTGATTATACCGTTTGGATTTAAGCATGGATATTCTTAAACCCTAGACTGTAATGGCGGACTTTGGGAAACTCTGGTTTTTGGACCATGGGAGTAAACTCAAGTGAAGGTGGGCAGTTCAATCATCAATGCATCCCCCTGGTCAGGCAGCATCAGCACGGAGCAAAAAAGTTTAGGCCAACTTTTCTAGAACCGAATGAAGAGGACCTAAGAAGCGTGGCACTGAAATGCAGCTGAACCGGTTATTGACATCTGTGGCGTGACACATGCAGGATGCCAGTTATTAGGCCCTGTAGAAAGTGGATACTTAACTCTGGCTGATGCAAAGATAAAATGTAACCGCGCTTTTCTGTACAGATTTGCCACAATCACCCGCAAGGCCCATACACACTGGGCGACTTTGAGCTAAGCGGCTTTCAACTCAAAGCCGCCCAGTGTGTATGGCTCGGCGATGAGTGCTCCCGCATCATTGCCGGAAAAGCCGTATTACCAGCAGATGAGCGGCTTTGAGGGCGGCTTTGCATAGTGAAGCGCAATGCAAAGCCGTCCGCTGACAGCGCCGGGCAGGGGGAAAGGCGCTCAGTGTGTATGCACTGATCGCCTCTCCCCCCAGCGATGATACCGATCATCTCTGTCCGTACACACTGGCCATAGTGTGTATCGACCTTAACAGCAATGGGAACACAGATCAGCACCCTGGCTGCTTTTTCTAAACAAACCGTTCCAAAAGGATTCACACACTCCCTTATCTATCCTAGTATTTCCCCAGGGCACAAAGTGGGAACCGTAACCTAGAACAGAAGGTGGAGTAACCTGCAACCCATCACACACAAAATCAGGGCTAATAGCACAAAGCTTAATCAGCAACAGGATCCAAGTCCTCTGCACCCACTTATCTGTAATCCAGGCTCCTCTTTGAATGGTTATCTGGAGGTTATAACCCTTCCCCTGCTCTTAAATGCCATTACAATCACACATGTACATTTAAATAGCTTACAGATTTAAAACCACAATACACAATATACAAAGGAGCTGTTAATTAGCAGTCAGATTAAAAAAACACCAACATTTACTAACCTGCTTTTTCCTAAACAAACATTGCCGGTATAAATGTCTACTAAATCCCTGCACCTTGAAAGGGGGGAGCGACTCAACTTTGCCACTCTGTTTAGACTCTGGCAAAAGAAAGCCCATCTCTTATGCCTGTCTGGGGCCAGATGTATCAAGCTTCAAAAATTTAGGAAGTGGAAAGTGATAAACAACCAGCCAATCAGCTCCTGTCTGTTATTTTTCAAGCTCAGTCTGTGACATGGTAGGTAGGAGCTGATTGGCTGGTTGTTTATCACTTTGCCACTATTTGAAGTTTGATACATCTGCCCTGAAGGCTGTTAAGTGCGCCAACTGACGCGCAGATTTGCCGTAAATTTAAATTCCCCACTCGGCGCCATGTCTAACAAAACTCTGACCATTTTAGCCATTAAACAGATTTTATAGGTAGAACGTACTGTGTAGAAAACTTGTTTCCATATTGACATAAATCAGGAGTATTTTATGGTTGAACTGCTCATACACAAAGGTTCCAAATGCCATAACATACCGCTCCCCATCCACAGCTATAGTAGTAAATGGATCACTAAACATGCAAACTTACCTTTCAAGTCCACCAGTCAACTGATGCAAAACAGCAGTGTGTACAATGTCAGAGAGAATTCAGTCAGCAGACTTATCTGGCTTCCAGTGGTCCAAGCACCAGTAGCGTAACAATAGCCACGCAGACCCCACGGCAGCTGGGAGGCGCTGTGTAAGTGCGGGCGCCGGGGGGGGGTTGCGGGGCTATTGTAACACCGCTGCCGCCGCAACCCACAGATCTGGTCTGCGGTCCCGGCTCCCCTCTGTCCTGGTTTCTGCTGCTATGAAAACAGACCATTATAAAAAGGTCTGCCCCTATACAGCAGATAGTTTTTGAGGATGCTAGAGGAGGGGGCGGTCTGCTGTATGGGGGCAGACATTTTGTGATGGTCCGTTTTCAGGAGAAGCCAGGAGGTGAGCTGGCACCGCAGACAAGAACCTGCGGATCCCTGCTACAGAAGCGGGAGCGGAGGGGTAAGGCACGGGGGGGGGGGGGGGGGGGGGGGGGGCGCAAATGAGTGTCTGAGCATAGTAGGGTCTCATAAGCTGGCGAGTAGATCGCGAACGCACTGATCAGTGTAGCTGATCATGCAGAAACCAGATTAGCCTTTATTTGCGCTGTTTGACCAGCGAGTATAGCGGTTACCTGCACAGAGAGAAAGTAGCTGGGCGAAGATTCAGGAGAAATTAGCCTTTCCGTACAGACTGATGCATGCCTGGGTGATCTCAATTCAGGAATTCTCTGGCACACATAAGAAGATCAGAATTCACCCTTGGAGCGCCGCAACCAAACTGATTTACCCAAGAACCAGACCGTCACAGCAGAAAAACTATCAGTATGCCAACCAATTCCATCTATGGCCATTACTCATTTGGACACCTTTTTGAATCCAAGAGAGTTTCCGACACTGAAATTGCCACTGAAGAGGCAGAGCGACTTTGCTTTGATTTAGTTCAAAAACAAAAACTTTACACTGCGTCCTTCAAATTGCCGCTACCGGGGAAAGGAAAATACCCCACAAACCAAAACAAAAACCTAGGAACTTGCTCTTAGGAAAGCTGCTGTAAAGCCACACTATCTGCCACTTGCCTGTGACGTCCGCAGAGCTTGAGGACGTTTCCCCAAACATCTTTAATGCCAACAAACTCAGTGTTCACAATATTATTATCAGTTAAAACCCAAATATTAAAAACACATCTAATTACAACATAACAAGACATTTAATCACACCAACAAGATCCACAGTGGAAACGGGGAGGAAGAAGAGCTTGTACTTAAGGAATGGGCTATGGATAGGGTTGAACTTGAGCAAGAGTTTAGCTGAACTGGAAACAGGCATTTACTAATAATCATGTCAATAAAAAACTTCTAGAAGTGTTTGGTCCGATCCTTGGGCATTGTATTCCTACAAGGCCATAAAAGTGAAGTTTCTAGGCTTACAGAAGCCTCCAACATCTTGGAGCAGACAAAAAGGCACAGCAAGGAAAACAATCACCAAGAAAATGGGGGCCACAGCTCCGGGTGCCGAACGGCTCCCCGACAGTCGGGATTCCGACAGTCAATACTCCGACTTCGGAATCCCGACTGCTCCCTCGTGGGGGTCCACGACCCCCATAGAGGGAGAATAAAATAGGTGGCGAGCCAAGGGGCTTCATTGCGCTCCCCCCGCTGTGCAGTCGGGATTCCGACATCTGAGTAATGACTGTCGGAATCCCAACCGAAGAAATACCCGCTGCATCAGAGAATACACAATTTACGTCATTGTCGTCACAAAGCCAGGTGACTCACACATGCAGGCAAGTCACCTGATTCGACAGCTGTGGGTAATGGAGGATTAGGCTGTGTTCCTACATATCCCTCTAATTTTTTTTTTTTTCAATTCCAAGTGGGATACAATACAAGGTAGGCAGGTCACAAACACACTGGATGCTGTAATGTGAACATCAGATGTTGCTCACTAAGCCCCTACCATTACAGTGAAAAGACAGAGTGGGCTCCATCAAGGGGTTTCTCTAATGCTACCCATACACTTGCGCAATTGCATTCAATTTCCCTTGAAGATCACCTTTTGATAAATCACATTGAAAGTGCTTTTTTTGGTGTACAATTGTGCATACAATCATGCGATTTATCGCATGCCCCTCGCTATAATAAAAACAAAAACATGCGGGATCGCATGATCGAATGCAGTCCAAAACACACCAGACTATCGAACAGATCTTGTGCAGTCATGTGCACAGTGGGTGGAAGAGGAGAGACCAGGAAGTGAGGAAAAATCTTCAAGAATCGAACGTCGCACTTAGAAAAATCAAATACGCGCAAAAACATTTATCCGCACTTAAAATTCGATAAATATTATGTGCAAAACATAAGATCATGAGACGTGAGATTAAACCGGCGTGCCCACAAATGGTGTCGCATGGTACACAAAATGTGCATACAGTCATTCGATTTATCGAACAGATGTGGTCGAAAACGAATGATTGCATGCAATATCTCAAGTGTATGGGCAGCATGACAGTATTACATTCACTACTACTACATAAAGATTACAATTTTTTTTGTGACCCGTCGGACCTGAACAAGACTATACAACCTGTGGGGATTATTAGATGGTTGTAACTTATCTACCAAATTCTCTAAAGGTGCATACACACGTGACAATTTAAAGGACAATGTGGGCGTTCCAGACCGATGGGAACAACCAATCTTTCAAATCGTTCTGTGCATCGTTAACAATGCGCATACCCGACAATCGTTAACGATGGTCTATGATCTTTCCTGTATGCAGGAAGATCATAAACCAGTCTTTTGTGAAGAGTATGAAATTGTTCTGTGTGTACGCATGATTAACGATTTGATACACTCCTGAACGATGTGGGAACACTTCCGGCATCGTTCCGTGCGTATGCACCTTAAGTGTGAACTACCGATTAAAAATAATTGGATACATGGTGCTGACCATGGTGACTAATAAGCTATCTTTTATAGCAATCAGTCCAACGTCTAATCAGTCTCAACAGCCCTAACACTAGTAGCGGATCCATGGTGAAAATAAGAGCATTACCATTGTTCAACATTCAATGTAGACAATTAGTTTAAATATTTAAATCAGACTGTTTGAATTGCAAACAAACAAAAAAAAAATTTGGACTGCAAAAAGTTGAAATGAAACTGTTTGCATATAAACATTTTGGTAAATCAAATATGGAATGTAATGGTCTCATTTTGACTTCTTCGACCACACAAATCAACTAAGACATTTTGGGATGCCTCTATATGGGTTGTAGTCATTAGGTGGACAGTCTATAGGTCGACAATCAAGATTCATCAAAAAGGTAGACATGGTTTTTTGTTAGACTTGTTTATACCTTACCAGTGGGCATAGAGGTATACTAAAACAGTGTGCCCAACGCAGCAATGCACTGTGCCCAAAGCATTTACGAGCCAAGCGAGGGGACGTGGTACACTAATAATAATAATTTTATTTATATAGCGCTCTTCCTCCAACAGAACTCAAGGTGCTTAACAGACAGAATGAATGTAATAAAGTACAGGAACAGTGAAGTACAGAAAAGCTTTTCATAAACAATACTTAAGGGAATGAAGGAAATGCTTGAGAAAACAGGAAAGTCTTGAGTCTGTTGTTGAAGCATTCTAGAGTGGGGGCCTGTAACTGTGCGGGGAAGTGAGTTTCATGTTCATGTTGATCTACGTCAACAGACACCAAAAAAAGTGAAAAACACCGGTCAACCTTTTTCCAAGTCAACCAATAGTGGTCCGCCTAACGACCTGTACCCCTCTATATTTGGCAGGAATATTAGTGATACAAATAGAATGCCTCCAGCATTCCACTTGGCAGGACTGCAATATAATTAATGTCAGTGGTCTAGAACCTCGGTCCTCAAGGACCCCCAACAGTGCACATTTTCCAGGTCACCTGGCAGGTGCATTCATTACTCACGACACATTTTAAAAGATCACAAGTGAAGCTAATTATTTCACCTGTGATTCTGTGTGGAGACCTGGAAAACGTGCACTGTTGGGGGGTCCTTGAGGACAGATGTTGAGAACCACTGGTCTAGAAGATGAAGATATACAGTGCCAATCACGGCCATGTGGACCTATACACTGTACATCTAGTATCCTAGGTGCTGAATTCTGGAAGAAATATATTCATTATGATTTGAAACACACGGTTACATAGAACAATATCCTGGATATCCAATTTGGATACCAGAAAACCAGAATATTCATGCAGGGATTTGGTATTCAGCTTGTTTTGTATTATGAGGCAGAAGAGTCATCTTGAATTATAGGAAGAAGATCGATGGATTGTTCCAACGGTAGAACATCTGTTAGACATCCTAAAGAATATTGACCACCACGGACTTTCATATCAGCTGTAGGGATGAGGAATCTTTAGCCCTCCAGCTTCTGTTGAACTACACATCCCAGCATTCCTTGTAAATGTTTTAGCATGGCCAAATAGCAAAATGGTAGCAGGGCATGCTGGGATGTATAGTTTAACAACAGCGGGAGGGTCACTTGTTCCCCATCCCTGGCCTGAAGGCTTCAAGAATACTGACAATGAAACCAAGCTACTGGGGTGGATCAGATGTAACATGTACAGAGATTTAGATTTGGGTGGGTGATGTTCAAACTGAAATCTGAATTGCTGTCCAACATCTGTGGGCTACATGCAAAAGCAGCCAGTATTTACCCTGCACAGAATAGATACAAATTAATTTGATCCCTTATGCATAGCAACATAGCTTGTTCCAGATACAACAGTTACTTTGTTTTTTACCTTCAAACCTGTACCTGCCCTGTATGGGGACACAACCACACACACATTTGGTGTCAGTACTCATAAATCAACTCAGCCGCAGAACAAGGTCTTTGACACCAACTTGTGCGTACTTCTAGTAGATATTCTACAAAACTGGAAAAACTAGAATGTATAATTAAAAAAATGGTAGACACTCCCTAAAGTGGTATATACCTGGGTACACATTGGAGACAAAGTGGGTCTATATATATTTTTAAACCCAGTTAAAATGCTGCCATATTATATTAGAATTTTGTATGTCCAAACATACAGTACATGTTGGAATTTCTAAAATATAATAAATTATTATTATTTATTTATTTTCATTTTCAATTTGTTGGACCTGTCTCAGATATCATTTGTTATTTTCTAGGCTTTAGTATAGCAATATATTTTTGCTAAATATCTTCATGACATCTATTATATGGTATTAAAGACCAAATAGTGATATCAAATCTAAATCTAGGGGCTGGATTAAAAGATACAAGCAAAATGCATTCAAAGCAGTTGTGCAAAAATATGCCACTATCACCTGGTTTTGTTATGGAGACACCCCCGGTTGGAAATCCCAGAGACTGTGTACATTTACTAAGATGGGCGTTCTATTGAAGATGGGATGTCGCCACAGGCAACCAGATTCTACTTATTTATTTAGCGCCTTCTAGAAAATAAACGATACTATCCAATTGGTTGCTATGGGCAACATCATCAATAGAACTCCCATGTAGTAATACAGCATGGCTGCAGGAAGTAACCTTTGTTCCAAAATAATGCCACGTCCATTAACTCTGTACCATTATATAGGGCTCGCTTATCCCACTAATAAAAGCAAATGTTTACCTTATTTTAAAAAGACAAGCTACCTGTAATCATCTTACTAATCAAAACTACTTCTAAGTGTCTGTTCTAGGTAAAGCAGACTGCAAAGGACAGCAAATGGGCATCCATATTCAGACACAGTGGGGGGTATTCAGTATGGGATTCCGACTGTCGGAAACTCCCAACAGTCAGAATCCCAGGCAGCTTTTGCTTCTCTCGACTGGAACTCGACTGTTAGTACTCAAAAGTACAGACAGTCCAGTGTCAAAGTCTGTGGCTTTGGGAAAACGGCAGCAGACTGTCAAAAAACGGCCGTGAAATAAACAATCCACGGACGTTTCCGACAAAACATATCCGACTTGTTTTAAAGTCGGATCGGTGTAGTCATAAACTGCTTTCAATGTGCTCAGCATTGAATAGCCGAGATCAGCTATTTCCGCCGGTGGAAATAGTGGCTGGGACTGAATACCCCCCAGTACCTCTGAACACCTGGAAAAACAAAGACACAATATGGAGGTTAACATGGTCACAGCGAGATATACAGTCTTAAGCAGGGTACAAACTCGGCAATCTCATTAACGATATGCACAATACTTATATAGTTAATTATAGATCGTGAACATCAGTCAGTGGGTACGCTCAATTTTGTTAACGATCCTCACTCCAGGACACCGCTAACTACACTCCCTGTTGTATGTACAGGCAGCTCAATCTGACAAGGTCATCAGCAACTGCATGTACATAGCGGGGGGAAGCGGCATCACTGACCGATAATCAAGAACGCTATCCGTTAGTGTGCATGCACTACATTGTTCTACCGCGGCACCGCTGATATGCCGCAGGGATCACTAAGGGTGTACCCAGCTAAACTGTAATACAGGCCACTTCCGGACGTGTAACTTTTACGAATGCAACAAAAAGCAGGATTACTGTAAGTGCATCATGCAATAAATGATGACTCTAAAATGCGGTGACCGGAGTAGGGCGTTACTGCAAGGAACAATTTACACAGATTAAACAGTCTATGTAATTGATGACTAAATCAGTCTGTTTGGAGGTAGTCCCCCTATCTTGGCCATAGAAGCAGTGATAGCAACAGATATAGCGCACTTACCATGAGACTAGGAGGACTGCTTCAGCTTTAAACTTCGTTAAGTAAGACAAGTAAAAAGCAATATAGCACTCCCTTATTGGGCTTTAAACCCTTAAAAACACAAGAGAACTTAAAATTGTGTTAGTAACTATTGCTGTTGTGGAACAGACACTATACTGCAGTTGTCAAAGGTTCCTTCTTTTGATGGCTGGAAGTGTAGAGGAAACATACACCACAGTATTCCATGGGAACGGTCCTCACCAGCTCTTGGCGTCCTTTGTTCAGTACTGGTAGAATCACAACTGGCTGTCTCAGTCCCAAGACGTTCATGGAAGAGAACTGTTGGGCATTACGACCAGACAAGACCTAGAAGAGGGGTGTGAGGAGTAAGACAGCCGTGACTCCACCACTCATGATCAAAGGATGCCAGGAGAACCATCGATGATGAGAACGGAACACTAGGGAAAGGCTGAGTATACTTATATGCAAAATCAATGCTTGGCGCATTTGCAGAGATACCATTTTGATGTCAATTCAAGCTAGTTCGCTACTGTAACTTTTGCGATTTCATAAAAACTAGACAAAAGCATGTGTGTGTCACCCGCAGAAGAGTATCCAAGTTCAACAGTGCATCTCAGGTGTTTCCCTATCAAGTGGTGCAGATGTCCAAGACTCAACATCCCCTTTAAAGTTGGAAAGAAATGCGTTTTTAGAAGTATCAAAGAGTGCAAAAATTTGGAATCAACGGAGCATCAAACCAAAAAAGGGGATCACTTGACCCTGAAAACATCACGATTGCGAGGGAAGGCTCAACTGATGTAGATAAACTTGGAGACCAATATTGGGGATCCAGAAGAGAACTGCATCCCGGTTTATACAAATAAAGCTATCTTTACAATCTGGCTGGTTGGAACGAAAATCTGGTAATGTCAAAATGCACAAACGGTCTATATTCCAGTGTTTGAGAGCACAGGTCTCCTACTCATATGCCTACATTCATTACCAGATTTTTGTTCTCGCCAGATTGATGGGAGATAAATCTTTAGGTGTGTACCCAGTGTGTATAGTATGTAGTACCCAGCTTAACTGATTATGGGGCTCATTTATCACCGTGTATCAATGAGAAATGGTGCCCTAGCCAATCTCGTCCGTTCATGTTTTTGAAAAACTACAGTACAGAGCGGATTGGCTGAAGCACCATTAACCAAACACAATGAGTTTTACCAGTCACAAGTTCGATCACTCATTGATAAATGATTTTTACAGGAAAGACTTAACTGGAGATTCACAGATAGCCTCTATGTCCAAGAAACAGAGGTCCCATTAGGGATAACCTGGAGTATCTCAGACCATACCACAGGCTGTGACATCCTGCACTGCTGAGATTACATTTCATTTCAATTACACTCTCCCTACATCAAGCAGATTGTTTCCTTTCGGCGTGGATAATTTGCCCTTAATTGCACCAACACCAAAGTTTCAAGCCGAGCTCGGAAGGGTTAAGCTGCTCTGCAGGTCAGCATGTGATCCCAGCAGGGAGAGATTTAAAAAGCAGCCTTTATTTTGCTTAACAACCTAGTTTATATCCAGACCTTTTCTCAATCAGGCCTGATCCTTCACAGCTAGGAGCCATTTCAATCATTTACTTAGGATGTCTGTGCTGGAGAACAAACGTTCTTGCAGATGAGCTTGCCAGACCTGTGTGTACTTTACAGTCTAAGAGTCCTCATTGTTCTCCGTGTAACCTGAGCCCTTAATATGGAAACCAGGGCACCACAAGAAGGGGATATAGAGAGGAAAAGATCAATATGTGCACTTTTACAGGCAATAAGCTGCACAGTCAGGGTACGGCTATAATATCTATACAGATGCGTCCTCCGATATTCAGCATTAGTACGCCACGCAGCGCGAGATACCGGATGTGAGTGAGCCGCCAGGTCATGGGCAACTCTAGCATCTCTTTTTGCAGAAAAACAGATCTTAAACGCAAAGGTGATGTATCTAGGAGGCCCAGGGAGACTGCTCATTAATCTTATATAGGACACGTATATCCGTGTGCGACTGAGTCTGAGTACGGAGCAGAACGGAATTTGTGTTGGAAAAAGTGGAGTCTTCTTAATTGTAGCCCTTCGTGCAAAGATTAACCCTTTCAGGTCCAAAGTCTAGTCCGGCTCAACAGCCCTAGCGCTAGTAGCAGATCCAATGGTGAGAATATTACAATTAAGTTAAACCAGACTGTTTGAATGGCAAAGAAAAAAAAAACTTGGACAGCAAAGGTGTTAAACACAATGAGATTTTGGGGGGTATTCAATTAGTGACCATATTTCCATAAGTCGGAAATATCGCCACTTTTCACCGATAACAGATTGTTACATTTGACCTATTCATTCTTTCCAACTGTTGGCAGTTGGTGAAAACGGACTGCGGATTGGCGACAATGGCTACAAATTCGACAATATAGTACCCATTTTTTGCCAATGCAGATTCAGCTATTAAAAAAGTAAAATGTGCATTTGCGAAAACGGCCACTAAATTGTCGATTTTGCTGCTGCATTGAATAAGTGTGTGCCAACATTTCCGCCTGTTGAAAATATTGGCAAACATCGATTACCCCCTTTTGACTATGTGATTTCCCGTGAACTCCTCGAAGCGGATATTAATTACCATATTTACTTGAGATTTTGACTATGGCTGATTATGAATATACACACAATACTAGTGGTTTGCCTGTACAGTCTATTTTTCATGCACTGCCGATCCGACAGGGTCAAGCATCGGCACTGCAAGCTTTATTCACACTGTGCGGTTTGTGCTAACTTTTTTCCGATTCTGACGATATAGCGGTCATCCAAAAATCCTTAAATTAGGTTTGCTCTATTCCCAAATGATCGAGATTAGAAGGATCAATAAAGATACACAGATAGCGGCTTCTCAAATTAATCATCTTATTGAGGAATTTGTAGCCACTGGCATTCATTCTCTTAAGAATTTGCATGCACCATGTTTATTTGTTAAGAAAAAAGATTTATAAATCAAACATAGGTATGTCCCTGGGTCAATCAACACAGCATTACATAATGTTATATCTACGGATATTAATCCCAACTCCAAGAGATTTTGGGCCATTGGTTAAAACTGAAGGGGAGTTAATGATACTGAATAGATGCCATTTTATTCAAGCGCTAAGAACCTTAAGGACTTGTTAAAACAGGGGTGTATTCAATCACAGCCGCTAATTCCACCTGCGTAAATAGCGGCCGTCCGACAGCATTGAAGGCAGATTACGACAAAACAAGTCAGACTTTAGCACGGAGTGTGATCTGTTTTCTCAGAAACGGCCGCAGAGTTTCAAATTCAAGGCCGTTTTTACAACAATCCGGGCCGTTTTCACCGACACAACCACTTCCCGACACTCGACGGACGGAACATTGAATTCCAACTGTTGAGCTGAGTGAAAACGGCCCGGGATTCCGAATGTCGGAACGTTCCAACAGTCGGAATCCTAGATTGAATACCCCCATAATGTAAGCTTAAAAAAAACTTTTTGGCCAATAAAAAATGTGATTGTTTCAAATGCTCATGAGTGACCTGCTGGCTTCTTATTACAGGTGCTTTTTTTGAATCATCTGTATACAGGGAAAAGGTATCCGAGGAAAAAGAACCTAATTTGTGATAGTTCCTTCATAATATGCCAGATTCTCTGTCCGTGTGATCTTTCCTATATTAGAAAGACACAAAGAAAATGTAAAGAAAGGATGAAGGCTCATCGCTCGGCTATCTCCGTTTGTCACTAACCAGTAATCAGACAGTAATCAACTAATCAGGCCTTAAATTCCATAATTGATCATATCCCTCTAATATATTGGGGGTTGCAGAGTGACCATCCAGTTTTATTTCTTAAATAATTATTTACTGTTTGTTTAATAGGGTATATGTTGAAATACGTGAAATACATTGTATATAGTGTTAAGTCTAGCAACTTGCACCTTTACAAACCCATGTAGTACCTCTTCCTGCCTGGGGTGTCGCTGTCTGCTTTGGTGCCTCTACAGTCTGGTCTGTACTGAGAGGCAGGCTCTGCTAGAAACCCCACAGCAGAGGGCATCACACGTGTAGAACCGGCCTTGTTGTATGGAGTTCTCCACTGCTGCTCTCTGATTGACAGCCGGCAGAAGGCAGCAGCGTTGAGGAAAGGCTTCTAGAAACGGGGGGCATGTTGCCCCATTTTCTAGAAGGGGAAATCCAAGTGTCTGCAGGTCACCACACATACTTCCTGTCCCAAATCTGTTGGCCAGCTGCTCAAGCAGGGGGTTGCTCAGCTAGCCTAAGTGAAACATGGCGGCCATGCCAGCTTGCAATGTCTGTAGCAGTGCCGGGATCGCAGCGACACGCAGGAGACTCCTGCATGCCTTTCCTAAAGATTGGACGGAAATTCAATGCTAATTTCATGCCGCACTGAAGTTCTGTCTATTTCTGAATCAGACCCTTAAGGTGTGTACAAACTAGGCAATAATTTGAATAATTGCGTTCATTTTGGCCCTTCTGAACGATATCGTTCAAAATATTGGCCAGTGTGTGTGCGATGAATAACGCACGCTCCCACGGTTGTTAACGAGGTTTTAGGTCATCTGTACAATGGATATGCCGTTCACAAAAAGCTGCATATTACTAGACTACCTGGAACATCGTTCAGTGTGTACGCACAATATCGTTTGTCCAGGACGCTGGAAAGGTCAAGTGAAATTTTCAAACACATCATCTAGGCTAGCAGACTACATCACAATTGTAATAAGTGCAAGTGTAACATTAGCAAAGAAATCCAAAAATAGTAAAAAAAAAAAAAAAAAACAACATTTGAAATCACAGTTAGTAATTGTATTACAAAAAGTTATACTTATGGAAACAGACAAACATAAAAACACATAAAAAGCTATTTAACTTAAAAAAAAAAAAATATGAATAAGAAAAATAAAAAAGGGAGGATAGTTCATTGCAAAAATAAAACCCAAACCACACATGTATGTCTGTGCGTAGATATTATTGCCATGAGAAACTGTACTTATAGTGCATTAGACAGTGACTCACTTCAGAAAATATCTTTGTCCTGATGGAGTTTTTGCCATCTCCCATCCCGGAGGCAGGGGGACGTCATCTGGGATTTCGAAGGAAGACTGTCGATGATGCTGGCCCGGTGGGGCGGGTCCTTGAGCAGAAACCACTCCTTGTGGCGAAAGCGCACCCGGAGAAACTGCGCCAAGCTGCAGGGAGGCTGGGGAGGAGTGAGCGCGTACGTGCTGCGGAGTCAGCGCCCCGGCAGATCCACCGTCTGTGCTGGCCTGTGAGGAGGCAAATGTGGCATTTTTGAAAAACAGCTTCTGGCGGCTCACAAAGTCATAATCCCCCCAAAATGGAGGCACCCTGTCCACCAAGATATATTCTAGGTTACTAACTTTGCAAAACTACAGATTATCCATGCAATTAGAGTGTTTATCACTTAAAGCCAAGCTAATAATCTAGAATCGTTTCATCATGCAAAACAGGACATGAGCCATCTGCGGACGGTTTGGGTCGCCAAGAACACAATTTCTCAACATTTCTTTTTTTTAACCCTTTGAGTGCCAAGTGCATTTGTCAAAATAGGTATGAAAATTGCCAAGCAAACCTTTTTATTCATCATAAAGGACCTGTGATGTTTAATTTATATAGGAAATACAAAATGTTGCGTGTAAAAAAAAAAAAAAAGGATTCGATTTGATTTTATATAACAAATGTAAGGGACGCTGGCATTTTTAGCACATATTTTGAACATCACTCAGATGTTGCCACAAGGGTTAGGGAGTTTTAACAAACTTGTAAGCAATAAAAGAAAGGTTACCGTTTAGTGTACACATAAGGATAGATCCTGTGATTAACATAACTGATCTAATTGCCACTAAGCTTTGTCGTCATGTTTCAGTTATTTCGTTGACCGGAGCGGGGCGCCGGTAAGTCGCCCTCTCCCGCCTTAAGGGAGCGCAGGGAGCCAAAATGGCCCCCGGAGCAAGATAAGGGGGAGGAGCGCTAGGCACCCTGCAGGTCAACGGCGGGAAACCCGGGGGGGGGGGGGGGGGGGGAGGCAGCAGCCGGTCCCCTTCTTGTCACCTAGGATGGAAAGGAGCCAGTTAGAAGGGACAGGGTTAATTGCAGGGGGATGTGAGCAGCAGCGGGGTTAAAAGCAGGGAGCAGAGGGACGAGCTCACTCATTCCCCAGCTAGGACGGAGACATATAAAGCTATTAACCATACTGCACCAGCATATATCTCTGCACTTATCACACAATATCTCCCATCTCGACCACTCCGCTCTGCACAAGATTTGCGTCTCTCATCTGAGCGGATCACTAGCTCCCATTCACTATTACAGGACTTTCATCGAGCTGCTCCCATCCTATGGAATGCCCTTCCATGCACAATTAGACTCTCCGCTAGCCTCCAAACTTTCAAGCGTTCCCTGAAAACTCACCTCTTCAGGCAAGCCTATCATATTTAAGTTCTACACGCATAACCCTCTGAGGCACATATGTATTATATAGCTTCCCTTCTGGACTTGTAACTTGGTGGGACTGCTATGCTATTACTGATGCCTGTCCTTGTGTTTCCCTCCTATGTCCCTATAGATTGTAAGCTTGCAGCAGGGCCCTCTAACCACCAAGTCTGTCTGTTGTTACCCAGTTTGTTTTATCACTGTTTACTATTGTAAAGCGCAACGGAATCTGCTGCGCTATATAAGAAACTGTAACGGAATCTGCTGCGCTATATAAGAAACTGCAAATAAATAATAAATAAATAAATTGGTCCAAACGAGAGCACTGAAACAGCCATGGGTTACAGACGACAGCAGATTAACCAAATTCTTGGTTCTAATCAAATACCGCTGAAAGGCGTTCTATGAAGTTAGGAGGAGTAGTAAGGATCCCCCATGCGTTATACATTAAATACTGAACTGTGTATATTGAAGACATAAGTAAAATATAGGGCACCAAGGTGTATAGGTATCAAACCTTCTAAAGAGTTACTCATAGCAACAAAGCAGCTTCTAAATAGCATCAAGTACATTCTATATCATGATAAATGGAAGCTGGTTGATTGCTATGGACAACTTCAAAACGCTTAAGACCAACTAATACATCTCCCTAAAAATACCTTAAAACAGCAGTCAAAATATGCCTGGAGAGAAAAGCCATGTATAAAAACAAATTGCTCAAGCCAGAGTCATTACTGGACTGTGGGTTAACTGTATGAAGCTTGGAGTAGGGGTATCTATCCCCATAAAGAACATGGCGGAAGATGTATTAAGCCTGAACAAGAGATAAATGCAAGGGTGATCAAGAGAGAAACGTCCAGCCAATCACCTGCAAAGTCAGTAAGGAGCTGATTGGCTGGACGTTTCTCTCTCTTTATCACCCTCTTGTTAAGACTTAATACATCCGCCCCTCTATTTGCAAGGTGATAACGCACCAGCCAATCAGCCGCTGTCAATTTACATATTGGAGCGGATTGGCTGGTGCATTATCACCTTGCACATAACTACCTTTATGGTGTTAGATACCACTATTCCAAGCTTGTCAAGTGCAAAGACCACCATAATAACAAATACACAGCCAGTGGTGTATCTATAATGGGCGCCTGGTGTGGTGCCCACAGTCTGCACCCAGGACAGACACCTGAAAACTCCCCTATTCTTGATACCAGCGGCACAATCTTTCTTGTGGTGTCTTCAGAAGCACGGCACCAGAACAAGAGAGACCAAAGGCTATGGTACTAAGCCAGATAAAACTTGCCAATGTCAAAAGTAGGCGTCCAATTTGCACTACCTATAAAGAAAATGGTAACTGAAGGTAAGAGATCCAGTTTCCCAATATGATACATTTTTAAAGCCAAAAATAATTGTAAGTTTCACCCTCTACCTGCTTATAGGCTCCCTCTTTCACATTACACGGCCTACTTGAAGACCACCCATGTATGGCCCCCTCCCACTGCCACTAAAACCCTGATACTCTTGTGATAACCCAGGTCATAGAGGAAAAAAAAAAAAAGAGAGGACCCCCCCTCCTTTCTGGGTAGCTACCATAGTTGACCCCAGGAAGTACCAGGGAAAGGCTCAGTGTAAATGGGTAACCCGGTTCATCCGACCAGTGTCCTACTTAAAGCATGGGGAGAGTTGGAGTTCATAGCGCTTGGCAGAAGACCAACCAAATGTGACCGACCCAGGAATAACGAGAGTTGGAGCTGCCCTGGATTTAAACAGTTTTCCTAATCTCAGGTCAGACCCAGGATTTTGGTGGAAAAGGGGTATTATTGAAAACTTCTGCAAGCCACTTATTTGAGACCCACTGAATTGGATAACATCGATATGGTTGGATGGTTACGAGAGTCCAATACAAGAGTTTCTCCAACATCTTATCTAGTTAGAAAAAAACAGTTCACCAAGATACATATGCAAATGTTCTGCACTTGTGGCGGTGACAATGCATTAACACTTTTAGCATACTGGTTCTCACCAATTGTAGACCACGTCCAAAGTACAAAAGTCTTTACCAGCCAACAGCAACACTTTACTCATTAACCTCGCTCGTGCAAGTATAAGAACATGTCTACAGAAGCAAGTGTAGACGATCTCGGGTTTTCGTATCACTAACTGAACACGATATTTACTTAAAGAAAACTACTGCACTTCAAGAAATCTACTAATAAAAACCATTCATAAATATACGTTGTCAAAGGTTCCAAAACAACTTAATGGAGCTGGGAGATGGTTGATATACTGTGCAGCCAACAATTCTATACTGTCATCTGTAGATGAAGACCACCGCAATTAATCAAATCGGTGAGGAGGGACTGATTAACCATCATCTTGTATTTACAGAGTCCTAAAATGTGGTCATTCTACCCAATGACGAACAAGCAGTAACCGATTTCACGGTGTCAGTGTTGCGCAACACGTGTGGACATGTAAGTATCGTCTACTGCAAAGGTTCTCAAACTCAGTCCTCAGGACCCCACGTATTGTAGGTCTCCTCACAGGATCACAAGTGAAATAATTAGCTTCACCTGTGGATCTTTTAAAATGTGGCAATGAGTAATGACTGCACCTGCCAGGTGACCTGGAATACGTGAGCTGTGTGGGGTCCTGAGGACAGAGTTTGAGAACCCCTGCTCCACTGGCTTCCCTATAAATATATGGCAGCAATGCAAGTCGGTATGTGGTTACTGGGTAGAGTCTAGACAAGGTCTAGATTGACCACTTATGGTCAACAGTTTGAAATAGTAGATATACCCAAGGTCAACATGCAGACACAAGCTTATGGTCAACATGAGTTTTTTGTGTCTTTTGTTTGTTAGGTTTTTTTGTTAGGTGTTGTTTTCATACTTTACTATCCAAGTGGGCACACAGTGGGAATATAGTAGTGTGCCCAGTGCAGCAAGCCATGGGCGAGGTCAAGGTTCCCTTGTACAGTGTCCACATTGACACCAAAAAACTGTGAAAAACTCATGTCAACCTTATTTATGTCGACCATAAGTTTGTGTTGACCCGTTGTCAATGTCGTCCTTGGGTATGTCGACCATTTTTAAGGTGTCGACCTAGTCACTGTCAACAATTAGTGGTCGACCTAGACATAGTCTTCCATTTATACCGGAATAACTATACAAGTCAAGTCCTCCAATTAAGTGTACTTCATTATGAGACCAATAAAACAGGACCTTCGGCGGTTTTGCCTGCATTAATACTAGGTCAAGGAAACATCCATCTGCAAAGACATTTCTGTAGTTCCTTTTTTATTGGGAAAAGGTTACAAAAGGCAACCGTTTAACTACAATAAATCCCTGATGACTACACAATTTAAAAATAAATAAATAAATTATATAAAATAATTTTTTTATATTTCATATAAATATATTATCCTCAATTTTAATACTTTTTTTGTAGTAAAAGTCCAGCCTGCAAAATCTCCCTAAAGGCCCATACACACTGGGCGACTGAGCTGAAAGCCACTCAAAACAGCATGTTTGAGCGGCTTTCAGCTCAAAGCCACCCAGTGTCTATGCCCCAGCGGTGAGCGGTGCTGCGCGCTCCTACATCATCGCCGGGAAAGCTGCTCATCTGCTGGTAATACCAGCAGATGAGCGGCGTTGAGGACGACTTTGCGTAGCTCTGCGCTATGCAACGCGGTCCTCCCCCCTCCGTCGGTGCCGGGAAGGAGGAAAGCTGCTCAGTGTGTATGCACGGAGCAGCTTTCCCCGCAGCGGTGAGTGACATCATCGCTGTCCATACACGCTGGGCATAGTCGCCCAGTGTGTATGGACCTTAAGTTTTGTTTCCCTAAGTTTTGAGTGTTTCATTGAAATGGGGATATTAAAGTGTTTTTCCACTGCACCCATTGGGACACATCAATTGTTGCTCCATTAGAGCACATGCTGCAAAAAAAAAATTGGAGCTGCCACCTGAATAGCTGAATATCGCTCGTCTAATGCGACATGCGGTTGACGCTCTGATACAATTGAATCACCCTCAAAGTAACCGTTGAATGCCCTTGTGCCACAGTGACAAAGTACACATGGAGAACACTGAAGACCATTACTAATCTCGGAGAAGTAGGTGACCCAAACTAGTGTAGGATGCATCAATGCCATACATCCTGCCCCTATGCATACCGGCGTTTAACGCCAATCTGTAGCGATTACTTACCTACAGAGACAGCTCTTGATATAGAGCTGTCCCAGCTTAATACTAGGTTCCCGAATATATGACCTGAAAGTCCTACTGCACATACACAAGCCATGAAGGGGCAGAGAGGATCGCTCTATGGGGATTTACGGCATAGAGAAGCCGGTAGGCTTTGCTGTATAATGATACATCTCCCCCACCCAAAGACCAAGAATGATATAGACAAGAATCTAGATTTCTCATCAACACAATTGCACAAGTACAGCTTTCCCAGATGGGTAGCTAGGACAGGGGCCCCTCTCTACAAAACATTGCAGTATTATTCAGGATGGCAAAGGTGCATCAGATACCTCTTTCACAACAGAAGCAAATTACCGGGTTAAAGATTTCCAACCTGGGATTTTGCTGATAAACCCGGGTTTTTCTTTGGTGCAAAAAGGTGAATACGGGTCTTAAATCCTGGCAATCTGACCCTGCTCTTGTCCAGGATCCCAGTACCAGGATATAAGACCTATGTTGACCCTTTTACATCACAGGTTTTTCAGCAAATTCCCAGGTTGAAAAGCTTTAATAATTTGCGGGTGGTGTGAATTGGGGATAGGCTGCACCCGGCAAAATGACCCGGCACTCAAAAATGCCGGATAACTGCCGGGTGGCCAGGTACAATGACCTCTCAACAGACGGGACTAAATTGGAGTTAGTTTGAAGAACTATATTGGAAAAAAAAACAACCAAAGCTGATCATGAACCCCATCCCATCCATCAAGCATGGGGAGGTTTGGTGGTGGCCCCCACCCACAGAACCAGGAATAACACGATCTGTGAATCCACATTTATGCCTGGGTATTTTACAGACAATTATTAGGCCATTTGACTGCAAACTAGAACTCCGCATTAGTCACAAAACAGGGAAATTAAATCAAAACACACAGCAAAATCAACTGTAGGGTATGTGTCATAGGGTGGACTGTTATGTAGACAGTCATTAGGTCAACAAATTAAAAAAGGTAGACATGGCTTAGGTCAACAGGGTTGAACAGGCAACACAAGCGATAGGTCGACATGGAAAATGTTGCCCTGAGTTTATGAGTTTTTGGGTCTATGTTGGCTTGTGTCGACATGGACACATATGTATACCGCTACGCTTGGCACACTATTATTATATTCTCTCTCTATGTCCACCCGTTCTAGAAAGAAAACGTGAAAAACTCATGTCAACCTTTCCCATGTCGACATATTGTAGGTGTCAACCTTTTAACCACTTCGACCCAAGTTATGTTGACCTCTTTCAGGTGTTGACTAATTGACTATCAACTGCATACCCAACTGAAAGGTTGAAAAAGAGAGGACTGAGGGGCAGACGTATAAAATCTTGGAGAGATATAACATACCAACCAATCAGCTACTAACTTCCATTTTCCAGAATGAAAAACGACAGCTGATTGGAAAGTGATAAAGTAGTAACCAAAGTTAGAAATGTCTTACCCTCAATGTTCTGGAATGGCCAAGACAAAGTCCAGACTACAACCACACTGACATGCTGCAGCAGGGCATTAGGCACATTGTAATGCACCGTGGCGATTACCACCATGCAAAATGGAACCCCCCCCTCTTATGCTCCCTAGGGTGCACCCGCTGGCTCTCAGATGAGCAGATGCTGGCAAAAGCAGTCACAATGTTAACAATTCTGATGTTGGAAAGGGTTTTATTTTTATTTTTTACGACTATTAAAAGAAAAAACTGTTTTCTTTCATCAAATTAACAAAAAATGACAATTTAATCAACAGAAGCAGCAATATAATTAAAGAGATCTTACGTTCACGTGACGATCGATACTAGTTACCAAGTACTCCCTCCAAAAGCTGTCTAGTGTCAACACTGGGACTTCTGTCCGCGAGGTGTAGGAGAATCTCACCTGCATCTCCAACAACTTCCATCCCAGTATACATATAGATATGGTATAACCTGCCTCAACGGTCTTTCCCCATCTCCATGGACTGCACCAGTCTGGTCAATAGAACGCCCTAAGGGACATGGATTATTCCATGTAATGCGGCTTGCCAATTAATTATCCTGCCAATTGGCAATACAGGGAACAGCGTGGCCAGCGGAGGCCTACAAGTTATGCCAACATGGCAGAAATCTTACATTGTTGATATGTCAATATTTCTCTATATAAGGCTATAAGCCCAACTCAAAACGTACTATCAACACGGATGACTGTCAGCATGCATGTCAACATTGTGTATGCAGTTATGACATTCATGTCAACATGTTTTTGTAAAGGATACCAGTGTACATACAGTCAGATGTGGAGATTCTATGGGTCTACAATTAACGGTGCTACTTTTCATCCGTAAAAAAAACATGCTATTACCACAATTATCGGGCTATCCAATTATAGTCCTTTATGTTTCTCTTTGGGCGGGAAAAAAAAAAAGAAGCCGGCGCTAACAAATGGAATCTAGAAAGTAGTTTCCACACTTGAGGGGGTATTCAATATGGAATTACGACTGTCGGAAACGTCCCGACAGTTGGAATCCCGGGCTGTTTTCCTTTTATCTGACAGTAACAACAGGAATTCAATGTTTCCGGCTGTCGTGTGTCGGAAAGTCTGAGGATAGACGGAAATAGCCACGGATTGTCGAAAAATGGCCGTGGCAGGATGCAAGTTACCTCTTAATTACATGCAGAATACTAACAACCAGGTCTATGGCTTTTACACTGTTATCCCTGTGACAATAATGCATAGACACAGAAACTCAAAGGGGGAGATGTATTAAGTCTCGGAAAAAGTGACCAACTGGAGAAATTCAAATAAATATGGAGGACTATAAAATGGTGCTGGCTACCAACACACTCAGTTTTTTGTGAGAGGCTTCCCCCCTCCATGAACCACACTGACCTTTTAGTAAGGCCCTACGTTCACATAGCGGTTTCTTGAAAGGATGGATACAGTCACTTCAACACCACAATTTCGATATCCTGAATGTCACTCCTTTTTCCAAATATATGAATACTGACCTCTATAGTAGGCCCCATTTTTCACATAAGAGTTTCTTTAGAGCAGGCATGTCCAAACGATGGCCCTCTAGCTGTTGTCCCATCATGCCTTGCTATTACAGAATGCTAATATTATGGCAAGGCATGCTGGGATGTGTAGTTTCACAACATCTGGAGGGACACAGTTTGGACATGCCTACTTTAGAGGTTACCACTCCTCACCCTCGATCGTCACCCAGACAAGGAATAAGGTCCTCCTTCACCAGTCACTTTTACACAAAAACTCACCTCTACGTGAGGCCCTATGTACCTCAATAGGTTATCTTTACTGCTCCTGGTATGAATTCTTGGGTTCCCATCATGGCGGAACAGTAAAGATACCTTTCAAGGCACATAGGGCCTCACCTAGAGGTGAGTTTTTGTGCAAAAGTGACTCTGGTGAAGGAGGACTGTGAAATGCTGGCAGAACTCTGCCCTGTGACCTTTAAAATAAAATAAAAAAGGGGAATCTGTTTAACTAGCATCCTGCACATTGCTTTGCTCGCAGCTCATTAACACCCACCCCATATATCTGTACTTTTAAGTTCCAAATTCCTTGCCCATATCCCACTTGTATTACACAACATTGTTTGTAGACAACATCTATTCGTAGTGGTCTGCTTAAACATAAGCCCCATTTTGGTTTTAAGGTCCAAGTTTAAAACCAGAAAAGCAAGACCCAGCTTATTAAAAAGTTGGAGCAAATTTAAAGATCCCGTGTTCTTGTAAAAAAACATTTTCATCAAGGTGTTTTTCTTGCAAAGTAAAACGATTCAGGAGTTGGTCACTGCACACTGACATATTTGTGTGAGAGTCTGTCCCTCACCAAGAGTCACCGACCAATAAAAAGCTGCTAATCTACTACCAGATATTTGTAAAAAAAAAGAAAAATGTCCATCAAAGTTTTAATTTATATCTGTGTGTTATAGCGCTGTGACTTCCAGAGTGCTCATAATGGCATTTTCTAGAAAACAAGTAGATTCTAGAACTAAGTACACAGAACGATGGCTCAACAATGAGCAAAGGAATATAAAAAGATCTAGAATAATAAAATATTTGGCCTCTTCCTTCTCTGTATAAGAGATATTGGGTGGGTCTTCATTTGCAAAAGAGGCGAGACATTAACTAAATAAAGTGCATCATTTAAAAGCTAATTGTTCCTCCTAATTACAGGTCTGTACAATGTCAGTTATGACAGATCTTGATTCGTCATCAACTGTGTCACTCGCAGCTTCTAGTAAAATATTCAGCACACGGTAGCTGCTCTGGTGCAAGGGATATTCAATGTTATCCTAACGATTATATCGGGAATATGTGGAAATACAGAATCATTTTCATCTACACAGCAGGATAACCGAACCCTTGTGTTCACTAACGTACCTTTAAAACCTATTCTGAAGGGGAAGATTCATCATCTTCGATCACTTTGCTCAGTGTAGAAATAAAAACTTACAGTCTCCTATGTAACAGAAAGGCCCTGTACAGATTAGTGGACTTTGGGGGTGTATTCAATCCTGGTTCCTGACAGCCGTGAACCTGGCCCATTTTAATTTTGCGTGACCGCATATCGGCAGGTGGGATTCAGTGTCCCGCCTGCCGATTGGCGAAAAGGGGGGGTGGCCGCGTAAACGGTGGTGGATTGGTGAGATACGGCCGGGATCGCAACAATCCATGCCCGTTCTGTCGATCTGCCTAATGGTAAGATATATGGGTGGTAAGATCTGGTTATGAAAGCAAAGCCACATGCTAGATGACTTTTAGGGGAGTATATATCAAAGTTTAAAAGAGATCATGGAGTATATTCAATTGATGTCAAAACTGCTGTCTTTCTGAAAAGATGACAGTTTTGAACATGAATAAGTCGGAAGGGGTTCCGATTTTTCAATGCTAGTTTAAAAGTTGCGACCTGCCGAAAACCAGGTGGATTGACGGAATAGCCGCTAATCCACCTGCTTTTGACGGAAACACACTGGAAGGTTTTGGCCATGCTTCCGGCAATCTCAATCCGACATGAAAAGTTGTCGGATTGAGGCAGGGAGGACGGCGCCAGGTGACCAGCAGCAGCTTACACGGTACTGAACTCCTGTCCCCCACCTCCCGTATCCACCCACATGTCACGCGTCGCCGCCGGGTCGATTGAGAGCAGCTAACCCGGTTTCCACGCTAGATGGGTGAGCATCAATCAGCGGCGAAATCCAACATCTGGATTTGGCGCTGCATTGAATAAATCGATGACGGATCCATTCCGTCAAAATAATTTTAGAATGGATCCAGCATCCATTGAATATACCCCCACATTGTGAAAGATAAAGTACTAGCCAATCAGCTCCATAAGGTGCGTACACACGGGGCAATATGATCGCTGGCAATATATTGCTCAGCAATCATATTGCCCCATGTCCCGTTTTCATCTGCGATCAGAGATGGTCGCAGATGAAAATTTAAACACTGCTGGGTGAAGAGGCAGGGGATGTCGCTGGTCGGAGGAGCATGCTCCACCGACCAGCGACTATTCAGGGGCTGAAAACGGGAGCGCGCACCTGGCGATTTATCGCTGGTGCACACTCCAATCACTGGCAATATGGTCGCTCAGCGACCATATTCCCAGCGATTTCAGCCCCTATCGCCTCCGTGTGTACACAGCATTACACTCAACTCACCTACAATTTTCCTGTGATTGTGGCGATCAATCGCAAGAAGAGCTGAAATTGCAGGTGAATGACTTGCAGGTTGCACAAGCAATGTCTTGGAATCGGATTGGCTAGTACTTTATCTCTCACAGAGCTTTGATAAATATCAAATAAATCCAATTATTATTAAAAGGTTAACACAGACATCATCTTCATAGGCATAATAAAGGCATTAGAACATTTTAGGTTGCAAAATGCTGAGATTTCACATGAGCCTTTTTATTAATTCACTTTTATTATTGCAAAAATAAAAAAAATGGTTAATAGTTGCCCGTGTGATCCACAAACGTGGGAGAAAACCATTATCTCATACGGCATACGGTCACTATTTAGGTCGACCACTGATGGTCGTCAGGCCTTCGGTCGATGCGGCTGGAAGGTCGACAGTCAAAGGTTGACATTAGTTTTTCACATTTTTTTTTTTGCCGACAGACTGCATTTCATGCCCTACCATGCACTACGGCGTGGCGGAAGAATAAAATATTGTTCCAAGCACAACAGCGCACCGTGCCAAGCGAGGGGATGCGGTACACTCTGGCTGTGTCCATGTTGACATTCGCGACAAAAAAACGTGAAAAACTAATGTCGACCATTTGTCTGTCAACCTTCCCATTGCTCGACCTAGACCTTCCAGCCCTATCAACCTTCAGCAGTCGACCCAATGACCCATACCCATCTTAAAACAGGGGGAGAGAAGGTGGTTGGTTGAAAAAGTACAAAAGAAGGGTCTGAACTTAACCAACATAAAACTACAGGTCCATAAAAAAAAAACAAAATGTAAATATAAAAACGCAATTTCAGCCCCAACTTCTCACAGGAAAGTTCTGTGCTGGGTGTAAAAAAAATAAATAAATAAATAAATCAAAGTAACTTTGGGAAGTAATTGAAAACAATCACCTCAAGTACACTAATGGTCATTTGAAAGCCATGAATGGATATGGAAATTTCCACTCACAGATTAAAAGTTGTATTTAACCATGAGAAAAAAAAAAAGTATTAACAAATGCCGAGTGCATTGACAAATCACAGATTTGCCTTTTGTAGCACAGAGAAGCCTGGGTGGCCATGGCAGATGAAGGGTTGTGTTGATGGTCTAGTTGGGGGAAGGGGATGTTTCCTCTGCCGCCGCCTCCTCCTCCATCCACAAACTCTAGACAGCATTGAACAGTTTTACGTGCACATAAGAGGGTGGTCTCAATAGAACACCATATATAAACTGCTGCCACTGCAGACACTCTATAATACAGAGTTTTCGATTTAATAAAAAAATATATAAATTTAAAAGTTTCCTTTTAGTCCATTGATGATGACAATTCGGACTATTATCCTGGACACATTCCTATACTTCCATGTGCTTTTAAATGGCGAGCCCCTCCCCCCTCCCCCCCCCCCCCTGATCCACCCTGAGGCCAACATTGGGAAAACCAGCCGCCAGCAATGATCCTTTGCAAAACAATTGCAAGATTTTTTTTTCATTACTAGTAAGTAACCCCCCCCTTTATATAGGAAACTTACTTAGCAGATGATAGACTGATACAAACAGCAAACTGAAATAAACTTTTTTTTTTACCAACAGGTTGTACAATAAAGTTTACAAAAACAAACAAAAAAGGAGCAAATACGGGTTCTGCCAAAAACAAACAAAAAGTTCTGCTCCGTTATTTATTATTTCAACGTTATTTATTTATTTTTGCGCTAACTGAACATCAAAAAATAAAAAAAATAGTACACATTGTAACAGAACCCAACCATGGACTCCCTCACCCTCCTAGCCCTGCACTCCTTGCACAGTAAGCCCAGGAGAGTCTCTGCAGTGTATTTCAGTTGAAACCCCCCCTGAAGTTAAGCATGTAAAAAGTTGCAGGGAGCACTTTGCATTTGTTTGCAGAGTTTGGATAGTCAGGAACTGGAGCTTCCCAGGTCAGGAAACAACAGCCGGGTGTGCACACATGAAAGAGCTGTTGGGAAAACACTGATTTTCTGTAGCCAGAGGTGAAATGTACACAAGCTGCAGCCCTCTCCCTCCCTCCCTCCAGCAGAGCCTGCTCTCCTGATTCCAGCTGATACCCCTGCCCTATCCAGTGTGTGGCTATGGAACTACTCCACAAGAGGAAAAAGAAAACAAAAACTCCTACAGTATATAGTAATTAATAAGTAAGTTATTAAACACACACAAGGGCCGCTGCACAGCAGGTCTGTCCGCAGGACTGGCTGGCACCCCAGGGGTTAAGTCTCCCAGGCTGGGCTGACAGATCAGAGGCAGCTAAGGAACAGCCATATAAAGCTATTAATAAATGACTTCCAGATCACCATTACTACACAGGGCCCACAGTAAAAAACCAGTGCACTCTCCCCCCACCCTGCCTATGTGGGAGTTTACAGGACTCTACATGCAAACTTCTCCACCCCCCACCACACTGCCCTCAGCTAGAAGTTGGAGAAGCTGCATTGGCCCAAGAGAAATGGATGGATTGCAGGTTGTTGTTGCAGACACTTCACAGCAGTGTAGCAGGAGGTTCAAGGAATACAAATGATTACAAAAGCAACAAAGTGGCTGTATACTGGGGCTGAAATGCTATATTACACACCTAGCAACATAGGGGCTGCATTATATATATATATATATATATATATATATATATATATATATATATATATATATATATATATTAGCAATACTATATATGATACACACCTAGCACTATACAGTGTATACATCCTGGACATGCAGCCCCCTCCTGGGGTAGCACTCAGGTACAAGGGGGGGATCTAGGTGCCTTCTGTATAGGAATGTATCAGGGACATGAACTGATACAATGTATCCCTGCAGAGTGATCGCCCCTGGGAGCCCCCTGGCTAGCTAGACCCCAAGATAGGGACCATGCAGTGATTATCTAGCACCCCAACCTGCAGGGATGGGGCAATAAGTCATTGCAGTCAGTGATTTAAATGACCCCCACTCTCGGGTCGACCCCCCCTCAGCCCCGTACCTGCCGGGAGTGGGACTTGGGCTCCGGCTGCTTGAAGAATGAGTCAGGCAGCTTCCTCATCCGCATGGGCAGGGTCTGGGGTACGTTGGCGGTTTTGGGGTTCATAACCGCATTGAAGAGCGCCTCCAGGTCCGTCTCCGAGTCCCCCCGGACATGCACGATCTGATGCCCGGCCGGAGGAGGCTGCGGGGCCGGGGCGGGGGGCTGCTGCTGCTGGGGCCCGGGGTCCATGGTGGTGGGGTATGAGGGCAGTGACTGGGGAGAAGTGGGGAGGGGGGGGGGGCACAATCCCGGGGTTCGGGTCAGGCTGCGGGGCTGCCGCTCATGTCACCGGGCGTCCCGCGTCCCTATTGCCCTGCCGGTGGCTCGGCCACAGGGTGACAGTCCGCTTGGGGGCCCCCGAGGATCCGCGCCGGCGCAGGGCCCCTCTCTCAGTCCGCCTCAGCTCCCGCTCTGCAACTCGCAGCGACTAGAAGGAAACTTTCCCCGCAGCCCGCTGGGAGGAGCGCAGAAACTTTTTTCCCCCTGGGCACGTGACCAGCGCTCGGGCCACGCCCACCGTGGGGATGAGCCTGGGAGATGGTGGGGGCGCGGTGTTCCGGGAAAGCCACGCCCCCCATCCAGCACTTTACTCTTTTTTTTCCTTTTTAAAGATCCCGAGGATGGGATGATGTGATTGTGAGGAGAGGTACACAGGGGTCTCCTCCTCCTGACCCACCCTGACATCACAGACTGCTGCTCTGTGGGGGGACATGGCTTAGGTCATGCTGGGTCTTGTAGTCCCAAAACATAGTACCTGTGGCTGTGAATTGATTGCATGTATATACAGTACGTCCTCTTACTACGGGGATAATGCTTCCTTCAACATCCAACTTGTCTGTCCAACTATAATACCAGTCCATGCAACCCAGTAACTTACACAGAGCTGCCAACTAACCACTATTGGTCGACAGGCATATGGGTTGACACATGAAGACGGTCAACCTGCACTAAGTCGACATGGCCAAAAGTTTGACACATACAAAAGGTTGACATGGAAAAAGGACAACATTTCTTTTTTTAGGTTTTTTTAAACTGACGTGTTATATTTTACCATCCCAGTAGCCATAAAAGGAGAATAATAGTGCCCGAAGCATGGATAGCGCAGCGAGCCATGAGAGGCACATCCAGATGTCCACCTATGTCGACATAGACTCAAAAACTTGAGAAACTCACATCCACCATTTACCATATCGACATTTTTAGTGTGTCGACCATTTGGACTTGTCAGCTAATGCCTGTTGAACTTTTTCATGTGTCAACCTTCTGCCTGCCGACAAGTCGTTTTTGACCTAATGTCGTGTGAGGCACTGTCTACCTAATGATCCACACCCCTCTACAACTTGTGAGATCACAGGGTCTGCCCACTCCTGCATGTGTTCAATATGTTTAATAAAAAAAAATATTTAGCATGTGTCAACGGACACTGACACATAGACACTGATAAACAGACACATGTTGATACATAGACAGCCTCCAACACTCTGACAGAGACATGGACACGCAGAATCTGACACAGACAGCTGCCAACACGCTGAAACACGTATGCTGACACACAGACACTGAAGTGGACACCCGGATGCTGAGAAACAGACCGAGGTTGACACACAGATGCTGACACCTGGAGACACTGACACACAAATGCTGACATGCAGACAGCTGTTGACACAGCCACTGACACATAGATTCTGACATACACTGACAAACAGAGACATAGATGCACGGATTCTGACACAGACATAGACAGCCACCAAGACGCTGACACACAGATTCTGACACAAAGATTGACAGATGCTGACACAGAAAGAGGTTAACACACAGACACTGACAACTGGAGACTGACACACAAAGGCTGACTCGCTGACAGCTGTTGACACACAGCCACTCATACATAGATGCTGACAGACACTGACAAACAGAGACATGGATAAACTGACTCTGATGCAGACATAGACAGCCCTCAAGATGCTGAATCATGGAGGCTGACACACAGAGACACTGAAGTGAACACAGATACTGACACAGATACTGACACACAAACTTACAGATGCTGACACACAGAGGTTAATTCACAGAAGCTGACACCTGGAGACTCTGACACTCAAATGCTGACACACTGACAGCTTTTGACACACAACCACTGACACATAGATGCTGACAGACACTGACAAACAGATACAGCTACACAGACTCTGACACATACTTAGATAGCCACAAAGACGCTGACACTGACACCTGGAGACACTGACACACAAATGCTGACATGCAGACAGCTGTTGACACACAGCCACTGACACATAGATTCTGACAGACACTGACAAACAGACGGACTCTGACACAGACTTTAACAGCCACTAAGATGACACACGGATACTCACACACAGAGACATTGAGGTGCACACACGGACCCTGACACACAGACTAACATATGCTGATACACAGACAGAGGTTGACACACAGGTGATGACACCTGGAGACTCTGACACACAAATGCTGATACGCAGACAGCTGTTGACACAGCCACTGACACATAGATGCTGACACACTAATAGACACTGACAAACAAAGACACAGATGCACAGACTCTGATGCAGACACAGACAGCCTTCAAGACACTGAAACATAGATGCTGACACACAGAGCCATTGATGTGGACATACAGACTGACAGACTCTGACACACATACGCTGACAGATGCTGACACATGGATGCTTACACACAGAGTCACTGAAGTGGATGCTGACACACAGACTACCAGACTCTGACACACAGACACTGACATGTAGCCAGGCACTGACATACAGAGGTTGACACACAGATACTGACACACAGATGCTGGCACACAGACAGCTGTTGACACACAGCTACTGACAGCACAGCTACTGTCATCGATGGCCATCCCTACTGGAGACACTGACACAAAAAATGTTGACCTGCAGACCCAACCACTGACACATAGATACACAGACACTGACATTAATGCTGACACACAGACAATGATAGTCAGATGCTGACATGCAGACAGAGTAATTGACACATGAATGCTGAACACAGAGACACAGACGATGACATACTAACACACAGACCGACATTGACACATGGATGCTAACACATGAAGGACGGATGCGTAAATGCAGACAGACACTGACATCCTGATACAGGTGATCACAAAGGGATGCTGACACAATGATGGATGCTTACACACGGAGATGCTAACACACAGAAGCTGTGGGAGCAAATGGCCGATTATCATTTGCTCCCACACACTGCTAAATTATCTTTCCAACCAACCAACTAGTATAGGGTAGCTGCAAGCCCTCACTGACTAAATTCCCTATGCATTTCTGTTGATCTTCCAGCACTTCTGCAGAGTCCAATGGGCCAGATTCAGATCTGTTCTGAGATCATCACCTCGATAAACCACGCATGCGCACGTTACGCTGTGCGCGTGTGCGGGGTCCCCTAGTGAACGGACCATGGGAAGGCTTCCCTTCACTGGCCGTATTGTGGGTGACCGGGTGGCCGTATGCTGGGAGCATTCCAGGGTGGGCCCCCAGTGTTTCAGGTGTGTGCCCATCAAAAAGGCTGGGCGGGCCATAGAAACGCTGGTGGGCCCCAGATAATGTAGGTGTACCCCTGCCTGTTTGGGGCCGGCGCATGACGTCAACCACCCACCCCGAAAACATGTGGATAAGTGCAGCCGCCGAATTACTTCTGGGTCACACGGCGACTGCGAGTGCTGGGCTCAGGAGGAGAAATCATTCAAATCAGGCTTAGAACATAAATTAATCTTCAATAAAATTTAATTTCTAAAGTTCCAGTTATCATTATTTTAAAAGATAAAAGTTAAACCTGTAATCAGTTACTGGGGGTGTTCCACAAAGAGTGTACTGGCAGGAATTTTAAGTACCCTTGTTCTTTTTTCCTATTATTATGAAGTGGATATTTAAGTAGTTAATTCCCCTTCATCGGCCGTTGTTGAAAGTGAATAAGTTTTAAAACCATGAGATGGGTCTTTTTCGGGACCTAGGTAGAGATGTATTAAGCAATGAAGTACTAGCCAATCAGCTTCCGCCGCTCAGACAGACATAAAATACGCCCCTTGCAAAACTGCGAATGCATCGCAAATAGCAATGTGTTTGCAGATCCCTTTGCAAAGACCGAACCATTAAACAGTTTTTCCATCTGTGCCAGTCTGGGGCATCCAATAACAGCGAAGCAAGTGGATTTGACCCTTTTAATTTATTGTGACATGGAATGACATTACAAGATACAGAACCAAGGCCCTTATTCTGATCGGTGCGGCCGGAGCCGAATATGCGGCCAGGACCGTGCGTGCGAAACCCCGCCTTCCATACGGATCGCCAACTCCGTCCGTATGCGGTAAGAAGCTGGCAGAACGGACCACATGTGTATTTTTCACGGAATACGCCTCCTCCATCTAAAGGAACCTCCCCCATCATTCGATGGTCGCAGACCATCGAATGCAGGACCGAATGCTCCACCAGCTCCCGCAACCTCAGACCACACGGACATGTTTCCGTGCAAAAGCAGGGATCTGGGCGGGCAGCTGACATCCGGTGATGTCATATGTCCGCCCCCTACACGTGCGTCACGACTGCATTACCATACGTACGCCCAGCGTTTGCATGGGAACGCCCATGAAACGTGGGGCGTATGCATATGGTAATGAGCCCAAATAGCCCTTCACGCCCCTCTCCACCCCCTGTTCGGAGTGTTCACAGATCATGCGGGATTTAGCCGTACGCCCCGCTCGCACATGCGCGGAGACGCCTCTGCACATGCGCAGACACAAAACATCGGCGGGCCGAACGCACGCGGATATATCCGCACCGATCAGAATAAGGGCCCAAGAGACATAGGTCACCAACTGAAAATATGGGGACAATGAGCCCAATTCAGCATGGATTGCTAATTAGAGAAAAAGCAGATTCCTGTGATCAAAAAATCGCCACCCATTGCAAAATTGCGAATGCATTGAAAAAAAAAAGAAATATTAAAAAGTTTTTTCGGTACTTGTGTATTATCACGGCGCCCCCGATATTTAGTCGCGCGATTTTTCATTGCATCGCATTGCATGCCATACAACCGATGCACTGCGATGCGATTTAAGCCCCCTATGCGATGTTAAATTGTATAAGCATCCTAATGGGTGCTTACAATGTTAAATGCACCCCCACGCCACCCCCAGTATAAACGTGAACCCGAAGCGTGGCGAGCGCAGCGACCTTTTCATACCCCCACTATCCACGTTGGCGTGGAGTCGATTTTATAAAGTGTAGCGAGCGCAGCGAGCCACCGAGCCCGAAGCGTGGCAATCGCAGTGAGCCCCGCGAGGGGACGCCCATACTTGTGAAGTTATGCGTGTCCCATCGCGGGGCTCGCTGCGCTCGCCATGTTTCGGGCTCAGTGGCTCGCTGCGCTCGCCACACTTTACAAAATCAACTCCACGCCGACGAGGATAGTGGGGGTATGAAAAGGTCGGAGGACGCATACCGCCGCCACGCTTCGGGTTCACGTTCATAGTGGGGGTGGCGTGGGGGTGCATTTAACATTGTAAGCACCCATTAGGGTGCTTATACAAGTTATGATCGCATCCCATCGCATTGTATGGCATTGTATGCCATATACAATGCCATACAATTTTAAAATTGTATGACATTGGGGAACATCGCGCGATATCGCATCGCATACCATCACATGCATTATGGTCTGCGATGCGATGGGTGCCGTGATACTACACAAGTACCGTTTTTTCCATCTGCGTCAGTTAAAGGCTTCCACTAATCCAGTTTGGAAGTGGCCATCGCTGATGCCAGAGACTCATCCAAACACACCTAGGCACACCTGCCTTTTTTATAAACACACCCAGAAAATGCCACCTTTCCCCCCCTAAACGCCGGCTTCCTGACAATCAGACTGCGACTGCAATGCGGCTGTTATGCATACGGATATTTATCTGCAATAAGCGAAATGCGCGTTTAATGCGAACAATCGTTTGAAAATCGACTGTCTTGCAAACTCTGTAAACAGCGGTCCATGCTAAACATGGCCAATGTTTGTATAATACGGTAACATGAATTGCATGTAACCTATATTACGATATGGGTCATTGGGTCGACATACATTGGTCAACCACTGAAGGTCAACAAGGCGTAGGTCGACATGAAATAGGTCAACATGCCTAAGGTCGACATGGATGAAAGGTCAACACAAGCATTAGGTCAACAATGGCTAGGTCGACAGTCAAAATGTCAACATGGGTTTTCCCCTTTTTTTTTGTCCTGAACGTCAACATGGTCAACACTGACACTGTCAAAATTATACCGCGTCGCCATACTTTTCGCACGATTCTATTCTCCCAAGACACCCGTGGATTGTAGGGCATGAAATACCGCCTGTCGGCACATGTCGGCTCAAAAATAGTGTAAAAAAAACCATGTAGACCTTTTGACTGTCGACCTAGCCATTGATGACCTAATGCTTGATTCAACCTTCCAACCATGTCGACCTTAGCATTTCGACCTATTGCATGTGTCGACCTTCAGCGGTGGACCCAATGACCCATATTACCGGTTGTCTTTTTTTTGTTGCAATTAATTGTTTCTACAGTTAATGTGCTTTTTGACATGTTCATTTTGTTCCTGAAATGTAATAGATTTTGTTACATCTTTGAGTTAATTAGTGAAGTAACTAAAACATAAATATGGGTAAATCAAATGGGAAAAAAGAGGTAGAATAATAACAGAAGATCCTAATTGGCTTCGGTTTTTGGCATATAGCACATTGCAAGCTCCTATTGGCCAATATTTTCTGCTTAACGTCCGATGTCGGGTCATTACAATTAATACACCAAGTCGTTTTTTTAGGATCTTTTGTGGGATCGCTTACTGCAGGAAGAGCGGAACTGGAGATCAAAGACGTCTTAATTCGATTCTCAGAAAATTTGCCTTGAAGTTCATCGTCAGGAACAGCCAAGATCTCTCTCTCTCTGACCGAGATTAAGTCAGATTTTATTACATGTGGAAAACTTCCACAACATTCTGAGAAAAGATGCAAAACCACAAGATTTCTGGACCAACCGTGTTCAAAGCTACAGTTCCTGGAGAAATTCGGATTCATTGACTTATATTGCTTTTAATTGCAATATTGACACAGCAACCAATGAGACACTAGCTCTCACTGTCTTCACTTGCACCAGACAGATAAAGCGCTATTGCTGATTGGTCGCTGTGGATCACTGCCAATCTTGCACCTAAAAGCAAAGAGTGAGCAAGCCCTTAACCGTTTATTGCTCTGTAGTGTGTATAAGTACCAGAAATACCAGGGAAAAGTCACATTGTGCCATATATTTACCCTATTACCCTCTGTTGCCATAATAATTGGAGGTCAATGTTTACAGGTGTGAACATTGACACAAAAACGTCAAAATTCACATCAACCTTTTCATGTGTCAACCCATTTTCATGTCGACTTGCTTTGTGTGTTGACCTTTTGTCAGCCAAGGGAAGATCGGGGAGAGGGGGGTATTTTGGACACAGTGTCTATTCAGCGGAAAACGGGGCACGCGTCATCCCGTGAGGCCACGTCCCATTTTCATCGGCCACGCCCCCTTTTCAGGCGCGCCCTGCGCCTTTCCCGATCCAGGAGAACAAAAAGTATGTAGAGGTGATGGGACGGCTCATGAGATGGCGTAACTCTGGGAGGCAATGGATTCTTCTGTCGCTGGGCTCCTGCTCCTAAGGGGGCACCTATCTTTCCCTAGAAGTTTGAATCAGTTCATTGAAAGCCATAAATGTCACTTCTGTGGCTGACTCCCCCTCCTGGTAGGACTGTAGACTTCACACTCTCTTAGTTTTAAACATAATATATACATAACATACATACATACATACATACATACACACATGCATATATACAGTATATTTATATTAGTTGCTGTGTGTGTGTGGGGGGGGGGGGGGGGCAATATTTGTCTTGCCTTCGGGCAACTGGGAAGAACTTATGTCACTGCTGCTGACAGGGCCGGATTAACAATGGACCTGATGGAGCTACAGCTCCAGGCCCACTCTCCAAGTAGGCCCATTTGGTAGCTGAGGGCCAGGGCTTTCTAACGAGCCCAGCTCTGTGTCACCAGCCCCCTGGAAACTGGAGATACCGCCAGGCAAACCTGGAACGTTTTCCCCATAGGATAACATGGGACCCGCTAATTCCCAACCTCCGACTGGTTCCAACGGCTGCCAGTTCCCCCTCCGGCATCACAGAAGCTCGAGGTTGATCTCAGTCAAACTCAAATCGCTGGGCCTTCAATCTGATACCTGGTCCATATGGATTCATTGGTTCTAGAGATATTGCGGGTAAAACAATTTTTCATCATTTCTGAAATGTAATTTCATGGCTGTTCATGTTATTTGAGGGAAGATTTCTCTGGAACCAAACGGCCCAGTTTCACAGGACCAAAATCGTTCGAAGCCTACATGTAAATGGGTCAGTTGGTTCCGAAGATATAGCTGGTTGTTTAAAGGGGGACGTGGGTTTTTTCTCTCCCCCTAACACCAGAAAATGCAGGGTCTAGGCTGATGTAAAAGGGGCCAGTCCGGGTAAATCCCTGCATTTTCTGGTGTGAAAGGGGTATTATTTCATATAGCTGGAACATGCAGTGCTCTGAATACAGCCAGGCAGCCCCCTGCTCTCTGCCCGGCTGTCAATGGCTGTCATTTCTGCCCGGTGGCGGCTGTACCCCAGTTACCGCGAGCATGTATTCCCCCTTGGCAATGATCATGTAATCAAACATGGCAAAGAGCATGGAACCCCTGGCAATGAGCATGGAACCCCTGGTAATGAACATGGAACCCCTGGCAAGGAACATGTAGGTAAGCAACACTTATGTAGCATAATTTTTAATAGGCATTATGGTGTTTGGCATAATACGTAATGGAGATTATGGTGTGTGGCTTAAAATGTAATGGGCATTATGGTGTAAATTTTGAATGCGCGCCTTTGGCGCGCAATGCCCCTATTTATAAAGCATATTGTGCATTATGGCTCAATCTGTTTGGTATAGTACAGGCATGTCCAAACTATGGCCCTCCAGCTGTTTGTGAAACTACAAGTCCCATCATGCATTGCCACAGTTTTGCTATTAGTGAATGCTAAAACTATGTCAAGGCATGCTGGGATGTGTAGTTTCACAACAGCTGGAGGGCCACTGTTTAGACATGCCTGGTATAGTGTGTATTTTAGCTCAATCCATGGGGCAAAATGTGAATTTTGCCTTAATCTGTGTGGCATAACGTGAATTTTGATTCAATCTGTGTGCCATAGTGTGAATTTTGGCTCAATCAGTGTGAATTTTGGCTCATTCCATGTGGCATAATGTGTAAGAGGCAAGTACAGTATAATTACTATTGTGTTGCATGATTTGTATAAGGGGTATAGGGTGTGGTAAACTTAGGTGACCACATAAAAGGTGCTGGAGTGCCGCCTCACCCCGCATTGGCATCCTGCAGCTGCACCTTTGGAGTGCACCCTCCAATATATCTCCCTGCATTTTTCTTATGCCAGCCCCCTGCCTTTTCCAGGCATATATAATTAGTTGAAAGTATTTACACAAATAGAGACACACCCATGAGCAGACCACCCAACCAGAACACTGGTCATGCCACCCACATTATTAGGTGCTGGCCACAACCCCTATTATAGCGCATAATAGGCCCTTGATCAGTTTTAGCTCCAGGCCCATTTAGACCTTAATCTGGCTCTGGCTGCTGATCATACATGCAAAAGGGATCCCTCTACCCAGGGAGTGCAATTGCGTGCGGCACTCTCGGGTTTTTTAGAAAATAATGACACTTAGTCCAAGTGCTGAAATCTACGTTTAGGTTTATTTATAAACCGTCAGCAGGAATGTATATATACTGTATATACTGTATATCTCTTATATATTTAGCCAGATCTGTCACTCATCCCCTGTGTAGCTAACGTTCCCGCCCGGCGGCATACACAAACCCGCCCCCCCTAGGGAAAAGACCAGTGTTTTATGTGTATAACGTTTTCATGTGTATAACGTTCCACCCCCTTGACATCACTTCCCACCGCCCCGCCAGGGCTACAGTACACGCCCACCATCCACCATTACTCCACAGCCACCATCCACCATTACTCCCGCACCCCCCCCCCCCCTCTGCCAGCACCCCCCCCCCGGACCCCCGCGACCCCCCTCCCACGATTCGCGGGACCCCCGAGACCCCCTCCTCCCGCGACCCTCTCCTCCTGCGATTCGCGGGACTCCCGCGATTCGCGGGACTCCGGCGCCCCCCCTTCCCGCGCGATTTGCGGACCACCACCCCTCCTGCGATTCACGGCATTCCCCCTCCTGCGATTTGCGAGCCCCCCTCCCGCAATTCTAGCCCCCCCCCCGCGCGATTTGCGGACCCCTGCCCCCTCCTGCGATTCACGGAACCCCCCGTAGCGCCTCCTCCCGCGATTTGCGGACCCCCTCTGCACCTCCCGTGCCCCCCCTCCCACGATTTGCAGACCCCCCTGCGATTCACACCCCCCCTCCAGCACCCCCTCCCGCAATTTGCAGACCCCTTCCCACGATACGCAGACCCCCCCTCCCGGGGTTCACGCCCCCCCCTCAAGCAATTAACGGCACCCCCGCACCCCCCTCCTGCGATTCGCAGACCCCCACGCCCCCCATCCTGCGATTCACGGACCCCCATGCCACCCCCCTCCCTTGATTCACGGCACCCCCCGTGCCCCTCCCGTGATTCACAAACCTCCACAACCCCCCTCCTGCAATTCACTGACCCCGACAACCCCCCTCCTGCAATTTGCGGACCCCCCTTCCCACGATTCAAGCCCCCCCGCCCCCTCCCATGATTTGCGGACCCCCACCTCCTCCCGCTAATCACGGATCCCGGCACACACAAACCCCCCACACACACAATTTGCAGACCTTCCTGACCCCCTTCCGGCAATTCCACCCCCCAGCGGACCCCCCCCGACCCCGCTCCCGCATTTCACGTACCCCGTGACAATGGGGGATCCTGTACCGCCACAAGCAGGTGCCGCCCCTAGGTCTGAAATCTGGCCCTGGCTCCCCCACTGCCAGATGTGACCCCACGGTCCTCTGCACCAGCGCCACAACTTTTATCAATGTCTTGCCCACATACCACTATTATCCTGCTCTCATGCACGCTCACTCCCTCCCAGTGGGAGGAGACGCTCACCCACTGCCGGGAGCTGCATAATGTCCCCCACCCTCCTTACTCCCACCCAGTAGGAAGAGACACTGACTCAGGGCCACCGTCCTGTACTCCTGTGCTGCCACGCTGGACCCTCACCCACTGGCAGAAGCTGCAGTGTCCCCCACCCTCCTCTTTAGTCCCCCTTATGCCCACACACCCCTATCACTACCCAGCCTCCTGTTTTCCTGTGTCGTGACCTCCGCCAGTGGGGACCCGCTGACTCAAAAACACTCTACTATACTATTGCACACACACACACACCTAAACAACCGCTTTTTAATCAAACAAAACAATACACACCCTTCCAAATCATATGCTCTCTATTTAACACATTTCACCTATAACTCAAGTTGCAATACAGGGCATCTTTCATACAATTCTAACCATATTTCTCACATATTCCGACGGCGCTTCCAGCTCTTCCCCCGGGTCACCGCCGGCGTGTCGGCGGTCACCCGGGGTCCCCGCCGCCTGCCCGCACCCCACCCCCCCTAACCCTGTCCGTCTCCCTGAAGCGGAGAAGGACAGGGTTCCTGTCGCCCCGCCGACGGAGATTGAGACGCGTGTGCGCGTGAGACGCACGCGCGTCTCAGTCAGATGGTGAGACAGGCTGCTGGCGGATCGCCAGCGGTGACGTTCTGGCGATTCGCCAGCAAAGAAGAGGCCTGCCCCATCATTTTAGGTGCGCATCGGGTCCCTGTCTGTGCCTGGATCGTGTCCCTGTCCATCCTTTCTATATGTAAAGGCCCCCATACATTAGGCTGACTTGTCCGAAGGACAAGTCGGACCTAATCTACTGACAACTCCCCTGGGGGGGTCACATACGATTTGACACTTGATGTGCCAGGTTTTGCATGTGATAAATCGCATGCGATTTATCACATGCAGTCCCCCCGGGGAGCTGCTGTCAGCGGGAGCTGAGCAGGGCATGGGGGCTGCAAGCAGGCAGCGGACGCAGCCTGTAGTACCTGCGGTGGAGGGAGCCAGATGCCGAGCGGGGGACTGCAAGCAGGGAGCCAGGCAGGGGAGGCAGCGGGTGCACTGGTCCAGGTGGTGAACTCCGCGAGGGGACCAGGGAGCAGAGACCGGGTAGCGTAGGGGATGCCGGGCAGCAGCGGGCGGACGTAGAAATGAATTAACAGTCAGTGATTGGCTGAGAGCTCTCTCAGTCAGAGAGCTCTCAGCCAATTACTGGCTGTCCATTCATTTCTATGTGCCCAGCTTCCCCTACGCTACCCGGTCTCTGTCTCTGATCTCCTTGCGGCGTTCACCGCCTGGAAGTATATATTTGCGGCATTCCCCCCCCCCCCCCCACCCAGGATAGTGCGCCCACAGCCTCTCTAGCCTGGCTCCCTGCTTACAGTCCCCCGCTCGGCTCCCTCCACCGCACGTACTATACGCTGCGTCCCCTGCCCGCCTTGTGCTGCACATAAGATTTAACAAATCTTATGTGCAGCCCGTCCGACCTCCCGAATCCGACCCGATGCGCACGGGACTGCGCATCGGGTCGGATGGGATGTCTGCACATGCGATTTGGCCCGATTTCACGACCCGATTCCTCCGAATCAGGTCAAATCGGGCCCAAATCGCATAGTGTATGGCGGCCTTAAGTTTGTTAGCCTGCATCCGGCGCCGGGGTGTTGGGGAGGGGGGGTGATGTGGGTGGGCATGTACAGGGTGGGATGATTATGTGCAGGGGGCGCCAGGGGGGGTCATGTGCAGGATGTGACGTAATCATGTGCAGGGGTGTTGATGATGTACAAGGTGGTATCATGTGCAGAGTGGGGGTGAGGTGATGATGTGCAGGGGGGGTGATGATGTGCAGGGGGCAGGTGGGCTGATTTCTTCATGCAAGTCGCTGGACTCACGGCGGCTCTCTCTGTGCGCGTCACTGAGGTCCAGGAGAGAGGGAGCATCAAACGCTGCTATTCCCCTCTCTCCTGCAAGTTGGGAGAGGCATCACGCGCATGTGCAGTGCATGTGCGCACGCGCCCGGCTTGTGACAAAGGTCGCACGCATGCACAAATGCCAGGGCCGATTCGGTGGCCCAGTCCGTCGCTGGCAGGGGGGTGATGATGGGGGATCATGTGCAGGATGAGGGTGATGTAATCATGTGCAGGGGTGTTGATGATGTACAGGCAGAGCCGAATTTCCCACTAGGCACGTGAGGCACGTGCCTAGGGGCGGCACATGTTTGGGGGCGGCACTTGGATGCCTGTGATAGTACTGTCAGCCCAAAATGTACCAATAACTGCAAAATATCCACTGTACTCTACTATATTCCATCTTAAATAGAGTGTAAATGGATAGGACATGCAGATACTGCCCCTATAAACTGTCCTACGTAGTAAACATTATTGTTGTGCCTAGGGGCGCCCTCATCCCTAAATCCAACCCCTGTGTACAGGGTGGTATCATGTGCAGGGTTGGGGTGAGGTGATGATGTGCAGGGGGGGTGATGATGTGCAGGGGGGGTGATGATGTGCAGGGGGGTGATGATGGGGGGATCATGTGCAGGATAAGGGTGACGTAATCATGTGCACAGTGGCGTAACTATATTCCCGCAGCCCCCGTGGTGGCGGGGAGGCGCTAGGCAGGTGTGGGCGCCTGGGGGGTCTGCGGGACTATAGTTAATGAATTTGGGATTTTGAGGACATCTGCGATTTTGTGTTTAACTTCACAGTCAGTGCGAGGTGAGCTGCTCCAGCTGACAGACGGAGACAACGCTGGAGCCTAGATTTTGTGAGTATAGTATTAATGTGTGTAAAATAAAGTTTTACTTTTCTCTGAGTCTGTGTTTTTTTTTACATTCTTTTTACAGGTGGACTACAAGTCCAAGGGGCCCCATTAATGCCCCGTATACTGGGACTTGTGCTTCGCGAAGTCCCAGCATGGGGGGGAGGCAGTGGCGTGGCTACATTTTGGGCCCTCCCCCACCGTCAGATATACCTTCACAGAGCCACACATATGGCCCTACAGTTCTAGGTATGCCCACAGTGCTAAGTATGCCCCCAGCGCCAGATATGCCCCAGCGCCAGATATGCCCCCACAGTGCCACACATATGCCCCAACAGTGCTAAGTATGCCCCCATCCCCAGATATGCCCCCACAGTGCCACGCATATGCCCCCACCGTGCCAAGTATGCTCCCAGTGCCAGATATGCCCCCACAGTGCCACATATATGCCCCCACAGTGCTAAGTATGCCCCCAGCGCCAGATACGTGTGCAGCCACTCTCAGACAGCCTGCGGCAGAGCTGCTGCCTCCCTTCTCATGAGCCTGTGCAGTTCCCGGCACTCTCACCTGTCAGTCCTCACTAATGGTCACCTGTTGCGCCCACCCCACAGTCTGGCGCTTCTGAATAATGGAGGAAGTAAGGCGGTGTGTTGATCTGGCTGTGCGGGAGCCACGCTGCTGGGGGGCTTGTCATGAACTCATGATGAGTCCGGGAGCTGAGAGGGGAAAGTGCGGTAGCCGGCGCTATCAGCCTTCACTACCCTTGTTCAATACAGGAGCCGGAAGTGGTGCTGTACATCAGTACAGTAGTTAGCCGCTGCCGGGTTAGTCACTGTAGACCCGCTTTAGATCAGCTGTGGCGGGGCGGCGGAGGCCACTTATATATGCGCGCATGCGCATTAAATACTTCAAGGATGTTTTTATGGCGGTACGGGGTACCGGCAACATATCTTTTAACGGTACGCCGTACCACCCCGTACCACCATACTTGCACCCCTGGGCCGTACCACCCCGTCCAGGGCTGACCAGCCACGGTGAGCATTATACAGCCGGGGGACCTTATGTAAAAAGTGTCCCCTGTTTGTGGCATAACACCACCCGGGGCTGGTTATAAAATACAGGGGATCCCCAGTTTTTTTGTCCCTCGTATTTTTGGAACCAGGACCGGTCCAAGAGTCCGGGGCTGGTTTCAGAAATACAGGGGAACCCTACGCTTTTTGTCCCCTGTATTTTTGGAACCAGGTCCGGCTCAATGAGCTGGTTGGGCTGGTTATGCTCAGGAGGGGGGACCCCACACCTTTTTTTAAATTTTATTTTAACTTTTATACATTTTTTAAGACAGAACCATGCATGGTTCTGTCAAATTCACTTGTCAGAACCTAGTCTATTTTTTTTTTGCGATTTTTAGTAACATTTTCCCGAAATCGCAGCTCAATAAATGCGAGTTGTAAACTTTACAATGGGAAAATATCTGGATGCAAATTGAAGTGTTGTCAGAATGTGCGAATTCACGGCAAAAAGTGAGATTTTTCCCTGTAAATCTCATCCTATAAAATGTGCAATTTCGGAAAACGAGGGAAAACGGACGTTTTTTGTGAAAAAAATTTGAAATGATTCCTATTAAATGTCACCCTTGATAGGGGTTCAGTGACCAGTGGTGTCATTAGTAATAAGCCATATAAGCGAAGGACATATATAATACCAGATAAATTGCTGATAAAAAATTGCAGACTATAGGGTATAAAATATAAATATATAACAATACATTTATGTAACAGTTACATCTAAAAAAAATAAACCATAAAACTGGACATTAAAAGAGATTTTAAGAGAATAGTCTTAACTTAGTTGGCAGGAGGCAGGGAATAACCAATGCGTTTCGTCTGCTGTCTTCTTAAAGGGGTAGCAGACGAAACGTGTTGCTGATTCTGCTTATATGGCTTTTTATTAAGTCACTGGTCGCTGAACCCCTATGTTTACATATATATATATATATATATATATATATATATATATATATATATATATATATAAAGAGAGAGAGAGAGAGAGAGAGAGAGAGAGAGAATAAAATGTGTTCTATTAATTTTAGGAAATAAGCTGTTATCGCTCTCACCATCTTAGGAGAGCAATATTCACCCAGAGGAAATGTTTTACCAGGGACTGATATGAGTAATACATCTCCATAATACGAAGGTGTTCTATAAGCAACTGATGCTAATAACCACTAAAGGATTAGGCTGCAGGATTTCAGGTTTTTCAGGCTGAGTTCAACAGGTTTTGCTGCAAGATGAGAATTAGCATGCATGTTCTCCCCATGTCGCATTGCATTAGCATAAATTGTGCAATATTCACCCAGAGGAAATGTTTTACCAGGGACTGATATGAGTAATACATCTCCATAATACGAAGGTGTTCTATAAGCAACTGATGCTAATAACCACTAAAGGATTAGGCTGCAGGATTTCAGGTTTTTCAGGCTGAGTTCAACAGGTTTTGCTGCAAGATGAGAATTAGCATGCATGTTCTCCCCATGTCGCATTGCATTAGCATAAATTGTGCAAAGATGATAATCTCTCCTGAGAGCAACCAGTGATCGCACTTCGCCAAGATTCATGTCAGTGACTCATAGGAACAATATAAAAGTTGGACCTCAGCCATGACAAATAGGGACACTTTTACTTTCATGTTATTCTTATGATTCATGAGGATCTCTATAGCATGTGTTCAATAAGCCATCCATGATATCCCCCCCCCCCCCCCCCCGCTCACATGCACCTTCAGTAGTTATTGTACATCCCACAGTTGGTCATGGATGAAAGCAAGTTCTATTCAGCATTAATAAACTCTGTGGATCAGGCTTCAATCAAGCTTCCGTAGCTAAGATTTGGCTCCTCCTCTAATTGAAGCATGGGCACCATATGGTAATCACCACACCAGCGGCGTAACTAGATTTTCAGCGCCCCCCTGCCGACAATGCAGGAGGCGCCCCCAGTAAAAAAAAACGGAGCGGAGGGGAGCTGTGGTACGGCGGTGGGGAGGGGGGTTGTGTTTCTGTGTGTGTGTATGTGTGTATGTATGTGTGACGTGTTTGTGTGTATGTGTGTGTGCGTTACCTCTGGCCGGCGTGGCCGCATCCGTCTGCGCCGGGTCCCGGGCGGCTCTCCCGTTACTGCTGCTAATGAAAAAGTGACACTTGGAAAATGGCTGCCCCCATACTGCAGACGAAAAACTGTCTGCGGTATGGGGGCAGCCATTTTCCAAGTGTCACCTTTTTGTATTAGAACAGCGCTGCGGCTGCCGGGACTCGGGAGAGCTGGGACCCGGTGGTGCACTTAAAACCACCGGTCCGGCGGCAGAAGGCAACTATCATCCCGCAGCCCCCCCGGCGCCCACATACCCTCAGCGCCTCCCCGCCACCGCGGGGGCTGCGGGACGATAGTTAACGCCACTGCACCACACTCTTCAGCCTAGAGCAGTGTTTTTTAACCACTGCGCCGTGGCACACTAGTGTGCCCTGAGATGCTTTCAAGTGTGCCCCCAGACAGAGCCACCAATAGCGGGGTGCTGTGGGTACAGCTGTCCCAGGCCCCAGCCTCTGGAAGGCTCATTTTGCCCACCACAACCCTGACTTCCTCTGCTGCACTGAGGTCCCGGGGCGCAGGCTTATTAGACCCATGACGCTGGCGGCCAATTGAAATGCTGCACTGGCTTTTGTGCCAATTAGAGCTCACATACCAGCTATTGGCTATCAGCTGATTAGCTATCAGAGCAGCTAACGGTATGCAAGCTCTGATTGGCTCACCAGCCGGTGCTGCATTATAATTGCCCGTTGGCATCCTGAGTTGAAGAAGCCTGCGCTCCGGGACCTCCGGGCTGCAGCTCAACGGAAGAGGAGATGGGGGAGCAGGTGAGGAGGGCCTGGAGCCCAGACTGGAAATGAGTCCCGGGCCCCAAAATTCCTGATGGCAGGCCTGCCCCCAGATATGTATAGAGATGCCCAAACCAGTTTACAGCCATCACCAGTCCAACTGTTATTGACTGGTCTCTTCTTTTCATGTAAAGGGCCAATGTATTATATTTTTTTTACCTGTGGGGACCAGTGTTTTTCTTAAATGAGGGCCATTAGTTTTTTTTTTTTTTCCTGCGGGGACCAATGTGTTTTGCCCTGTGGGGATCTCATGGCGTGCCTTGGCAATTTTAAAATCTCATTTAGTGTGCCGCAAGGTAAAAAGGATGGGAATCACTGGCCTAGAGTCTCTCTCTGCTAGAGTCTGATATCCCAAGTTCAGACTCTCCATACTGATATCAGTAAGATTTTGCCTTGTATCCACATTACCTTACATATATTACCATATGATTAAGAGCAGTTGGGCAGCAGGACAGTCCAAAATTCAAATAGGGAAGCCACAGCCACTGCCAGTGAGTACCGGCTAGGGATGTTTGGTTTCAGTTGGGGTGGCAGTTGGGGTGACTGCTATTTAAACTTTGGACTGTGCTATTGCCCAACCCCTGAAGCCACCACTAATGAAAAGCAATGTTGCCAAAACCAAAGTCCAGGGGACTGGCATAATCAGTTTTGTTATGGTGCCCAGTACCTCTCTTAAATCAGTTGTCTCTCTCGGATATAACACATGCATCATCATCTTTGGCTGTGCCCACAGCCTTGGGGCCAGGGGACACTGGAACATTTTGTTTGGTGTCTGCAACTGTTGACAGTGCCAGGAAAAGGTTTAATACCTAAAGTTACACTGTGTGGAATGAACTGCTACTTTTCCAAAGACAGTCATTTTATTTATCCCTGGACATGGCCTCGGGGCTTCCAGGTGGGAGGCCCTTCTCTAGCCTCTTCTCCCTGGAAATTAAGACTTCAAACAGATGCTATAAACCTCCAGTGATTCCACTAACTTCCCTATTTGTTGCTACTATGTAATTTTAGATTTTAAGTTACACCCCTCTAGGGACCACTGGCCACCAACCATGTGGAAGAATCAGTTGGGATGGGCGAAGCAGACTGTGGACATAGAAGGGAACTTTATGTACTTGGGCAGTGTTGGTTTTCATCCCAATTTACTGTTCACTATACACGAGGAGAAGTAAATTGTACACAGGAGTGAGCCTTGGAACGGTATTTGCTAGAAACCCGTCACTGCAGGTGCAAAGCTCTAGCACCACTGGTGGACAAAATGTTTTGGACACATCATTATTATATCATCATTTTTTTATATGGCGCTACAAGGGTTCCACAGCACCTAACAGCATCTAATAGTGCAAAGAATATACCTATGACACATCTTCTGTGTCATAAGTATTTTCTTTATATTATTCTAGCAATTTGAAATATTTAAATTAGTTTGGGAGGCACCGATAAGCTGTGCTTCCCACTGACACATGAAGCACCGGGGGCGGGGCTAAGCTGTGGGCTAAAAAAGCCCATTAAAAAGAATGGCAGGGGAGGGGGGGTTGGGGGCGCTGCTGCCAGCTGCCATTCCAAATGATCTGGCAGCGGGTGTGGCTCCCGGGTGCCTGATGATCTCCCAACAGTCGGGAATCAGACTGTTAAAACCTCGACAGTCAGAATCCCGTTTTACAGGGGCTCTTCGCCCTCATGAGGGCTATTCTCCCTCGCGGTGAGTGCAGCAAGCCTGCAAGGGGCTTCTATGCGCTTGCTCTACTGTCGGAGTACTGGCAGTCAGGATTTGGGGTCGGTCTAATGACCGTCAGAATCCCGACTGTCTGACCCCCATACCAAACCCGTGGCTCCCCTATTTGTACTGCAGCCCCTCATCTGAAGCCACCACTGGAACTTACACTTGACGTAGCCATTTTGTGGTCAGTGCCAACAAGCAATTTACTGACACATACCTCCCAACATGACCCTCTCCAGGAGGGACACAATGCTCTATTCCTGGTCCTCTTAGTTTATGATGACCATCACCTGTGGTGAGGCACCTGTCTTATCATTAACCTGTTCAACACAGATGATGGCAATCATACATTAAGAGGGAAGCACAGGAAGAAAGCATTGTGTCCCTCCTGGAATGGGTCATGTTGGGAGGTATGATGACATGTCTCAGTGATCACTAGTTCCTAGTGAAATGAAGGAGGGTATCCGCAAATATTGAGTATTCCCATGGAAGGATATCTGCAGTACCTGCTGAGGCCCTTCTATTTCTGCCTCCTTAGGTTTGCATGGGGGATGCAATGCTGACAGATTTACCAAGCTCCAGCGTGTTCCCGATAGGTAGCTCTAGATGACATCATCCTATAGTACCTATAGGTCATCCCGCAGAAATCGCCTGGAGATTGGTCCTCCGGAACCTTCCTCGGTTATGCCCCAATATCAGTTCAGCCCGCAGCACAGTGGCAGATTTAAACCTCATGGAGCCCTAGACAAGATACTGGTATTGGGCCCTCCCTTAAATAATCCATAGCTATCAAGATCCCGGGTCCAACTTGACCTTGGTATGTGAACTGGTACGTATGTGACCCTAGGACGCAGCATCAGGTCACATGCAGCTGTATCGATGTGACCCATGACCCAGTACTAGGTGATCCAGCCACCTAGCCCAGTGGCTAGGTTTTAGTAATCAACCATCTACATGGTAGGGCCTTTAAATCACCTGTTATGAATATCAGTGAGATACGCACAATACAATCACACCGTGATATCATTTGATCTGCAAGATTGCGATTCAGAAGCTAAATCCATTTTTGTTCCAGTTCCAAACCAGTGGCCTTTAGGACAATGTAGAAGCCATGGGATTAGCATCGCAGTAAATGTACTTTAGCTCCAGTCTGGGAGATTAGGCTGCTTGGCAAACACCATATTTATATATTGGGGTATATTGTGTGTGACAGGAGGAACAGAACCTGGGAAAGATAAACGCATTTTCCAGGGACCGTTGTCTCTTTCTGGAGTCACTGAGAAGGAGACAGGAAAAGATGATTGGTAGATAAACATTCCAAGCTGTGATCTTCCACAAGCTGTGTCAACACAACAATAAAGACACACACACCTTACAATCTATTTGCCCGGGAATCGGATTTCAGGGGCATTCATTCTGTTGTCCCTGATTACTGTCAGACCACCGTTTTACTAAATGCAGTATCATGGAGATTAAATGTGTGGGGCCTATTTGCCTTAAGCAAATGCCATCTATGGGGTCTTGCAAATTGAGTGTTTGTGCAATTACGATCTGTGTCTTTGTTTGTGAATAGCAAATATATATTACATTAAACAGATTAAACAGTAAAAAAAAATAATACAACTAACAGCATTGATTATATCTCCACTATCTTATCTAAAATGCAGCCAAAATAAGGTTTAAGTTGGATTTATGGCAAAAGACAAAAACACAGTAACTGTTCCTTTAAGGAAACAGAAAGAGGGCGCCTGTTGTATGAGGTGTTTCCCCAAGAGCAGCTGCTGGGGTACAGGGGTAGTCAATCCATGTGGGTACTTTACGAAAAAAGGAACACAATAGCAACAGAGAAGCAGCGCTGAAGTTGCAATGAATATACAAGGGTAGGTTAAGAAAATTTTATGTAAATTCAATAATAAAATATAATCAACATACATACAAATAACAATTACATAAAATTAGGTTAAAAAAATAAATTCTCACTGATAGGATGGAGCACGATATCAAGGGTCTTGATTGTTGAGATCTCAGTCTAAATGGTAAGTGCACTTGACCATATTTTTACCTCGTATGCCTCTGTTTGATGGGAAAAAGGGGTGATGATTGAAGTGGGGAAATCGACTGGTCCTCTCTATTTGTACGGTGTCCTGTTGGGTGTCGCTGGGGGAATCAGTAGACCCACCCCCCATAATAGAAGAACCTGTGATCCCCTCCAAAAAGTGACAGTATCTACCAAGTGACATCCGATTTATGTGTCACATATAGGAGGACCGCCCCCCCCTCCTCCTCCCCCCATTTGGGTCCACATTGCCCCAACCGATTACCCAGAGACCCCAGGACAAGCCTCATCCAATTAAGGCACAAGCGTCCACAACCTCTACTGATTCCTCCAGCGGCACCCAACAGGACACCGTACAAATAGAGAGGACCAGTCGATTTCCCCACTTCAATCATCACCCCTTTTTCCCGTCAAACAGAGGCATACGAGGTAAAAATATGGTCAAGTGCACTTACCATTTAGACTGAGATCTCAACAATCAAGACCCTTGATATCGTGCTCCATCCTATCAGTGAGATTTTATTTAATTTTTTTCAACCTAATTTTATGTAATTGTTATTTGTATGTATGTTGATTATATTTTATTATTGAATTTACATAACATTTTCTTAACCTACCCTTGTATATTCATTGTAACTTCAGCGCTGCTTCTCTGTTGCTATTAAGTTGGATTTATGTCTGCCTTTGGTTTGTGACATAAAATAGGCATTTCCATACTATACATGTGTACCATACTGTCATAGGCGAATCTAGAAATATGCTAATGGAGGTCACAGAATAAACATAATGGACTTGCGTGCGTGCAAAAGGGGTGTGGCTTCATTTGAGGGGCGTGGCTTAATAGGGGCAAGTCACTCCCACATTTTTTCTCCCTGCATCTTTGTCACACAACCCCTCCCAACACTACCTCAACCCATCCACCCCCCCCCCCCCCCCACTTCCACACCCGGGCCCGGCAGGAGGGGGGGACAGATTACTGCGTTTGTTTTTGTTTTTAAAGGCCATTGCAGCCTGCAATGGCCTTTAAAAAAATAAAATCTGTCCCACTGCACTGCAATTTGTAGGGCACTGCGCAGTTGGACAGATTACTGCGTTGTTGTTTTTTTAGGCCATTGCAGAGTGCATAGTAAACAGCAGGCAGGGCAAGGCAAACGCAATACACAGAAATCACAGTGAGACAGTCACTCACTGCACTGCACTTACCGCCCGGGGCCCAGAGGTCAGAGTCAGGAGCAGACAGAGACAGTCTCAGGACGGGACTGTCATTCCCCGCCACCGCCGTGTGACCCGGACCCTGCTGGCTGGCTGCTGCTGCGCACACGCGCTAAGCCGCAGCAGCAGCCCGTGGAGGAGGGAGGACAGAGGAGGACACGGAGGGAGTCGCCCAGGGTGCACTGGTTACGCTTTGCAAAGGACCATGGGAGGAGCTGAGTGCAGTCGGGCATGTGTAAAAAAAAACGGGCCGCGGCGGTGATTAAATATTTAAAGGTACAAACGCCGGGCAGTCTAATGGGTTGTCCGGTGCACCCCCGGACCACCCCTTAGATTCGCCTATGCATACTGTATGTACGCTTCTGCATAATGCATACTTACCTCTCTCCCCGATCCCAACCATGCCGTTTTAGCTGTAAGGGGCAGGGCCTAATGATGCGATTAGCCCAGCCCCTCCCCCATTGCTGGCAGGCCAGCACCTTTATAAACCAGTGCTAGGTGCTGCACTGCCGCAGCCATACTGAGCCCCTCAGATGCATTAAGCCCCTCACAAGATCGGGGACCGATGCGCGTGTGTCCCCATTGACCGCCCTGGCCCTGCCTTAGTTACACCCATTCACAGAACCAATAATACTGCCAGAAAAGAAATTTTATTTGAATGGATACAAAGTGTGAGAAGGAAAAGATATAACACATTATATATATCTATTTATTCTTTTTCACATATTCTAAAATCCGTTTGAGAGGACAAGAGAAATCCAAGGAACAAGGAACATTACCAGAGGAGGTTCCCACTCCAATACAAAGAGAAGTAGAAATCTTTTGTGTATATCTCCCCACGATTCGTAGATTTATGCCCATATGAAGAGCGCCTAGTATCTGAATCCAATTTGTATATATTGTGTCCATTTCGACATGCACTTATAGCCACCCCGCAGCAACTTAGCATATGCAATCCTTAAACAATGAAAAATGCATTAAGAGGTGCATTCCACCCCCTGCCTGCATACTACCCCCTAGTTGTATACGACCCCTGCCTGCATACCACCCCCTAGTTGTATACCACCCTCTGCCTGCATTCAACCCCCTGCCTGCATACCACCCCCTGCCTGCATACCACCCCCTGCATGCATACCACCCCCTGCATGCATACCACCCCCTAGTTGTATACCACCCTATGCCTGCATACCACCCCCTAGTTGTATACCACCCTCTACCTGCATACCACCCCCTAGTTGTATACCACCCCCTGCCTGCATACCACCCCCTGCCTGCATACCACCTCCTACCTGCATACCACCTCCTACCTGCATACCACCCCCTGCATGCATACCACCCCCTGCATGCATACCACCCCCTAGTTGTATACCACCCTATGCCTGCATACCACCCCCTAGTTGTATACCACCCCCTGCATGCATACCACCCCCTGGTTGTATACCACCCTCTGCCTGCATACCACCTGCTGCCTGCATACCACCCTCTGCCTGCATACCACCCTCTGCCTGCATACCACCCCCTGCCTGCATACCACCCTCTGCCTGCATACCACCCCCTGCCCGAGTACCACCCCCTACCTGCATACCACCCCCTGCCTGCATACCGCCTCCTGCCTGCATACCACCCCCTGCCTGCATACCACCTGCCTGCATACCACCCCCTGCCTGCATACCACCTCCTGCCTGCATACCACCCCCTGCCTGCATACCACCTGCCTGCATACCACCCCCTGCCTGCATACCACCTCCTGCCTGCATACCACCCCTGCCTGCATACCACCTGCCTGCATACCACCCCCTGCCTGCATACCACCCCCTGCCTGCATACCACCCCCTGCCTGCATACCACCCACTGCCTGCATACCACCTGCCTGCATACCACCTGCCTGCATACCACCCCCTGCCTGCATACCACCCCCTGCCTGCATACCACCCCCTGCCTGCATACCACCCCCTGCCTGCATACCGCCTCCTGCCTGCATACCACCCCTGCCTGCATACCACCTGCCTGCATACCACCCCCTGCCTGCATACCACCCCCTGCCTGCATACCACCCACTGCCTGCATACCACCCACTGCCTGCATACCACCTGCCTGCATACCACCTGCCTGCATACCACCCCCTGCCTGCATACCACCCCCTGCCTGCATACCACCCCCTGCCCGCATACCACCCCCTGCTCACGTACCATCCCCTGCCCGCACACCATCTCCTGCCCGCACACCACTCCCTGCCCGCATACAAACTCCTGCCCGCACACCACCCCCTGCCTGCACACCACCCCCTGCCTGCATACCACCCCCTGCCCGCATACCACCCCCTGCTCACGTACCATCCCCTGCCCGCACACCATCTCCTGCCCGCACACCACTCCCTGCCCGCATACAAACTCCTGCCCGCACACCACCCCCTGCCTGCACACCACCCCCTGCCTGCACACCACCTCCTTCCAGGTGTAGGTTGTTTGGTCTACACCAACTAGGTTGACAAGCATTGGGTCAACACCACTAGGTCGTCAGGCAGCAAGGTCGACATGGGTCAAGATCGACATGACATTAGGTCAACACAAGCATTAGATCGACATGGGCAAGGTCGACACTCAAAAGGTGTGGGGGGGGGGGGGCGGCACCTGTACCCGGGTGGGTTACCAACCTTTCCGGGGGCCAGTACGCTATGCCTATGCGTGAGCCTTCCGTGAGAAGCCAGCCCAGAAAACGCAGGCATTAACCGGCTGTTGGAAGGGAGACCCGCCGATGCACAGCTACAAACAAATTCACAGCCGTGCACATGGGCCGGAATTCTGTATGGGGCAGCGTGGGGCCGCGTGTACCTAACCGAGCCCTAAATATCAGCCTTCCTTAAACCCATGCATTCTGGCCATTCTTTTCTGCAATCTCGGTAGTCCGGAGTTGGGGCAGCGTTCAGAAATGGGTGAAGGGATTGTGGAAAAGCCGGATAAATAGTTGTGATATAAGCAGCACCTTCCTGCTCCTTTCCCCTCATGCCTATTGGCCGTCTGACCTAGACAAGCAGATTAAGCAAAGCACTTGATTGATGGCTGCAACACTGCTCTATTCATCCACAAAAATGAAAACAGAATCTTCCCTTCTTTTTGAAAGAAAGCAATTGTTTGCTTATGACCGAGGTTACGGACTCCTGTCCACAGCAAGCAATAAGTCCGCTGATAATCTCACCACCAGGAGAAATCTCCTGACGGACAATATCATATCTGGGGAACTTATTTACTCAGAGGTATTGCATATTAATACACGGCAAAGGATTACTTGCTTCAAACATATTTATATTTCCTCAACAAAGAAAATGTAACCAATTATACTGCACGTTCCCACGGAGCTGTGGTCGTCACACTGTTGGGTTTTCCTGGTTCTTTTTGGGCTGTGTGAAATGATAGTAGAATCCTAATGGCAGGGCCGGTGCAAGGCACCGGAGCGCCCCAGGCGAGTCGGGGTGGGGTGCCCCGGTGCCGGGGGGGAGGGGTGGTACCTGTGGAAAAAACTTGCGGCCCTGGCGTCCCTGCAGTGCTGGGGCGGTCAGGGGTGTCCGTGCCGTAGGGGTACCTGCGACGCCGTCATGTGTATAAAGCTGGCTGCGGCCGGCGGGGTCCCTGCAGTGAATAGAAAATAACTAGCGCTTCCCGCGCCGCCGCGCGCATAGCGCTAGTTATTTTCTATTCACTACAGGGACCCCGCCGGCCGCAGCCAGCTTTATACACATGACGGCGCCGCAGGTACCCCTACGGCACGGACACCCCTGACCGCTCCAGCACTGCAGGGACGCCGGGGCCGCAAGTTTTTTACACAGTTCGCTGGGGGTGAGGGGCGAACTGCCGCCCTCCAGGTGCCGGCGCCCTAGGCAAATGCCTAGAGCTGCCTAGTGGTGGCGCCGGCCCTGCCTAATGGAAGTGTTGATATATTTAACAAAAGGAAAATCAAAACGTTAATGTGAGCCTGCAAATGGCTAAGCGCGGCTTGGGAAAATGAAACATCGGCAATTCGGTGCAAAACCAAGCTTCACAAGCCGATCACCATCGTATGATATGTATGCTCTGTGCGTAGCCCAGTCTACCGATAATCGCCTGGCCTGCGAATTCACAGCTATGCGATCAGGTCTGAATAACCCCCAATATTCACAATGTCACTATAGACCAAACTCCCACCAGTGCAGATATTAAGGATATCCATGTTGAATACAGATGTTTAATTCAAGGGTATTGTAGACGCATGCGGTGCATCTTGGTACATGTAGTCTCCAGGTATGACTCACTTCTGGTCACAAGGCCGGGTCAGTCAGTCTGTGTTATGCTGAGGCTGAATAAAGACGCACCTGTTTGAAGCTGCACAGGTGTCTGTGAGTTGATTGATACACACACATCTACATGGTGTCAGAAGTGGGATCAGCAGGGGCGGATTGGCCCACCGGGAAACCGGGCCATTTCCCGGTGGGCCGGGCTCCCCCTGGCCGGTCTCCCCCCTGGCTGGGCCGCAGACCGCACTAACACATTGGTTAGCGGCCGCGGCCGCAGCATCCCTTTCTAGCCCACACTAAATATGGCCGCGGCCGGCCGCGGCTGTCACTCTTACAGAATTAAAGATGGCCGCGGGAGGGCTGCTGCGCATGCGCGGCCGCACGCAGCTCCTCCCGCGGTTCAATGCAGAGTGGCCGGATCATCCATCGCGGCTGACGTCACCGCGCACCCGGACTGTCACCAGCCTGAGCGGCAGCCCACTACGAGGAGACTGCAGCGTGGGAAGGCTGAGCGACGGCGCCGCGGGCAGACTTGGTGGAAGAAGCATGTAAGATTCCTGCCATGCTTTGCTTTCTGTTTACGTTTAATTGATATGGAGATGGAAGGGGGTCACTTCATAAGCATGTTAGTTGCTGGGATGGAGTTTTGTGCCCCCCCCTTAAGTGTGTATATATATATATATATATATATATATATATATATATATATATATATATAACATTTTTAAGGGGGCACAAAACTCCATCACAGGCAATTACACTTGTGAAGAGACCCCCTTCCATGCCGCCCCCCCCCCCCCTTGCAAACCAGCAATAGTATTAACACATTTGAGGCCAATGTTTCCCTTTTAACAAGACTGTACATGCTAATATATATATGCATATTAACAAACACAGCAAGATAAACGAGTATATATTGCGTTATCTTAAATAGAGAAAATCTATAGTGAAAGGTGCATCTGACATGCCCTGACGCCATTTGGGGACTCCGTGGCAATGGACACCTCTTGATGTCATCAGTGGTGGACCCAGAAGCGGCTTACAACGTGTCCTTCCTGGCCCAGCCCTGCACATTGGGTCTGGCGGCACTCAGAGTCGGGCACAAAATTGTAAGCAGTGAAACTTTACACTTTACACTGACTCTCTCTCTCTCTCTCTCATATATATATATATATATATATATATATATATATATATGTATATATATATATATATATATGTACATAACAATTGTATCCGGCACTCACTGATGCTGATGCGTGAAGCTGCCCTGGTGCCCTCCTATGGGCAGGATACCTCCTGCCCTGGTATGTGGGAAGCAGAGACGGGCAGCACTCAGGTGGTGGTGAAAAAAAACAAGAAGGGTTTATTTGTGCATACGGGCATGTGGCTTAGCTGACTTCCCGAGCCCCGCTGCACCAAGGAGGAGGCAGCCAGGGCGGCGTTTTGCTTCTGGTTCAGGCATTTATTTCATTATGTTTCACACTGCACTGTATTGTTGTCTTTTGGCTTGAGAGGGGCGCAGCCCTGAAACGTTGCCTGTATGCACAAATAAACCCTTCTTGGTTTTTTTCACCACCACCTGAGTGCCGCCCATCTCTGCTTCCCATATATATATATATATATATATATATATATATATATATATATATATATATATATATATATAGAGAGAGAGAGAGAGAGAGAGAGAGAGTTGGTTGGATAGAGGTGTGAGCGACTGCAAATACCTACATACTAGAAAAAGTTCTCTTATATAGTATATATATATATACAGTATATATATATATATATATAATCGAGCAGGGGTGCGGCACTCGGGCTCTGTGATGTCAGAAATTTATGCTCCGAAGGCAGCAGCTTGTAGACAACGTTTGTTATTTTATTCAACTGTTTTCAATTCATATTAGCAACATACAAACATAAAATACCTTTATAGACAAATCCCCAAGTGAATAATCGCTGGAAGCCACAGAACGGGAGGTGCCGGCTGATCGGCGACGCTGGTGGAGACGCAAGTTGATGACGTCATCCTCCTCCCATCCGTGCCCCAGCAACAATGTGTAAAATGCCCATCACCATAATTGATGTTAATTATTATTTTTATGGTGATGCCAAACATGGCATGGGCACATTAAAACATAAAATAATATAGACCACATACCCAAATCAATAAGAGGTGGAGACAGATCCAAAAAATTGCTGCAATTAGAATCTAAATGGATATTTAGACTGGATACGCTGCGCCCAAAGGGGCTAAATGAGACATTAGGGTTGATTAACTTTTTATAACCAGCCCTTGCACAAATCGTTACTTTTGGTCAACCTTTAATGCTACACATAGGAGAGGAGGGATTTGGAGAATGGCTTGTGTCTAATAGCTTTTCCATAAGATGTGGTATATATATTTGTATATAAATTCCACCAGTGCTAGGGAATTAAGTCCGTGTTTTTTATAATTTTCTTATTTTTCATTTAATTTGTCAGCCTCAAAAGGTAGTAAGTCCAGTTTTTGCACCTGCTTTTAAATCTTTATGTCAGCAACAGAATGTTTACATGCAAAATAGCACTTATACCCAGTACCTGTTGGCACGGGTTCTTATTGTACGCACGATTGTTTAACTGTGATATTCACTGTTATATTTGTTGTTGTGTCAGGGTTTCCAAGGCAACGCCGCCGGGCGCGCCGACGTCAGGTGAGCCGGAAGCGGAAGTACAGCGCCGGTCACAGACGCGACGGGGCTGCGGGCGGCGAAGCAATGCACCTGGTGATCTTCACACATAGTAAGCTATGCTATATAAACAGTTCACTTGTACACTACTGTATCCTGATGAAGGGGATTGCATTCCCCGAAACGTAGATGCATATTTTTTTTATCTATCTATCTATCTATCTATCTATATATATATAGATAGATAGATAGATAGATATATATATGTATAGATATCTATCTATATATATATATATATATATATATATTTAGAGAGAGAGAGAGAGATAGATATATATATATATATATATAGATATATCTATCTCTATATAGATATATCTATATATATATAATTATATATATATATATATATATATATACATACTTGGAATATGCCGGCACTCCATATAGTTTAAATAGCAGCATGGTGGGTGCACTTGTAGTCTTCCAACATATGCTCCAAATGAAGGCACTCCACACGTTTTGATGCAAATAAAAAGCTGTATTTCAGATGCTCATCCTAGGCTAGGATGAGCATCTGAAATACAGCTTTTTATTTGCATCAAAACGTGTGGAGTGCCTTCATTTGGAGCATATATATATATATATATATATATATATATATATATATATATATATATATATATATATATATATACACATACATACATACATACATACATACATACAGTGATTGGATGAATAAAAAGAGGCACTCTGGAGGTCTTTGTATGGAAACGATTTTTAGTGAAGAAATACCAACTTTTCGGGGTCTGTCAAGGTGTATAAAATAAGACAAATCAAACATACCTTATATAACAGTGCTGAGGTGCGTGCGGGAGCTCCCGGTACTGGGGCAGGCGACGTCTGATGTCCGTACCGGTGTGATGCGTCATGTGGGGGAAACTCTCCCAGCGTCTTAGGTTGTTGGGCAGCGCTCACGGCGTCTTGGGTTGCCGGGCAATGCTCCCAGTGGTTGCCCGGCAACCCAAGACCCCGGGAGCGTCTTGGGTTCACGGTGTGTGGCATATGTATAATGGGCATTACGGTGTGTGGCATATGTATAATGGGCATCACAGTGTGTGGCATATGTATAATGGGCATCACTGTATCCCATCCCTGCATCCTCCACCACTTTGTGACTCCCCTCCCTGCATCCTCTGCCACTCTGCATTCCCCCTCCTACCCTGCATCCTGTGCCACCATGCTCCCCTCACACTCTGAATCCTGTGCCACCCTGTGTAAGTCCTCCCTCCCTTCGTCCTCAGCCACCCTGCGTCTCCCCTCCCAGCATTCTACACCACCCTGCGACCCCCCTCCCTGCATCCTCTTCCACCCTGCCACATTGCCAACCCCTCTCACCCTGCACCAACCCCCTCTCACCCTGTATCTTCTCATTCCGTTGCATAATGTGAACTTTAGTTTTTTTTTTAACTCATTCTGTGTGGCATTTTGTGAATTTTGGATCATTCCATGTGTCATAATGTGAATATTGGCTCATACTGACAGGTTTTTCGATAGAAAAAAAGGGCCCTCTTGTTATGGTGCATAATGTGTTCAAGGGAGGTGGCCCATACTCAGTGTCCCACGGCGCGGAGGAGGGTGGGGGACAGTTGTGAGACCCCCTGTCACCCCCCGCCCTGTCTCTATCTACCCAGCCCCACAGGCTGCAGAATAGATGCTGTACCCATGCGCCTATTCTGCAGCCTGAGGGGCTGGGGACATAGCCAACAGCTCAGAGAACCACTAGCCATGCCCCCACAGCGGCAAAAATTGGGTGTGGCCTCGTTGAAATAGGCCACACCCCATATTGGTAGGCCACGCCCCCCCAAAAAATCGGCGCGCGCCTCCGGCGCGCAATAACACCGCTCCCCCTCCTTTCCCTTTAGGGCTGCTTCAAGATATTTCCCGGGCTGGTTTGAATTCCCAATCCGCCCCTGGGGATCAGCATGGCACAGGGGCTAAGGAAGATTAATCCGCTGGCAGGGGTGGATCCAGGATAAAAGGACAGGGGGGGCACCATGATAAAAGAGGGTTTAGGTGGGGGAGGGGCGGTGTTAGTGGTGCCAGTGTACATGCTAAGAGAGCGGCAGAGAGAGGGTGGGAATGGGATTAAAAATAGGCCCTGGCATTTAAAGTATGCAGGCCCACCATGGTGACAAAAGTGAAGGATGTAGTTGTGCGATGCGCCGAAGGCGCGCTCCGGGAAATGGGGTGTGGCCACTCAACAGGGGTGTGTCCTTGAGTGTAGTGTACAACACCATATACAACTTCTACACATTATGCAACAAAATACTAGACCCCATTATGCTTGCCCCTTACACATGATGCCAAATGGAATGAGCCAAAATTCAAATAATGCCACACGGATTGAGCCAAAATTCACATAATGCCAAATGGATTGAGCCAAAATAAACATAATGCCATATGGATTGTGTCAAAATTCACATAATGCCACACGGATTGAGCCAAAATTCACATAATGCCACACGGATTGAGCCAAAATTCACATAATGCCACACGGATTGAGCCAAAATTCACATAATGCCACACGGATTGAGCCAAAATTCACATAATGCCACACGTATTGAACCAAAATTCACATAATGCCACACGGAATGTGACAAAATTCACATAATGCCACACAGATTAAGCCAAAATTCACAATACGTTTCATAAACAGGAACATTGTCCACCAAAGGCGCGCATTAAACATTTACACCATAATGTCCATTACACCTTAAGTTACACGCCATTATATCCATTATGTATTATGTCAAACACCATAATGTCTATTAAAAATTATGCTACATAAGTGCTGCTTATCTACATGCTCATTGCCAAGGGTTCCATGCTCATTGCCAGAGGTTCCATGCTCATTGCCATGTGGGATTACATGCTCATTGCCAAGGGGAATACATGTTCGCGGTAAATGGGGGACAGCCGCCAGGCAGAAGTTATAGCCACTGACAGTGGCAGAGCCTGGCTGTATTCAGAGCACTGCAGGTCCAGGCTATTTGAAATAATACCCCTTTCACACCAGAAAATGCATTCCCAGGTTGGCCCCTTTTACACCAGCCTAGTCCCTGCATTTTCTGATGTGAGGGGGAGAGAAAACCACCCCTCCCCCCCTTTAACCAGTTATCTTATTTAACCGGCTATAGCTTCGGAACCAACTGATCCATTTACATGAGACAAGTATATTGAAAAACTTTTGAGTGGGCTTTGAATGATTTTGGTCCAGTTAAACTGGAACATTTGGTTCCAGAGTAATCTGCCCTCAAAGAACATGAACAGCCATGAAATTACATTTCAAAAATAAAAAAATTAGTTTACACATAATGGGGGAAATTTACCAATATGAAAAACCTAGTTTTTCGTATTGGTATTTCCCCTACGGCTGCATACGACTGTTTGAGTCGTATGCAAAGTCGTGTTCCGGAGGGGAAATTACAAAGCAGTCAGATACGACTGCTTTGTAACCCTCCGATGGTGTAATGATTCGTATTAGCGGCACATATATACGGCCGCTAATACGAATTTTTCTAGCAGTCTGCACGGATCAGTCAGATCCATGCAGGCTGCAGTGTGTAAAAAAAAATAGAAAAAAAAAAAATCGGCGTGGGGTCCCCCCCACAGCTGTAACCAGCACCAGGCTGAAGGAGTCGGGGCTGGTAATTAAAAATCAGGGAACCCGACAAATAGGGGTTCCCCGATTTTTAACAACCAGCCCCAGGCTCCAGGTCCGGGGCTGGTTCCCAAAATACGGGGGACAAAATGACTAGGGGTCCCCCGTATTTCAAGTACCAGTCCCAGGCACAACCAGCCAGCAGGGTAATGTCACAGCCGGGGGACACTTATTATATAAGGTCCGGCGGCCAAAACATTAACCCCCTGACCGGTCAGCCTGGCCAGGGACTCCAGGACTTAACTGACCAGGCTGAAGCCTGGTACTGTCCCCGATGCCCCTGGGCGGTGGGCATCGGGCTGATTATGGTGTAAAAAATAGATTCAACTATTTTTTTTTTACTGTGGCACTACAAGTGCCAGCAAGCCTCCCCAGCAAGCTGGGACTTGGAGAACCACAAGTCCCAGCCTGCTGGGCATTAAAGGGCCCGCTGGCACTTGTAGTTCCACAGTTAAAAAAATAGTACACAAAACACACTGACACACTTTTAAAATAAAACTTTAATACATACAAAGCCCTTACATACTAATACTTACCTATCTTCTTTCCGTAGGTAGCCCTGGTCCTGTGTCGTCTTCTGGTCCTGTGTCGGCGGTCTTCTGGATCCATGTCGACGTCCTTCTTCAAGTTGACGTCGCTGTCGGCGATGGCGTCCGGATTCGACGAAATCCATGTGGAAGCTGTGGAAGGAAACCATACTCACCTGTCCCAGCGTGACGTAGTCCAGGTAAGTGTCTTGGCAAAAAAACAAACCGACTCCCCGAAACCAGCCGGACAGAGAGCCGCACGGTACTCTGTGTACATTGTGCGGCTCCGCCTCCCGAATGCCGCTATTGGCCGCCTTGCGGCCTAGCGGCCAATCAGGAGCCGCTAGGCCGCAAGGCGGCCAATAGCGGCATTCGGGAGGCGGAGCCGCACGATGTAAACAAACACCGTGCGGCTCTCTGTCCGGCTGGTTTCGGGGTGTCGGTTTGTTTTTTTTGTTGGCTTCTGTGATGCCAGGGGGGGGAACTGGTAGCCGTCGGAACCGGGTGGGTGTCGGAATTGACGGGTCCCATATTATCCTATGGGGAAAAAACGTTACAGCTTTGCCATGCGATATCTCTGGTTCCCGGGGGGCTAGAGACACGGGGCTGGGCTCGTTGGAAAGCCCTGGTCCTCAGCTACAAAATGAAATGACAGGGGGGGCACGTGCCCGGGTGCCCCCCCCTGAATCCGCCACTGTCCACTGGTGTTTGACGAACACATTTCTGACAACTGGCTCAGATTCAAGAGAGAATGGCAGGTGTACTGCATCGGGGGCTTATCAGACAAGTCAAAGAAGGTACAAGCATACACGCTGCTGCTGCAGACGCCATGGACAAATGAGAGGCATTCATATACGCGGACGCAGAAAACAGAGGATCCTGAAGTCCTGCTCACCAAGTTTGAAGAGATCTGCATGCCGGTGAAGAACATCATCATAGACAGGCACATCTTCAACAGTACAAACCAAAAGGGTGACGACACCATACAATCATACGCCTCCACACTAAAATTACTGGCAAAGAAGTGCAACTTTTGGAACACTCACAGATGAGCTGATCTGTGACAGAATCGTATGCGGCATACGCAATGACAAGGTACGCACACAGTTACTAAGGGAGAAGGACCTCACGCTAGAAACCGCCATAAGCATTTGCATGCTCCATGAGCAGGCAGAAAAAGGGCACAAGGGAGTTAAAGAGGGACGCTGACACAGATTTCTTTAGATACTTGCAAATTCGACACTTTCACTCTAAGACTGCAATTACCCTCACTGCTAACTTCCTTCGAATATATTGGCTGGAAGCGATCATCTACTAGAGGCCTGATATCTATCATTTACTCACTCCTTGGAGAGGATACGAGTACAAACCGTGACCCGCACGAGCTAGCCTGGGAACGAGACTTAGAACATTCCATAGACGCAGAAGAATGGTCTGATATTTGGGATAATGCAGCCTCCAGCTCGATATGTGTGAGAATTAAAGAAAATATATACAAACTGCTGTATCGCTGGTACTACGTACCCTCACGTTTAAAAACTATGTACCCAGATGCCTCAGATAGGTGCTGGAGGGGTTGCACGGCTGAAGGCACCTTTATACATATCTGGTGGTCCTGTCCGAAACTTGCCAGTATCTGGACAGAGGTTATCACCCTCCTCTCCAGTCTATTTGACGTTATTGTCCCCACTGAGGCCAAATACTTTCTGCTTCCCTTAGCTCTACCCTCTCTCACCCACCACCAGAATAAACTCTTCCGCCACATAGTATCCGCTATGACATGCCAAATTGCCGTCGACTGGAAAAAGCCCTCCCCAGCCCCCATGCAAACGATTATGTCCCGTATATGGTATGTTTATAAAATGGAGTACATGACAGCTGTGCTACGTAATTCTTTCAAAACATTTAATAAAACCTGGTCTCCCTGGCTGAACTCTCAAGGTATCCCCCCCCCCCTCAATTAGTCTCTAGAACATCTACAAGAGGCCACCCCTCCCGCTCTCTCTCTTGTCCTATCTCTTTTTCTGTCCTTTCTTCTTAGTTTCCATAAACAACTACTTCTTCCACTACTCACCTCTTGTTCCTACACTCGCCTCGCTGAAATGTTTCTTCGGGCGGTCGGCCACACCGCCGTCGCGAGGCTCTCTTCCCTAACCGAAAACTCTTGAATCACGCTTTTTGTAAACCCACTTACTGTTGTTGTGTAAATGTCAAGATATTTTGCTATTCTTGTCAATTGCTTGCGTGATTCACCCAATAAAATGTGTTTAAAAAAAAAAAAAAAAAAGAGGGACGCTGAAGTATGTGTCATGGCGGCCACCGCACCCCGCTCACCCTCATGTGGGAACTGCGCAGCACAGCACCCCCCAGGCAAGCAGAACTGCCCCGCATATGATAAATGCTGCAATGCATGTGGCAAATGGATAAACTCACCATCGGCAACCTTTTTGCCGCACACTTTAACAAAACTTATTTAACTTATACAGTAACTAAACTTAACACTAAAAATAAAGAGACAGACACAAGCGCTGGCGTTTAAAATATATTGTCAAATGTATTAATTGACATTTAAATATCTCTGACTATTAAGTGGTAGGCGGCCCTAAAGTACGGTCGTAGAAAGGAGGGGGTAAAGATCACACACACCATTCAAACATCGCTGGTGTTCAAACTCTCCCAAACACACCCACCCGTCCGGATGGTGCAGCCATCCCCTGTCCAAGGGGGCATGTGCTGACGACATATCAAATGCCTGGAGAGCGCACACCCCACTATCCTCACATGATTTCAAATATACAAGACCATTCTTTACCGCCACAGCTAGGCCTCAAGCCGCAGCACCGCCACCACTATAAACGCACAGCACTAGAACTAAGCCAACTAAACAAATCGTCAAGGAAGATGGCCATTCCTTCCTGACTCAAATGGACCCCATCCGGTCTATACAGGCTGTCCCGCTTGAACGCAATGCCATCATGGCGGATGACGCCCCCTCCATTTGCTAACAAATAACGCTGGACTGCAGCGTTCACCTTCTTACGGGCGCCATCCAAGCGGGGACCAGACCTGGCGTTCCTGCACACCTTCCTGGGGATCATGGAGGACCAGACCAACTGGCAACTGGGCAGCACGTGTGCAATGATATGCAGATCTCTAATAATGACGGACCTCAGCTCTAAGGCCGTGCAGTGCCCCAGGTCGTTGTCACCCAAGTGCAGTATCAGCACCTCAGGGACTCCAAAGTCCCGCAACGATTGCAACAGCAGACTTTGTAAATCACTCCAATGCATTCCTCTCACACCAATCCATCGGACCCACTGGGCCCGCGGACACACACGCAGCCAAGAGCTCCCGAGACCTTGAAGCCCAATGCACAAATGAGTGGCCTATTACCCATATCGACTTGGCATCTCGAAAACCTGCAATATGTCAGCAACAGGTTAACCAGAATGCGAAGGCAATCAACACACGCCACAGGCACACCAGGGGAGGAGATGGAAGAAGGAGAGAGGAAGAGAGATAAAGAGAGAGGAGAGAGACCATGGCCGACCGGACCTTGAGGCACACTGCACAGAAACCCCCCGGAGTAAACTAGCTGTAAGTACGCCATATCAAATTGAAATTGAACCGAATTGTGCCCTCGGGGGAAAGTGGACCACCTCAAGACTCCCGCTAAAATGAGTCGAGTACTTATGCGTCCAGTAGGCCATGGTCAGGCAGGACAGGGAGACCAGGCCGATGTGTCTGCAGAATGCTGCAGAACGCCATCGACCCAGAGACTGAATCTCTGTGTCGGAAAGGACCGCCGCAGCAGCAGATGTGGCCGCCCCGATCCTAAATGAGTGCGTACCAAACTCCTTTGGATCGAGACCAAGAGCACCTAAAGCCCGCCCCAAGACATGGCAGAACTGGTACTTGGTCAGCGATGAGCCGTCCAGATGCATGAACCACGCTCCAGGGAGGTCGAGTCGCACCCGTGCAAAGGCGTTAGCCATTTCCTCCGGGCAGATCCCTTCCACCGAGCATGGCCGCAACGACAGCCAGCGACCTCTCCCAGCCTGGTCAGTCTTTGAGCGGCACAAGCGGCACAAAACCAAATCGACCTGTAAAACTACATCCTCCCTCAGAAGCGGAGGAGGTTGAGACCTTGAGGGAGCCACCAGCTCACCGACCCTGAAGGCTCCATGGAAAGCCATGGCATAAGCCAAGCGAAATAGCTTGACTTCAAAGTCTGAGCGGCATATGTCCCGCAGAGACCCCAAAAGAGGGGGCAAAAGGGAGATATCAATCGGCCGCCGACTATCTGGAGCCACAGGTAAGGCCCGCCGCCAGCCCCTCAAGGCTCGAGACACAATAAAAGATTTTGCCGCGTCCGACTTCCCATACAGCGATGAGAAGAACGACACCCCAGCCAACAAATGTCTGACAGTTGCCACCGAGTGGCCTCCGGAGTATAAACTCCACACAAAGGCTAACATGACCTCACGAGGAGTCTTACCTGCCTGAGGAGCGGACAGTCTGAATTGCTCCCATTCAAGCCAGCCGGTCTGATAGCATCTTAAAGTCCTAGGAGCAATAGCCCGCATGGCTAGTTCCTCCATGCCGGCCTGATGACCTGCCAAACATAATTAGGACAAGGTTCACCCACCAGGTCCGCACCAGGTGCCAGGGATCGAAACTTTGCCCATTCACCTCTGGACAAAGCATCTGCAAGGGAGTTGTCAACACCCGGCACATGGCGAGCCACAAAATGTACATTAACCTGCAGACAGCGGAGCACTAAGAGAGCAAGCAAACGCACCACTGGCATTGATGACACTTTGCTTATTAATGGCCTGCACCACTCCCAGGTTGTCACACCAGAAAGTGATGCATGCATCCCGCAATCTATTGCCCCAGAGCTCCATGGCCACCACTATCGGAAAAAGCTCCAGCAGCAGCACGTTCCTGGTGAGCCCCTCCCTCACCCAATCGACGGGCCAGGTGGAGGCGCACCAGGATCCATGTAGGTAGGCCCCAAAACCCACTCCCCTCGCAGCGTCAGTGAATAGCTGTATTTCCTCGCTGTTCCGAGGGGGCGAAGGCCATATCAGGACCCCATTAAACTGCCGCAAAAATACCTCCCAAACCCGCAGGTCACTCTTCAATTCTGCATTTAAACGGACAAAGAACAGTGGCCGGACATTACCCGCTAAAGAGCGTTCAAGCTTTCTGCAGAATACCCTCCCCATCGGTATGACCCTGCAGGCGAAATGGAACAGACCCAGTAGAGACTGCAGTTGACGCACGCGTAACTTGGACTAAACTACTGCAATGCTCTCTACCTGGGTCTTCCAGCAAAAGAACTGCACTGCTTGCAGCTGGTACAAAATGCAGCTGCCAGACTATTAACTAACCAGCCCTGCTCCAGCCACATAACTCCCATTCTCTACTCCCTTCATTGGCTACCTGTAAAATGGCGAATCGTTTTCAAGATTGGCTTACTCACTTTCAAGGCCCTACTTGACCAGGGCCCAAGGTACCTGTTGATTCCTTATGGTCCTACTCGATTACTGTGATCCACTGAAGAAGGACTACTAACTGTACCCGGAATCTCCCTGAATTCATCTGGGGGTCGAGCTTTCAACTTTGCTGCTCCAACTCTGTGGAACTCTCTTCCTCGCACAGTGCGAGAAGCCCCCTACTGTAGAATCCTTTAAAAATAGACTAAAGACTTACTTATTCAATCAAGCATTTCACTGACATCCACTGTTAAGCTTGTTTTGTATTTCGAGCTGTAAAGACAATGGTGAAGCACTTTGAGTCCTATTGGGAGAAAAGCGCTATATAAATATTATTATTATTATCAGTATTATTATTATTATATATGGAGAGAGTGTGAAAGGAGATTGTGAACGTGGCACCTAGAAGCGTGGGTGTGTACTGCTACATCTGAGGGAAATATTTTAAAATTACTTATATACAAATGTAGATGATCCCCAAAGCAGTTAAGGTGTGTACACACGGGGGCGATTTTGTCCAAAATCGCGGGAAATATGGTCGCTGAGCGACCATATTGCCCGCAATGGGAGTGTGCACCGGTGATATATCGCCGGGTGCGCGCTCCCGTTTTTGCCCCTGTGGTGTTCGCTGGTCGCAGGAACATGCTCCTGCGACCAGCTGATTACCACTGCCGGGCTCCCCCCGGCAGTTTCTTTTTCATCAGCGACGATCTCTGATCGCTGATGAACAGGAGAAACTGAGCAATATATTGCTCAGCCATATATGCTCAGCCATATATGGCTGAGCAATATATCTCCCCCGTGTGTACACAGCATTAGTAAGAGTTACTATACTTGGTAAAGTGCTGGGAAATGGTGCTGATGATTCAGTGTAAATGTATCTGTCTCTCATTCCTTTTTCCCCCAATAATGTAACAGTGTAATGTGGGCTAGGTGACATGAGGGAGATTGCTAGGCTAATGAGGGAGGGAGGGAGATTGCTGCTTTGTCAGGGAGTTTCCTGCAGAATGCAGGAGGGGAGGTAATTATAATGTTAAGCAGCCCATACACGCTGCTATGATGGCGTGCTTTCCATGCTGTACTAGCAGGGATCACATTGCATTGCCTGTGCACGCGTTGTGCATGCAATGCGATGCAATGTGATGAAACCTAAGTACAAAAAGTATGTGCAAGCACATACTTTTTGTACTGTGCAATGAGGTGCCGCGGGAGCGCGCACCTCAAAGCACACATCGGAACAGCACGCATAGCAGTGCAATGTGGGCTAGGTGACATGAGGGAAATTGCTAGACTAATGAGGGAGAGAGGGAGATTGCTGTTATTTTAGGGAGTCTCCTTCAGAATGCAGGAGGGGAGGTATTTATAATGTAACAGTGTAATGTGGGCTAGGTAATATGAGGGAGATTGCTAGACTAATGAGGGAGAGCGGGAGATTGCTGCTATGTCAGGGTGTCTCCTGCAGAATGCAGGAGGGGAGGTAACTATGATGTAACAGTGTAATGTGGGCTAGGTGACATGAGGGAGATTGCTAGACTAATGAGGGAGAGAGGGAGATTGCTGCTATTTCAGGGAGTCTCCTGCAGAATGCAGGAGGGTAGGCAACTATGATGTAACAGTGTAATGAGGGCTAGGTGACATGAGGGAGATTGCTAGACAAATGAGGGAGAGAGGGAGATTGCTGCTATGTCAGGGAGTCTCCTGCAGAATGCAGGAGGGGAGGTAACTATGATGTAACAGTGTAATGTGGGCTAGGTGACATGAGGGAGATTGCTAGACTAATGAGGAAGAGAGGGAGATTGCTGCTATTTCAGGGAGTCTCCTGCAGAATGCAGCAGAGAAGGTAACTATGATGTAACAGTGTAATGCGGACTAGGTGATATGAGGGAGATTGGTATGCTAATGAGGGAGAGAGGGAGATTGCTGCTATTTCGGGGAGTCTCCTGCCGAATGCATGAGGGTAGGCAACTATGATTAATATCTATATGTTGAAATAACCTGTCTTTATCGGCACTCCTATCTTTTAGGTAGCAAGCCAATGTGCTAGGCACAGTATGAACGGCCAGTGGCTATCGATTTTCCCAGCTGTCTTCACAATACAGCAGTATTTCCCGATTTTCCGGGGATGTTGAAGTCTAAACAATGACCCTAATAAAGAGGCTGGTGTCCCTGGGTAAATAATAAGCAGCGCATGGTCCATTTTATATCTCTCCAAGGCTTAGTAAATAGACCCTACAGCAGTGGCGTACATAGATATCCGTAGGCCCCATAGCAAAAGTTTGTATGGGCCCCCTATTTAGCAACTGATGGTGATAAATATATGTAAAACATATTACTTACACAGCAAAGATGGGCCCCCTTCAGCTCTGGGCCCCATAGCAGTTGTACCCCTTGCACCTATGGTAGTTATGCCCTTGCCCTACAGAATTCATACGTTTAAGTTGTATAATGTATGCCATTTTGTGGCATCTTAACTAAGGGTGCCGGACGGGTTCCCGACAGTCGGGATCCCTACAGTCATTTACCCGACGTCGGGATCCCGACTGTCAAAACGCAGACAGCCGGGTGCCCGACGGCTACCCGCTATTTTCCCTCGTGGGAGTCCACGACCCCCATAGAGGGAGAATAGCATAGGTGGCTCGCTTAGCGAGCCACCGCGCCCGCAGCGTGGCGAGCGCAACGAGCCTGCAAGGGGCTTTTTTGCGCTCGCCATGCTGTCTGACTCCGGGCAGTCGGGATCCCAACGTCGGGATAATGACTGTCGGGATCCCGACTGTCGGAGTCACATACCACACCCCTTAACTAAGGGGTGTACACAAGGTGAGATCTTGGCAAGAGATTTTGACTAGATAGTCAAAATCTCCTGGAAGGTAAACCAAAATCTCCTTATTTTTCTCCTGCTTGGTCAATATTCTCTATCATTGATTGACTGTGCAGTTAAGGCAATTTTGACTAGATCATAGATTATCATTACTTAGACAAAAACGCTTAAGGCCCATACACACTGGGCGACTTTGAGCTGAAAACCGCTCAAAACAGCCTGTTTAAGGGGCTTTAAGCTCAAAGCCGCCCAGTGTGTATGCCCCGGCAATGAGCGTTGAGCGCTGCTGCGCGCTCCCACATCGTCGCCGGGAAAGCCGTTCATCTGCTGGTTATACCAGCAGATGAGCAACGTTGTGGACGGTTTTGCCTAGCGCTGCGCTATGCAACGCCGTCTTCCCCCCTCCGTCGGCACTGGGCAGGAGGAAAGCTGCTCAGTGTGTATGCACTGAGCGGCTTTCCCCGCAGCGATGATTGACATCATCGCTGTCCATACATGCTGGGCATAGTCGCCCAGTGTGTATGGACCTTTAGCCGAAATCTCCACTGCATCCAATCAAAAGCTCTCACAAAATTGCTTAGTTAAAATTGCTTTGTCAAGATTGTCCATTAGCCAATATCTCGCTGTGTGTACGGGGCTTTATTATATAGCATGCCATAAAACCGTTGGGGTGGCTAATTAGTAGGCACCCGAGACTACGGAAGTGCTACTGATTGCTGTGTAGTGATAGTCATAGAGCATCTAAACCAGGCCCTCCAACTGTTGTGAAACTACAAGTCCCATCATGCCTTGCTATTTTTTTTTTAAAGCGGCAATCGGTACTTGTGTATTTTGGCGGCGCCCCCGATCTCCATCGCGGAATGTTTTAATCGCATCACATCGCATGCCATGCACCCGATGGCATGCGATGCGACGCAATTTTTGCCCCCCTATGCGATGAAAGATTGTATAAGCACCCTAAAGGGTGCTTTTAAGCACCCTAATGGGTGCTTACAATGTTAAATGCACCCCCACGCCACCCCCCCACTATAAACGTGAACCCGAAGCGTGGCGAGCGAAGCGTGGCGAGCGAAGCGAGCCCGCGAGGGGCGGCGGTACGCGTCCTCCGACTTTTTCATACCCCCACTATCCACGTCGGCGTAGAGTTGAGAATAGAAAGTGTGGCGAGCGCAGCGAGCCACCGAGCCCGAAGTGTGGCGAGCGCAGCGAGCCCAGCGAGGGGACGCGAATACCTTCACAGGTATCGGAGTCCCCTCGCGGCCTTCACAGGTATCCGCGTCCCCTCGCGGGGCTTGCTGCGCTCGCCAAGCTTCGGGCTCGGTGGCTCGCTGCGCTCACCACACTTTCTATTCTCAACTCCACGCCGACGTGGATAGTGGGGGTATGAAAAGGTCGGAGGACGCGTACCGCCGCCCCTCGCGGGCTCGCTGCGCTCGCCACGCTTCAGGTTTAGGTTTATAGTGGGGGGGGGGGGGGTGTGGGTGGCGGGGGGTGCATTTAACATTGTAAGCACCCATTAGGGTGCTTATACAATGTTTAATCGCATCGCATTGTATGGCATTGTATGCCATATACAATGTCATACCATTTCAAAATTGTATGGCATTGTACAATATCATGCTATATCGCGTCGCATCGCATACCATCGCATGCCTTATGGTATGCGATGCGATGGGCGCCGCCAAACTACACAAGTACCCGGCAATCATTTACACTGCAAAACCAGTTTGATTTTGCAGTGTAAATGATTGTGGCTTTAAAAAAACCTGTACGAATACATTCCCGAGTGAGGCGATCAGAATAAGGGCCGGTATATCCACATTAATGGGACATATGGAACAGTGACCAGATTTAAGCTTTTGGATACAAAGGGTGAAATTTAAGGGTGTGGATCGTTTGGTCTACAGCAACTAGGTCAACAAGCATTAGGTCGACACCACTAGGTTGACATGGGCTAATGTCGACATGGGTCTAGGTCAACATGGGTTTAGTTCAACAGGTCATTAGGTCGACACAAGCATTAGATCAACATGAGCAAGGTCGACAGTAAAAAGGTTGACATGGGGTTTTCACTGGGGTTTTTTTTACCCGAATGACGACACAGTCGACATGGACACAGTTTGAAGTGCAACGCATCCCCTCGCATCGCTCTCTGCGCTCGCGATGCTTTGGGCACAGTGCATCATTTTGGCGGATGGCCTCCTCCTGCCTCCTGGGCATCCGCCATGCGCTCCAGCACCACCAGAATCCTCTCCTGTGGCTCCCCAGCTTCCACCCCCTTCTGCCGTATTTAGCAAAACAGTTGGTGTGTGGTGGCGGTGCCACCCTCTGCCTCCACCTGTGGCACCTCCCCCGGGGTAGGTGGGGTCGTTGGATGGGGAGCAGCAGTCGGACCTTTAAAGAAAGGAAACAATGTCAGCATCACTCAACTTTAAAAACTAACAAACACTAGTTCAAAAAAATTTAACATTTACCTGGAAGCTTTTTTGCTCCACCGGGAGCTCACTTTCCATGTTTGCCACCCCCTGGATCTTCTCAACTGATATGCAGGAGATCCAGGGGGGTCAACTGGAGATGTTTGGGGAAGGTTCTGCCCCGTGGTCTGGCTGAACTTCCAGCGGTCCCTAAGCTTCCTTTTCACACCCGACTTGTCCTACCACCTACAAATGAGGAACAACCAAACAATATATAAGATATCAATGTCACAAATGTACTCTGCAAAACATACTGACTATGTATGAAATACTTTGACAGACCATACTCCCAAACATGCCTTATTTGAAGGCACAATTTGAACACAATCCATACTGAGATAATGCATATAGCAATAAAAAAAACTCTCAATATGTTTGTGAACATACTTGCAAACATTTTATAATAAGCTGCATTGTAAATCATACTTCAGTCCAACATTCCATAACTGACACTTTGTGCATCAATAAAATCCGTCACACTGGTTTGTCCTACCTGTAGTTTGGCCACCAATCATGGCAGAACATTTGCATCGCCATACTTTGTTCTCCCTGCTGACACTATCCCAGTGGTGTAACAATGGCGGGTGCAGGGGGCTCAACTGCTAGGGGGCCTGAGGGCACAGCTGCCAAACCCCTGTGGACCCCTCCCCCCTGCAGGTGATAGTTTAGCCCCCTGCTTCCTCAACCCACAGGTCATAGGCTGCTACCTCCTACCAAAGACCTACCAAAGAGGGATTTTACTGACAACGGTGGGGGGCCCTATGAAGATTTTCCTATGGGGGCTACAAGGTTACATTCACTGCCCTGCTATACCCCCACCTGCCCACCACTCCCCTCTATACAGTTGGACACATGTCTGTCTAAGTCGGTAAACTGCATCTAAATAATTACACATTTTGCCATAATGGTTTGTTAAAGTTTGGATTTTGGACACCTAGACAGATCACACACACACTTGCCTTCTGCGCACATTTTTCCATTCACGGTGCTGTGATGACACTGTATGGACTCCCTCCCTGTTCATCATCCATATTTTCTCCTTCCTTGTGGAACCCATCTTCTTCGGCCCAAACTCATCAACTCCTGTGCTTTGGGTACCAAGATCTCAAGTTCCTCCTTTAAAAATGCCAGGTTCTTGACCTTGCCTTCTGACTCCTAGCTACCGTGAGGACTGAGTAGGGGCTGGACACCCAGTGCCGCCATGGCGTCTCACTTCAGCAGCCAACTGTTGTGAGCCAGATGGTGCTGATGCTGGGATATTTTGACATGCCTGGGAGGTTGAGGCCTAAGGTTCCTCTCTCCTCTGGTTTTGTTGCTGTTTACGCACACTGGATGTGATAGACTCCAGCCTTGCTACAATTATCTCTGGGCCAGAGATTGCCGAACCTTCACAGTCCGACAAGTTAGCAGCAAAGGAAGCATGTGATCGTGCGTGTAGAGGTGGAGGTGTAGTCCAGGATGACATGAACAATGTTGTATAATAATCTAATGCATCAGCAACTTCAAGGCCGGAAACTGCTTACATATTATTCCTGGACATACCTGGTATAATATGCATAAGTGGCACTACTGTGCGACATAATTTGAATAAGGGAGATTACTGTGAAGTGTCAAATTATTTGGTACTATTATGACCATGGGTCTTCCCCATGAAGACACAATCATATATTTTTGCTGCATGCCCTTGGCTCCTATTTTAAGTATATGGGGTGGGGGTGGGGGGTGGGGGGGCACCGACTCTCTTTCTTGCACAGAGCAGTAAAATTTCTAGTTACGGCTCTGATCTCAACTGTCGGTATGGTGACCGCATTGTAAAATTTGTAGTTATACCACTGATCGCACAATCCACCACAACACATTTTTGACTAAATGGTAACTCGGCATGTTTTACCCCGGCTTTAATGTCACATTATCAGGAGTCAGCACATCCCACGTTCAGGTTGCACATTTCCCTTAGTTTGTAGTTAGCAAGACATTTCTGTGGCTTCGACTCATGTATGTGAGAAGCTTGAACAAGGCAGTGCAAATAAACATCTGGATGAGTCCTGCACAGAAGGAGGGAAAAACAACTGGTTCAAAGATGTGCGGCAATATGACTTGTAATAAGATATAGTATAGGATCCAGAGGGCCTGATGCTGAGGTGTATACTGATAGAATTAGGCCACAAATGACTGGTGTTTTCTGTTGTGCACAGGGTATGGTCTTAAGCAGCAGCTTTGATTAACAGACGCAGGCATTTGGGCGTGAAAAGCCACAGCAGTGCCGTTTTTTGGGGCAGGATGACTGCATCTTCAGTCACAGATTCACAGACAGAGAGTTCTCCTTGGGTGTGGTATAACACACCGACAGTCGGGATTCCGACAGTTATTAGCTGCTGGGCAGTTGGGATTCCAACGTCGGTGTAATCACTGTCAGAATCCCGACTGCCGGTCAGTCATCCGGCATCCGTTCGCCTTACAGCTCTCCATATGTTCCTTGCCCCGCACATTGGTTGCAATATTTCTATGATGCTACTGTATGTTTTCCAGGTGCAAGCAGTGGTTCTGAGAAGCCAGCGAGGGCGGACTTTATCCATTATCCAAATTATTCTGACACCATACATTCCAGAAAGTGCTAAAAGCACTACTGGGGACATCTGTAAATGGCATGACAGGGTATTGTCTAATCGCTGTGACCCATATTTCCTTGACCCCGCTTACCCAATAATGCCACAAACACTTCTTGTTGGATAAAATTGGCCACAGCGGCCATCTTTATTAAAACAATAAACAAGTTTAACAATAACCAAAACATTCCCAACGGAGGTGGTCCCCGAGGCCCCAAATAAACCGATCCACACATTCAAGCACTTCCAGGAGTTCTTACCCCCAGCCGATAGCAATTGGCTCGGGGGCACCAAATGTCAACACCCAGTGCTCATTACTTAACCTCACCCAGGGGAGTCCAGCCCCCTCATGGGGCCCTCCCCGCCACATAAATAAGCCTCAATGCCACCAACCTCGAGGACCCCCCTCCGCACAGGCCACTGTGACAAAAAGGACATAATATTACAATCATCTACCTAAACTCTATAAAACAGGGAGGGTGGGTGGGAGCTGCTGTAAAAAACTCCCAGTGTCCCCTTTTCCCGCCTGGACCCTGCTTATAAACCCCTCCAACACCCTGTTAAGCCCCTCCCACTATGACCCTTTCCTTTGGAACCCCTTCTATAACTTCCCCACTAATCAGCTCCCTACAAACCCTGTCAGGGAAGGCCTACCTCTAGGCTTTGCCTCAAGTCCGGCCCCTACACTACGGGTGATATCTGTAAATGGCACTACTGCAGGGATGCCTACCCTCAGGGGCATAACTAGATATTATCATATTATACTTAGAATAAATTAGAATACTTTATTTGTTCTTAACAATACACTACAATCAATGCACTGTCAACAAAAATGACACACACGTACCTGCACAAGAAACAATAAAAGAACATTTCCCATTTATTTTTTTGTCATTTAGCATGCGAACAGCAGTTGGAAAAAAGCTGTTTAGCATGCACGTTGTACATGCCATACTTATACAGTAACATGGGCCCCCTTCAGCTCAGGGCCCCATAGCAGCTTCACCCTTTGCACCTATGGTAGTTACGCCCTTGCCTACCCTCCTGGAATGGCCAGGAGGCTCCAGAAAATCGGGTCCTCCTCGCAGCCCCCCAGAAAGGTGGGCAACCCTTCTGGATACCATCGGACCACCCACATCTTCACGGTGGCAGCATTAAATTACCATGATCAGTGCCTTTTCGGGGACGGGGCTAACTATGCAAATTTACATTTACATCAGGCACCGCTCCCAGAAGTGCTAGTGACAGTCTCCTCTCCGGGGTTCTCCTGGAGAGGAGAATTTAAAAGTAGTCAAGTATGCACTACTGATATGACATGATATGTAACTGGCACTACTGATATGACATGATATGTAACTGGCACTACTGATATGACATGATATGTAACTGGCACTAGTGGGGACATGATATGTAACTGGCACTACGGGGACATAATACGTAACTGGCACTACTGGGGACATAATATGTAACTGGCACTACTGGGGACATTATATGTAACTGGCACTACTGGGGACATGATATGTAACTGGCACTACTGGGGACATGATATGTAACTGGCACTACTGGGGACATGATATGTAACTGGCACTACTGGGGACATGATATGTAACTGGCACTACTGGGGACATTATATGTAACTGGCACTGCTAGGGACATGATATGTACTTGACACTAAATATGTGCAAGAAAATAATTGATTGGCATTCAAATTCAGTACCTGAGATAGGACACAAACTTTGTTTCATCTAAGAAACCTTATTTCATGCCCAAAGAACATATAGAACATATAGAACATATAGGGCGAAATGTAATAGGCTGCGATTTTTGGACGAGTTCCAAACTCGCCAGAAATCGCACCTTTAAAAATTGCATTTTTAGACGCTAATTCGCATATGTAATGAGATGCGAATTAGCGGCAAAAAATGCGATTTGCCGCGATTTAGGTCGATTTTTAGTCATGAAAATGTGCGCATTTTCAGTCCTGAAAATGTGCGCATTTTCATATATGCGATTTTGGTTGTAAAAAAAAAAAAAGAAAAAAAACGGCGTGCGGTCCCCCCCCTAAACATAACCAGCCCCGGGCTCAAAAAGCCGGTGCTGGTATCATAAAATCAAAGGAACAATCAAGTTGGGGTTCCCTGGATTTTATAAAACCAGCACCAGGCTCAAGGTCCGGCGCTGGTTCCCAAAATACGGGGGACAAAATGACTAGGGGTCCCCCGTATTTTAAGAACCAGCACCGGACACAACCAGCCAGCAGGGTAATGCCACAGCCGGGGGGAGACTTTTTATACAAGTCCCCCCGGCCAAAGCATTAACCCCCTGGCTGGTCAGCATGGGCAGGGGTCCTGGGGAAGTGGGGACCCCCCCAATGAAGGGGTCCCCCCCCTCCAGGACTTACCAGCCCATGCTGATAGTCCGGGGCTGTCCCCGATGCCCCGGGCGGTGGGCATCGGGCTGATGACTTGTGTAAAAAAAAGGATAAAAACTATTGTTCTTTACTGGCGAACTATGAGTCCCAGCAAGCCTACCCCGCATGCTGGGACTTGGGGAACCACAAGTCCCAGCATGCGGGGCATTAAAGGGCCCGCTGGCACTTGTAGTTCTGCAGTGAAAAAAATAGTGCACAAAATCACACTGACACCCTGTAAAATAAAACTTTGGTACTCTTTACTTAGAAGGGCGCCCATCTCGGCCATCTCGGGCATTGAATGCACTAAAAAATCAGGTGCGATGCGACAGACGAGATGCCCGAGATTTCCCATAGGGAACAATGTTAAATGTCTCAATTGACCCGATTTTCCTGTTCAATGCCTCAATTGACCCAATTTTTCCATAGGAAACAATGTTAAATGGGCCACAGAGGCCAAATAGGCACCCTGAAGTGAATAATGGCCACCCGAATTGTTAACGCCACCCCACGATCAACGTCAACCCGAAGCGTGGCGAGCGCAGCGAGCCCGCGAGGGGCGGCGGTACGCGTCCTACGACCTTTTCATACCCCCACTATCCACGTCGGCGTGGAGTTGAGAATAGAAAGTGCCCGAAGCGTGGCGAGCGGACGCGGATACCTTCACAGGTATCTGCGTCCCCTCGCGGGCTTCACAGCTGTCCGCGTACCCTCGCGGGGCTCGCTGCGCTCGCCACGCTTCGGGCTCGGTGGCTCGCTGCGCTCGCCACACTTTCTATTCTCAACTCCACGCCGACGTGGATAGTGGGGGTATGAAAAGGTCGTAGGACGCGTACCGCCGCCCCTCGCGGGCTCGCTGCGCTCGCCACGCATCGGGTTGACGTTGATCGTGGGGTGGCGTTAACAATTCGGGTGGCCATTATACACTTCAGGGTGCCTATTTGGCCTCTGTGGCCCATTTAACATTGTTTCCTATGGAAAAATCGGGTCAATTGAGGCATTGAACAGGAAAATTGGGTCAATTGAGACATTTAACATTGTTCCCTATGGGAAATCTCGGGCATCTCGTCGGTTGATCGCACCCGATTTTTTAGTGCATTCAATGCCCGAGATGCCCGAGATTTTTTACTAACGATGCCCACGATCAAAATCGTGGGCGCCCTTCTAAGTAAAGAGTACCAAAACTTTAATACACACAAAACACACACACACTGATACTTACCTACCTTGAGCCCGTAGGTCGGTTCCTGGATCCTGGGTCCGGGCTCCGGGGCTCCAGGGCAGAAGAGTCCGGTTCCGGGGCCTTGGTCCTGGTTCCGGGGCTGGTCCTGGGGTTCCGGGGCTCCTGGCGTGAAGAATCCGGGGTCCGGGATCCGTGGTAGTCCAGAGGGGTACCTAAGGAGGCAAATCCTACTCACCTGCTCCCCGGCGGCGACCTCCGGTGACAGCGCTGCTCCCGACTGGTACCCGGCTTGAAGGACTTTGCCCGGCGCTGAGATGTTTCCTCTTCGCCGTCTGTGAACAGAATGATTTCTCGGCCAATCAGGAGCCGAGAAACTCGGCTCCTGATTGGCCAGAAATCATTCTGAATATAGACGCCGACGGAGTAACATCTCTGCTCTGGATGCGCTGAGATGTTACTCCGTCGGCGTCTGTATTCAGAATGATTTCTGGCCAATCAGGAGCCGAGTTTCTCGGCTCCTGATTGGCCGAGAAATCATTCTGTTCACAGACGGCGAAGAGGAAACATCTCAGCGCCGGGCAAAGTCCTTCAAGCCGGGTACCAGTCGGGAGCAGCGCTGTCACCGGAGGTCGCCGCCGGGGAGCAGGTGAGTAGGATTTGCCTCCTTAGGTACCCCTCTGGACTACCACGGATCCCGGACCCCGGATTCTTCACGCCAGGAGCCCCGGAACCCCAGGACCAGCCCCGGAACCAGGACCAAGGCCCCGGAACCGGACTCTTCTGCCCTGGAGCCCCGGAGCCCGGACCCAGGGACCGACCTACGGGCTCAAGGTAGGTAAGTATCAGTGTGTGTGTGTTTTGTGTGTATTAAAGTTTTATTTTACAGGGTGTCAGTGTGATTTTGTGCACTATTTTTTTCACTGCAGAACTACAAGTGCCAGCGGGCCCTTTAATGCCCCGCATGCTGGGACTTGTGGTTCCCCAAGTCCCAGCATGCGGGGTAGGCTTGCTGGGACTCATAGTTCGCCAGTAAAAAACAATCGTTTTTATCCTTTTTTTTTACACAAGTCATCAGCCCGATGCCCACCGCCCAGGGGCATCGGGGACAGCCCCGGACTATCAGCATGGGCTGGTAAGTCCTGGAGGGGGGGGACCCCTTCATTGGGGGGGTCCCCACTTCCCCAGGACCCCTGCCCATGCTGACCAGCCAGGGGGTTAATGCTTTGGCCGGGGGGACTTGTATAAAAAGTCTCCCCCCGGCTGTGGCATTACCCTGCTGGCTGGTTGTGTCCGGTGCTGGTTCTTAAAATACGGGGGACCCCTAGTCATTTTGTCCCCCGTATTTTGGGAACCAGCGCCAGACCTTGAGCCTGGTGCTGGTTTTATAAAATCCAGGGAACCCCAACTTGATTGTTCCTTTGATTTTATGATACCAGCACCGACTTTTTGAGCCCGGGGCTGGTTATGTTTAGGGGGGGGACCGCACGCCGTTTTTTTTCTTTTTTTTTGTTTTAACTATTTTTTTACAACAGAACCATGCACAGATCTCAATGATCTGTGCATGTTTCTGATAAAAGCGCCAGGCAGAACCTGGTCTATTTTTTTTGCGATTTTTAGTAAGCTTTACTAAAAATCGCAACCCATTAAATATGCGACTTCTATCCTTTTTAATGGGAAAACATCTGGATGCGATTTTTAGTCTAACTAAAAATCGCACCTTTAAAAAATGCGATTTTTCCCGCAAATCGCACCCTATAAACTATGCGATTTTCGGGAAATGGCCGAAAACGGCATATTTTGCGGGAAAAATCGCAAAAAAAAAAAAACGCACCCTATTACATTTCGCCCATAGTGTGTAATTCATGTGGTTGATGTGTTTATACAACACAAATGCAAGATACCTCAATATACCTCATTGACATATAAAAATATTCTGAAATACGGAATAATCCATTATCTAAAATTCTTCTGGTCCCGAGCATTTTAGATAAGGGATACTCAACCTGTAATATTATTATTATTATTAATACTCTATTTTACAGACTTGTTGATCTTTACAGTACTCTTCTAGAAGGTCCTGGCTATTAACCTCCCACAAATGTTGTGTGATCCAACTATGATAAAGGTGCTTGACGTCAGGTTAGATGTGACCAACATCTGGCACCTTCCCGCCTCTCTCCAGTTCTGCCTCAGCGTGAGACAAGAAATCACCAGGTCCTCCTGGCCATGGTGACGCTGTCACAAAGACTTTTATTGCCCTCATCCATTTTACCAGAGTTTGTTGACTTATGACTGGGAGACATTTGTTTCCTTTTATAGGAAAAAGTTACTTTATTTTTAATGTGTATTTATTTGTATACGGTACGTTTACATTTCCGTTCCATCTCAGAGGTGCACGTTGGACATTGACAATACAGAGGATACGGGGGGAGTGCAATAGAGAGTATAGGGGGGCACAAAGCAGAATACATGGGGAAGGATCACAATACAGAGTATGTGGGCATACCTCCCAACTGTCCCGCTTATCGTGGGAACTTCCCGGTAATTTGGGACCTTCCCACATCCCATCCTGGGGCCAGCAGTGTCTCGTGGGGGGGGGGGGGGGCAGTTGAGAGTGCGCACAGTGTCTATGCCTGCAGCCAGAGGGGACTGGGGGCATAGCCAGCAGCTCACGGAGCTGCAGGGCATACCCCCACAGTGGCAAGAATGGGGGCGTGGCCCGTGAGTACAGGCCATACCCCTTTTCCCGCTAGGCCACGCACAGTCCCTCTTTGGGAAAATCAGAAGTTGGTAGGTTTGGGCCTTATTCTAGTTCACTCTTTCTGACAAAATCCTTCTTAGATGGACAAAATCATGGCCCTTATTCTGATTGTATTGGATGGCTCCATGTCGACCTTTTGACTGTCGACTTAGACAATGTCGAACTAATGACCTGTCGAACTAAAGACCTGTCGAACGAATGACCTTTAGACCTAGAACCATGTCGACCATTTCCCATGTCAACCTAATGGTGTCGACCTAATGACTGTCGACCATAATATTGTAGACCAAATGACCGGATCCCCCGCTGCCCCCACTGCCATTAGTTGCAGTGAGCAGGAAGCAGACTCAGGGGGACTAGGGAGCGCTCGGGAGTTTGGGCACCCGAGTCCTGCCCTGAACATCCCGAGCCTGCCACCTGGTCACTGTCTGCTGTGAATGGCGGCTGGGGCAGTGGCAGGGGAGCAGAGATGAGGGAGGGGCGATGTGGGGGTGGCCCTACATTCTGTGGTGGATTTTGCTGGGGCAGGACAAACCTACCCTTGTTTGTCCTGCCCCAGCAAAAGCCACCACTCCAGGGGTTAAGGCAGGGTTGCCTACTTTTGAGAAATCATTTCAGGGAGAAAAATAAAAGGCAATGGGGCGGGCCTTGCGTTGCCAGGGGGCGGGATTTGCCTCACCACTGCATAACAGGCTACAGGTAATTGCATTGCAGCTGGGGATGCCCTGCTGGAAGTTGTGGTGTCTGAAGGACTGGAGAAAAGGGCATGATGTGACTTGTAGTGCCAAGGTTGCATAATATGCAGGGACAGGCAGAGCCATAGCCGCTGGGGGGGAGGAGGGGCGGCCGCGGCATTACTGTGACTTGTAGTTCCCCTACTATGAAGCAGAAGAGGTGGCGGGGGGTGGGGGGGGGGGGGCGGGAGAAACTAATTTTATGAAGCTGCGCACTGCTGCCTACTCTACTGGGGGGGGGGGGAGCTGGTATAGGGGTCCGACAGTGGGGATCCCGACAGTCATTAGCCCGACGTCGGGATCCCGACTGCCTGTACTCAGACAGCATGGCGAGCACAAAAAAGCCCCTTGCGGGCTTGCTGGGCTCGCCACGCTGCGCTCGCCACGCTGCGGTCTCGGTGGCTCGCTACGCGAGCCACCTATCCTATTCTCCCTATATGGGGGTCATGGACCCTAACAAGGGAAAATAGCAGGTGGCCGTCAGGAAACCCAGCTGTCAGCGTTTTGACAGTCGGGATCCCGATGTCGGGTAAATGACTGTCGGGATCCCAACTGTCGGGAACCCGTCCGGCACCCGGAGCTGGGAACTTCCCACAAAAATCGGCAGAGTAGGCAAGTATGATTTAACTCCATATTTTTAAATTTGTCTCTGACTTTGTCCATACTCGTCTACTGACATAGAATAGCGGGGAGGCTCTTGAAAATCCGGAGGCACTCCCAGTCACCTGGCAAAATGGGCAAATCTCCCAAGATGGTCACCATTCCACCGCAGCCACACACTTACATGGACAAATTCCAATTGACAGATGATCATGGCCCCACCACTTCACAATGGTAATAATGGCATTACATAGTGGGGACATGGCCATAATTGAATCATCCCTCCCATGTTGTGCCCACTTACCAACAATAGCTCCCCCACCACCACCACCACCTGCTGATCCGTCTTGGCTGCAGGAAGTCGGTAACTCTGAAGTGTCTGCTAATGAAATATCTTCTCAGCAAGGGACTTATTAATAACTTTGTTTCGTTGCCATAGGGCTTACAGTAAACATAAGTGGCACCTTGTATTCTTTAAAGGCGAAACAGTAATAATGCAAAACAATAACAGTCTGTGAATTGTGTCAAGGAAATCAGGAAGTTAAACAAAACCCGACAGATCCATCACTGGGCAGGTTCATGCTTGTCCATCGCATCAGAAATCCCTGCTCTCCCATTATCCTTAATCTGCAGCTCATGTTCTCAGAAGTATTTTAGCAGGGGGGCGACATTACTCCCACCCGCCGTCCCCTTTGTGAAGGAAGCTACAGAAAATCTAAATTTCAAAACTGTTTGCTTTATATTAAGCTGCAGAATTCTGTATGTTTCTCTGGCAAAATTTTACCTCAGAGTTCCATGATATCTCTTCTTCTTCTATGGCACCGTTTACAGATATATCGTGTCAGCTCTGCAACACAGCCGATAGCTAATATATCTAGAGATATATCGGCGCACCGCGCTGTGTGTACGGGCGATCCACTGACCACCCGTACAGTCGCACCGGGAGCCGCTAGTGATTGACAGCTCAGTGGGCGGGCGCATGCAAATGTGCCCGCCCACTTGTGATGTCAGTTCCTGCAGATTAGGCAGTGTGAATGGAGAACACGCTGCCTGATCCGTCTGTATATATATTGGCAGATCAATTGATCTGCTGATATAGCTATTAATGTGTACTCAGCTTTAGTGTGTGAGGGGATGTGGCCATTAGGTTGACAGTGTCTAGGTCGACAGTCAAAAGGACTACACGTAAAAAGGTCAACATGGTCAAAAGGTTGACAAATTTTTCCTGATTTTCAGTGGAGATAGCCAGGGGCGTAACTAAGTTTTTAGCGCCCCCCCGCCGGATGGTTTTTCGGCGCCCCCCTCGAACACCCCCCCCCCCCGCCGCCGCCCGCCACCCCCCACCCCCCCACCTAACCTGACCCCCCCTTCTTACACTTACCTGTCCCCGCAGTCTGCATCTCGCCCGGCTCTCTGCCGGGACCTGCCTGACGTCACGGTCCCGGCCGGCTCCTGCTGCTGCAATGAAAACTGACTCTTAGAAAATGGCTGCCCCCATACTGCAGACAGAAAACTGTCTGCAGTATGGGGGCAGCCATTTTATAATAGTCAGTTTTCATTGCAGCAGGAGCCGGCCGGGACCGTGACGTCAGGCAGGTCCCGGCAGAGAGCCGGGCGAGACGAAGACCACAGGTAACTATACCTCCGCAGCCCCCCGGCGGCGCCCCCAATTTCTCTGCGCCCCCCCGCCACCGCGGGGGCTGCGGAGGTATAGTTACGCCACTGGAGATAGCGGGAGAATAAAATAGTGTGCCGAGTGCCGCGTCATGTGAGGGGAAAGTGGACACTTATACGGTGTCCAGGTTGACCTACAGTATTTTAACATAGACCAGGGGTTCCCAATCTTTTTCTAATCACGGCACCCTAGAGTATCAGAATTTTTCCAAGGCACCCCTAGGCCCCAAAAAATACATATCAAATTAAGTAGATTGTGTTTATATGTGCTTCTTTAACTCAATCTAGTTAAAGATTTCCTCTGAACTCTTGCACAAACGATTTGGTGGCAAATGATGAACGATTGAGCAAATGATTACACACGAACGATTGATCTTTAACGATGGTGGAGGGAGAGGGAGCCAGCCAATCAGCCTTACCAAATTGTTCATCGTGCATACACATGTAACGATTGGTACACATTGCTAACGATTGGTCTATGATCTTTCTGCATGCAGGAAAGATCATCGACCCCTACCAACGATCGGCGGGTATCGTTCATACATACGGAACGATTTGAGCGATTGGTTTCAATCGGTCGGGAGCGCCCAGATCGTTTGCAAAATCTATCCGTGTGTACGCACCATAAGAGAGGAGACACAAAAATATATCAAAATATATATTTTTAAGAACTTTTCCTATAGTTCCTTATTATAATTCCAAAAATGACTAAAGTATGGATTAATAATAAGGTTATAGGAAGTTACATATGACTTGTGTTATGGACCTGTCATTGCCGGGTCACTGGCTAAGGTTCTGTCAGGGTGTTCTTACAGAACTTACGCTACGGAGATATGTTTAATTATTTATTATTTATTAACTGTTTCTTATATAGCGCACACATATTCCGCAGCGCTTTACAGAGAATATATGAACATACACATCAGTCCCTGCCCCAGTGAAGCTTACAATCTATATTCCCTACCACTTATACATGCACACACAGACAGACATTTTAGGGGTAATTTGCTGGGAGCCAATTAGCCTACCAGTATATTTTTGGATTGTGGGAGGAAACCGGAGCACCCGGAGGAAACCCATGCAAGCACGGGGAGAATATACAAACTCCGCATAGTTAGGGCCATGGTGGGGATCGAACCCATGACCCTAGTCCGTACCAGAGGATGGTGTAATTCCAAGAGGTCTACGTTCTGAGCGACCAGTTGTGCGTTTTCCTGCCCAAAAATATAATCCAATTGTTTTTGTATACTTTAATTTAATTCACCAGACATTGGGGGTTATTCTAGTTCATTCTTTCTGACAAAATTCTTCTTAGATGGACAAAACCATGTGCACTGCGGGTGGGGCAGATGTAACTTGTGCAGAGAGAATTAGATTTGGGTGGGTTTTTTCTTCAAAGTGAGATCTATATTGCAGTGTAAAATAAAGCAGTCAGTATTTTCCCTGCACAGAAACAAAATAACTCACCCAAATCTAATTCTATCTGCACATGTTACATCTGCCCCCCTGCAGTGCACATGGTTTTGTCCATCTAAGAAGGATTTTGTCAGAAAGAATGAACTAGAATAAATCCCATTATGACAAATGTAATTTGTGGGTTTTTTTTAGGGCACGCTCCCAACAGGGCAGGTTTTTTTTTTTGGAGAGTGCTCCACAAAAAACCCCTTCCCGCTGTGTCTCCAAGGGCCGGGCAGCATTGCTGTGCGCTATATCAGCCGCTGCCAGGTCCTGTCCCACAGCAACCTGGCTGTGTGCGGCGTGATGTTAGCAAGTTCACAGCCAGGAGGAAGGAGCTGGTATCTGTACGTATGTATATCGGTACTGCCACTGTTTTTTTGGGTACTTGTTTCCTAGCACGGCCACAATCTTAAGTAATCGTGTCCCTTAATTAAGGGACACGATTACCCCCGATGGACCCGATTTCTTTTGAAATCAGGTCCATTTTGCCGGCTAGGAGACAATATCGGGGGCATCGCGTCGGTCGGGACCATTAACATTGGTCCCGACGCGACCGACGCGATGCCCCCGATATTTCCATAGGCTTCATGTTAAAAAATATTTTAACATTGAAATCTTGTCGGGAAAGGTAAAATATCGGGGGCATCGCGTCGGTCGGGACCATTAACTTTGGTCCCGACGCGATGCACCCGATTTTTGCATAGGCTTCAATGTTAAAAAAAATTTTAACATTGAAATGCTGTAAAAATGTGAAAAAATGTGAAATGGGCCAATATGACCCATTTCACATTATAGATGTCCCCGTCGTCACCCCACGATAGACGCCAACCCGAAGCGTGGCGAGCGCAGCGAGCCCGCGAGGGGCGGCGGTACGCGTCCTCCGACCTTTTCATGCCCTACTATCCACGTCGGCGTGGACACCTGTGAAGCCCGCGAAGGGACGCGTTTACCTGTGAAGGTATCCGCGTCCCCTCGCGGGGCTCGCTGCGCTCGCCACGCTTCGGGCGCGGTGGCTCGCTGCGCTCGCCACACTATTCTATTCTCACTCCACGCCGACGTGGATAGTAGGGCATGAAAAGGTCGGAGGACGCGTACCGCCGCCCCTCGCGGGCTTGCTGCGCTCGCCACGCTTCGGGTTGGCGTCTATCGTGGCCTGGGGTTAACGCGCTTAAATTTGGGGGGGTTGGGAATTTTTTTCATTGAATCCAATGTAAAATTGGGTCCCAGGGACCCAATTTACATTAGATTCAATGAAAAAAATCGGGTCAAAAATCGGTCGGTCGCGTCGATCGCATCGCATGCGATCGACCCGATTTTTCCGACACGACCACCCCGATCGGAATGTGTGGCCGTGCTAGGAAACAAGTACCTTTTTTTGTTACCTACCTGGCTGTTGCACAGCAATCTAATTCCTAGTATACGCAAGTATTCCTGCCCAATAAAGCTGATTCTGATCTAGCACAAGTATACTGTATATCTATAATAGCCACATAATTATTGTGCTAAGCCAAAGACTTAAAGCAGCGATGCCAGAGGTCTTTGAAATTAAAATACCCCCATTGTCTTACCTGCATGTCATTACTGGGACGTGTTCAGCTTATCTATGAATCTAAGCCCCCTGAAGGCAGGGATCCCAGAGTAGCAGTCCCCAGGGCTTGCTGTCCTCTGGCCACCCAGGGGAGAGAGGTCAGTAGTTATTTTCTCCTGCAGCAAAGCCTGGTGATTAGTGGAGCCAGCTCAGGGTGTCCATATATGTTACATGTAGCAAATATATGAACATAAGTATCCACCATAACTTTGTAAATTTTACTCACAAGCCGCACTGGTTATTATAGGATGTGTTTCAATGATATCAAGCAGGGAGGTGGGAGGGCTGTGACAGCGAGTGGAAATATCGGTATTTGCAGTCCGCTACCCTCCGTCCTACAACCCGCTAAGATATTACTGGCTGCAGTGGAGGCTCTGGGGGCTGTATAGGTATTACAGGCTGCAGTGGGTGCTCTGGGGCTGTACAGGTATTACATGCTGCAGTGGATGCACTGGGGGCTGTACAGGTATTACAGGCTGCAGTGGGTGCACTGGGAGGCTGTACAGGTATTACAGGATGCAGTGGATGCTCTGGGGCTGTACAGGTATTACAGGCTGCAGTGGGTGCTCTGGGGGCTGTACAGGTATTACTGGCTGCAGTGGATGCTCTGGGGGCTGTACAGGTATTACAGGCTGCAGTGGATGTACTGGGGGCTGTACAGGTATTACAGGCTGCAGTGAATGCTCTGGGGCTGTATAGGTATTACAGGCTGCAGGGGATACTATGGGGGACTGTACAGGTATTACAGGCAGCAGTGGATGCTATGGGGGACTGTACAGGTATTACAGGCTGCAGTGGATGCTCTGGGGCTGTACAGGTATTACAGGCTGCAGTGGGTGTACTGGGGACTGTACAGTTATTACATGCTGCAGTGGATGCACTGGGGGCTGTACAGGTATTACATGCTGCAGTGGATGCACTGGGGGCTGTACAGGTATTACAGGCTGCAGTGGGTGTACTGGGGGCTGTACAGGTATTACTGGCTGCAGTGGATGTACTGGGGGCTGTACAGGTATTACAGGCTGCAGTGGGTGCTCTGGGGCTGCATAGGTATTACAGGCTGCAGTGGGTGTACTGGGGGCTGTACAGGTATTACAGGCTGCAGTGGGTGCTCTGGGGCTGTACAGGTATTACAGGCTGCAGGGGATGCACTGGCGGCTGTACAGGTATTACAGGCTGCAGTGGATGTACTGGGGCTGTACAGGTATTACAGGCTGCAGTGGGTGTACTGGGGGCTGTACAGGTATTACAGGCTGCAGTGGGTGCACTGGGGCTGTACAGGTATTACAGGCTGCAGTGGGTCCTCTAGGGCTGTACAGGTATTACAGGCTGCAGGGGATGCACTGGCGGCTGTACAGGTATTACAGGCTGCAGTGGATGTACTGGGGACTGTACAGGTATTACAGGCTGCAGTGGATGCTATGGGGGACTGTACAGGTATTACAGGCTGCAGTGGGTGCTCTGGGGCTGTACAGGTATTACAGGCTGCAGTGGGTCCTCTGGGGCTGTACAGGTATTACAGGCTGCAGGGGATGCACTGGCGGCTGTACAGGTATTACAGGCTGCAGTGGGTGTACTGGGGACTGTACAGGTATTACAGGCTGCAGTGGATGCTATGGGGGGCTGTACAGGTATTACAGGCTGCAGTGGGTGCTCTGGGGCTGTACAGGTATTACAGGCTGCAGTAGATGCTATGGGGGACTGTACAGGTATTACAGGCTGCAGTGGATGCTATGGGGGACTGTACAGGTATTACAGGCTGCAGTGGATGCTCTGGGGCTGTACAGGTATTACAGGCTGCAGTGGGTGCTCTGGGGCTGTACATGTATTACAGGCTGCAGTGGGTGCTCTGGGGCTGCATAGGTATTACAGGCTGCAGTGGATGCTCTGGGGGCTGTACAGGTATTACAGGCTGCAGTGGGTCCTCTAGGGCTGTACAGGTATTACAGGCTGCAGGGGATGCACTGGCGGCTGTACAGGTATTACAGGCTGCAGTGGATGTACTGGGGACTGTACAGGTATTACTGGATGCAGTGGATGCTATGGGGGACTGTACAGGTATTACAGGCTGCAGTGGGTGCTCTGGGGCTGTACAGGTATTACAGGCTGCAGTGGGTCCTCTGGGGCTGTACAGGTATTACAGGCTGCAGGGGATGCACTGGCAGCTGTACAGGTATTACAGGCTGAAGTGGGTGTACTGGGGGCTGTACGGGTATTACAGGCTGCAGTGGGTGCTCTGGGGCTGTACAGGTATTACAGGCTGCAGTGGGTCCTCTGGGGCTGTACAGGTATTACAGGCTGCAGGGGATGCACTGGCGGCTGTACAGGTATTACAGGCTGCAGTGGGTGTACTGGGGACTGTACAGGTATTACAGGCTGCAGTGGATGCTATGGGGGGCTGTACAGGTATTACAGGCTGCAGTGGGTGCTCTGGGGCTGTACAGGTATTACAGGCTGCAGTGGATGCTATGGGGGACTGTACAGGTATTACAGGCTGCAGTGGATGCTATGGGGGACTGTACAGGTATTACAGGCTGCAGTGGATGCTCTGGGGCTGTACAGGTATTACAGGCTGCAGTGGGTGCTCTGGGGCTGTACAGGTATTACAGGCTGCAGTGGGTGCTCTGGGGCTGCATAGGTATTACAGGCTGCAGTGAATGCACTGGCGGCTGTACAGGTATTACAGGCTGCAGTGGATGCTCTGGCGGCTGTACAGGTATTACAGGCTGCAGTGGATGCACTGGCAGCTGTACAGGTATTACAGGCTGCAGAGGGCGTACTGGGGGCTGTACGGGTATTACAGGCTGCAGTGGGTGCTCTGGGGCTGTACAGGTATTACAGGCTGCAGTGGGTCCTCTGGGGCTGTACAGGTATTACAGGCTGCAGGGGATGCACTGGCAACTGTACAGGTATTACAGGCTGCAGAGGGCGTACTGGGGGCTGTACGGGTATTACAGGCTGCAGTGGGTGCTCTGGGGCTGTACAGGTATTACAGGCTGCAGTGGGTCCTCTGGGGCTGTACAGGTATTACAGGCTGCAGGGGATGCACTGGCGGCTGTACAGGTATTACAGGCTGCAGTGGGTGTACTGGGGACTGTACAGGTATTACAGGCTGCAGTGGATGCTATGGGGGGCTGTACAGGTATTACAGGCTGCAGTGGGTGCTCTGGGGCTGTACAGGTATTACAGGCTGCAGTAGATGCTATGGGGGACTGTACAGGTATTACAGGCTGCAGTGGATGCTATGGGGGACTGTACAGGTATTACAGGCTGCAGTGGATGCTCTGGGGCTGTACAGGTATTACAGGCTGCAGTGGGTGCTCTGGGGCTGTACAGGTATTACAGGCTGCAGTGGGTGCTCTGGGGCTGCATAGGTATTACAGGCTGCAGTGGATGCTCTGGGGGCTGTACAGGTATTACAGGCTGCAGTGGGTCCTCTAGGGCTGTACAGGTATTACAGGCTGCAGGGGATGCACTGGCGGCTGTACAGGTATTACAGGCTGCAGTGGATGTACTGGGGACTGTACAGGTATTACAGGCTGCAGTGGATGCTATGGGGGACTGTACAGGTATTACAGGCTGCAGTGGGTGCTCTGGGGCTGTACAGGTATTACAGGCTGCAGTGGGTCCTCTGGGGCTGTACAGGTATTACAGGCTGCAGGGGATGCACTGGCAGCTGTACAGGTATTACAGGCTGAAGTGGGTGTACTGGGGGCTGTACGGGTATTACAGGCTGCAGTGGGTGCTCTGGGGCTGTACAGGTATTACAGGCTGCAGTGGGTCCTCTGGGGCTGTACAGGTATTACAGGCTGCAGGGGATGCACTGGCGGCTGTACAGGTATTACAGGCTGCAGTGGGTGTACTGGGGACTGTACAGGTATTACAGGCTGCAGTGGATGCTATGGGGGGCTGTACAGGTATTACAGGCTGCAGTGGGTGCTCTGGGGCTGTACAGGTATTACAGGCTGCAGTGGATGCTATGGGGGACTGTACAGGTATTACAGGCTGCAGTGGATGCTATGGGGGACTGTACAGGTATTACAGGCTGCAGTGGATGCTCTGGGGCTGTACAGGTATTACAGGCTGCAGTGGGTGCTCTGGGGCTGTACAGGTATTACAGGCTGCAGTGGGTGCTCTGGGGCTGCATAGGTATTACAGGCTGCAGTGAATGCACTGGCGGCTGTACAGGTATTACAGGCTGCAGTGGATGCTCTGGCGGCTGTACAGGTATTACAGGCTGCAGTGGATGCACTGGCAGCTGTACAGGTATTACAGGCTGCAGAGGGCGTACTGGGGGCTGTACGGGTATTACAGGCTGCAGTGGGTGCTCTGGGGCTGTACAGGTATTACAGGCTGCAGTGGGTCCTCTGGGGCTGTACAGGTATTACAGGCTGCAGGGGATGCACTGGCAGCTGTACAGGTATTACAGGCTGCAGAGGGCGTACTGGGGGCTGTACGGGTATTACAGGCTGCAGTGGGTGCTCTGGGGCTGTACAGGTATTACAGGCTGCAGTGGGTCCTCTGGGGCTGTACAGGTATTACAGGCTGCAGGGGATGCACTGGCGGCTGTACAGGTATTACAGGCTGCAGTGGGTGTACTGGGGACTGTACAGGTATTACAGGCTGCAGTGGATGCTATGGGGGGCTGTACAGGTATTACAGGCTGCAGTGGGTGCTCTGGGGCTGTACAGGTATTACAGGCTGCAGTAGATGCTATGGGGGACTGTACAGGTATTACAGGCTGCAGTGGATGCTATGGGGGACTGTACAGGTATTACAGGCTGCAGTGGATGCTCTGGGGCTGTACAGGTATTACAGGCTGCAGTGGGTGCTCTGGGGCTGTACAGGTATTACAGGCTGCAGTGGGTGCTCTGGGGCTGCATAGGTATTACAGGCTGCAGTGGATGCTCTGGGGGCTGTACAGGTATTACAGGCTGCAGTGGGTCCTCTAGGGCTGTACAGGTATTACAGGCTGCAGGGGATGCACTGGCGGCTGTACAGGTATTACAGGCTGCAGTGGATGTACTGGGGACTGTACAGGTATTACAGGCTGCAGTGGATGCTATGGGGGACTGTACAGGTATTACAGGCTGCAGTGGGTGCTCTGGGGCTGTACAGGTATTACAGGCTGCAGTGGGTCCTCTGGGGCTGTACAGGTATTACAGGCTGCAGGGGATGCACTGGCAGCTGTACAGGTATTACAGGCTGCAGTGGGTGTACTGGGGGCTGTACGGGTATTACAGGCTGCAGTGGGTGCTCTGGGGCTGTACAGGTATTACAGGCTGCAGTGGGTCCTCTGGGGCTGTACAGGTATTACAGGCTGCAGGGGATGCACTGGCGGCTGTACAGGTATTACAGGCTGCAGTGGGTGTACTGGGGACTGTACAGGTATTACAGGCTGCAGTGGATGCTATGGGGGGCTGTACAGGTATTACAGGCTGCAGTGGGTGCTCTGGGGCTGTACAGGTATTACAGGCTGCAGTGGATGCTATGGGGGACTGTACAGGTATTACAGGCTGCAGTGGATGCTATGGGGGACTGTACAGGTATTACAGGCTGCAGTGGATGCTCTGGGGCTGTACAGGTATTACAGGCTGCAGTGGGTGCTCTGGGGCTGTACAGGTATTACAGGCTGCAGTGGGTGCTCTGGGGCTGCATAGGTATTACAGGCTGCAGTGAATGCACTGGCGGCTGTACAGGTATTACAGGCTGCAGTGGATGCTCTGGGGCTGTACAGGTATTACAGGCTGCAGGGGATGCACTGGTGGCTGTACAGGTATTACAGGCTGCAGTGGATGCTCTGGGGCTGTACAGGTATTACAGGCTATAAGGGATGCACTGGCGGCTGTACAGGTATTACAGGCTATAGGGTGTGTGTTTGTAGTGTTCATAGGACACCTATGGGTGGCACTTCATCCATGCGGCCCCATCCTTGCATCCCGAGTGGCGCTGCACACACAGAGCCCTGCTCACGTAAGGTTAATGTGAGGATAAGATCCTATTTTATTTGCATTTTGACATATTACTATATACATAACTTTCATAATCACTGAAGGAAAAAAAACAACTCAGATATGAGGCCCAATTAAATACAGGAAGAGGTAAACTGTGCTGAGAACAGGTGTAATTAATCAAGTGGCTATTTTAATAAAACATAATTGGACAAATCATACACATAAAATACAGATGTTAAAATGGATGGTTAAAAATAAACCATATTATATTGGGTATAGTAACCTGAATACTTGGATAGTCACCCTTTTTTTTAGCCGCCAGTACTGGGGAAGTCCATCCAAATGGTAGTGAGGATATGCCTGGATTATCCAATGGTTTGCAGAAACAAAATTTCTCCCACTGCTTTAATAGTAGAACCGGGTCCTTAGGAGGTGGCTTTCCTCCAGAGAAATCTCTGTGCCGCGGTGAGTGGAAGCTGGATGGAGCCTCTGTTGCAAGAGTTATACCCAGGGGAAACTATTTACCTTGTTCACTGGGACCGACTATTCCATTATCCAGGGTTGCCTACCCTCCCGGAATGTCCGAAAGGGTCCCGGAAATCAGGTCCCCAGCCCGGCCCCCCAGAAAGGACGGCAACCCTCCCGCATTGTCCTACCTCTCCGGCGGAGAGAGGGTCCATGGGGGGTTCCGTGGGTCAAATGACGCGATCGCGTCACTTAAACCCCGCTCCCCGCAGTGCAATGCATAAAATACCAGCATTGCATGGTGGGGGCGTGGCTAAAATGATGCGTTCGCTCTAGCCACGCCCTAAACGGGCCATCACGTTTGTGGCTCCGCCCATTTTCCCTCACGGCTTTGGGTCCGCCCCCCTGCCGTACTGAGCTGGCTGCTCTCTCCCGGAGAGAGCAGCCAGAAAGTCGGCAACCATGCCATTATCTAACTGCTGCTTTTGCCAGAGCACACTCATATCACAGCACCCTCCCTGATAACTTGTTATCAACCCAATCTATGAGGAACAACTTGTCTATAATAAGCAAGACAGAAATAATACTAGTATAACAACAATATGACCTAAGGGGAAGGATGCATTGATCAACACTGTGTTAGACAGCAGGAGATCTTTATCTATACCGTGCAATCAGTCACTTCCTAAAGGTAGAAGTACAGTATGCCATCCTAATAGCTAAATAGCAATCTAATGCGTAAATAGTCAACAGTTGTAGACTTCAATTGCAAGTTTATCTTGGCCTCTTTTTATCAGCCGCGTTGCACAATTCTGCATGGTTGTTATTTCGCAGTGATCTGCAGGAGAACATATCAGAGAGGGTGTTTTTCTGTCCTTCAGAAATGTCACTCGCAAGAATCTGGTCCATCAAGTTCCCTCCATGAACTGAGGACCTGTTTAAAAAAGACAGTTGTGTACGAGGGAGGCCAGAGAGACCAGGTTTATTTATTTACTGACATTTATCAGTGGAAATTAACTTGATCAGTTAAAGGGGCGTCAGTTCATCTCAATAGCCCAGAGGCAATTTGATTCCCCTGTGTGAATCATTTCAGAGTACAGCAGCATTGCTTGTTGCAGCACAGGATGAGTGGTACCAGGCAGAAGCAGGGCTCCTGGTATAGAACCAATTAACTACAGGTGCACCACAGAGCTCCATTGCAAGTGCAGTGGTCACAGTTGGATCCTGTTGTAAACCTCACAGATGCTACTTTATATGCAGGTGCCCCATCAAGGGCTTGGAGCCCGGAAGCTGGAGCCTCCATTGTCTCTGGGAGTTACACCCCTGGTCAGTTTACCCCGATGCAGGAGATATGATAAGTCCGCCAAGGCTTATGCTTTTCCAGTATCTTCTTTAATTAAATCCAAAACAGCTTTGTCTAAGTTTTATTCAGGGTTGCCTACCCTCCCGTAATGGCCGGGAGGCTCCCGAAAATCGGGTCCCCCTCCCAGCCCACAGAAAGGTGCGCAATCCTTCTGTATAATGGCAGCGTTAATTTCCCACAATTTGCTACTTTTCGGGGGGAGGGGCGGGGGTTAAAGATGCAAATAGCTTCATGTGGCCACACCCCCTCCTTGAAGACCTGCGAATTGCAGGATTTGCAGTACTGGGGGCAGAGCCGAATTTCCCATTAGGCACGTGAGGCACCGGCCTAGGGGCGGCACATGTTTGGAAGCGGTACTTGGATGCCTGTGATAGTACTTTCAGCCCAAAATGTACCAATAACTGCAAAATATCCACTGTACTGTACTATATTCCATCTTAAATAGAGTGTAAATGGATAGGACATGCAGATATTGCCCCTATAAACTGTCCTACTTAGTAAACATTATTGTTGTGCCTAGGGGCGCCCTCCTCCCTAAATCCGCCCCTGACTGGGGGTGGGGCATGACGACATCTAGGCTTTAAAAGTAGGCAACCTTGGTTTTATTACATGTGTAAGGAACATGAATGATTTATTCTGCAGCTGTAGTCAGGATAGAGTGTGTGTTGCCTACGCAACAACACATTAAACAGATATCTGATCACACAGGGCAAATAATTAAACATTAACATTGCAACCATTTCTGATTAACTTTTTACATGTCTGCATGAAGTTATCCATGTTCCCAGCAGGTTTTGTTCACGTGCACCTATTCCAAACCGGCCCCAAGATCTACCAACCATTTCCCTTCTCCAGACTACCAAAATGGTGCACAGGTGTAGTTATTTTCAGTAGAGCAGTTTTGATTGGATGCAACACCTTATGTGTTTGAAGCAGTGCTACAACAGGGCTTTGGTAACTAGAGCCCGGCAGGAGTACCCGAAGGATGCTATGTCAGTGTCACAGGGTGCCTGTGGCTAGGGATGCCATTCCCAGGGCAGCTTTTCAATCCCAGGATTGAATAATGTTCAATCTCGGGATTCCTGGGATCAATGTAAGGAGCCAATGTTAGGAAAAACTAATTCCCCCCCCCCCCCAACCGTCACTTACATGGCAGTGGTGGCAGGCCATCTCATGTGTTCTTGTGCCTGGCGGGCAGGCGGGTGGGATTAGAACAGCGTTCTGGAGGACAGGAGCAGGACGGCAGCTGGGGCCCTCAGTAGAAGCCCACTAGTGTCTCTTCCCATGCTGTAACGTTATACTGGTAACAATGTGTCGGAGCAGATTATGGGGCGCCAGTCAATGTACCAGGTGATGGGGCATAGTGCATCCACTACAGCAGGCATGTCCAAATTGTTGCCCTCCAGCTGTTGTGAAACTACACATCCCAGCATGCCTTTGCATAGTTTTAGCATTCCCTAATAGCAAAACTGTGGCAAGGCATGATGGGACTTGTAGTTTTACAACAGCTGGAGGGCCATAGTTTGGACATTCCAGCACTAGAGCGAACCCAGGATGTGTCAGGATGGAGACAATCCCCCTTTGTGGCTGCTCCACCTCCCTGGCTCATCTCCCCCGGCCCCTACACCCAGCTCCAGCCCCTACAGTATGTGGCTATTTAATGTGGGCTGGTTCCTCCTCTGGGAGCAGCCTTGTGCCCATCTCACCTCCCACTTCATACCCCCCCCACCACCTCTTTCCCCTCTGCTCTTCCTTCGCCCCTCCCTCCAGGAATAGATAAAGATAGATAGATTGATAGAGATATGAGATATCTACATATAGTATGGAAAAAAAAAAAGATATAGATAGATAGATAGATAATATTTTAATTAAAAAAATTTAATAAATATATATTTTTAATTTTTTTCAAAGTGGTTGGTCCTTTATGAAACCGTACTCATAATAATGGGATAATGCAGGTAAATGTCTCACTGATGGGGTAAAACATCTGTATATCTGTAAATAGATCCGGCACATTTATATATCACATGCAATAAACAATACAGGCTTTTAAATAATTCCTAATATAAAGGCACCCTCCCATGCCCCTATACCCAGTCACTGTTCACATAGAACCAGGGCTGCCGAGAGAGAAGGGGCAAGTGGGTACTAATTACCCAGACCTGGTCTGGCTGGAGAAGCCCGGCGGGGACCCTGGTCCGGCACTCCCCTTTCCCCTCCGTCCCTCCCGAGCAGCAGCAGCACACACCTACAGGCTGTGCTGTGCACAGCATGAGTATCTCATTGACAGCGTAGGAGCTCATGCTGAGCCTGCTATCAGCACATGCTGTAGGTGTGTGCTGCTGCTGCTGAGGGGGGAAGGGGTGCGACAATCACTGCCCCTCCCCCCCCCTCAACTTCAGACAGTTTTTACACCCACCCTAAATATTTTGGGGGCGTGGCCTAATCACGGTAGATGACCACACCCCGTGATTAGGCCACGCTCCAAAATTTTACCGGGGCCTGGCACACCTTTCGGCAGCCCTGTATACAACCTGTGATGTGTAACATGGGTAACAGTCACAAAGTAATAAATACAAATCCTTGAAAAATACGTCAAACAGTAACTGCAATGCGGAGGTTCCGGATCATCCGGTACAGACTGTTAAACGGTCAACAGACGTAGCTGCAGGTCTCCTGTTCTCCAAGTCTCATGATGTAGTAGGTGTCTTCAAAAGATCCCCCCACCAAAACAGTGATATAACACAGTCACGTGACGTTTGAGTGGGTCCACAATCAGATAGGAAAACGTCTGCCCATGGGGAGCAGGGGACGGATAGCACAAGCCAGTCTCATCCTGTAAGTCATAGAAGAGTAATACAGTATAAAGCAACGTCAGCCATCGGTGTTGGACACACGTGAGATCACTATAGAAAACACACAGCATGCGTCACTCTCTGCTAACCATGACCACAATTTATACAGCCAGAAGTATAAATAAAAGTATGGGGTTTTTAACTTCCTTGTGGATTATTGATGGCTTGTTCTAAGGTCTCTGGTCCGCTCACATAGGAAATCAAAGCTGTTTTATGTATCAGCGCTGTCTCACACTTCTTAAGCGGTGTTGGCATCGGCGTCATGCAATTGGCCCGATACTACAGTTCGGAAATTACCAAAACGATAACAATCGAATATGTTAGTTATAGTGGGTTACGGATTATAAAGGTCTAGGTCAACAGTCATAAGGTTGACCACTATTGGTCAACAGGTAGAAAGTCGACAGATGAAAAAAGTTGACATGCAGTTGGTCAATATGGTCAAAAAGTCAACTCAATAAATATGTCGACATTGGGTGTTCACAATTTTTTGGTGTCAATGCCAACATAGGTCGACACGGACACCGTAACCAATCCCCTCACATGGCTCGCCATGCTTCGGGCACAGTGCCACGTTGCACTCAGCACACTATTATAATATAACTCTATGCCCACTTGGGCGGTGAAGTATGAACACGTCGGTTTAAAAAAACAATAATAATGTCAAACTCACGTCGACCTTTTAATTGTGTCAACCTTTTGAACAGATCTACCTAATGCCAACTTTTTTCATGTGTCAAACGTTGACAGTCGACCAATAGTGGTTGACCTTTTGACCGTCAACCTGGACCTGTCGACCTAATACCGCTAAAGTGTGCTTGTGGGTATAGTCACTGACAAACCTCAGTGACACAAGAGACAGCCGGCTTTGTTGTGCACAATGACCAGATTGATCCAATATGGCCACCTGCGGGGCTCGTCTATTGGGAAAGGCACTCACGGGTAAATATATGAAGCTTGGAGAAGTGGTATCTATACACATAAAGAACGTTATGTCAGGGTTGCCTGCTGTGTCGGAAAAGGGTCTCCCTCCCAGCTCCCCCGAAAAGGTGGTGACTGCTCCCAGATGCCGGCGGGGAGTGGCGGGGCTAAAGATGCAAATTGAGTACTGGGAGGCGGAGCTTGGTGACATCTACATCACCCCCCCTCCCTCAAAGTGCTGCTGACAGTCTCCTCTCTGGGCTTCTCCCTGAGTTATGTGCAAGGTGATAATGCTCCAGCCAATCAGCTCCTGTCAATTTACATATTGGAGCTGATTGGCTGGTACATTATCACCTTGCACATAACGTTCTTTATGGGGATAGATACCACTACTCCACGCTTCATACGTTTACCTCACAGTATAGAAACTGGGGAAGTCACAGTAAATTGCAAAAGCTGTGCAATCTCTAATGTGCCACACTGCACCTCAATCCTCTGAACCAAACAAGTATTACATATAGCAGCCTGAATACATACAGTTTCGGTTCTGTATACTGATATGCTGTGAGGTAATACCAGAGCAATAAGACACAAGGTAGGATACAGACTTACGTATGCTGATACTTTGAAGACAGAGGAAATTATATTGATCTGTTTTGTATCTGGATCCTTTTGAACACTGAGAAAATAAAAGAAGAAACAGAAAGATCAACAAAAAGTGCAATATCTGTGGATGATCTGTAGATCTAATGCTGCCCAGACATATGTGCGATCAGATGCGATATCCCATCGCATCAAGTGGTGCCCAGTGCAGCACCCGATGTCGCATGCCATCCTGCGATGGACATCGGGTGCTGGAAGAGGGGTGGTGTGTGGCTGTGTAGGCGGGACCGGAGCTGGGGACAATAGCGGTGGAGCTTTCAGGCGGCGGGACTTGTCTGCAGCAGCAGTGACTTTGAAACACTGGGACGGCCCTCTGATTGGTGAGAGAGCTCTATCTCAGCGGACTCAGCCAATCAGAGGGCCGTCCAGTGTTTCAAAGTCATCTGCTGCCGCTACCGAGTCCCGCCGCCTGAAAGCTCCACCACTCCGGTCTCCGCTACACATGCCTCCCTCTGGTCCCCAGCATTAAGGTACCGGCGCCCTGCTCCCCGAACCCACCGCTGATTGCATTCGAGCAATCGCATGTGGTTAAAAACCACATGCGATTGTTCATGCAATTTGATAAATATTATGTGCAGCTCATAATATCTATCGATGCGACATTCGACAGTGTGCCTGCGCATCGTGTCGAATGTCAGCTTAAAAATGCATGCAATCATTGATTGCATTCGATATCTCACATATGTATGGGCAGCATTAGTAAAGACGTCCCCCAGGTGGCAGATTTACCATCCAGGCCTAGAACACACCCAGATAACTACAGAGAGCGAGGCAGTGGCCTCAGGATACTAATGATCTCGCTGCTGATTGTAAGATTAGTGGCTTCTATCTTTGTAGATTTACTAATGAATAATGGTTTTATAGTGGGGAATACAATAATACACATTTATGTTACTGTGAGGGAGGAGAGTTTATTTGGCAGGCACACTATTTGCAATGAAAAACAGGGAATTTTTTATAGATCCAATAAAATCATCTTGTAGTGAAGCATCAGACAAAACATCAGTCCATACTCATCATCATTGAACAAAATGGATACATCACTGTGGGTCAGTCATACTCGACAGCTGTTTCGGCACATGAGCTGCCGTCGTCAGAAGTATACTCCTCACAGCGATTTGACCACAGCACTTCCCAACCAGGAGCCAGGTACAAGAGAGCCCACCACATGGGGAAATATCAACTCTGCACTATAAATACCATCTACAATTCTACCTACATATCTGGATTATTATTAGTTATGGCTACAAAATTACTCTCCAAAGAGTGGGGGAACATTACTATTATGTGCAATTAACTGCATTAACCATCCCTTCAGCACATCCAATTCTGATTACACATTAATTAGTCAACTACAGCTGTACACACCTACAGATTTATCTGTCCAATCTGTCTGCTGGGAACAAAACTCTGGGTTATGTATGGGAGCAAATGACAATCAACCAATCGCTCCCAACTGCTGGAAAAATAGACAATAATGATTGCTTGGAAAAATTTGTTAAATCAAATGGTTTTAACCAATTTGTCTGACTGACCATTGTCTGTTTTACAGTGTCTGGGAGCAAAACTTGACTTTCATATGCTCCCATTCATTTTCTGTTTGCTTCCCACCAGATAGATTGGACAAATGAATCTTTAGGTGTGTACCCAGGTCCAGCATAAAGGGCCCCATACACTACAACAATATTTCCTGGACATTTCCAGGAGTGATTCCAGACGATTTTGTACTTTGGTGTAATTGTTGCATAAGATATATCTCATGCGATTGATCAAGCCATGAGATATAATGGTATACAATTCTACCATAAGATATATTGGTACTTCTATAGTTAGTACGCTCATACCCCCACTATCCATGTCGGCGTGGAGTTGATTTTACATAGTGTGGCGAGTGCAGCGAGCCACCGAGCCCGAAGTGTGGCGAGCATAGCGCGAGGGGACGCGGAAAACGAAGCAAATAGCTTAGTGGGCGCCCAACTAACATGTAAGTACCGATATATCTGATGTGCTGGATTAGGGGGCTAGAGGGACTGGAAACATCAGTCTAACCTCCCGCAATATATCGCATACAATACATCACATGCACAAAAAGCACTCCCTTTTCCCTCCGATTCCGATAAATCAATGGTGCAGTATGAGCGATCTAGGGGCTCCTATTCAACACTCATGGAACCGTGCATCGGATAGGATGGAACACACTAACTATTTGACACTTTACAAACGATATATCAGCCCGAAACATTGAAATCGTGCAAAATCCTTGTATGGTGGGGGTTCTGTAGACTTGTCTTTACTAACAACTACAGACTGGGTCAGAGGAATACGTACGTGTTAAAGTTATAACTAATAACAGGTAATATCCGCCAGGGGACTTGACTGCTACTAAATTGCAAGTCTGTCCAGAATACTTCCTAGCGCCGATTCTATGGGCCTTATTCTGATTGACTAGCAAGGCTGTGAAATTCGCAGCCTTGCAAGTCCATTAGACGACGCCTTTGCCCGCAGTGCCGGCCGCCGCCCCTCGCACGCCCCCCCCCCCCCCCCGATTTACATTATCTTCCATTCACAGGCAGGTAGAAATCATTCGATGGTCGGTGACCATCGAATGATTTCTCCCGCGCACGCAGTTCAGAGTGACCTATATAGTCACTCTAATATGCAGGCGCCCTGTGCAAGGACATCCTGTGATGTCAGCTGCCCGCCCCCCGCATGTCCGTCATGGCCTCATTAGCCTGGGAATGCCCATGGAACGCTGGCCATTCCCCAGTGGCGTAACTAAGCCCCCCCCGCCGCTGCCCCGCCAAGCACCCCCAATCCCCCGCCGCCCATGCAACCCCCCCCCCCAAGCAAACCCCCCCAATCCCCTGCAGCCTTACCTATAGCGCTGGTCCCGGCGGCTCCGTTCTTCTTCTGCTGAGGACCACCACAAAACGGCTGCCCCACACAGCAGACAGTTTCAGAGAACTGTGTGCTATATGGGGGCGGCCATTTTGTGGTGGTCCTCAGCAGAAGAACGGAGCCGCCGGGACCAGCGAGATAGGTAAGTCTGCGGGGGATTGGGGGTGTAACTATAGCACCGCAGCCCCCGGCGCCCCACATGCACAGCGCCCCCCCGCGGTGGCGGGGGCTGCGGTGCTATAGTTACGCCGCTGCCATTCCCATATGCTAATGGGGCTGCCCGGCGCCCCCGCCCTTCTCCGCCCCCCACCCCACCCCCTCGGAGTGTAGGGTGTGTGCACGCACCCTGTGTCTGCACATGCGCAGAAACTAAACATCGGTCCTCAGTGCGATTGCACGAAGGACCGAATGAATCAAAATAAGGCCCTGTGTGTGTAAATAAACGCTTCTCTATTTCTGAGTTGTTTTTAATTGTATTGTAGCCTGTGCCAGGCTGAAGGTTGTTTCATTTATCTTAATCATTTTAATTTGTATTTAAGGAGATAATAAATTATTGTTGGTATAACAACCGAATTTTGCCCAATCACTGCTCAGGGCCCACACCGCAGAACAAAATGGCTTCCAGCTTTGCACAAAGCAGTAAATGGGTCACAACGTGCCACTTTGTGACGGTATCAATAATGTTTCGGTGTGTTTAAAAAGAACAGAGGATGCGCAGATGATGGGTTAATCATATAGTAATTCGCCTTTACATAATTATACAGATCAATCGTCAATGTGACAAGATCATGTTAACAGCTTTATGTGATGATCAATGCCCATTCCCATAACAAAGACCAGATTATTATCTCTGCAGATATTTGTATAACAGGCTCTTGACATGGAAGTAATTATTCTAGAATAGAAACACGTCTGTTCCTAATTTACTTAAAAGTGGTCGAACGAGTTACAAAGGACTTGGGTTTCATATCACCGTCTTTCCTTCTATCCACTTAGTAATTTAACAGTTCCTCCATAATACCATCTGATTTTGATTTTAACTGCACCTATAACCTACATAGACCTGTTATGGCCTGAACCAATAATCAAACAATTTACTAGTCATCAGTTAAGAAGGAACGGGGCAGCTGGAAACCATGGTAACGTGCCCTCTAACCGAGATACCAAAGATAATGAGGCTTGCAAAGGACCACTTAAGGGGAAAAATCATGGAGATTAAAGAGTAACATAAATGGGGACCTTTGCAATCAGGAACATGATTTAATTTATTTATAAGAATCAAGATCTATATACAAACAAGTAGCCTCAAAAATAATAATATACCACAACCCCCATCTAGCAGTTTCAGGATATTCCAATGAACAGGACCCCTGCATTGTAGAAAAAAACTCACCCCTGCCTGTACCTATAATACCATGATGCCCCAGAGCTCATAGCATGTAGTCTTCATTCTAGCATCCCGCGCCTTGAAAAATCATTGCAGTTCCTCCTTCCTGCCTGGGGTGTCACTCTCTGCTGTGGTGTTTCTACAACAGACTGGTTTGTATCTCAACATTGAGATACAAACCAGACTAATCAGGAAGTACCACAGCAGACAGCGACACCCCAGGCAGGAAGGAGGAACTACAAGGAATTTACAAGGAGCAGGGTGCTAGAATGTAGTGTTACAGCATATGCAAGTTGCTGATTATCTCTGCTAGTTGGACAAGGAGTTTGCCTGGGACTCGCACGTATACATGTTGACAATGGGCATAATTCAGCATGGCATGCTAAATCAGAGTATTGACGAACAGAAAGCCCCTGGCCAGACAGAAAGAAAAGCCATCACTTGCAAAAATTGCTAATTCATCACAAATAGCGACTTATTCGCAAAATCTGAACCATTGAACAGATTCTTCCATCTGTGCCAGTCTAGGGCTTCCACTAATCTACTGAGGAACAGCGTTGCCTACTTTTTGTCTGCCCTCGCCGGGAGAGGGCAGCCAGCTCCATCAGGCAGGGAGGCGGCACCACCGCTGTAACAGGGTCGGGTGAGGATACAACTACGAGCTCACTATTTGTGGATGTGGCCAACGTGATCTCATCATCATGGCCACGCCGCCGCCTGTGCAATGCTGGTATTACAGGAATTGCACAGCGGTGGGCGTGGCTACAATGATGCAATTTGCGGCATTTGGGCTTACAGGATTTGCCCCCTTTTTGTGGGGCCGGGATGCGGGAGGGTAGGCAACCCTGCTGAAGAATCAGGCTGGAAGTGGTCAGTGCTGATCTCAGAGACGACCTGAAAAATGCCTGGACACGCCTTCATTTTCACAAACACACCCAGGAAAAACCATGTTTCCACCCCCAAGTGTCAGCTTCCTATCAATCAAACTTCAGCTGCTCAGCAACATCTAGAAGTATGGATATTTTTTCGCTATTTGGGCCTGCGCATGTGTGATGTAAAAGCTGTGCATGCGCAGTCAAACGATAATCGCTTGATTTGCATATTCTCTGATCAGCGATCCAGGCTGAATTAGGCCTATTGTTAGGTCTGTATGAACTATTGCTTAGTTAGGAAGGTGCGGTACTTAGATCACACACACACATATCAGAAACAGAATGCACACAATCGGGAAGTGCCCACAGGAACCAATGATTAAATAATCATACCATGCACCTCCTGTGGTCCTGCGTTGTCTCTCCACGCGCTTGGCTGTTGGCACGCTGACTGTAAAACAGGCAAGTAGTGATGTTGCCCATTGCAACCAATCAGATTCTGTCTATCATTTTCCAAAATTCAATAGAGAAATAAGAACTAGAATCTGAATGGTTGCTATAAGCAACATTACAGTAACAGTATATTCGATAGACAGAGTCTAGGTCGACATTCACCGAAAAAAAACACATGAAAAACTAATTTTATTTATTAAGTTTCTTATGTAGCGCACACATATGCCGCGGCGCTTTACAGAGAATATTTGACCATTCACATCAGTCCCTGCCCCAGTGGAGCTTACAATCTATATTCCCTACCACACATATACACGCGCACACACAGACATTCTAGGGTTAATTTATTGGGAGCCAATTAGCCTACCAGTATATGTTTGGATTGTGGAAGGAAACTGGAGTACCCTGAGTAAACCCACGCAAGCACGGGGAGAATATACAAACTCCGCACAGTTAGGGCCATGGTGGGAGTGGAACCCATGACCTCAGCGCTGTGAGGCAGTAATGCTAACCATTACACCATCTCATGTCAACCTTATTCATGTCGACAATGTCCATGTTGACCTTAAGCTTAAGTCAACCGTCAATGTTGACATATAGCTGCAGGGTGTCCTTGTGATGTAAGTCATTTCAGGGTAACGTCCTGCGTTCCATCCAGAGGTTTTAGTTTGTCCACAATTGTTGCCATCGATAATTGTAGTTGCCATGGTAACACCATTTTGCATATCACAGTTTAGTAAAAGCTTAGCTTGAGAGTTACACCACCAACTTTGCAACTGTAACATACGGAATGTAATTCTGAAATTCATGGTTGTTATTATCACATGTTTAACACAAAAATATTTTTAATAAGATAAAAAAAAACATTGAGCAGCCACTGGGAGGAACTGGCCACCGAGTCAGGCTTTTATTTCACCCCCCCTTTCCCGGTTTCACTACCACCCTAAGAAGCTGTTGTTCCTGGAGCCTCTGAATAAATCACTCTGACAGCACGGTTGGGTTCATGTCAGTACCACTCCAGAGATGAAGGTACCCGTATGAATATAATGAGCTGCACATGTGGAATTCTAATGGCGGAGACAGCAGAGGCCGTTCAACAATCACTACTTGTACACCAGTAATGAGAAAAGTCCAATAACAACCATGGAATTCCCTTGGAATACCTCTCTGCCGCTCACACAGGAATACAATGCTCTCAGGAGTTAAAAAATAAAAAGGTTCTGTGAAACTGCTGTGAAATTGAGGAGATTACGGAGTGACAAATGGGACACGTTCGCTTTTACTGTTACATAAACCCGGCGGCTGGAAGAGCCAAATAAAGGTGTCCTGGAGTGAAAGAGCAGGACGGGTGCCTAACCACTTCAAAGGGCAATTAAGGGGATGGCAGAAGAAGGGACCGGCTGCTAAAGTGACTTTTAAATGAAACAAAAAGGGAGATTTCTAGATGAGGATAACATGGGTTTGGGGAGAAGAACCTAGTATTGGGTCTAGGCAGCCTTAAAGGAACAACAATTTAACTTGTGCATGTTATAAATCCTTGCAAGACCAGACAACAAAGCTTCATAACAAGGTAACAGCGATTAGGAAATGTTTTCAGGGGCTGGGGGATGTGGTGCACACCTGGACACCACTGGCGCGCACCTATTTCAAATTTGTGGTATGCCTGGAAATTTTCCGGGACAGCTCGCTGCGGCAGCGCAGCTGAGCCTGGAAAATTTCCGGGCATACCACTCAAGGAGTTAATCCCACCAACTGGTTAGAAAATCTATATACAGTCATTAGTAAAATGTCCTGGTACAGTGAAACTGCGAATGGCTGATTAAATCAGTTATGGTTCATCTACACAAATTTTGGGCGCTATACACCACCACAAGGGATTTGAAATGAAACAAACACGGTGTGCTTTAACTGCAGACTTTCAGCTTTAATTTGAGGGTATTTCTATCCAAATCAGGTGAACGGTGTACGAATTACAAAGGTTTCTATATGTGCCTCCCACTTTTGAAGGGACCAAAGGTAATGCGACAATCTATTCAAAAGCTATTTCATGGACAGGTGTTGGCTAGTCCCTTGTTATTTCATCACCAATTAAGCAGGTAAAAAGTCTGGAGTTGATTCCAGGTGTGACATTTGCATTTGGAATCTGTTGCTGTGGACTCACAGGGGGAAATTTACTAATACCCCGTTCTCACTGCAGCCAAATTCCCGGGTCTAGCATGTAGACCAGGGAATTTTTCTTTTAACACAGGATTTTTGGCAGTGTGAACGGGTCGCATACCCAGATCTCAGACACGTGTAAAACCCTTCTTTTACCCGTGTCTGAGATCCGGGTATGCAGACACGGGTTGACCCGTTCACACTGCCGAAAAACCAGTGTTAAAAGGCAAATTCCTGGGTAGAACTTCTTCACCCGGGAATTTGCCTTGCAGTGACAACGGGGGTCCAGCGCGGCAGTCCCCGGCATTACAAGGCCAGGGAAAAGCCGTGTATTTCTTACTCGCAGTGAGATGCTATGCGAAGAGACGCTCCCGCGGCATCTCATCGCAAAGTACAAAATCTATGTGCTGCACATACTTTTTGTACTGTCTTTTGATCGCATCGCATGCACAACACATGCGATGCGATGCAGCACAAAACGCACGGCCATATCGGTGCGTGCATGGGCACCTTAAGATGTGTATTCTACTTCACATGTGATATTGCTATGGGCAACCAATCAGATCCTGTCTACTATCTTCTAGAGCAGGGGTGTCAAACTCAAATTCATCGGGGGCCGCATCAGCAGTTTGGTCACCCTCAAAGCGCTGCTGTATAAAAATAATGCAATGACACCACAGGCTGCTCCCGCTGTATAATAATAATGCAATGACACCACAGGCTGCTCCCGCTGTATAATAATAATGCAATGACACCACAGGCTGCTCCCGCTGTATAATATAACAATAGTAATGCCATGACACAAATTATTATACAGGGGGAGCAGCCTGTGGTGTCATTGCATTATTATTATACAGAGGGAGCAGCCTGTGGTGTCATGGCATTACTTTTATATTATACAGGGGGAGCAGCCTGTGGTGTCATGGCATTATTATTATACAGGGGGAGCAGCCTGTGGTGTCATGGCATAATGCCATGACACCACAGGCTGCTCTCCCTGTACAATAATAATGACACCACAGGTTGCTCCCCCTGTATAATATAAAAGTAATGCCATGACACCACTGGCTGCTCCCCTGTATAATAATAATGCCATGACACCACAGGCTGCTCCCCCTGTATAATATAAAAGTAATGCCATGACACCACCACCAGATATATTGTTTTTTTTATGTAACTTACTGTATTTTATCCCTCAGGCTCCTTTACTGCTGCTGCGGCTCCAGTAATTTCAATTCCACTCTCTGCGCCGCGGCCTGTCCTGCTGCGGCCCCCCGACTCGGCTTGCCTTTCTTCCTCTCTGCAGACGCGTGAGTGGGAGGCGTCATCATCATGACGTCCCCACCCAGCGTCTGCCACTGCCTCGATAAGAGGGAACAGGCTGCCGGGCTCTCCTCCACGTAGCCGTGGAGGCCGGCGGCCATGTTCCTGTGGCCACAGACATCTTAAAAGACCACAGGAACATGGCCGCCGGCAGTGCAAAAAAAAAACCTCTAAAAAAGATCTAAAAAAAAGAGAATAAAAGGTGAAGGCTGGCGGCGGCTGCGCGGGCCACATGACGAGGTCTGTCGGGCCGGATTTGGCCCGCGGGCCTTGTGTTTGACACCCGTGTTCTAGAGGGTGCTAAATAAATAAGTAGATTTTGTGATCGGTTGCCCATAGCAACATCACATGTGAAGTAGGATAAAAATCTTAGTGACAGCTCTTTGGATCTCATATTGAGGGGAAAATTTACTATCAGTAAATCAAAACAAACCCATTGGAGAGATAGTAAAAACATACGGGATGAAATGTAATAGGATGAGAGATTCAGAAAGTTTAGTAAGAAATCTCCATTTTTTTTTTTAAAGCGGCAATCATTTACACTGCAAGACCAGTTGGATTTTGCAGTGTAAATGATTGCCGCATTAAACAAACTGGAGATTTCTTACCAAGGGAAAAAATGGAGTGCTCCATCTTTCATAGCTGGCGGTGTCTGTTCTCCGAGCTCTCCAGCCCAGGTTCTATGGAAATCATTTCATCTTTATTTGAGTGCTAAGACAAAAGTTTCCTGTCCGTAGCCTGAATCCACACTGCTGCCAGGTCCAGTCCCGGTGCAGGACTTATGGAAACAGACCAGCATTTACATTCAGTTACTACTGAACACTGTTGCTCGAAATACCTTGAACAGGCGCTGAGGTTATTCAGGTCCAACATGGTCGTTATCCAGTTGAGCCACTGCGGGTATGGGTCATAGGGTTGACGGTAATTGGGTCAATCACTATTGGTCAACATGCAGAATGTTGACTCATGAAAAGGGTCAACATGGTCAAATGTCGACATGAGTCACAGTGGATGTCTGTGTCATCTGCACAGTTCTCTTTATAGTTAAGCGCCACGGAATATGTATGCGCTATATAAGAAACTGTTAATAAATAAATATTTATCTTCACACAGGGGTAGATTTATTAAGCTTGGTGAAGTGATAAAGTGTCTGGTCTTTATCACCGGCCAATCAGGTCCTAACTGTGAAGTTACAGGCTTGGTTTGAAAAATGACAGGTAGGAGCTGATTGGCCAGTGATAAAAACCAGACACTTTATCACTTCACCGAGCTTAATAAATCTGCCCCTCAGATACCAATCAGTAAAGCACTCCACTTTATGTGCCCTGTGTAGTCCAATCTCTTACTATAGCCGTGTACACACGGCTGCGATAGGGGCTGATATCGCTGGGAATATGGTCGCTGGCAACCATATTGCCAGTGATGGGAGTGCTCCCCGGCGATAAATCGCCGGGTGCGCGCTCCCATTTTCAGCCCCGTTCTAATTGCTGGTCTAATTACCTCTGCGGCACCGCCGGCAGAGGTTCCCTTTCATCAGCGAACATCTCTGGTCGCGGATGAAAAGGAGACACTGAGCAATATATGTCCCCCGTGTGTATGAACCTTAAGGCTGTGTACACACGGGGGGCGATTTTGTCTAATATCGCGGGCAATATGGTCGCTGAGAGACCATATTGCCCGCGATGGGAGTGTGCACCGGCGATATATCGTCGGGTGCGCTCTCCCGTTTTCTCCCCCGTAGTGATCGCTGGTCGCAGGAACATGCTCCTGCGACCAGCTGATTTCCACTGCCGGGCTCCCCCGTCACAGAGGCAGAACTCTGGGAGGCAATGGAGTCATCTGCCGCTGGGCTCCTGCTCCCAAGGGGGCTTAAGAGTGCATTTACAGTGAAAGGCTCTCACAAAACAGTAAGATAGGAAACTAGGCTTATGGTCATATATTAATTAAATGTGGGAAAACCCTTTAAAGCCCACAGATGAAGCTGACAAGTAGTGGGAGTGACAGAAGAAGAATGTTAGAGAACCTAAGTCTATTGTTCTGGTCTATGAGCTGAAGCCAAAGTAATGTCATTCAGTGAGAGACTGACAGTGGCATGATTGATGGTCACTGATGGTAAATAAAGTTCCTTTTACTTTTACCACTGGCGCCCTATGGGATAGACATAAACCACACCCTGTACGGCCGCTTAAGCAAGCGGTCAAGGACCACTCTAAAAGTACACATATGCCTGCAATCAGGTGCATTAGTTTAGCTCATGCTGGACCCCATGATTGGCTGGTGCTTTATAACTTCACCAGGCTTAGTAAATCTGCAAAGTTTATCAATGACACAGTGTTAGGATTGTTCTCTGAAGTATGCAAGGGTTTCTGGCCATTTCAGGGGCATCCCCTGCTTTGCAGAAAGGTGCAGATTTGTACAGCACCCCTGATGTGTCAGAAAATGGGTAGCAACGTGTATATTAAGTTGGACACACTTTGCAACACCATGTTGTTCTCCAGCAGAGAAGCGCATTTCGATGTACTCTCCAACTCTGCTCCATGCAGCAAAGTGACCCCTTTTTCCTCTCATGCCTTTCATTGAGGCAGTGGCGCTGCTACGTTTTGGGCGCCCCCCCGCCGTTAGGGGGGGGGGGGGCGCCCATTCCCACCCCCCGCCGCCACCCCGTCGAGCACCCCCCCCCCCGCCGCCTATGCTAACCCCCTCCCCCGCAGTCTTACCTATCGTGCTGGTCCCGGCGGCTCCGTCCGTTCATCTGCTGAGGACCACCACAAAATGGCCGCCCCCGTACAGCAGACAGTTTCAGAGAACTGTTTGCTATATGGGGGCGGCCATTTTGTTGTGGTCCTCATCAGAAGAACGGAGCAGCCGGGACCAGCAAGATACGTAAGTCTGCGGGGGATTGGGGGGGTAGGTAACTATAGCACCGCAGCCCCCGGCGCCCCCACATGCACAGCGCCCCCCCGCGGTGGCGGGGGCTGCGGTGCTATAGTTACACCCCTGCATTGAGGCTTTCCCTTGCTGGGCTCCAGTGCAGTCAAAGGGATGGGACTGTTTAGGGAAGCATCAAAGGAAGGATATGTCACTTTGTGGAAGGTCAGAGTATTCTCGGTACAATCACAGCTCCCACGATGTCCATCATATAGTAAAAAAATCGCATCGCATGCGATTTTTAACAGAAATGCATCCAAATGCATTGAAATTAGTATCAAACATGTTCAATGGCCCCCAAATGTCATTTTTGAGGCTGTACCACCCCCACTATCAACGCGAACCCGAAGCGTGGCGAGCGTAGCGAGCCCGCGAGGGGCGGCGGTACACGTCCTACGACCTTTTCATACCCCCACTATCCACGTCGGCGTGGAGTACAGAATAGAAAGTGTGGCGAGCGCAGCAAGCCCGAAGCGTGGCGAGCGGACACGGATACCTTCACAGGTATACGCGTTCCCTCGCGGGCTTCACAGGTGTCCGCGTGCGCTCGCCACACTTCGGGCTCAGTGGCTCGCTGCGCTCGCCACACTTTCTATTCTCAACTCCACGCCGACGTGGATAGTGGGGGTATGAAAAGGTCGTAGGACGTGTACCGCTGCGCTCGCCACGCTTCGGGTTTGCGTTGATAGTGGGGGTGGTACATGGGCATTTAAGCCATGGTACCAGCCTCACATTGATTCTCAGCATAGCAAATGTGCTGGAAATACAATTAGTAACTGTTACAAAACAACAGTCATCATGACCTGGACAGCAGCGTGTGTTGCTAGCAACAGGTACAAAATTGCACAGATAATGGACACTTGCAAAGAAAACCTCTGCCCTAAAGCACTGCTTAGAAGTCTCTGTAGTATGAGTGGATCCATCACTGGACTAGCACCAGACACTTGCAGTTGGGGTAACTATGGGTACAGAAAGGTCATGACTGAGCAGTGTTAAACTTTTGAAGAGCTTTGCTTTCAGATTTTCTTCGTTTTGTTTTTTTAGAACACAAACAGGCAATTGGATGGGCAAGAACAGTGAGAATGTTTCTACTTGGAGTGACTGAAAGTCCACTCGTGACCCATCCCTGCTGGAAGACGTACTATGACTGATGATCCAAAAGTCTTTAAACTGTAGCATGACCATCTCCATAGTAATGTCCTTGTATATTGCCACTCCTGCGGGTTGAGTCTGAGGCTGGAGCGTAGAGAAAAGTGGTGGCTTAAATGGGTTCTTCCACATATACTGGATTGCTTATGGAGGGTAAGTGAACAATAATTGAAGGTGCGGCTAAACATCGAAGGAGCACAGGTATGAAATTCACAATGGAAGATGCGATATAAAGATGAAGTCTTGAGGATGGCCAGAATGTAGAGTAGACTAGTATCGTCTGAAACCCATGGAGAATACTTGAACCAATGGAGAGTATTTGAGTCGGATATACTTATATCAATGGTAGCAATCGATGGAGATAACAGATGGTGCACTGAGGTCAGCAGTGCTGAGGAGATACCCCAATAGCAGTGGTACGGAGGAATGATGGGGAACCCAGATACTGATGGTGAACATCGATGGTGGGGATATCGCTAGTGCAGGGTTCTGATGTTGACACGACTTGATGAGGATATGCACGCGGGCACTCTGCTGATGAAGAGTAATGATGATGCATATCGATGAATAAAATAATGATGCTGGACTATCGAAGTCAGATTAACAATGGAAATATACCAATAGTGCACAGGAATAAGCTAGGACTAAAAGGAAGCCAGGCAGTGCAGCAGAATGGAATGGCACCTAAGTCTATGAAGAGTGTAATCTGCAGGAGCTTCACTACAAAAGGTTCAGCTAGGCTGCAGGCAACAAAGCACTGGCAACATGACAGGAATTTCCTGAACATCTATATAGCAGCCAGTGTCAGATCATTGGTCGTGGCAGTCAGCTGGCAATCATGCAGTAGAGGGATTGGCTGTGAAGCACTCATGTTGCAAGGTCCAACATGGCTGTGCCCATGTCTGAATCCTGACGGGAAAATTGAAGTGGAGCAAACAGGCCTGTAGGACTGCTGCAGAGAGAGGAGACTGGCATCTGCCAGTTAGTGGAGGGTGCTGGGTAGCAGCAATGGGAGACTGCAGAGAAGCCTGAGTGAACACTGAACACTATAACAGCCCCAATGGCATCTGAACCCAGAGTACAGCACCAGCCTGGAAAAGCATCTGAGTGGTAAGAAACAGACTTTAAAAACATGGATCGTTACATATATTTATTAATAGCTCTTTAAAGAACATCAATATACCAGTACTTCCCATTAGAACCAGACTTCCCACCCTAGCACCAATTTCTATTGCTCAGGGATAAGGATTCAGGAGAGATCCGTGCTAGTTACTTCTGTTGCCAAAGGTGTAGAAACACATGGAAGCAGTGTGTCCACATTAAGTAGTAGCAACACATAGCAGCAGGTACCTTATATGGCAATAGATGTCTGAGTGTTCCAGCCTAGTGTTCAGCACTGATGGAAGATTTACAGAACTCAACAGACTGGCAAACTAATTCCCTCTGGGCTATCAGGCCTACCAAAGTCTAACACTGCCTTGGCATGCGACGATAGGGTGGAACTATCATCATCCATGAGACCTTAACCCCTTCCTCACGTGGCAGATCTCCACCCTGCCACAGAAAGTAAAAAACGTAAAACATTAAGCGCTGAACAAAAGTGAATAAAATATAACAAGAAAAGTGTATATCTAGCCCTTACTGTAATGTTCCAATGAATTAAATGAAGGCTACTGTACATCAAGCACTATTTTAATTAGAAAAATAAAAGTATCACATGATGAAAGGGGTTGTCCTGAAGTGTTAGGTGGTTGCACTTTGGTGTGACATTTACACATTTCACATTTGTGCAGTGCGCCTACTTTGATCTTTCCAGTTTTCTCTGCGCACCATTTTTATCTTTGTAAACCACATACAGGTATCCCTTATCCAAAATGCTCGGGACCAGAAACGTTTTGGATAAAGGATTATTCCGGAATTTGGATTATTTTTATATTTAAATGAGTTATCTTGAGGTATCTTGCATTCATGTTGTTTAAACACATCAAACACATGAAATACACACACATATTTTATTTGGGCATGAAACAAAGTTTGTGTCCAATTTCACTTACTGAATTCGAATGCCAAGCAATAATTTCCTTGCCCACATTTAGTACCAGTTACATATCATGCCCCCAGTACTGCCAGTTACATATCATGCCCCCAGTACTGCCAGTTACATATCATACCCCCAGTAGTGCCAGTTGCAGATGTACCCAGTAAGTTTTCAGCAAAAAATAAAAAAATAAAAGTACATTTTGGAGACTATGATTTTCAGCATAATTTGGACAACGGATATTTGGATAAGGGCTACTCGACCTGTATTTAACTGGTATCCAATAAGAAAGTTGACCGCCACTATATTGACATTCCGAATGTTGACATGGTAAAAACTGTCAACATGCACCAGACCAACATCTTCAAAACTATTGACAAAATCTCAACTGTTGACAATCGGCTGCAGGGGAAGGAGAGGTTAGGGATAGGCACTAGAAGGAGTATTAGGAAGGGGAGGTTAGGCACTAGGAGAAGTATTAGTGTTAGGCTGCAGGGGAAGGGGAGGTTAGGCACTAGGAGGAGTATTAGTGTTAGGCTGCAGGGGAAGGGGAGGTTAGGGGTAGGCACTAGGAGGAGTATTAGTGTTACGCTGCAGGGGAAGGGGAGCTTAGGGGTAGGCACTAGGAGGAGTATTAGTGTTACGCTGCAGGGGAAGGGGAGGTTAGGGGTAGGCACTAGGAGGAGTATTAGTGTTAGTATGCAGGGGAAGGGGAGGTTAGGGTTAGGCACTAGGAGGAGTATTAGTGTTAGGCTGCAGGGAAGGGGAGGCTAGGGTTAGACACGAGGAGGAGTATTAGTGTTACGCTGCAGGGGAAGGGGAGGTTAGGGGTAGGCACTAGGAGGAGTATTAGTGTTACGCTGCAGGGGAAGGGGAGGTTAGGGGTAGGCACTAGGAGGAGTATTAGTGTTACGCTGCAGGGGAAGGGGAGGTAAGGGTTAGGCACTAGAAGGAGTGTTAGTGTTACGCTGCAGGGGAAGGGGAGGTTAGGAGTAGGCACTAGGAGGAGTATTAGTGTTACGCTGCAGGGGAAGGGGAGGTTAGGGTTAAGCACTAGGAGGAGTATTAGTGTTATGCTGCAGGGGAAGGGGAGGTTAGGGTTAGGCACTAGAAGGAGTATTAGTGTTGGGCTGCAGGGAAGGGGAGGTTAGGGTTAGGCACTAGGAGGAGGATTAGTGTTAGGTTGCAGGGAAGGGGAGGTTAGGGTAAGGCACTAGGAGGAGGATTAGTGTTGGGCTGCAGGGGAAGGGAGGTTAGGGTTAGGCACTAGGAGGAGTATTAGTGTTACGCTGCAGGGGAAGGGGATATTAGGGTTAGGCACTAGGAGGAGTATTAGTGTTAGGCTGCAGGGGAAGAGGAGGTTAGGGGTAGGCACTAGGAGGAGTATTAGTGTTAGTCTTCAGGGGAAGGGGAGGTTAGGGGTTGGCACTAGGGTGTGTATTAGTGTTAGTCTTCAGGGGAAGGGGAGGTTAGGGTTAGGCACTAGGAGAAGTATTAGTGTTAGTATGCAGGGGAAGGGGAGGTTAGGGTTAGGCAAGAGGAGGAGTATTAGTGTTAGGCTGCAGGGAAGGGGAGGTTAGGGATAGGCACTAGGAGGAGTATTAGTGTTAGGCTGCAGGGAAGGGGAGGTTAGGGTTAGGCACTAGGAGGAGTATTAGTGTTAGGCTGCAGGGAAGGGAAGGTTAGGGGTAGGCACTAGGGGGAGTATTAGTGTTACGCTGCAGGGGAAGGGGGAGGTTAGGGGTAGGCACTAGGAGGAGTATTAGTGTTACGCTGCAGGGGAAGGGGAGGTTAGGGGTAGGCACTAGGAGGAGTATTAGTGTTACGCTGCAGGGGAAGGGGAGGTTAGGGTTAGGCACTAGGAGGAGGATTAGTGTTAGGCTGCAGGGAAGGGGAGGTTAGGGTTAGGCACTAGGAGGAGGATTAGTGTTGGGCTGCAGGGGAAGGGAGGTTAGGGTTAGGCACTTGGAGGAGGATTAGTGTTAGGCTGCAGGGAAGGGGAGGTTAGGGTTAGGCACTTGGAGGAGGATTAGTGTTGGGCTGCAGGGGAAGGGTGGTTAGGGTTAGGCACTAGGAGGAGTATTAGTGTTACGCTGCAGGGGAAGGGGATATTAGGGTTAGGCACTAGGAGGAGTATTAGTGTTAGGCTGCAGGGGAAGGGGAGGTTAGGGGTAGGCACTAGGAGGAGTATTAGTGTTAGTATGCAGGGGAAGGGGAGGTTAGGGTTAGGCACTAGGAGGAGTACTAGTGTTAGTACGCAGGGGAAGGGGAGGTTAGGGTTAGGCAAGAGGAGGAGTATTAGTGTTAGGCTGCAGGGAAGGGGAGGTTAGGGGTAGGCACTAGGAGGAGTATTAGTGTTAGGCTGCAGGGAAGGGGAGGTTAGGGTTAGGCAAGAGGAGGAGTATTAGTGTTAGGCTGCAGGGAAGGGGAGGTTAGGGGTAGGCACTAGGAGGAGTATTAGTGTTAGTATGCAGGGGAAGGGGAGGTTAGGGGTAGACACTAGGAGGAGTATTAGTGTTAGTATGCAGGGGAAGGGGAGGTTAGGGTTAGGCACTAGGAGGAGTATTAGTATGCAGGGGAAGAGGAGGTTAGGGTTAGGCACTAGGAGGAGTATTAGTGTTAGGCTGCAGGGGAAGGGGAGGTTAGGGTTAGGCACTAGGAGGAGTATTAGTGTTAGGCTGCAGGGAAGGGAAGGTTAGGCACTAGAAGGAGTATTAGTGTTACGCTGCAGGGGAAGGGGAGGTTAGGGGTAGGCACTAGGAGGAGTATTAGTGTTAGGCTGCAGGGGAAGGGGAGGTTAGGGGTAGGCACTAGGAGGAGTATTAGTGTTACGCTGCAGGGGAAGGGGAGGTTAGGGGTAGGCACTAGGAGGAGTATTAGTGTTAGGCTGCAGGGGAAGGGGAGGTTAGGGGTAGGCACTAGGAGGAGTGTTAGTGTTACGCTGCAGGGGAAGGGGAGGTTAGGGGTAGGCACTAGGAGGAGTATTAGTGTTAGGCTGCACGGGAAGGGGAGGTTAGGGGTAGGCACTAGGGGGAGTATTAGTGTTACGCTGCAGGGGAAGGGGAGGTTAGGGGTAGGCACTAGGGGGAGTATTAGTGTTACGCTGCAGGGGAAGGGGGAGTTTAGGGGTAGGCACTAGGAGGAGTATTAGTGTTACGCTGCAGGGGAAGGGGAGGTTAGGGGTAGGCACTAGGAGGAGTATTAGTGTTACGCTGCAGGGGAAGGGGAGGTTAGGGTTAGGCACTAGGAGGAGGATTAGTGTTAGGCTGCAGGGGAAGGGAGGTTAGGGTTAGGCACTTGGAGGATTAGTGTTAGGCTGCAGGGAAGGGGAGGTTAGGGTTAGGCACTTGGAGGAGGATTAGTGTTGGGCTGCAGGGGAAGGGAGGTTAGGGTTAGGCACTAGGAGGAGTATTAGTGTTACGCTGCAGGGGAAGGGGATATTAGGGTTAGGCACTAGGAGGAGTATTAGTGTTAGGCTGCAGGGGAAGGGGAGGTTAGGGGTAGGCACTAGGAGGAGTATTAGTGTTAGTATGCAGGGGAAGGGGAGGTTAGGGTTAGGCACTAGGAGGAGTATTAGTGTTAGTACGCAGGGGAAGGGGAGGTTAGGGTTAGGCAAGAGGAGGAGTATTAGTGTTAGGCTGCAGGGAAGGGGAGGTTAGGGGTAGGCACTAGGAGGAGTATTAGTGTTAGGCTGCAGGGAAGGGGAGGTTAGGGTTAGGCACTAGGAGGAGGATTAGTGTTGGGCTGCAGGGGAAGGGAGGTTAGGGTTAGGCACTAGGAGGAGTATTAGTGTTAGGCTGCAGGGAAGGGGAGGTTAGGGTTAGGCACTTGGAGGAGGATTAGTGTTGGGCTGCAGGGGAAGGGAGGTTAGGGTTAGGCACTAGGAGGAGTATTAGTGTTACGCTGCAGGGGAAGGGGATATTAGGGTTAGGCACTAGGAGGAGTATTAGTGTTAGGCTGCAGGGGAAGGGGAGGTTAGGGGTAGGCACTAGGAGGAGTATTAGTGTTAGTATGCAGGGGAAGGGGAGGTTAGGGGTTGGCACTAGGATGAGTATTAGTGTTAGTCTTCAGGGGAAGGGGAGGTTAGGGTTAGGCACTAGGAGTATTAGTGTTAGTATGCAGGGGAAGGGGAGGTTAGGGTTAGGCACGAGGAGGAGTATTAGTATTAGGCTGCAGGGAAGGGGAGGTTAGGGGTAGGCACTAGGAGGAGTATTAGTGTTAGTATGCAGGGGAAGGGGAGGTTAGGATTAGGCACTAGGAGGAGTATTAGTGTTAGTATACAGGGGGAAGAGGAGGTTAGGGTTAGGCACTAGGAGGAGTATTAGTGTTAGGCTGCAGGGGAAGGGGAGGTTAGGGTTAGGCACTAGGAGGAGTATTAGTGTTACGCTGCAGGGGAAGGGGATATTAGGGTTAGGCACTAGGAGGAGTATTAGTGTTAGGCTGCAGGGGAAGGGGAAGTTAGGGGTAGGCACAAGGAGGAGTATTAGTGTTAGTATGCAGGGGAAGGGGAGGTTAGGGTTAGGCACTAGGAGGAGTATTAGTGTTAGTATGCAGGGGAAGGGGAGGTTAGGGGTAGGCACTAGGAGGAGTATTAGTGTTAGTATGCAGGGGAAGGGGAGGTTAGTGTTAGGCACTAGGAGGAGTATTAGTGTTAGTATGCAGGGGAAGGGGAGGTTAGGGTTAGGCACTAGGAGGAGTATTAGTGTTAGTATGCAGGGGAAGGGGAGGTTAGGGTTAGGCACTAGGAGGAGTATTAGTGTTAGTATGCAGGAGAAGGGGATGTTAGGGTTCGGCTGAGGTATGAGGGAGTGAGTTCAGCTGTGAAGGAAGAGGAGGTTAGGATTAGGCACTAGGAGGAGGATTAGTGTTAGTATGCAGGGGAAGGGGAGGTTAGGGGTAGGCACTAGGAGGAGTATTAGTGTTACGCTGCAGGGAAAGGGGAGGTTAGGGTTCGGCTGAGGTATGAGGGAGTGAGTTCAGCTGTGAAGGAAGAGGTTAGGATTAGGCACTAGGAGGAGGATTAGGGTTAGACTGCAGGGGAAGGTGAGAGGTTTGGGCTAGTTACTAGGATAATTACGATTAGGCTGCGACGGTAAGGTTCTCAAACTCAGACCTCAGCACCCCACACATTTCATGGTTTCAAGATCACCTGCAGAATTTAAAAATGTAAAAGTTATTGACCCACAGTGCACCTGCTGGATGACCTGGAAAATATGACCATGGTGGGGTCCTAAAAACCGAGTTTGAGAACCACAGTTCTATCATATCAACATATTATGACTGTTACATAATGAATGTTGACATGGTCATCTTCGACATAAGGTGGTGATGACCTAATGAATGCGGACATTATGACCTGCATATTGAACCCAACCCCTCCATTGATGTTAGTTCCATCATAGTAGTTATTGGTTCCACAAATCAGCAGTGTTTGCACCCAGGAGGCTATGTACCGGCTTCCGTAGCCAATTTCGTCCCTCATCTGAATAGCAAATTGCCCCAGTCATGATCAGCATGCAGGAGAACGGCATGGCTGCTGCTACTATCGGGAAATGGTCCAGTGCTTATTGCCCCTATTACAGCAAAGACCACTTATAGCTTTCACAATAATTGACAATCTCCTATTGTTCTGTGATATTCTGCAGCTCAGAGGCAGAACTCTGGGAGGCAATGGAGTCATCTGCCGCCGGGCTCCTGCCCTCAAGGGGGCACCTCTCCACCACTGCCAGTTAAAATCCATTTATTGAAAGCCATCAAAATCTCTTCTGTGGCTGAGTTCTGAAATATAAATGTGTTCTCTCTCTCTCTCTCTCTGTATATACAGTATATAATGTATATTTCATAACAGACTATATATATTTTGAATAACGTTGTGTGTGTGTGTGTATATGTGTGTGTGTGTCTGTGGGGGGGGGGGGGGGGGGGGCACCAATATTCATCTTCCCTCCAGGCAACTGGGACAAACTTACGCCACTGCTGCAGCTTATAGAATAGGAAGAAGTCTACAGTGGGGCGTGTGGGCTGAGCAATAACAAAGTGAATACAAAGTAAATGGCAGGTGCATCTGCCCTAGATTCTTCTGCTCTGTGAGCCAATTCAGTGCCTTTCTCACACCCTATAGTACGACATGTGCAAGCCATTCTGTGAGAAGGAAAACAAACAGCAGAGGAAGGTCACTGTGCTGTAACGTGCAAATAAAACAATGCTCTAAACAGATCAAGTCAAAGAGATGTAGCATTTATTTCTGAGTTTACAAACAGTTTTCTGCCAACCAATTACTTTGTTTCACAAGTGAACATGTGCAGGGGGGGGGGGGGGGGGAGGGGCTTTTCCACGATTACACTCAGTGCAGCTTGCTGCAAAAAGGGGGTGTGCCCTCATGGGGCGTCACCAGTGGGGGTGTGGCTTGGTGTTCCAAACCACCATCTCCTGGTTTCCTGGAGGTGCGAGCTGCCCCCTGATGAGTATTGCGAATGCAAGTGCCGGCCTCTACAGACTGACAGGAGCTGGTTCTGGTCACTGAGCAGGAGTAGACCTTTGGGGTCACCCCTCAGCAGGTGACACTAAGGTATAGCCTGCAACCCCCTTTTGATGCCACTTTCTAGGTGTGTCCATCTGATAAAGAATATTAGACTGTAAGCTCAACTGGGGCAGGGACTGATGTGAATGACTAGATATTCTCTGTACCGCTCTGCAGAATATGCATGCACTTTATACAGTATATAACTGCTAATGAATAAATAATATTAATAATATAAACCCAGGGGAGGGGGGCTGCCTCTGGCCGCAGCATCCAAGTGGGTACCGCGATGCAGGAACCCCCCTCCCCCTGTTGCTGCAGCTGCATAGACCCGCTCTCCTCCCGGTCCCCGGTGCCTGTGCTATGTTGACATCTGTACTGCTCATGCAGCGAGTTTCTATGGGCTGCTTTGGCAACAGCCCATAGAAGGAATCTTGGTCCCGGCACCTGCAGAATACAAAGGACAGGCACCAGGACCAGCGCGAACGCAGTACCGATATAGGTACTGCGCATGCGCAATTGCTGATTTTGCACGGCAGCCCGCAGAAAGGCGTCCCGGAGGGAAGGAACACCTCCCAATGGGAACGCCTTGGTGAAGTCAGAGTGAAGCCAGTGCAGTCTCACAGACTGCATCTGGCTTCACTACAGTGGCGGATTTTACCATAGGTAAAAACCACCACTGTTCCCTAATACATTTATATGCACACACAGACATTCTAGGGTTAATTTGTTGGGAGCCAATGAACCTACCAGTATATTTTTGGATTGTGGGGGGGAACCAAAGTACCCGGAGGAAACCCAGGCAAGCACGGGGAGAATATACAAACTCTGCCCAGTTAGAGCCGGGTGTGGTATAACACACCGTCAGTCGGGATTCCGACAGTCATTACTCCGACGTCAGAATCCCGACTGCACAGCGGGGAGAGCGCAATGAAGCCACCTATTCTCCCTCTATGGGGGTCGTGGACCCCCACGAGGGAGCAGTTGGGATTCCGATGTTGGAGTAATGACTGTCGGAATCCCGACTGTCGGGGAGCCGTCAGCACCCGTTAGGCCCATGGTGGGTCTACATACATAATAAGGACATGAAAATGTCAACAAAGTGTCTAAATGAAATCTATTGCTAACCCAAATGCTATTGTCGACAGGGTCAACATTTCTGATCTGGACATTTTAGCCATGTGGGCAATCTGACTGCAGACCAGTATGGAGGAACATTGCCGTCAGATTCCAGCACCTGCGCCATTGCACAAGGCTTATGGGACACAGATGCTGCACAAGTCTGGGAAAATGTGTATCTGAATAGAGGCTATTATGTGAAGTGTGTGTGTGACTGTGTACAAGGCAGGATAGGTATAATAAAGCACACACAGGGTTCGTACTGTCGGTTTCCTTTCCCTCCTTTAATAACGTTCGGCCTACGAAGGATAAAAGGGAACAGAAGACACGTTGATCTCTTTTTACTCCTATTTTCCAGTATAAAAGTAACTTATAGGTTTTTGTGTAATAAATGGGTCACTCTGAGGTCATGTTTGCTGTATTACCTCCCACAATGAGCTTTGTTCTAGCCAGCAATAGATTTGTTTTCTTAACTTAATAATTCCTAATGTTAAACCGCTTTCAGTCACACCAGGCAAAAAAAAAACCTCTATTACAAAAATAACCCTGATTTATAGCCGACGTATCCTCGGGAATTACCTCACGACGTGATGTACGGACCGCTACACAAAGTTATGGAACCGTTTCACAGTCACGTGACCTACATAAAGGCCCCTTTATATCTCGTTTGGTCTGTCAGATCTTTAATTAGCCCAATTGTCCTCATTAAAAACCCAGTTGTCCCACTTTTTTCCATCTGTTTCCCACATATATTGGGCTATTAAAAGGCATTTGTCAAGCTGTTTATTAAATAGCATTTAGTCAGGTCCTTCTACATTGTTTGTTTTTTATGGGACACGGTCACTAGGTCGACCCACTTTAGGTCGACAGGGTTGGAAGGCCGACACAATCATTAGGTCGACAATGGGAAGGTAAACAGTCAAAAGGTTGACATGAGTTTTTCATAATTTTTTTTGTGTGCCGACAGGCGGTATTTTATGCCCTACATCCACTACGGTGTGATGGGAGAATATAATAGTGTGCTGAGAGGCACCGTGTCCGAAGCATGGCGAGCGCACGACCCCCTGCCTCATGCCTTGACAACCTCTGCCTGCTTACATCCTGCCATCAAGCCACCGCTCCCACCTGCTTGCACCTCAAGTCATCTGTCTTTTTCCCCTTTTTACTAGATTGTAAGCTCCTCCGAGCAGGGCCCTCTTACCTCAGTGTCCATCTTTGGCCCAAGTAGTATATTGATCATGTCCTCACGACTTACGGGTGAGGTTTAGGGGTCTGACAGTCGGGATCCTGACAGTCATTAGCCCGACGTCGGGATCCCGACTGGCCGGACTCAGACAGCATGGTGAGTGCAACAAAGCCCCTTGCAGGCTCGCCACGCTGTGGGCACGGTGGCTCGCTACACTCACCACCTATTATTTTCTCCCTCTATGGGGGTCGTGGACCCCCACGAGGGAAAATAGCAGGTGGCCGCCGGGCACCTGTTTGTCGGCATATTGACAGTCGGGATCCCTACTGTCGGGACCGCGTCCGGCACCCCTACTTACATCTAAACCAGGGCTGGGCAACACCGGCCCTCCAGATGTTAGTGAACTACACATCCCAGGATGCTTTGCATTAGTTTCAGCATGGCCACATAGCAAAACTAATGCAAAGCATCCTGGGATGTGTAGTTCACTAACATCTGGAGGGCCGGTGTTGCCCAGCCCTGATCTAAACTGTAGTGTTTATTGAATTGTGACGCTCTTTTTACCTGTAATCTATTTTTGTTATTTATTTACTGTAATGTTAAGTTTTGTCTCCCTGTATTGTTCCTTTGTACAGCCCTGCGAAACACTTGTGGAGCCTTATTAATAATAATAATAATAATAATAATGCAGAAGCCTTTTCTTATAACGGACACTGGAAAATAATGCACGCAGCGCCCAAGGTTCTGTCTCCAAACTTGCTTATTGCTGTACTGTACTTAATTTTGTGTTCATTAAAGATACTGTAAAAAAAAAAAAAAAAACACTAGTGTAAACATGACTTTTAATGACAGCTGGAACGTGGCCATAACCATTTACCAGGCACATTGGCAGCCACATTGGGATTTCACTGGCATGGTAACTTTCCATGTTATTGTCACCCGTGGCCATCTCTCAGCTGGAACTAAGGAAATCCATTCTGCACATATATACAACAGATTTCTCTCCTCCCTCTACAGCCCTCCTGGCAGAGATGTAACAGCCTGTGACCAGCCGGCACCACTGCCGTAATCACACCCCAGAATGCCATGCAAATGTCACTCTGAAGCGCATCATCTGTACTAAAAGTGCTAGGGGGGAAGTTAGCCCCCATTTCCGAGCACTGTGGATATCTGTATGCAGAGATCAGCTGCAGCAGGAGGGACTTTTGACAAGTTGTCCCTATGCTGTGCGTTTGGGGATGGGACAATGACACAGGAAGAGGGGGGAGTGATGTACACCTGACAGAAGCATCAGATACACAAACATTCGGCACTCAATGCAGAAATACCTTTACAGGTTAAATATCCCATATCCGAAAATCCGATACCCAAAGCTTTTGAGTGTGTCTGAAAGAGCAATCTGTGTTTAGACATGGGCCTCATCCCCAAAATATCTCCTTCTGGTATACAAATATTCAAAAATAAAAAGTCTGATCCCAATCACTTGGAATATGGAAGACAACAATTACACAATCTAATGTTAAACACATTTAATACATCATTATGTTAGGTACAAAAATGGCCATGTTGTCAGACGAAGACGAATAATGCCTTATTTAATAACATCAATGTATATACAAAGTCACGTTCACTATAAAAATGAAAAAATAACCAGATTCTCACATCTGTAATCCTTTACAAATTAAATGCACGTATTCAGGTTTGCTCGCAAAGCACATTTGGTTTTGCTAATGGACAACACCATGTGCACTGCTGGTGGGGCTGATGTAACATGTGCAGAGAGAGTTCGATTTGGGTGGGAAATAACAAAAAAATAAATGAATATAGGAGCAGTTTTTTGGAAAGGAATGCTTAATCCTTTAGGAAAACAATATAACAATACACAAATATAAACTGCGTTAGGAACAACATTGTTATAATTTCCATATAAATCACCGGCCAGTGAAAATTGGTTTAAAAAACACAGGTAAAAATGGAATCAGATATATAGACAAAGTAACATATAAAGCACACTGGTTTAGTTTGGCTAGCAGCACTTTAGTATTTGTCCGTTACCCTTTTTTTTGGGCTTAATTCCGGAATAAATGTAAATTATAACAATATTGGGTACTTGTGTACTATCACGGGGACCATAAGGCATGCAATGGTATGCGATGCGACGAGATGTCCCCCGATGTCATACAATGTTAAAATTGTATAGCATTGTATATGGCATAGTGTGGCGAGCGCAGCGAGCCACCGAGCCCGAAGCGTGGCGAGCGCAGTGCGCCCCGCGAGGGGACGCGGAATACATGTAAAGTAATACGCGTCCCCTCGCGGGGCTCACCACGCTTCGCGCTCGCCACACTATATAAAATCAACTCCACGCCGATGTGGATAGTGGGGGTATGAAAAGGTCGGAGGACGCGTACCGCCGCCCCTCGCAGGCTCGCCGCGCTTCGGGTTCACGTTCATACTGGGGGTGGCGTGGGGGTGCATTTAACATTGAAAGCCCCCATTAGGGTGCTTATACAATTAAACATTGTATAGAGGGCTTATACAATTTTAAATCGCATCGGGTGCATAGGGTGTATGGCATGCAATGTGATGAAATGGTGGCGACCAAATATCGTGGGCGCTGTGCTAGTACACAAGTACCCAATATTGTTCCTAGTGCAGTTTATATGTGTATTTTGTCATATTGTTATCCTAAAGGATTAAGCATTCCTTTCTAAAAAAGTTTTGGGTGGGGTTTGTACTTCAAACTGATATCTATATTGCAGTGTAAAAATAAAGCAGTCAGTATTTACCCTGCAAAGAAACAACATAACTCACTCAAATCTAAAAGGTGCGTACACACAGGGGCGATTATCGCAAATATTGCTGGAAATATGGTCGCTGAGCGACCATATTGCCAGCGATGGGAGTGTGCACCGGCGATAAATCGCCGGGTGCGCGCTCCCATTTTCTGCCCTTAGTGATCGCTGGCCGCAGGAGCTTGCTCTCCACTGCCGGGTTCCCCCGGTTGTTTCTTTTTCATCAGCGACCATCTCTGGTCGCTGATGCAAACGGGACACCGAGTGATATATCGCTCAGCATGAGCGATATATCACTCGGCGATATATCGCCCCGTGTGTACAGGGCTTTACTCTCTTTGCACATGTTACATCAGCACTAGGGTGGTAAATCCCAGGATCCCGGGATTCGCAGCTAAAATCAGAGGGATTTGAATCCCGAGATTGGACACCCTAATCCCGGGATTTCGGGATTAAGCGGTGCAGGTTTTCATGGCTGACGGACAGTGCAGCGCTGAACTTCAGACACTGCCCACTGTCTGTGTGGCTCTTTGCTTTAAGTGGGCCCATGTGCAGATGGATTCTGGATTCCCTGTCCAATAGGCCTCAGGTCGTTAAGATGGGAAATCGGGTGTCCAGTGAACTGACAGTTAACACTGGGGTCCCTCAGGGGTGTGTTTTGAGCCCCCTGCTTTACTCATTATTTACTTTTGATTGTTTTTCAAGTTCTGATTCTGTCCAGCTTATTAAATTTGCGGATGATATCGCCATACTGGGTCTCATCACTGATGATGATGAGTCAAAATATAGGTTGGAGGTATCTAAACTGGAGTCATGGAGCAGGGAGAATTGTCTGATTCTGAATGTGAGCAAGACAAAGGAGATGATTGTGGATTTCAGGAAGTCTCATAAGACCACGTATCTTCCACTGGTTTTAAATGGTCAACAGGTGGAGACCGTTGACACTTTTAAGTTCCTGGGTGTTAATATATCCAAAGATCTGTCATGGAGCACCCATATTAATATCATCATCAAAAAGGCCCATCAGCGTATGTATTTTCTGAGGAAACTGCGCTTGGCTGGTATGAGTGAGAGGACTTTGGTGAACTTTTACTCATGCGTGATTGAGAGTGTTCTTACTTACGACATTGTTGCATGGTTTGGCCCATGCTCAGTAGCCGACCGGAAGTCCCTTCAGAGGGTTGTGTCAAACGCAGGTAAAGCAGTAGGAGTTGTTTTGCCGAGTTTACATGACATCTTTAAGAAGCGGCTTCTTTCTAAAACTAATAGTATTTTGAGAGATCCGACCCACCCAAATAATGATTTCTTTTCCTTACTTCCCTCAAATAGGCGTTATCGTTCAGTTCTATGCAAAACTAAACGATATAGGGAGAGCTTTTTTCCAGTGGCTGTTCGCACTTTAAATATTTTAAATATTCAGGGTTAAAAATACCGTGATCTATGTATGAATCTTGTAGTCATATGTATTGTTTCTTTTAATGCCTTTGCTTGTATACCTGTATCGTTCACAAATTATTTTCGTTTAATGTTCATTGTATGTGGACATTTTATGATAAAGATTTTATTCTATTCTATTCAACCACACGTCAGCCTACCCCTTCAGCCATGTCGATCCGCCCATCTTCCCGCTATTTCAACCACGGAGGAGGACTGTACGCCAGGTGGTCTGGTCCAGTGGCTTGTGAAAATGAGCAGGCCAAGAGGAGGGGATGTCAGGTTGCCGGGACCGAGGGGGCCTCCCTAAAGGGCTGCCAAGAGGACCTCACTGAGGGACTGTCTGGCTGCTAAGAGAGGACGTCCCTGAGGGGCTGCTTGTCTCCCGCTTGGGCTAGGATAAGAAAAAAAGTCTGCCAAGAGGGCTGAGAGGCAGCGGTGCCACCATTGAATATGCCACAGGGTAGTGAACGGGGCGCATGGGCAGTGGAGGACTGGAGCCCTGCTGCACGTGTAAGTGAGTGCACTGCAAGAACTAATTTTTATGTTAGGGAAAATATTCAGTAACTCAATCCCGGGATCCTGGGAATCCCGGGATTGATTTTTTTTTCAATCCTGAATCCTGGGATTGAAAAAATGGCCCGGGATTGGCATCCCTAATCAGCCCCATCTGCAGTGCACATGGTTTTGTCCATTAGCAAACCAAATGTGCGTTGCAATCCAACCTGAATTACCCCCAAAGTCTTTTCTGTTGCAGTCCATGTGGAAATCAAAATTAAGTAATGCAAATTAATTACCCTACATTAATTCTAATATAGATGCACTGCTCATTAATTAATGAGTACAGCCCACCAGCACACTTCCTGGTGCTGCATCCATGTTGGATTGTTTGACTATTATATGAAAATCTATAATCAAATACCTGCTGTGTTCAAGAAACAGGTTCTACCGATTTAAGAATTGCTAACCAGGTATGTGTTTTCGCAAAAGGGCAATAAAACTAGTTGTAAAACAGATCCTTCTGTTCTCCTTTTGACCTTCTTTCTGTGAGGACACCAGGAGAGGGGAGGGTTAGGCAAGGACTGATTGTAGCTCATTGTTAAAATATAACTCTTTATTAGGAATTTTCTAAAAAGTGTGGACAGCACACTCACTATGCAAAATGATGCAAAATGTTTAATAAAGTACAGACAAAGGGGGGTATTCAATCTGCGGGTCACGGCTGTCGAGCTTGCTCGACAGCCGTGACCCAGTTCTGTTCTCGGTCGGCTCGACCAAGAACACGCAGGTGGGATTCAATGTCCCGTCTGCAGCGGGACGATAAGGGGGCGTGGCCGCGAGTTGCAGCGGGTAAGAATCGAGCTGCAGCCGGCAGCCTTCACTTCCTGGCCGAGCCCGACTGCTTGTGAAGTTCTGCCGAGCTCCCCTGTTCAATGCTGTCGGGGAAGACAGCATTGAATAGGGCCTGGCGGCCATCTCCCCCTCAGGAGATGGTTGCCGGTGATTGAATACCCCCGAAAGTGTAGTGTTAAAAACAAGATAAGGATGCTCCAATATGTATATATTTTTATATATTAATCATGAATATAAACAGCACCACTTAATGTATGAAATAATAATACTTAAAAAAATTTAAGTGATTAGTGGTCTTAAAATTATTATATATACAAGTACCAAAAGCTTTAACTCCAAAAAGGGTTAGACAAGGAACATGGTTCAAAAATAATAACATTGATGCCTTTGCATCAACAACAATTTGCATGTCTGATACATTTCTGCAAGGAATTATTAGAATTAGAGAATCTTTCATTCAAAAATAAGCTTCCAGCTAACATCTAATACATACTATAAAATGATTAGTTGGTTGCTAAGGGCAACATCTCTACATTATCTCGATAACTATCTTCAGCTATTGATTGATGGCCATTGGATTTGCTGTCAATTGAGTATACTTTGGTTTAGCACAATTAATACAAGAATAATATATTTAAATATATGCCATCCATCATAATTTGCATAAACTAGATGTCAAAAAAGAGGGAGTCGTCTCATGGCCCAACCCCTTTCATAAGTATGGGGGCGTGCCCAGTGTCCACCAAGATGCTGAGCTGCCCCAAGAAACTTGAGTGGCTGCAATGCCACCTCCTGCTCTATGACAGAAGCCAAGTGCTGCATGGATTGTTACAGTGCAGCACCTGGCTTCTGTCACTGAGTAGGATCAGGCGTTTTGGTGTCACACCCTGCACCCCCTAATAATGCCACTGCATATACCACATCTGGAAAAAGTCTCCTAATTTTTAGGAAAATGTGCCTTAGCCTGTATCAAAGTATGTCAATGCCACCCGCTTACCTCAGTAGCTCCTTGTATATTGATTTAGTGGTTTCTAGATATGGATCAATCGTGTCTTCATACTGGCAGACAGCACCCCCAAGACACAAGTGCTTAAAAAGAAGGAAGAGAAACTCTTTTCTATCTGATGGGCTGAAAATGCCAAACTTCTCAGAGTCTTCTAGAAGTAGCACCTAATACAATAAGACACAGGAAAAACAATGGTAAAAATACCTTAAATGATAATTAAACAGATGATTTCAACAGTGGCCCGAGCCATATAATTAATCCAGCCGTACTCTCTTCTTTTGAGAAGGGATCCTGGAAATCAGTATCCATGGGCCTCATGTTGGGTATGAATGACAGTTGCCTTTAAGGGGTAAATTTACTAAGATGGGGGTGACATTTAATGAGATGCGAATTCACATATTTAATGCGATGCGGAAAACGGCAAAAACCACCGTTATTGCCGCGAAATTGCACATTCTGAATGTGCGATTTTTAGTCACGCCGGAACTCGCATCCAGATGTTTTCCCATTGAAAAGTATACAAATCGCATATTTAATGAGATAGGCAATCAGGGCTGAGCTATGCGTCTCCATGGAGACGCATAAGCCAACCACGCTAGCAGCCGCTGTAGTGCTGGGACAGCGCTACATAAGCTGTGATCTGTGCCGGGGAAAGCCGGCTCACCCCGCTGTCAGTGTGGGGTGAGCTGGCTCTGCAGAAGGGAGACCAACGCTAGATCCTGGGTTTGTAAGTATGTTGGTGTAAAAGTGAGGTGTGTGTAATAAAGTTCTACCTTTCTGTGTGTGTGTGTCTTATTTTAACATTCTTTTTACAGGTGGACTACAAGTCCCAGTGGGCCCATTAATGCCGCGCATGCTGGGACTTGTGGTTCTCCAAGTCCCAGCATGAGGGGGAGGCTTGCTGGTACTTGTTGTTCACCTGTATAAAGCAATGTTATGAATGGATGTTTTAACCCTATCAGGCCGGCGTCCACAGCCCACGGACGCCGGTGACAGCCCCGGGCTTCATCCCTGGATGGGTGAAGCCTGGGGGGACCCCTTTATTGGGGGAGTCCCCACTCCTCCAGGTACCCTGTCCAAGGCTGACCAGCCACGGTGCTCATGTTTTGGCCGGGAAACCTTATGTTAAAAGTGGCTGTTGGAGCCCGGTGCTGGTTTCAAAATACGGGGTCCCCCCCTACTGAGCATAACCAGCCCTGGGCTCATTGAGCTGGACCTGGTTCCAAAAATACGGGCGGGGGGGGGGGGGGGGGGGGAAGGGAGTGTAGTGGTCCCCCGTATTTCTGAAACCAGCCCCGGACTCTTGGACCGGTCCTGATTCCAAAAATACGGGGGACCACTACACTCCCTCCCCCCCCCCCCCCCGTCCGTATTTTTGGAACAAGGTCCAGCTCAATGAGCCCAGGGCTGGCTATGCTCAGTAGGGGGGACCTCACGCCATTTTTTTTTTTTACACAAATTCGCACATTTTCATGACTAACAGTCGCCCATATCGTACATTTTTGCTTGGAATATGCAGCTCATTAAATATGCGAATTCGTGTCAAAAAATGCGATTTTAAAAAGTGCAATAAGGTGCGAATTTGAAATGTTACTAAAAATCACATTCTATTAAATGTCACCCGGGAGCACTACTGAAGATTTTATCGATTATCTCCTAGAAGGTGCTAAATAAATAAGTACAATCTGATTGGTTGCTTCCCATCTTCAATAAAGCTCCCATCTTAGTAAATGTACCCTAAGATTACAGGCGTAAAATACTTTCATTAATACAGTCGCACCCATAGCAAAGGCGTCTCAGTTACACAATGCCCTTACACACATCATAAAATATTTGTTTTGATAGCAAAATACAATATACAGCAGGGGTGGGCTGTATATCGTCCTCCAGTTGCTGCGGAATTACACATACAAACATGCTTTGGTAGCAAATTTGCAGCAAGGCATGCTGGGATGTGTAGTCCTATAGCAGCTGGAGGGCGGCTTATTGCCCATCTCTTGTAAGCAATTAAAAAAAAATGCCTGCTGCAATATACTGACAAAATTATCATTTTGAATAACTTTGTGAAAGTGCTAATAAAAATAGAGCGGAAGAGCGCACAGATTTTCTTTGTAACCTTTATAGGTTATGGTTCACACTGAGTAGCGCAAGTGTCAGACTGGGGCATGAAGTGAATGCAGTGATAGAGGACCCATGTTTAGGGGTGTGCCCGGTCTTCAAAGAGGGTGTGGCCAACTGCCACAGATGTTTGGCTAATCATTAGAGAGTAAATAATATGGTAAAATATAGTGAATACTGCTAGTGCATGCATGATAATGTACCAGGTTAAGAACAGCAATGCATTGTAGAAAATACACCATCGTTCTGTACAGTATAAGGTAACATATGTACATTGTATGTTTCAAGTGCACAGTCTAGAACACAGGGTAGCCAACTCCAGTCCTCGAGAGCTACCAACAGTTAATGTTTTCCAGATCTCCTCACAGAAATACAAGTGAAGTAATTAGCTACACCTGTGGATATTTTAAAATGTGTCAGTGAGTACTGAGTGCACCTGTGCAGCAGCTAGGTTGTCTGGAAAATGTGAACTGTTGGTAGCTCTCGAGGACTGGAGTTGGCTACCACTGGTCTAGAACCTAATCCCCGGAGGAGGAGGAGGAGGAAGAGGCCCCCAGGCAGTGGGGCCTATATGGACTTCCCCTGATCCTCTGTGGGCCAGTCCAACCCCTGAGTAGCATTCCTTTCAACACTATACAATTGGTAGTTATTAATGCACAAAGGGTTAGTTGCCTATATCAGTGATGGCTAACCTTGACACTCCAGCTGTTGTTGAACTACACATTCCAGCATGCCCTGCATCAGTTTTAGCATGGCCAAATAGCAAAACTATAGCAGAGCATGCTGGGATGTGTAGTTCAACAACAGCTAGAGTGTCAAGGTTAGCCATCACTGGCATATATTTTAAGCAATAACAGCAGCATAATAAAGTACCAGCAACTACCCATCTGTAACTCACATGTCAATGCTTAGATAAACCCACTGATCAGTAGAAGGACATACTAATCAATAGCCTACATTCTTGTCAGTCACTGATATTTATCATGTGTTGAATTTGGCTGTTTAACTAGTTACCAGCACATCAAAATGACGCAGCCAAACATAGCAACACTTGAATTGCTGGGTCAGGCGCCATCTAGTGTCCTACGGGTGCATTGAATTCCCCCCAAAAAGGCGAGAAGCAGCATTAGCCTTTTATTATATAGGATTGTCAATAGCATTTAGAGATGGATTTGTGTCTGATAATACACCCATGTACCTCACGAAGTTTGTCTGAAATAGTGAAATCCTCAACATAATCATCCAGACACTTTGTAATGTATCCACCTTCTCGGACAATGTTCTCCGTGTGCAGGCAATCAAAGAAGGACATAGACAGATGTGTGCAATGGATGTCTTCTGCTTCAATTCTTTTCACTTTGGTGCCTGCAATAAAATATTACTGCAATTAAAATGACATAATGTACAGACAACAGTGTGATCACTTTTCCATACGCCCAGGCAGTCTACTCCCATCCATATGCAAATGTCAGAATCTGCCGTACTGTGCAACAGATCCTTGTGGCTGACAGTGGAAGCAGGCCCCACCCACCTGTAGAAGCAGTCGTTATCATCAGAGGCAGAACTCTGGGAGGCAATGGAGTCATCTGCCGCCGGGCTCCTGCTCTCAAAGGGGCACCTCTCCACCAATGCCAGTTTAAAACCATTAATTGAAAACCATCAAATTCGCTTCAGTGGCTGAGCTCTTAAATATTCTATGAATATACCAATATTCATCTTGCTTCTGCCAACTGGGACAAACTTACACCACTGGTTATCATTAGTGTCCGGGCCTACACCAGCCACCTGCTCTTTGCAAAATATCCATCTGTATGTATCAGACGTCCTATCTCCGTGCAAATGCTATGATCACTCATAGAAGGTAAACTGTCAGTCCCTTGAAAACTGTTCCTTGCGAAGACATGGTCACGGCCCAGAAACACCCATTTCTCGAAAAATGGGATTAACCAGTTAGTAGAGGCGATCTTTGTCGGTTAGTGTACAGATATGTCCTCAAACATCTAGCCTAATACACTACGCACCGCAAAATACCCAAGAGCTGCCAAGTCCTGTGCATCCTATTGGCTGTCTTTTTTTGTTGTTGCTGAAAATGCATCTTAGTCATAACACAATGCAACCAGAATGTGATCATTTCCTATGCGACACTTGTATATCTGTGTGCAACTGAGTCTGTATACGGGGCACAATGGAATTTGGCATAGAAAAAACCTGCAGCTGCTACATTGTAGCACTTTGTGTACAGATGCAGACTCAGTCGCTCACATGGTACAAACAAGAAGGTAGAGCACCTGCGCTCTAAACAAAGGGTGCAGCCCTGTCACAAGATAGTCACCACACTATCCGAAATACAGTCAATACAAAAAGAATTGGACACGGCGCTCCCACTTGGGATCTGTAACTGTATATCCGCTACACTTCTTTAGCGGATATCGGTAGATTCTTCCGTGTGTGCGGTACCTCAGATAAAAGACAAAGAAATCGCACTTTTCAGTGTAGATGTTATTCTCAATGATAATAATCCCCACCCGTGTGTACTCTCCGTACCGCAAATGGGCCTTTCCTTGGGCCACAAGAGATCTCGTATAGTATTATATGTTGCTTCAACGTTGTATGTACTTTCTTCTTCTTAATTCGTGTATACCGTGTTTGGCCTTATAATCAAGGCTATTTGTGTCGTATAGGACAGTCCAAGGGGTAGTTCCTGGTGAGATCCCGGGTCTCCACAACGAAAGTTCCCTCCTTGGATAGCTCCCAGATGGTTCGATTATAAGGTCCAGTACCACATAGACATAGACACTGTGGGACTGGACCTTATAATCGAACCATCTGGGAGCTATCCAAGGAGGGAACTTTCGTTGATTATAAGGCCTTGATTATAAGGCCAAACACGGTATACACGAATTAAGAAGAAGAAAGTACATACAACGTTGAAGCAACATATAATACTATACGAGATCTCTTGTGGCCCAAGGAAAGGCCCATTTGCGGTACGGAGAGTACACACGGGTTGGGATTATTATTATCATTGAGAATAACATCTACACTATGAAAAGTGTGATTTCTTTGTCTTTTATCTGAGGTACCGCACACACGGAAGAATCTACCGATATCAGCTAAAGAAGTGTAGCAGATACAGTTACAGATCCCAAGTGGGAGCGCCGTGTCCAATTCTTTCAGTCGCTCACATGTACACAAGCGTCATCTCAAATTAATCAGCACAGTTCCCTATGCATTCGAATTGCATAGCATTGTGACTAAGATGCATTTTTATATAAAAAAAACAAGATTCCTTTTCTTCTCATGCTGATAGGGGTAATTTGGGATAATTATGGATCATCAATATATACCAAGATAGACTATGGTATGCCACAAAAAAAGGGCTTAACTTACTAAAGCTTCTAAAAAATTCAAGATGTGATGTTGCCCTTAGCAACCAATGAGATTCGGTCTATAATTTCTCTACTGCATATTAGAAAATGATAGACAGAATCTTATTGGTTGCTAGGGGGAACATTAGCTCTTTATATTTCTAGAAGCTTTAGTAAGCTTATCCCAGAGTAGTCACTGCAGCCAATAGCAGCAGAACAGAGAAATCCAGCATCACAGTGTATCGCATGCGAATGAGTCACCAAGGAGCGGCCGGGTCAGTTGCCAGGATATTGCATATGACGTATGTAGTCATTTTGCATTCAATCTTTGAATACGATGTTCGAATCCCGGAACCGTGCATTGGATAGGAATCGTAAATCATGACATACAATTTGACCAATTTTTCACGATTTATCGACCCGGTGCATCAAAATCACATAGAAAAGGGACAAATCATACAAGTGAATGGGCACCTTAAGACAAGACCGTTAAATTATTGTGCATATTTACACAGCAGGGCACAGAGCAGAGCACAGAGCAGAGCTGTCTTTGAAGACTTGAGTCATTAATAAACATCATAGGGCCAGATGCACTAAAAGTGATAAAACGGAGAGTGATAAACAGCCATTCAATCAGCTCCTGCCTGACATTTTTCAAACACAGTCTGTGACATGACAGGTAAGAGCTGATTGGCTGGCTGTTTTTCACTCTCCATTTTATCACCTTTGAAGCTTCGTGCATCTGGCCTATAGTATCATTAGCTTCAGGAGGATGAGGTTCCAACTATGTGTACGGTCACATGACATGTAAATGAACAAATTAGTGAAATGTGCAGCTTTCACAACCGCAGGTCACAGACGGTGCCAAGAATCCGTGCTGCACTATTTTCTCACATTGTCGTGATTAGCTCTGATGAGCCTGCAGCATTATGGGAGAGGTTTCCTTGTGTCAGCATGGGAAAATGTTTGAAAAGGTTCATTAGAACAAGCCCTAAGGTGCATTACCCGAAGGTGAATGAGGCTTGAAAGCTTATCAAGAAGTAATAGATGTATCTCTATGAAGGGTGAAGTGACTCATGGTAGCCAGACTCATATAGACCAGGAAAACAAATTTACAGCTGGACAGGAATCCACTTGCATCATGTAATAATGATCTTTAGTGTACATGTACCAAAGCCTGAACCTGGAGTCCCAGTTACTAGTAGGCCTGTCTTACACAGCGTCAGGGGGTGCCGGACGGGGCCCGACAGTCATTTACCCGGCGTCAGGATCCCTACTGTTAAAACACAGACAGCCGGGTTCCCGACGGCATAGAGGGAGAATGCGTGCCCTCAGCATGGCGAGCGCAGCAAGCCCGCAAGGGGCTTAGTTGCTCTCACCATGCTGTCTGAGTCCGGCCAGTCGGGATCCCGACGTTGGGCTAATGACTGTCGGGATCCCAACTGTCGGAACCCTATACCACACCGACGTTAGGAGAGGTGGTCTGGGGCCATTCACTTGTGCTGCACAGCTATGTAAGCCCCTCACAGATGCTGGGTTAGAGGTAATATTAGATAAGCATTAGAAGGCATATTACTGTACATCCATAAGATTGGTGCAGGTTTATTTACTGGTAAGTATAATGGTCACAAGTTGTGTTTTAAAATATAGAATACAAAAAATAACAACCCACAGCCCCCCCCCCCCTTCCTCCACTAGATTGTAGTTTTTTTCTTTACAGATACCCAGACTCATTCGCACACAGATAGAAAAGTGTCTCCTTGTCCTTCCTAGTCACATTGCGTTGTGTCTTCTTCAAAAAGATGCAAAAAAGACATACAATCCTAACTGAGTCTCACAGGAGGACCTGGAGTGCCAAGCAAGGCCGTTTGGTATGACTGCAGCAGATGGGTGAGGACAAATCTGTATGACAGGCCCATGCCAGAACCCGTGAAACCCTGATATTAGGCATCTTTTTTTTGCTGAAAATGTGTATTAGACACAACACAATATGACGAGGATGCACGAGGAGACTGCCCTGATTAATGTGTGCTATGTGACACTTGAATATCTGTGTGCGTCAGAGTCTACCATCCAAATTTTACATGGCAAGAATGGGGGAGTGGCGTATGCAAATGAGGGAGCTACGTATGCAAACGAGGGCTGCACCCCTGTTTTCGGCCACTGCGCCGGTAACAGGCCAAGCAAACTGCACCTTGTGGCTCAATACTTGCACTGCACACTCACGACAACAATAGGTGTTATACACACAGGCGCACAGTGTAACCTTTTCCACAGTCTAAATAAATTAAACAAGGTCACCGTATTTCACTTGATGAACAATGATGATAATGCAATAGCAGGGTTCAAAACCTGAAACGATAGCCGCCTATTCACACAGTGTATGTGACATAGGGGGCAAAGCATAGAAAGGAAATAGTGCAGATTAATCTTTGATTAAAAGATGATTTAATAACGGTCCACACTTGCAGGAGTAGATGTATAAAACAGCATAAAAGATATCCCCAAGGGGCAAACAGCTGGGCAAAAGATGGTAACAGCAGGCTCGAATAAAGGTCCCACACACAAGTCCGGAACAAGTGATGGAGTCCTAGGGTCGGCACCGCGATGTCCACGCTGTAGGCTTCCTTCTCAAATGGGGATACCGGTCACACTCAATGCGTTTCGGTATCTTCCTTCGTCAAACAATGATGATAATGCAATAGCAGGGTTCAAAACCGACCCTAGGACTCCATCACTTGTTCCGGACTTGTGTGTGGGACCTTTATTCGAGCCTGCTGTTACCATCTTTTGCCCCTTGGGGATATCTTTTATGCTGTTTTATACATCTACTCCTGTAAGTGTGGACCGTTATTAAATCATCTTTTAATCAAAGATTAATCTGCACTATTTCCTTTCTATGCTTTGCCCCCTATGTCACATACACTGTGTGAATAGGCGGCTATCGTTTCAGGTTTTGAACCCTGCTATTGCATTATCATCATTGTTCATCAAGTGAAATACGGTGACCTTGTTTAATTTATTTTGACTGTGGAAAAGGTTACAGTGTGCGCCTGTGTGTATAACACCTATTGTTGTCGTTATTCTATTGCTCTTGGGGTATTTCTGGATGTATACCCTTTTTTGGTGAGATATATATAGATAGATAGGATAGATATATGTGGCTGCACTTTGTTTAATTGCGCACTTCTGTGGTACCTCCAATTCTTACTGCACACTCACAGAAAATGGAGGAAATACACCCCAACCCCCCCCCCCCCTGGTCTGTTGGAGCCCTGGACAACAAACTTGTGGGGGCCCCCATCAATAAAAGTGACATACTGTGCCAGGATTATTCACAGCGTAATGCCATTACACATTATACCACACACCGTAATGCCCATTACACATTATGCCACACACCGTAATGTCCATTACACATTATGCCACACACCGTAATGTCCATTACACATTATGCCACACACCATACTGCCCATTACACATTATTCCACACTCCATAATGCCCATTACACATTATGCCACACACCATAATGCCCATTACACAGTATGCCACACACAATAATGCCCATTACATATTATGCCACACACCATAATACCCATTACACATTATGCCACACACCAGAATACCCATTACACATTATGCCACACACCATAATGCCCATTACATATGACACCACACACTGTAATGCTTATTATGCCACATAAGTGCTGCTTACCTACAATACCAGGGGTTTACGTGCTGATGCTAGGGGTTTACATACTTATTGCCAGGGGGGTTACATGTTTGTTGCCACATAGTGTTACATGTTTGTTGCCAGGGGTGAGTTCCAAGCTAATTTCCAACGGAAGTTACATGAGTCGGGTGACGCTCATGGGAACGCCAGCATTTCATGGGCATCCCCATGAACACGCTGGGTGTTCCCATGGGATTGGGGGCAGGACGAGGTGTGCTGGGGTGGGCAGAGGACGTCAGCCGCCCACCCTGTCTTCGGTCATAAGCCCGTAAATATATATAAGTCAGTCTCCACTGACTTATGTAGGGTACACACCACGACGACCGCTCACGATGCACATTGTGAGCGGGTCGTCAGTGTTTCTTCAGACCCGCTCACGATGATGCGGGGGGGCACAACCCGCTCACGGTGTGCACCGTGAGCGGGTCCGATCCAATGGCGACCCGCACCCGGCAGTATGGTCATTATTCAGATCCTACCTGCAGCAGGTAGGATCTGAATAACGACCGACCCGCGGGACCGCGCATTGGATCGGTATCGGTCCACACCAGGACAGAAAAGGGCCCAATCACCACACAATCTACATCCAACTGGTCGGAATTGGATCTAGATTGAGGGGATCGGGCCCTAGTCGTCCTGGTGTGTACCAGGCATTTACATGTACCAATTGCTTGCCATCGCTGACCATCAAATGATTTTTTCCAGCTGCGGGCACATGCGAGGGGTGCCCGTGACTCATCCCCACGTATGGTTGCGAGGGAAACTGGTGGAGTGTGTGTGTGTGTGTGTGTGTGTGTGTGTGTGGGGGGGGGTGTAATCACTGGGGCCGGGTTACAAGTATTCAGTAAGCTGCAAGCTTCGTAGCTTACCGAGTCAATTAGAATCAGGGCCTACATACGGCCGGTTGTGAGTGCGGATGGGTGTGTGCGCGGTGGAGACGGGACCAGAAGATACAGGGGCCCTGTACTGTAGCTGCACACAGCACCCACTTCGATTAACAAGGATGGGCGTGCAGGTGGCCAGCGGCGGGCAGGACTCCACTATTTGCCTGCCACCGCTGGCCACCTGCACGCCCGTCCAGGTTGATCACAGTGGGTGCTGATGGTGGATGAGCAAGGGGGTGCAGGCCATGAGGTGCTGCTGAACAGTGTGGGGGGCCCAAAATGTGTGGGGGCCCCAGGATGACCACCCCTGTCACCTTGCCTATAATCCAGCCCTGCTCCTCCTGCCTGTCAATCAGGCAGGGGCATTCACGAAACTATGATGCAATAGCAGAACCCATCCTGCACATGTGCGGGATGGTTCCTGCATACAGTGTGTGCAGTTTTCGGACCACCGTAAACTGTGATGCAAATCAGCCCCACAAACTCAGTCACACCCACAATATAGAAGTGTCACATTAATAAGCACAGTCTCTTTGTGCGTCCAAGTTGCACAGCATTGTGTCTAAGTCACACTTGTGGTAAAAAAAAAGGAAAAAAGACAGATTTACGCGACATGGAGTCCCAAGCATAGTTAACTACCCTCCTGCATTCTGCTGGAGACTCTCTGACATAGCAGCAATCTCCCTCTCTCCCTCATTAGTCTAGCAATCTCCCTCATGTCACCTAGCCCACATTACACTGTTACACCATAGTTACTTCCCCTCCTGCATTCTGCAGGAGACTCCCTGACATAGCAACAATCTCCCTCATTAGTCTAGCAATCTCCCTCATTTCTCCTAGCTTACATTATGTAGCTTTTACATTTCGGGGGAAAGAAGGAACGGGAGATAGATACATTTACATTGAATCATCTGCACCAAGTATAGTAGCTCTTTCTTTGGGGCTCATCTACATTTCGATTTAAGTAATTTTAAAAGGTTCCTCTCATATAGAGCAGTACACACTTCTAGGGGCCCCGTTCACAATCTCTTTTCACATTCTCACCATATATGGAACTAGACACGCCCTTTGGGTGGAGCATGACACGCCATCTTAATGTGCAAAATTCTATCACCAACTATAATCTCCCTGAAACTAGTTTTCAAAAGTAGGCAAGTATGGTCCCAAGAGAGGTAGTTTGGTGTGGCTACAGAAAATATGTATGAGGCCCTATCTGTATACTTTGTAAGAGAAGTCTGGTGTGTAGAATTTACTTTATGTCCGTTATCGCAGTTCTTGAAAGTTCTGTCTAAAATATGACGTGACCGGGAGCCCAGTCATACAAAACATACGTTAAGGTCTTGTGGTCCTGTTATAAGTGGTTCTATATATAAGCTGAATGATGTATTCAAAACAGGTCAAATGACAGAGGCCCAGGGAGACATGTGCCGAAAAAAGGAATCCTATTTATAATCTGGCAAGAAACAACAGGCAATTTAGAGTTCAGTGGATAGGAGGGAAAGGGACGTATGTGATGTCATCTGTGTATATCATCTATATAATCTCTACACAACTGGTGCATAGGAGACAAAACGACAAATGCTTTATACAAATGCTGACAATATAATGATGGTCCCTGAGACCTGGCAGATAATCCTTATCTATTGTGTCTGAGAGGCTGGGTCTGTCCTCAGGGAGTACAGCACAGGAGTATAGGGTATTATCACCCGGGTGTGGAGAGCAACTGTCAGTGTGACTCAATCACTGGTAACACAGGATGCAGAAGGTGTGGGCCCACCATGAGTTGTAAACTTATAATTAAAATGACAGACATTAACAGTCGAAGGCTAAGGAACATCAGTAAAGTGACACAATGGGCCTTATTCTGATCGGTGCGGCCGGATCCGAATATGCGGCCAGGACCGTGCGTGCGAAACCCCGCCTTCCGTACGGATCACCAACTCCGTCCGTACGCGGTAAGAAGCTGGCCGAACGGACCGCACGTGTATTTTTCATGGAATAGGCCTCCTCCATCTCAGGGAACCTCCCCCATCATTCGATGGTCGCAGACCATCGAATGCAGGACCGAGTGGTCCACCAGCTCCCGCAACCTCAGACCACAAGGACATTTTTCCGTGCAAAAGCAGGGATCTGGGCAGGCAGCTGACATCCGGCGATGTCATATGTCCGCCCCCTACACGTGCGTCACGGCCGCATTACCATACGTACGCCCAGCGTTTGCAAGGGAACGCCCATGAAATGCGGGGCGTACGCATATTGTAATAAGCCCAAATAGCCCTTCACGCCCCTCTCCACCCCCTGTTCGGAGTGTTCACATTACATGCGGGATTTGGCCGTACGCCCCGCTCGCACATGCGCAGAGACGCCTCTGCACATGCGCAGACACAAAACATCGGCGGCACGAACGCACGCGGATATTACCGCACCAACCAGAATAAGGCCCAATATCACACACAGGGCCGATTGTGATAACCGTGGCAGCGGCAGCCTATTACCCTATATAATGCATTACTGCCTCACAGCACTGAGGTCATGGGTCAGATTCTCACCATGGCCCTAACGGTGCAGAGTTTGTATATTCTCCCCGTACTTGCCTGGGTTTCCTCCCACATTCCAAAAATATACTGGTAGGTTAATTGGTTCCCAACAAATTAACCCTAGAATGTCTGTGGCATAACCATTCGCCGGTCCGTCGGACAGGCCTTAAGACGAGTCATTTATATAACACACATATACCGCAGAGCTTTACAGAGACTATTTGGCAATTTGCAGCAGTCCCTGAATCTATGGAGTTCCAGAAGCTTTTTTTGCTTAGTTCTCAACACAGAATAAGGGCCCATTTATGATGGATCGGATATTAAATGCGATCTGGGCGGAATATGACCCCCCTGTTAATATATGCAGCCGATAGGATCTCATATTGCAATGTGAGATCCTATCGGCAATGTTTATCAACAGGCACCCACAGAATGAGCGTTGTCAAAACAAACCTGTCCCTGCGATATGCCCTGCCGGCTGCCATAGGCTCTGCACATGCGCGGTCATTCTGAGGAATGTTCCTGAGAACCCTCTGCCCAACCTGCGGTGCAATCTGTATAGGCTACAATGGGCTACTGCTATTTTCAGATGGCGGTAGCTCCAGGATATTAGTAAATTGGGCAGCATTAAATCCCCCATAGAAAGCTAAGGTGGGATAGAGGTGGAGGCGGAGGCGGGATAGAGGTGGAGGAGGGATAGAGCTGGAGGTAGAGGAGGGATGGAGGGGGAAGCAGAGGAGGGATAGAGGTGGAGGAGGGATAGAGGTGGAGGCAGAGGAGGGATAGAGGTGGAGGCAGAGGAGGGATAGAGGTGGAGGCTTAGGAGGGATAGAGGTGGAGGCGGAGGAGGGATAGAGGCGGAGGAGGGGTAGAAGTGGAGGCGGAGGAGGGATAGAGGTGGAGGCAGAGGAGGGATAGAGGTGGAGGCAGAGGAGGGATAGAGGTGGAGGCAGAGGAGGGATAGAGGTGGAGGCAGAGGAGGGATAGAGGTGGAGGCAGAGGAGGGATAGAGGTGGAGGCAGAGGAGGGATAGAGGTGGAGGCAGAGGAGGGATAGAGGTGTACGCAGAGGAGGGATAGAGGTGTACGCAGAGGAGGGATAGAGGTGTACGCAGAGGAGGGATAGAGGTGTACGAAGAGGAGGGATAGAGGTGGAGGCAGAGAGGTGCAAGCAGCATCCAGAGCAGATGTGTGTGTATTTATACGTGTATGGAGCCCATGATGAAGGGCATTACCTGAGTTATGATGCGCTACTCTACGCTGCTGTAATAAGTATACTTTTATCATACCCCTGTGGGAATATCACTTTACAACATATGTTTTTGTGATATGATGTATGCCAATCAGCAGCCCCAAAATCTCGCAGAGGTTCTAGAATTTCAGGGGATTAAAGTGTATTTTTATGACATATGTACAGGATACCTTCACCCCAATACCAACGTTAGCTGTGCCCACATAGAGCGGTGGAGTGACACCAGAAAAGTAACAAGCTTACCCAGTGTAGTCCATTGTCCGGAGCTGGAGAGTAACTTCAGGTGGGAAATCACATTGGGATCTTGGAAGAAGGCCTGCATAGGAAAATAAATCTTTTACTGTATTAGCACAGTGGTATCTATGTGTGAACGTGTTCCTAACGCCATAATCACCAGCGCAATACAGCAACCACAAACCTATAGGCTGCATAAGAGCTAAATACGCTGATTATTTACATCGTGCTTATGACTAACGTCAACTGCCATCTGGTACAGGATCGTCATTGTCAACAATGGGGCAGATTTATTAAGCCCTAACAAGAGATAAATGCAAGGGTGATAAAGAGAGATAAACGTCCAGCCAATCACCTCATAACTGTCATGTTACAGGCTGTGTTTGAAAAAAGTCAGTAAGGAGCTGATTGGCTGGACGTTCATCGCTCTTTATCACCCTTGCATTCATCTCTTGTTAGGGCTTAATACATCTGCCCCAATATTTATTGTTATTTGTGACTTTTTTTTTTTTAAGTAATACTATGCTAATGAGGGAACGTTGGTTTCTTTTGATTTCAGCAGCATTTGTTCTGTTATTCACATGAAAGGGTCATTCTTCCATGATTGAACAAATTTGTATACGTGATCTACTGCAAGTAAAGTCGAATACATTGATTTATGTTAGCGATGGCCATCGACCATCAATTATTCAAAATCATCGATGGTTTATGTCGCTGTAGAATAGTTTTGCCATCGATGGGGAAGAACCAGACGGTTTCCCTCCATCAATGTCAAGCATAAACTAATAATTTTTTTTATTTCCCCCCCCCCAAGGGGTCAGGACACGGAGCATAGCTCCACCCCCAACACCCACGAAGCCCTGACCGCCATGTTTTGATTGGCCCACAGTCTAAAGCTGGCCATACACACGCAGATTTATCTTCAGATCTGGCTGGTTGGAACAAAAACATGGTTATGTATGAGAGCAAATGACAGTTGACCATTTGCTTGGAAATGCTGGAAAACTGACAAACTGTCACTCATCCATAACCATGTTTTTGTTCCAACCAGCCAGATCTGCAGATAAATCTTACTAGTGTATGGGCACCTTAAGAATGGATGCCTCGATAGGTAAAAACATTGATGATCATCCATTGCACAGTATGCCATCGATGGCAATGGCACAGTTGGCCATCCCTAATTTGTTTGTCTTCTGAGTTTTCACAAGTGTTTTATATCATCTAGGCATATGTTTTTTTGTGTGTTTTTTTTAACCAATGGAATCTGCCCACATAGGATGGTAGTGGGTAGTCACTAAAGTCACATACAGATGGAGTGCCTTTCGTTTAGCTGGGGTCTGGTGGTCGGATCGCCAACCGCCAGCCGCCGCCTCCGGTCATAAGGAGACGCGCATGCGCATCCCCGTCGGGCCCCAACACCTCCCCGTCGATGTCCACCGGTCCCTGCCGCCTCCCCACACCCCTCCCTAACCCTGCCCGTCTCCCTGAACCTGAGAAGGGCAGGGTTCCCGTCCTCTGCCGCCAAAAAACAGGGACGCGCATGCGTGTAAGACACTCACACGTCACCAGTCAGATGTAGCGCCTCTCCGCCCCCACATTTAAATAAATAGACAAGCAGTGTTTCCATGTGATCTGTTCCTGCCCCTGACTTGCCGCCCTGTATAACAGGGATGGGGACCATTTGCCCCCCCCCCAGCTGTTGTTAAACTACACATCCCAGCATGCCCTGCAACAGCTTTAGCATGGCCGAACAGCAAAACCGTAGCAGTTCCCCATCCCAGCTGTATAAGGACACCTACCATGGAGAAATGCAAAGGACTGATGAAGGCTGCACAAAGGGGTATTACAACTTGGCGTGTGATTTTCCACCCCCTTCCGTCTCGGTATACTGCACAGTGCTCCTTCCTTCCCTGGGACAATTACCATTGGTACAATTATTTCTGAGTAGACTTTGGTTGCCCTCCCTTATGGATTTAGAGATTACCTGATGTAGCCTTATAGCAGAGTACAGGGTATTGTACTTCTTACTGGAAGCCGGATCCAACAAGTAGCACATAAATATATAAATATGGAAAGGTCGTTAGCATACGTTATGTCTGCTGGACACAAAGTGGTTTTGCCCTGGCATCTGATAAAGTCATTTACAATCAATTTCCCAGTCTCTTGCTATAAGCCTGCCACTAAATACATCACCAGATCTCACATTCGCTATAATAGCTGCCCAGTCATTTCACCTTCTATGCCTCCTTGCAGTATACACTTGCATTGTGATTATATATCTCCATATCCACGACTACTCTATTGCAGGAGTAAAAAATGTGTCATGACAGCAGTCAAATAGTCAAATTTAATGAACGTTTTGGGGAACACTTTTCCCTGTCATCAGAATAATATCATCTATTATTCTGACGACAGGGACGGTGTTCCCCGAAACGTTAATTCAATTTGACTGACTATTTGAATGCCGTGGTGCCGCTTTTTGTATTCTTGCACTAGTCTTTTTCTGCCTTTGACGTTGTTAATTACAGTCTTCTTACACCCTTCAAAGACCTTTGTGGCACAGTATTCTTCTGGTTCTCTTCCTATAAAGCCAATCACTACTTCATTGTCTCTACTTCTGGCTCAAATTCGCCTCTATTTAACATCCAGGTGGTCCTAGCGTATTCGGCAACTTTACCAGCTTGGAATCTCATGGCTTGAAAGACCAAACACTGCGCTCATCCACAAACTGGGACATTGATGCTCAGCTACACTCTAGCGCCCCCGTGATAGTAGAAGATGTGGCCAAAACCCCCTTATCCAAATGAGAATTTTGCACAGCATGCAAAGGTGTAGCATAGTGTTTTGTTACAGGTCACCATTAGACTCCCACAGTACTCCCTCTTCAGCTAGTGTAGTCCTCCAACAGACGTCGGGCAATCTGTGGCATTACATTTTGGATGCCCGATTCCTTTACTAACAAAAACGTATAAATATGCTTAGAGGTACCTCACTTGGGCCCTTATTCTGGTCGGTGCGGTAATATCCGCGTGCGTTCGTGCCGCCGATGTTTTGTGTCTACGCATGTGCAGAGGCGTCTCTGCGCATGTGCGAGCGGGGCTTACGGCCAAATCCCGCATGAAATGTGAACACTCCGAACAGGGGGTGGAGAGGGGCGTGAAGGGCTATTTGGGCTCATTAACATATGCGTACGCCCCGCGTTTCATGGGCGTTCCCATGCAAACGCTGGGCGTACGTATGGTAATGCGGCCGTGATGCACGTGTAGGGGGCGGACATATGACATCGCCGGATGTCAGCTGCCCGCCCAGATCCCTGCTTTTGCACGGAAAAATGTCCGTGTGGTCTGAGGTTGCGGGAGCTGGTGGACCACTCGGTCCTGCATTCGATGGTCTGCGACCATCGAATGATGGGGGAGGTTCCCTGAGATGGAGGAGGCGTATTCCGTGAAAAATACACGTGCGGTCCGTTCGGCCAGCTTATTACCGCGTACGGACGGAGTTGGCGATCCGTATGGAAGGCGGGGTTTCGCACGCACGGTCCTGGCCGCATAATCGGATCCGGCCGCACTGATCAGAATAAGGGCCTTGGTTCTAAGTGTCTACTGTATTCCACAGCACCAACCATGTCTAAGTGACCTCGGAGTGGGTCTGTTCAGAACTTGAAGCCAGTACTAAATACTACGTCAGTCAATCTAAAAAAGGGATTGCACATGCCAAGAAATGCTACGTGGACTGAGACCTCTACACGAGACCTAAATCAATAATATAAAAACATCTATAGGTGCAGTTCTCCTGTAATGATGAGGAAACCCAAGCAGCAGCAGATGTTTTGAGTCAGCCAGGTCCAAGATAAGGCAATGCAACAGCAGAAGACTATTGGATAACAGCCGGAATGGACAGATCTACCGCCCACTTCCTTACAGAGATTATGCAGATTGCAGAGATGTAATGCACTGCTTGAAGAGACCGGTGGAATCCAATAGGGTGGCCAGCACTATGGGATTGTCCAATCGGTTATGCTTTATGGGATGGCCTATATGGTGCCAATAGTCTACTAGCCAATTGGAGGCGGCGTCTCAGCATTATCATATGCATGTACTCCATAGAATGCAGGAACGTATATAGGACACTGACCACTTACCAGGACAAAGTCATCCCTCTGATAGGGCTGGAAATACTGGTCATAGCGAAAAGCTTGGGCTGTTATCCTTCCATTCATGGACCTGACACAGAGAAAGAACAGAAACATGTTGCACTGTTGGGATGTAAATCTTTGCCAATACATTTACACATACTGTAGCATTTAGCATGAGTAGCCCTCATCAGCTACTACAGTATAGATCAGGCATGTCCAAACGATGGCCCTCCAGCTGTTGCGAAACTACAACTCCCATCATGCCTCGCCAGTTTTGCGATTAGTTAATGCTGGAACTATTGCAAGGCATGCTGGGATGTGTAGTTTCACAACAGCTGGAGGGCCACAGTTTGGACATGTCTGGTATAGATCATAGGAGAAGTAGTTCTATGGCAGAGAGTTAAAGTAGCGTACCCCCCATACAAGCCATACGCAAGGCCCAAATGATGAAACAGGAGCAGCCGAACAATGAAACAGAAGTAAAATACGGCGTAAAAATATATATAAAGCCTGCTAAAATGGTAATTACAATGATCTCACTAGGGAACATAGGGGGATAATGAATCATTGCCATAATATATAATGTGTGACAGACACGCTGCAGTATTTGTAGTACTGATACGCTGCTGTTACCTCATTTCTGACAACACAGAATTGTACCAGTTGTAGCCAAACGGCAACAATAATGACTGTTCAGTGTATCATAGGCCACAAGGAGACACCAAGCAATAGGTAAGTTTACTGTAGTAGGATCTACTAGACATTGCGCACTCTCTTAAAATGATGACACCTTTTAAATGGTATATATTCAAATCAATAAACAAATACAATCTATTGTAATAAGTACTGACAAAATAGCACATACACAATATAATATAATATAAGAGGAGATCAATCCACATATACAAGGAATAAATTCACATAAAACAATATTATACCCTTTGCACACCGCAAATGCTGGATCACATCTGGGATTTGGACACGGGTTCCTCCCGGTAGTGACCCGGCATTTGCAGTGCGAAAGCTACCACATCGACCCGGCAATAAGTCTAGTCACTGACATAAAACGGGGCTGCGGCAGATCATCGGGGGGCGGAGGAAGAGGCAGCGCTTGGAGCGGACGCTCGACCTGGGCTACCCTTTCACACTGCACAGCAACCTGGGTCAGAGCCGTGTTCCACCTGGTTGTGCTTTCACACCACTGGGTTGCAACGGCAATAACCCGGGTTTCTTTGGCGGTGTGAAAGGGGTATTACATAAAATGCAAAAAGAATATACCAGCAATATATCAACATTTAACCTGCAGTTAATGCACGGCGTGATAAGGTGAGTATATCACGGGAGTGTGGGAAAGCGAGTCGCTTGAAGTGAGTGTGTGCTCCTTGGTTGCACTACTGGAGCTAGGAATGTCTCTTAGGTGCACCGAGCGTAGTACATTCAAAGTGGAATAATCCCAATATGATATACTCACAGCAGGCTAGGGTGTACGGTGCAATCGCAGTGTCTAGTAAATGGATGATGCCTTCAGTATTTGGAAGAAAACAAGCAATGTCACATGTCCCAGTGTAGTTCTACGAGTGCCAGGGATGAACTGCATGTAATAGAATGTTCTGTGTCCAGATTAGCGTCCCCGTTCCGATGTATTTGCTGGAGCACAGTAGCGTCAGTGTGTGCGTCTCGGTAGCAGGAGTAAAGGTTTTCAAGAAAAGTGTCAACGCGTTTCGTCCCTTCTCTCAAGGGACTTTTTCAGGGTAGGAAGACACATGGATTGGGGAGATCTTGCCGATCTTATTTTTATGAAAACGGCTGCAGAGTCGACAATTTAGCATCCGTTTTCGACCATGCAGATTCAACTTTTAACAATTGAATTGGTATGTCCCGATATTTCCAACTGTCAAAAATATCGACACACATTGAATAACCCTCTTTTTTGTACTATACAAGACATTACCATTACAAGGTTTTAATGGAATCTACAGATTGCAGACAAAGCAGTATAAGAAGGCATAAACCTAAAATACTTTAATACTATTAAAATAACACATTAAATAAATTAAATTATATAAATTAATTATAAATGAAATAAATGGAATACATATAACAATGAGCCACTTCGAGTATATTTTTTTAAATATCAGATAAGTTTACTTTACATAACATAATATTTATTGCCTACAGTAGGAAGAAAGGCTGCCAGGTGCCCAGGAATTTAAACCCTGGAATTATAAAACAATATTAGATTTACAGAGTAGCCGGTATCCCCCATTTTAACAGGATCTCTCATTACATGACGGGCTAATCTCAGCAAATGTGAGAGCCGTGTGAAGGTGTCACATTGACTCCGTACAAACAACCAGCCTGATCCCTCGTATTTGATAAATCCATTCCCCGGTGTTGTATGGGGAGAGGGGTTTCCCAGCAGTAGTAGCAGCACAGAGCAGTCATAGGATGGAGTCATTTGAGGTTTGCTGATGTATTTGCTGCAGTTTATATAAGTGTGAGACCCTCAGACAGGGCGGGCAGCTCAGCTAATGGTATTTACCCGCTATTAGCAGGCACATAACAAGGTGATTGAAGTCAAAGGTAGAAGGAGCCAGTAAGGAACAGACAACACTGTGTTAGGTCTCCTCTGCCTGTGCTGCAGGACAATTCACTGTGCACCATCCGAACGAATTAACCCATGTATAACCAGCTTGCCACGGGAAATATGTTCACTTAAACACTGAACCTGATTCAGAGCTGTAAGCCAATTCCACGGCCTCTGGGATTAATTCAGACCTGGTCTCAGGGCACATTTTGTGTGCGAATGGAAAAAAAACCATGCTGCACTGCAGGTGAGGCAGATGTAACATGTGCAGAGAGAGTTACGCAATGTACACATCCTCAAAGCCTAGAAGGTTAGCCAGCATACAGTGTATTTGGCCGCTGTTCCTGGAGCTAGCCGGATGTAGTTAGCCTGACGGCTTAACTACATCTTGATCAAACGAGGCTCAGTCCAAATCACTGAGTCCCATGTGTACACCCCTTTAGATTTGGGTGGGGTGTGTTCTAACCGAAATTGCAGGCAGAGGGTGGTATGCATTTGCATTGCTTAAGGATCATACAGTATATGTGGGATCGTGGGATTTGGCCCCAAAATTGCTGGGATTGGGGTCCCGGGATTGGAGTTTCCAATCCTGAGATGTTGGGATTAGACTGCCGGGCAGCGTCTGAGCACTCGCTGCCCAGCTGCTCCCGTCCCACCCCTGCGCCGCCGATGTCCAGTTCCGGCCGCTCTGCAGTTCCGGCCTCACCACCGGGTATTCCCAGACCCTCCGGACTCTCAGCCGCTTCTGCTTGCCCGTTCCTCGCCTGCCTTTTTTGTGTTTTTATATTAGGGATTGAAAAATGCCCAGGATTGGCATCCATAATGCTAAACTGCTGCGAGTAGTTTACCATATGCAACCCTTACTGAATTAGGCCCACTGTATGCACCTCCAGTGGTAGTGTAATGCTGCATGTAATGCTGCCCATACATATGTGAGATATCGCATGCAATCCTTCGATTTCGACCGCATCTGGATGAGAAATTGTGGCGTTATGTAGCGCAAGAAGCGCTAGCGGGTGGCGGGGGTCTATCAGCGGTGGCGGCAGAAGTGTTTAAAACACTGGGCAGCCCTCTGATTGGCAGAGATAGCTCAGACAATCAGAGGGCTGCCCAGTGTTTAAACAATTCTGCCGCCACCACTGACTGACCCCCGCCGCACCGCTAGCGCTACATAACGCCGCCCTCTGCCCGCCCTCTTCCAGCACTCGATGTGCCATCTCAAGATGGCATGCGACATCGGGTGCTGCAAAGGGGACACTTTAGCACCACAAGATGCAATCGGGTTCGATGGACATCCCACTGCAATGTCGCATCGAATCCGATCGCACATATGTATGGGCAGCATTAGGCTTTCTGGCAGACACCATGTAAGCCTACACATACGCAGGAAGAGGTGGCACTTGAGCAGAAATGTGAATGCACATGGTGAGCTGAGCATGAAAGGAACTATCTCCAAGCAGGAGGCAAAGTTGCACATGTACCAATAGGTAACTACACGGAACATCGTACCGGGATTACATGTTTCGCTACAAAAACTGCGAAAAGACCAGTTTCATCCAGTTTAGTAACCGCCAAAGAAACGGAGATCCCCTTAACTTCCTACACGGACTCCGTAAACAGCAATTGGTTTGGTAAAGCTGTTAAAACATTGATCAACGCATTTTCTTTCAACACAAGAAAGTGTTATCACTGCTTAGTACATAACTCATAGTGAGGCTAAGCATATATAAAAGAGAGAACAGACATTAATAGCCATCAACAGTCATCAGGTTTGAGGCATAAGCGGTAATGCAGTTATGGAAAGCTCACAAAACGGGTGACTTCAGAGCTTGTCTTGCATGTTAATGCCCGAGGTGTCCAAGGGGATCAGTATGCATGGCCAGCAGACTGGATGCCAGCGGTAAAAGGGACCAATAGGTGCATCCTGCTAAACAGAATACAGACAGGGGCTGGGTAAGTACACTTACACTCTCCACCTGCCAAACCCTAATCCTCTCCCCCGCAGCCAAACCCGAACCCTCCCTTCCCATAGACTAACCCTTACCCTATGTCCCCTCTAGTGCCTTGACCCAACTTCTCTTCCCCACCTGCACTTGTATTTGGTACACCGGCATTTGGACTGCTGGAATCCTAACTCCTCCCTCATGTCATCAGTCACCCCTTCTCCCCAGTAAATTGCAGGGCCCTCTTACCTCTAGTTGTTAAAGCCCTTTTCTCCTCTCATTCACGTACAGCTCTCTCCTGCTACTTACATCTAAGCTGTAGTGTGTATTGCATTGTGGTGCGCTTTGTTACCTGTTGTTATTTATTTAACAAAAAACTGTAATTTTAAGTTCCATCTTCCTGTGCTGTTCTATTGTATGCCCTATGTAAGGTACAGCGAAACACGCGAGGCGTCTTATAAATAAAATGTATTCATAGTAATCCTGTTCCTATTTTTACATATTTAATAGGCCGGCAGTGCAGAAATGCTCTAGTCAATTTATAGTGAATGAGTTTAGACACAGCAGCAGTGAATGAAGGCCCTCATTCTGACCAATTCGCCCCGCTGCGAATTCAGGGATGTTGAAGATCTGCGCATAAGCGAATATGCACTTGTGCAGGTCTTCGTTGTGGGTGTCCGGGGACGGCTACCGGCCTTTTGGGGGCGGGCGGCTGACGTCCCCGGATCTCAGCTGCTTGCCCTGTTCGGGGAGCAGGGAGCCGCTAATCTAAGTCACCAGAGAGCGAGATAGATTAGCGAGCCCTTCAGAAATCGTTTGTTGGTCGGCGACCATTGAATGATTTTGGGCACCCACACAAGGCTATGAATGGATGTATATGCATATCATCCATTCACAGTGCTGCGGGGAAAATCTGCAAATAGCCGGGGGCGAGCGTTCGGGCGAATGGCGGCACTAGAAGGCCCGCAAAGCAGTGAAATCATACTGCTTTGCAAGCCAACCAGAGTGAGGGCCAAAATGCGTCCACACTTATAACCCATATTCAAGTATTTTATATACCCCGGTATTTCTTGAAGCTTTTGCATTAGCTAACAGACGTGAGATGCAACTACTAAGATGATCGCATACGCGTACTAGTGATCCAGCTCTCAGACCCATAGACCCGATTCAGAAATGATCGGTGCTGTGCTAATTCGCACCCTGCACGATTCTCGATATACTGTGCATATGAATCTGCCGCAATGCGCGTGGGCGGCGCCCTCTAGCGGCACAATCCTGCTACTTTTTTCCTTCACTAGCCTTTTCTAAAGTGATTGACAGGAAGTAGTCGGCTATGGGAGTTAACCGGACATTTAGTGAGGGTGCTAAGAAAAACGCCAGGTCCTGGTTCCAAAAATAAGGGTGACAAAAAGATTGGGGGTCCCCTGTATTTTGGACTTGTGGTTCTCAGAGTCCCTGTAAGTCGGGGAGGCTTGCTAGGACTTGTTGTTCTGCAGCACAACCATAGTTACATTTTATTGCTATTTTTGGTACAGCGCCCATCTCGTTGATTGTATGCCTTAAGTTTGATATTTGTATTTTGACATACTGGGTGAGATTGAATAGGATGAGAGATTCAGAAACAAACTTTTTGGCAGGGGGGAGCAACATTTATATTTACGCCACTGCTTCCTGATCAGTGCATCACAGGGATGGTCACTGTGTGTCAGGGATGATACATCCCACCGTTAGGATCGCAATGCGATCCTGGGCCGTAATATTCCGCCCAGATCGTATTGTAAATGCGATCCATGATAAATGTGCCCCTGTGCCTGATCCTACAGTACATGTATGGGAAAATGGTGCTGATACTACCATTTTCCAGATATATGGGTAAGGCAAGTATAATTAATTAGTGGGGGCAGGGTCGTAACTATATATCAGTAGGCCCAATAGCAAAAGTTTGTAAGGGCCCCCATTTATGAACTGATGGTGATAAATGTATGTAAAACATATTACTAGACAGTAAATATGGGGCCCCCCTCAGCTCTGGGCCCCATAGCGGCTGCACCCCTTGCACCTATGGTAGTTACGCCCTTGGGTGGGGGTTTGAGGTGTGCTCAAGCCGCCTGCCCGCCCCAACCCCTGGCGCTAGACGTACCCCAACAGTCCAGATTTTAGGGATATCCCTGCTTGTGAACAGATGGCGACTGAGGTACTAATTAAGTCACCTGTGCCTAAGCAGGGATATCCTTAAAACCTGGACTGTTGGGGTGCCTTAAATCATTTGATGGCATTTACAAACGTGATAAAAGTCCATCAGAGGCTGCACAGTAAAGACGCTGACGGCTGCCATCTGATGCCTGCATCCACCGAGAGACATCAGCGGTGGACAAAGTAGGGGGCATACCAGGTGCTGTCGTACTACAAACACCAGCATGCCTCATAAGTTTCAACCCTAACAGGAAAACATTGTAAGGGCATGCTGTAAAGGAGTAGTAAAGTTTAGCAGCAGCAGGAGCGCCCCACGATGCCTGGCTCTGGCATAGACATAGGCAGAGGAGGGGACACATTTGGACAAGGGACCTGCTGGGGTGCCGGGCAGGTGCGGGGTAGAACACTGCTAGTTACCATTTGGTCAGCAGCTCCCGGGTGTCCCTGCTCCCCAGGAAGCCGAAGGCTCGCTCAGGCAGTGGGCTGAAGGTGAATGCTGCAGCTCCGGACCGATCATCTCCAGCTGACATCTTCCCTGGGGTCAGCTGATCGCTGCACCAGTGCGTCCCCGTCTCTATAGAAACTGAGAACTGCCGGTGCAAGAGACCAGAGTCCCCCCCAGAAACTAGAGACCTTATCCAAACGTTCCGCTCACTTACTTGCTAAACACAGACTCCCATACCGTGCAGTTGTTTCACCCCAAATGTAGCATACCTCCCAACATGACCCTCTCCAGGAGGGACAGAATGCACTGTTTCTGGACCTTCCTCTTAATTAATGACTGATATCACCTGTTTTAAACAGGTTAATGGACAAGAAAGGCATTTTACCACAGGTGATAGCAATCATAAAATAAGAGGAAAGCCCAGAAACAGAGCAATGTGTTCCTCCTGGAGAGGGTCATGTTGGGAGGTATGATGTATCATTATATTTTATATGCCCTGAGACATTCATTCCTTTCACTTGGTAACTAACGTCTGCCTATGTGTGCCGACCAATTTTCACCATATAGAGGTGCTACATAAATAAAGAAAAAATGGTACTTCCTCATTTTTGCGGCCACCGCTTATGCTACGGAATTTATGTAGCGTAATCTGCACCACCCTGGGTCCATGCCACCCTCCTGTGTCCACGCCGCCATCTATTAGCTTTAGTAAAGTTGTGGCGAGCGGAGTGGAGTGGAGCTAGCCACCGAGCCTGCGAAGGGACGATGATGCTATTCTGAAAGCAGCTAACGTAACTGGTTTCAGCCATGGCCGCAAAGATGAGGAAGTACCACAAAAATTATTCTCCATAGTCATAATGTTTATAGACAAGTAATGAAATGTTGACATTTCTGGATCAGATCTACAATCCTCCGTAACCCTCTGTCTAGTGTTCTACCATAACCACAATATCACAGCACCAACCCCCATGCACCCTCATCCTTAACCTACCTAATCCCCCCTGCACCCACATCCTTAACCTAACACCACCTGCCACACCCACATCTGTAATCCATACTTGCCTACCTGACCCTCTCCATGCGGGAGAAAATGCTCTGTTCCTGGACTTCCCTGGTAATGTATGATCGCCATCACCTGTGCTGAAATATCTTTACCTAGCTCCCCACAGGTGATGGCAATCATACATTACCAGGGAAGTCCAGGAACAGAGCAATTTCTCCCGCATGGAGAGGGTCAGGTAGGCAAGTATGCCTTAATCTAATACCCCCTGCCACACCCACATCCTTAACCCAAATCCCCCCTCACCACACCCACATCCTTGACCTAACTTTCTCCCCGCAGCTTAACCCTATCCCTTAGGGTTACCACCTAGTCCCTTTAATTCCGGACACATGTTAATTACACAGGTTCTGTGGCAGTTTAAAATTAGGTGAAGTGGAGTCTTAAAGTCAGCCAGCCACAGAACCTGTGTAATTAATATGTGTCCGGAATTAAAGGGACTAGGTGGTAACCCTACTATCCCTCCAGGCAACAACTTAACCCTTATGTCAACATTCTGACAATGTCGGTATTGGTGCATGTTAACATTTTAACAACTACATGGTTTACATTTATTACTATGGATGCAGTCAAAATGTTGACAATCTCAATGTCAGCCATACTTGCCTACCCTCCCGGAATGGCCGGGAGGGTCCCGCAAATCAGGTCCCCCTCCCGGCCCCCGGGAAGGGGGGCAAGTCTCCCGCATTTTCCTCACAGCCCTGGTTCCCCCCTTCCCTGCGGTATTAACCCCAGAATTTCGCGGGTCCGCGGAGAGGGGGTGGGGTTAAAATGACACGATTCGTGTAATTTCGCGTCATTTTAGCTCCTCCCACCATCCACGGACCCGCAAATGGTTGCAGCTGCCAGTCATGGGGGCGGGGCTTAGTGACATCAGCCTCGCCCTGCCCCCAAAACGTAGCCTCTTCCCGCCCCCCTCTCACTCCTCTCCGGGCTTCTCCCGGAGAGGAGTTTGAAGAAGTCGGCAAGTATGATGTCAGCAGTCATCAATATTGACATGTTAACAATGTCATCATCTGAAATATCAACATTCCGTAGATTGCCGACATTACGGTTAGGCTATATTAATGGATTAGGAGGATTGGGCTGCAGGACGTGGGGTTACGGGGGTTACTCAGATGACAGCTAGAACTTACTATCATGTGACCACCCAACACAGGGCCTGTGCAGGTTTCTTTCAGCACCCTAGGAAAAACTTCAGTTTACGGCTCCTGCCACCACCCACACACCAATACCGATTTTTCCAGAACTTCAGGTGAACATCTGGAGGTGGCATCCACAGTATAACAAGTGCAGTTTGAATAAATTTCAATAAAGAGTCATCCTTAATTTCATAATATTCAGACTTAAGGGTGTCCCCAGATTCTAGGCAGCAGCCTAAAGTTTCCTAATGGTAGAGCTGGCCTTGGCCAGACACAGAAGATCCGCCAGGGATCCGATAGCAGGTAAGTTAGCACTGATGAATGTTGATGAAGTGTGTGGATATCTCACCTGCCGACTACATGTCGACATTATTATCATGTGACATTCTCATGTCAACATAATATGCCCAGGGAGATAATAACCACACTTTTCCAGGAACCAATCCATACATGCCTACCCTCCAGGAACAGCCGTGAGGCTCCCAAAAATCAGGTGGCCCCCCAGAAAGGTAGGTGAGTTTCTTGCATGTCCCGCTAGCCTCCCAGACTCCCCTTGGCTGCCCTTTATAGAGCACAAGTGGACAGATTGAGGGGGAACAGATGATGCGGTTCCGACTAAATCACTTTAAAATGAGGGGAGTATTCAGACCAGATCGCTGCTCTGCCATTTTGCACAGCCCTGTGATCATATAGCTGCCTTCCTGCCAGAGTGAAAACGCGCCTTGTCAAATCCTCGAATAGCTTGCGAAAATGTTGACGATCGCCGCTCAGCTGCAAAACCATCCGCAACTCACTCACCATCAAATGATTTTTGCACTGTGTGCAGTCTGTGCCTAATCCTGACCCTTCCACAACTCTGATCAAGGCTGGAGCTGACATCACACACCCTCCCTGAAAATGCCCGGGAACAACTGCTTTTTCCCTGACACTCCCACGTAACGGCTGGCTACTAACCCCAATGGTGACTTCCTGTCAAGCAAACAGTGGCCGGCTTGTGATAAAAAATTCACTGTTTTTTGTCTCTGTTTAGTGTTGCGCATGGGTATTGTGATCCGTACACAGTGCAGTCATTTAAAAATCTGAATTGAGTTATTGTACCCCCACCCCTGCTAGACAATGGGCGAGATGCACTAAGCTTCAAAAGTGATAAAATGGAGAGTGATAAACAGCCAGCCAATCAGCTCCTGCCTGACATTTTCAAACACAGTCTGTAACATGGCAGGTAGGAGCTGATTGGCTGGCTGTTTATCACTCTTGTAGCTTAGTGCATCTGGCCCAAAGTCTGCTTTCTCAGCACTGTATAGTCGGAACAGGGCCACGTTGTTGCAATCATACCACCCACTACCTGAACGGCCTATCTACCTGTTGGCTATGCCCTACATTCGCGTGCCCTTGCAAGCGAGTCGCCCCTGTGAATGGGTAGTGCCAGCCAACCATTAGCAAGGCAGGGTTTGGTGGACTCTCAAGGCTGCGAATTCACTGAAGGGCACCTCAGATATACTACAACAAGCATAAGCAGTCATTGTGGTGGTGAGGATGATGATGAGATAGTGAGACAAATGTTCACTTTCACTTGGTTCTCTAGCTAGGACTTTCTAGTGTGTTTCCTCATTAGAATAATGTTCTCATTATGCAGTAATTGCTGAAAGGAAATTGCTTTTCAGTGATACGTGACTAAATCAAACCGTTCCCTCTGCTTTGCTGACAGGGTGACCTTACATAATTTGGGGGTGTCACACAGGTGTGCACTAACAACTCTCATCTATTCTTCAGTCAGCTGCTTTAAAGGGAGTGATGGATTTCATAACTATACTTACACCAAGAAGAACTGGAATATCTTGAATTTCGTACAGGACTGCTTCCTGTGGCAGGTTCTGGGCCGGTTCTTCAAAGGCAGATATGTGACTAAACACACAGTGGTGCAATTTGTTAGCTTTCTCTCCGGTGTGTTTAGAGATAAGAGACAGATATGGTTTTCTGGACAGCAATCAATGTGATTCTGCGATTAAAGACAGCTCACCTAACTGTCTATTTAGTCCAATGGAGAACAATGGTGGCTACTCTGTGAGTCAGGGATAAATGCTCGGATTTATTAAACTGTACCCTGTTATGGCCCCCATTGACTAATGCGATATGGCCCTTTTTCACACGATCTCAACCCATCAGGCCGATATATCGTGCAAAGTGTCATATTATATGTGATTTACTGTCGATTATGATCCGATGTGTGGTCACGCGCACATTGGATCCGTAGATTGCCATGGCTACCACAAGCATACATGGTTATCTGGGGCCGTGAATGGCATTGTATACGATACATCTAAGCTGGCAGGTGACCAGCAGGGAGTTGCAGAGATGTGAGGATACATGTGATACCTCATGCTAGTGTATTGGGATCTTTAGGCTAAAAGGGAGGGGTATACAATTTCTGCTTAGGCTCTGCACAGGGGTGTGGCAATCAGATGTTTTTTTTAAAGCAGCAATCATTTGTAAGACATGGTTTTACCATGTGAGTTCAGCAGGCAACCAGGGCCTTGTATGGGCTCAATGGGCAGCTGCCCAAGGGCCCCCCAATTCTAGGGGCCTTCGAGCTAGGGCAGATTGGGCTGTGGGCAGCTGCCTCCTGAGCTTCTTGGGTGGCAGTAGAGAACACTTCCTGGTCGCTCTGATTGTGAATCCCACACAGAGTGACCAGGCAGCCTTTTATTCCTGCAACCCAACCTGCACCCATACAGTGAATGGCTATCAGCATGGTGATTGGTGCATGGCTGGAGCTCTCCACCAATCAGAGTTCAGCATTCTTTACCTGCCTCCCAACTGCAGCCAAACAGAAAATGGCTGTCAGCATGCTCAGTGGTGGATGGCTACAGCTATCAACCAATCAGAGTTCTAACAGCCATTTACTGTATGGTAGCAAGTGGGGAGATGGCATGGGACCACCGGAGGGGTGTGTTTAAATTTTTTCCTTTAAATGGGTGTCCCCCAGTGACCCCAAATGCATTGCTTTGCCTGTGGCCTACAATGCTGTTAAGAATTCCCTGCCGGCAACCTGCAAATCCAGTGAACTCGGACGTTATAGCCCGTCACAAATGCTCTGCATCTATATAATTCTGCATTTAGCAATAATACTGTACCATTGCTGATCTCCAGCACAAATTATTAGAAAGCGGTTGGCTAGCTGTTCACAGTAACAATTGTGTTTGCATTGCTTTGTTACTGGCATGCTTATGGGGTTTAGCAGTGGTTATTTAAAATGTTTCTCCAACTTAACACACACACATCGATCAAAGCACTTGCAGCTCCAAAGGAATTATTTTAATAAAACGCACTGAGTCTGTGGACAGGAAAACATAGATAGCCTGGGGCTGTATAACAAACATACTCTACAAATAGACAGAAATAGTGATTAAAGTGTCCAACCGATGTTGTTACTACAGAGTCATTTTTTAGGAGGGCAGACAATTTGTTAACTATTACCTAGCATATTCAAGATCATCATGGTTTAACTATGGATAGTTTTTCCATCGATGGGGAGAACCACAAGGTTCTCCTCCATCGATGGCACAGCATAACAAAATAGTTTTTTTTTCTCCCGAAGGCGCAGCGACCTGAAGCAGAGCTTCAACCTGGCACCCATAAAGCCATGCCCCCAAGTTCTAATTGGCCCATGGGCCAGTCAATCAAAGAAAACAGATGACCATCGATAGTAAAAAAAACATCAATGGTCATTCATTAGATATTATGCTGCCATCGATGACTGTTTGTACTATCACCATCGATGGTAACCATCAATAGTGAAAGCACCAATGGCCATCCCTACACGGTCCCAAGATGGTCCCTACACATGTTCAGTAGAGATATCAGTGGCCATCTTAGGTTAGGGCAAGAAACCTCTCTGGGGAACAGGAAGACTAGAGTCTGCACAGTAGCACCATGATATACACACAGCCAAGGCATCAATTTATTTTCAGTCAATGACATCACTGATAAACCGTCTGATTAATATTCCTTAATCAGTCACTGCTGACGTTTCTAGATTTCATACTATAAAATGCCCCCCCCCCCCGTGCATATCATTTACATATTCTATTTAACCCTTTAATTGCCAACATCTCTTTTGAGAGATCTGCAAAATATCCGCTAAAAATGCCAGCGTCGCTCAAATTTGTTATATTAATTCAAATAAAAAATATTGTGTAAAAAAAAAAGGTAAACATGACAGGTCATTATGGTGAATAAAAATGTTTGCTGGGCAATTTTCACACCTATTTTGTCAAATTCGCTTGGCGCTCAGAGGGTTAAATTCAATCTATATAGAACTAGCTATCATTCAAAGGGAGACCCACATTAGCCCAAGTGGCATTTGGTTGCAGGTCGTTCAACATGTCTATATTTAGAGGCATTATCTTTGAATGATGTCATGACCTTTGTTAATTCTAATATATTCCTTATATTGACGTCAATCAAATGTGAACCGGTGAATGCTTCAGGAAGAGTGAAGGTGCCGAAAGTGTAAAGCACTAACTTGCTGAGCTGGATTCTAGACTTAAAGACCGTATGGTGTAGTGGGAGTTTTCCATGGAATTAACACCATGATCCAGTGATGATGTCAGGTTCAGATGTAATTATTATTATTTGCATGGCTAGACAATGTTGTTTTTAGGTCTGCTGATTATTCTGCATCCGGGAGAAGCCCGTCAGAGAGGAGACTGTCAGCAGCACTTCAGGGGACGGGGCCTGATGTAGACGTTATCAAACCCCCTATAGTACTGCAAATCCCGCAATTTGTGGGTCTTTGTGGAGGGGGTGGGGCCAAATGATGGGATTTGCATAGTTAGCCCCCCCCCCAAATAGCTGTGAATCGCGGGAAGTTAACGCTGCTGCGGGGGAGATGTGCGGGGATGGTAGGCAACCCGGTTCTGCATAACTCAAAATACTGTTCCCAAAGGCATAGATTACTCGGTTTCCACACGCTCAATAGAAACTAGGGGGTAAATTTACCAAAGATTATAAAAATGACAAAAAGTGATGTTACCCATAGCAACCAATCAGATTCTGACTATCATTTTACTGTTGCGTCTTAGAAAATAATAGACATAATCATAGGCATGTGTCCGGGGTGTGCATGGTGTGCCCAGGCACAGCCTAATGTCTGGCCTCCCCTCACAGTGGTGTAGCTAGGTGCTACGGTGCCCAAAGCAAGGGCATGTTTCGCGCCCCCTTGTGCCGTAATGCCCATTACACATTTGACACATAAGTGCCACATACCTACATGCTCGATGCCAGGAGCTTCATGCTCGATGCTAAGGGGCTTCATACTCGATGCCAAGGGGGACTGAAAATGCTTGTTGTCAAGTTTTCAAAAGTAGGCAAGTATGGTGTGTGGCATATTGTATAAGGGGCATTATGGTGTGTGGCATATTTGTAAGGGGCATAACAGTGTGGCATAATCTGTTGAATGCATTACTATAAGGAAACAAAAGGACAAGCATGAGCCTCATTCAGACCTGATTGCTGCTCTGCGAATTCGCACAACACACGACTGGGCATGCAGTGACCAAATACTCTGATGAATCTATTCACAAGCCATTCGCAAGTTGATTGACAGGAAGTTGGCATTTGGGGGCGGTAACTGGCCGCTATCTGGGAGTGTCCGGAAAAACATAGGCACGCCCAATCAGTTTCAGGGAGGGCGTGTGACGTCAGTGTCGGCCTTGATCAGCCTCTCTCTATCGCCGAGTTGTGGAAGGGTCAGAGTTACGCACACTTGTGCAGACTGGAAACATCACTGAATAGGCCCCTTACTCCTGAATTTGATGCATTTAAGAAAGGGCGACAGATCCTGCTGGTAATTAACACAATTTTCCATTTTCTTTTACGGCTCCTTTTAGTAGCCTGCACTTCGCTCATCGCACAGTATAAACTGAAGGAACGGCAGGAGAGCTATAGTTACAACATTGGATGTCGTAATCCCATCCGCTGACCATCCGCTGACTGATCTGGAATTAGTTATAAATGTCATTGACTGATGCAAAGAAGTGAGATGTTTACAAACTCTCTCTCTGGCCGCCCTCCACCACAACAGCTGGCTGCAGGCGGCCGTGCGGTACTGGGATATGTCAGCAACAACTATGGCCGTCCTATAGTTACTAATAATAGGGGCGTCACACTGTGGTTCCCTCATTATGGAATCACAGCTACTAGTCTGACAACGCTCTGCAGTACACCATGGCAGGAACTCGCATTCACCACAATGTAACTGTTCCATACCTCCCAACTTACTAATTTGGGGCGTGGCCTATACTCGCGGCTCCCCATTTTGCCACTATGGGGGCATGACCCAGAGGCTCTGTGAGCCTCTAGCCATGCCCCCAGCCCCCTGGCTGCGGGAATAGACGCTGTGCGCATGCGCACAGCGTTTATTCCCCGCTGCTTAGCAGCTGACAGGGGGGACTCCCAACAGCCCCCCCACACCGCGGGACACTGCCGCCCGCGGGTGGGACAGCGGGACAGGCCCTGACAATCGGGACTGTCCCGATAAAATCGGGACTGTTGGGAGGTATGCTGTTCCATCTCAACGGGGAATTTACCAATAACAGAGCAGATACTGCTGAGACGTCCCATGCCAGTTGGTGTAGAAATGTGCCTAGTATTACAGGGAAGCGGTCTAATGGGAGGAGTTGGCTGGTTGGAGGACGTTCCGTGCTACGAGGAAATCAGGCGCAGACAACTAGATCCCATTGTGTAGAATTAGTTATTTAAGTGTGAAAAGTATGTGTAGGATCACAGTTTTAGATGCATGGTGGTCGCTGGATGGTGACCGGAAGGTAACATGGGTGGCTAGGAAGCTGCACAGAGATATTGGGGGAAATGTAATAGGATGAGAGATTCAGAAAGTGAGAGATGTGGTAAGAAATCTCCAGTTTCTTTAAAGCGGCAATCATTTACACTGTAAAATCATACTGGTTTTGCTGTGTAAATGATTGCCGCTTTAAAAATATATATATGGAGATTTCTTAACAAATCTCTCACTTTCTGAATCTCTCATTGTATTAAATTTCCCCCTCTGATCTTACTAGCCAGTATTGCAGGTATTTCTCTGAAAGCGTTTGTGTACAGAGACGCTGAACTGCTCACATAGGCGGCCATATTGGAATATGGACCTGCCATAGGAGTTCAGAGTTGATCGCTGTTGCGCGAATTTGCAATCTGTTCGATTGTCGAATGACTGCGTACGGATGCACTAGCCAAAATTGTGACAAAACTAACAAAAGGATCTAATCCCATCCCCTGGCAATTTCACTGACAGGAAGTCGGCGTTTTAGGGGGGGGGGGGGTTACACGCTAGTTTTCTGGTAGTGTCAGAAAAAATGCAAGCGTCCCCAGGAGTTTTCAGGGAGGTGTGTGACGTCAGCTTTGGCCTCGATCAGCCGGTCTCTATTGTAGTGATGGAAGGGTCAGACTTATGCCCCATACACACGCTTCGATTCAGGGTCATTTTCAATTTAATTTTGCTTATAAAAGCAAAACTGAATCAAAATTGAATCGAAAAATGACCCTGAATCGAAGCGTGTTAACTGCCTTCGATGCAGATTTGATTCCGATACGCGCCCCCCCGGCACCGGGATTGTAAGCAGTTACATGCTGCTCTATGCAGCATCCCTCCCCCCCGCGCAGTGTCCTCGCGCTGTCCTCCCGCCGTAGCCTCCATCCCTCCTGTTCGATGCCGGGTCCCAGCGGCCTCCGATAACAAATCGCTATCGACGGCCGCCACATCAAAGCGTGTCTACACGCCTTTACACAGAGTGGAAAAATCAATCGATGGTTCGTGAATTGCATATGGATGTGTGACAGGTTAACGGATTGCGATTGCAGGCTTGGACAGGACGGGTTTTCTTTCTGTGTAGGCAGCGGCTAACTACTCACAGTCATCTGCAACTTTGCAGATGAGCGATCAGGCCCATAGGCATATTAAGTCCTATGGAAGGAGGGGTGAGGCATCTTATCTAGCTTGATCCAGGAAGTGTTTCCTCCTCCATGACCGGCACCATCTTCCCTGTGATATCCGGGAAGACGGATGTGCTCTAGACAGCAAGGCCTCTAGCACAGTGCCAGCGTCTCTGCTTCCAACTGTGTGGTGCCATCTTCCCAGTGACAACTATTTAGTAGGAGGAGAAAATGCTTCCTGAATAAATGTAAGTATACCCATGGGGAGCGAGGTGGACCCAGGCCACCACCACGCCCCTCCAGCAAGCCCCCCTCTCTGCAGAGTGTACCCCACCCAGCGATTTAAGGGTAAATTTAATAATGCCCCGTTCTCACTGCCGCAAAAACCCGGGTTTTTGCTAGTGCAAGCAGTAATTTCCCGTGTCCTGTCTCAGTGTGAAAGGGTCTTTGTGAAATTCCCGGGTGTTATCCCCTGGGAATTACACACGGGTTTTTTGCAGGGTTTTTCCTGGGTAATACGCGGGTGTGTGGCAGTGTGAACAGGCTAGACCCGGGTTTTTCTCTCAAAATGCAAAAAAGCAAGTTCATTGCATTGCTCACAGCTGCTTTTTAAACAGCCAATCAAAGCTGCTCTTAGATGCCACACACTTGATGGCAGGCATACCAGGGAAAGCAGTTTGAACGGGGCAGACACAGTAATTTCCCGGGTCTAAGGTGCAGTATGAATGGGGTCTGTAGAGCTGAGATGCTCTATGCCCCGCCAAAAACACGGGAACAAAAACCCGGGATTTTGCAGGGGCGGCAATGACAATGCAGCATTAGATGGTAGTTCTATTGAAGATGGGATGTTGCCCATAGCAACCAGAGTCTACTACTTATATATTTTCCACCCTCTGGAAATAATAGATAGAATCGGATAGAACTCACATCTTAGTAAATTTACCCCTTAGTGTTCTGCCCCACATAGGGACCAAACCACTTTCTATGATCATGCATCAGGCTGTGTATCCATCTATAACAATTTACAGAAGGCCTGGTCGAACTATGGCCCTCCAGCTGTTCTGAAACTACAAGTCCCATTATGCCTTGTCACAGTTTTGCTATTAGGGAATGCTAAAAATATGGCAATGCATGCTGGGATGTGTTTGGCCATGCCTGATTTACCATATCAAGCATCAAATCAGATATAACAAGACAAATAATAAAACACACAGGTATATAAGAATATTTTCATTATTTTATTTTGTATATTAAAATAATTGTATTTTTGTATCAAACAAATAAAACCTTAAATTAGAAATCACGCATAAAAGACGAGGTATTCAGAAGTAAAAAAATAAAATAATTTAGTAAAGTGCATTACAGTGGTTACAAATCTCTATGGTGTAAATAAGGCGAGGTTCATTACACTCTACAACTGTTCCTTTCTGTCTCACTCAGTTATTATATACAAAATGTATAAGGACATACATAGTAAAAGTTCAAATTGAGGCCCACATACAAGCAGATGAAAAGTAACAGTGCCCTCTAGTGTTGAAAAGTTAATATTACCGTTCCACGCATTCTAAATATGTCTACAGAGATTTCATTCAGTGCAAAGAATGGCATTATCTAGCGCTTATCACATTAACCCTTCCTTGTCTGATAACAATCCACAGTGATAAAAAGCGTTTCTAAAAATATGAGCAAAATACACAAATAAAGGAAAATATTTTGTGTTGTTCAAAGCAACCAATCAAATCCTAGCTATGATTTCTCTATTGAATCCTGGAAAATGCATCCAACCTGGGTGGTTGCTAAGGGCAACGCCACCAAGTATAACTTTTAGAAGCTTTGATAAATCTATCCCCTTGCATTAGAAGCAGAGTCCAGTTTGTCAGAGTGGAGAGCTCGCACCTGTACATGTCACAGCTCTACCAGCAAGTGTGCCTGCCCAGGACAGGCTCCAATCTCCTGGGTTCATCCCACGTTATTCTTTGCTTTAAATAACCAGCTTTGAAAATGACAACTGGCAAACACATGGCTCTATTGCCCGTTCTTGTCTCATCCAAACGGAGCTGTCATACACAACATGGACTGACCAGCAATCGCCATGCTTATATGTAGCATTAATCTTTAACTGGAGACTAGCAGACTTGCCATTAACTCCCACAATAATGTATGGCTATGTATGGATAGACCTGAAATGGGTATGGATCAGATGGTCGACAGTCATTAGGTCAACACCACTAGGTTGACATACTGCAAGGTCGACATGATCTAGGTCAACAGTCAAAATGTTTTTTTTTCACTGCTTTTTGACCCGAATGTCGACACCGTATTAAGTGCACCGCATCCTCTCGCATTGCGCTCACCATGCTTCAGGCACACTATTTTATTCTCCCACCACACCCTAGTGGATGGTAGGGCATGAAATACCGCCTGTCGGCACATGTCGGCTCAAAAAACAGTGAAAAACCGACCATCGGCCGACATGTCGGTCCCATGACGACCTAGACCCATGTCGACCTTGCACCTAGTGCTGTTGACCTAATGACTGTCGACCATCTTTAGGCCGACCAACCGACCGTATCCCCCTGAAATATGCTACGCATAACCGTAATGAGTCAAAACAAAATACTGTTCACAAATAAAAAGTTCCTACGGTGTAAAACAACTTAAAGTGTGAAAAACGACATGCGCTGATCCAAAGCACTGCCATGCCTTGTGTTCTTTATAAGCAGGTTTTCCAGCATTTTATACAAAGGAGCCAATCCCAGGCTTGCAAAGGTGAATAATGTAATGGGGCGTGAATCTGCTCTTCACCATGGCAACCACTTTCTTATTAAGCTTCCACTGATACTAATATTAGACTACGCGGAGGCACCAATGTGGTTACATGCACTACGCCACTCCTCTTTGATGGAAATGCAGAATTGGAACATGAGCCTCTAAGTAATAATAATAAAAATATAGGAGCCTTTCAATAAAAAAAAACCTCTTGTAATCACAGACAAGGTTTATATATATGTACACACAAACAGGTATATACACAGAGATTATTATTGCTCTATAATGGCAGATATTTCACTTGCAGCCGAGTAGGTGGATAAAGTGTCAATATCTTCTTTGAAGCCGCGTGCGCGGGTCGGCGGATTGACTCCGGTACCGCGGTGCCGTGTTTTCTGACGCCTGGGGTGGTAATTGATGGATATGCTGAAAAACATGTTAGGACGTTAATAAACATTTCGAGAAACGATTAAACATTGTGTAATTAAATGAGATATTGCATAGTAAAGTATTCAGATGCCTTCCCTACAGATACTTGGTTACATCATTATATACAGCTACAAATGCACAGTTCCAGTATTCAGACAATGGTAGCGTTGCCAAAAAGACTAAACCGAGGTATACACACTAGACGAGACCTGGCCAACCGTGGCTCTCCAGCTGGCTCCCAGCATGCCCTGCAGCAGTTTTGCGATTATGAAATGCTAAAATTGTAGAAATGCATGCTGGGGTGTGTAGTTTTACAACAGCTGGAGCGTCACTGGTTGGCCAGGCCTGCACTAGACAATATGTTGCCCATTCCCGCGATTAGAAACGACATATCGGTTACATAGTCTAGTGTAAACCCATGATATGCCTGCTAGCAAATACCCCATTGGCCCACAGCAGAACTGATGGGGGATGCCGCTAGTAATTACATGCTCCCCTTTCCCCCACTACCGTATGTGGGCACGTGCCACATGTGGTGTTCAACTAAACACCTAATGAATCAAATCACGTAAACAAACCCCAAAACTACTAAATAAAAACTTTAATACCGAAATAACCGCTTTAAAAATATGAAAAGAATGATGTCACTTCCTGGAAAAAAAAAATACACAAGACCTTAATATCCAGGAAAAAGACTTTTGGGGGAATATTATCCGCACCTTTTAAAGCAATGCTTTACTTTATAAATGTTTTAAATGACTGTCTTAGAAACATGGGGGATATTTACTAAAGGTGAGGTATTCAAAGCTGGTGATTTTCACTGGTTTTGCCCAAGAGATTTCAAACGGCAATTATATTAACCCTTTCAGTGCCAACATTTCTGTGAGAGATGCGCAAAATATCCGCTTAAAAACGCCGGCTCACATTTGTTATATAGATTCAAATAAAAAATGTTGTCTAAAAAAAAAAAAGATTATATTTTCTAATAAGGTAAAGGTCATTATGATGAATAGAACACTTTACTCTGCAATTGTTACACCTATTTTGACAAATTCACTTGGCACTCAAAGGGTTAAATACAAGACACGCCTGGTTTTGCAGTCAATGCTTGATCCTGTGGGCAAAACTGCCAGAATCGGCATCTTTGAAACCTGGATACTGAGAAAATAGACCCGGTAATGTCCATCTACATATATGTCCTGGCAATGAATGAGCTTAAGCCGTTCGCTAGCACTGTACATTGATGCAGTTGGAGTGTTTTTACACTGCTTCATAGAAGCAGAACACCCTATCGTACAATGATGACCCACACTGAGGTGAAACGGTGATTCCTGCAGGAGAATGTTACATTCCACCCATAAATCATGTGATTCTATCTAAAGATGTCACAGATTAATCACCTTGTAAATGGGATTTCCCAGGAGTAGGTCTCCTGAATAGTGACTTATTCACAACATAACTATAAAATGATTCTTCTAATAAAAGGTTTTATTAGTATCTAGCAAATGTTATTTGTTAATTGAAAATTCAAACTATCTGTCAACACAGAGGTGCATTAAAAGCCAAACAATCCTATAGGGTGTAGTTTTTATGAACTATCTATGTTAGTGTTCATTCTAGCACTCTGCTCCTTGTAAAATCCTTGTAGTTCCTCCTTCCTGCCTGGGGTGTCACTTTCTGCTGTGTTACTTCAAGAACAGTCTGGTTTATATCTCAATGCTGAGATACAAACCAGACTGTTCTAGAAACACCGCAGCAGAGATTGACACCCCAGGCAGGAAGGAGGAACTGCAAGGAGCAGGGTGCTAGAATGAACACTATGGGCCTTATTCTGCTTGGTACGGTTGGACCGTATACGGGCGGATCGGTTTTTTTTTTCATCTGTGCATGCGTAGCTTTCGCTATGGGCATGTGCGGCGACCTCACACCGCTCAGGGACGGGTCTCTCCTTGCGAAAAAACCTGTCCGCGTTTTTATGGGAGCGGCCGGAATAATGAGGAAAACTCATCTTACGGGAAAACTCAGCTTACGGGAAAACTCCGCGTATGGGAAACGTACGGTGAAACGGACCTTACGTACGTTGCACCGCACCAACCAGAATAAGGCCCATAGGGAGGAGAAACATAGGGCCCATAGGGCCTTATTCTGGTTGGTGCGGTGCAACGTACGTACGGTCCATTTCACTGTATGTTTCCCATACGCGGACGGTGAGCGTAAGTCCGCCCACAAAACATCCGCATACGGACGGGCACAAACACCGACAATGGGGAGTGGCGTACACTTGAGCGTACGCCACCCTATACGGACGGGTCTCCTCTTAGACACCGTTAACTGGCGTACAACAGAGCGTACGCCACCGTATACGGACGGGTCTCGTCCGTTTTCACACCGTCATCTTCCGTATATCGGAGCGTACGCCACCGTGCATGGACGGGTCTCGCCTTTTTTCAATGGAAAACTCAGCATGTGTCACCGATCGTGAGAGTGAGCGTACGTCCGTGCACGGTGGCATACCCTTCACATATATGGCCCTCAAAATCTACCCTTTCAACTATAATTAAGACATTTAATTAATTATTCTAATTGTTATTCAATAATTGTATTCAATGGGAGCGGCCGGAATAATGAGGAAAACTGGGCGTATATGTGTTCTAATGTATTCAACATGCAAGAAAACCAATGTATTCAACATGCAAGAAAACCATATATGGACATTAACGTGCATCAGCCATTCATTAGAAACAAGTTGATTCACCCCTGCGCTAACCTGAAGTTGCCGCTTTATTCTTCTGTAAGCAACAGTAAGTGGCCCTAACCTCGCCCCTTGTTATTTGTCCTATCCAATCTGTGGTGTTCTAGTAATTTTCTATATTTATACTCTGGACTTACACTTTGTGCATTACATTTATGCTTTTACTATGTGATTTTACAATGTTTTTAGGGTTACCTAACTTTGGGCCTTATTCTGATCGGTGCGGATTTCTCCGCATGCGGTCGTCCCGCCGATGGTGATCGTCTGCGCATGTGCAGAGGTCACTCTGCGCATGTGCAGGCGATTTCGCCGCACGTATTCTTGACACGCCGCACAGGGGGCGTAGAGGGGCGTGAGGGGCTACTTAGCCTCATTACCCTATGCATACGCTCCGCGTTTCATGGGCGTTCCCATGCAAACGCGGGGCGTATGCATGGTAATGAGGCCGTGACGCGTGTGTAGGGGGCGGGCATCTGACATCGCCGGATGTCAGCTGCCCGCCCCCATACATGATTTCACACGGACAAGTGTCCGTGTGGTCTAGGGTGGCGGGAGCTGGTGGAGCGTGCGGCCCTGCATTCGATGTTCGGCGACCATCGAATGCAGGGGCTGCTCCCAAGACGGAGGAGGCGTATCCCCGTCCAATTTCATGCGGATCGCCACATATCCGCGTACGGACGGAGGTGGCGATCCGTATGGAAGGCGGGGATTTGCCTGCACGGTCGTGGCCGCATATTCTGATCGGGCCGCACCGATCAGAATAAGGCCCTTTAAGGGGTATATTTACTAATCAGTGTGTTTTGCACTATTGATGATAGAAATTCAGTGTGTAAAAACACAATTATTAGCGGCATTGAAAAGCCAGCATTTTGCAAATAAACCCCTAAAATTAACTGACGCTGAAGCAAAAATGCTCCTCCTATAGTGCAGATTTCACCTGCTTCTATATTTGTATGGCAGTGAAGTCCCTACTATTACACCATGTACATGTGGCAATGATCATGTCTCCTGGGCTGTAAAGTCTGCAATCAAATTGGGGTGTTCCTTGCTGGGATCAAAGTAGTAGCAGGGGCGTCACTTATACCATTGATACCATGTACGGCATTCAGAAATCTAAGGCGCAATTTGCAAAAATGGGCATTGCTTTTTGCAAGAAGGGGCAAGGCCTTGTGGTCTGAAGGAACCCCTGTTTTTCATCACTCTGGGGGTCCAGGAGGTAAGGCAGAATATATTGATGTATTTGGACTGCATTCAAATACACCAGACACACACACCTCATGGCATTCTGACACAGCACAACACAGGCAGCATGGATAGGGATAAGCAGGAAAGATACAACCCTGTTGGTCAAGTGCTTGAAAAATGCACAAGCTTGGGAGGAAAATGCACACGCTTGGGGGGGAAGTGCACTCGCTTAGGTAGAAAGTGCACACGCTTGGGTAGAAAGTGCACATGCTTGGGTAGAAAGTGCACACACTTGGGGGGGAAAGGGAACACGCTTGGGGGGGGGTGCACATGCTTGGGTAGAAAATGCACACACTTGGGTAGAAAGTGCACACGCTTGGGTAGAAAGTGCACACGCTTGGGGGAAAGTGCACACGCTTGGGTAGAAAGTGCACACGCTTGGGGGAAAGTGCACATTCTTGGGGGGGGGGGAGGGAACACGCTTGGGGGGAAAGTGCACACGCTTGAGGGGACAGCAAACACGCTTAGGGGAAAATGCTTAGAACCTATCCTTGCTTTTCAAGTGTTTATAATACAAGTGCAAACACGACTGTAGTTTTGACAAAAGAGAACAAAGAAATAAAAACAGAAGAATGTTAAATATTTAAAAATAACATTTGCAAGAAAACTATAAAATAAACCTCACCAATGGTGATTTGAGGGGAAAACCATTTGTCGCTGCTGGGGGCTTGATCATGGTTTCTTGTACGTCTATAGTGAAAAGCAAAACAGATTTAGTTTGTTTGTCTAAGCCGGTAACAGAGAGACACAACATATATAACAAAACATCACATCAAATCGGCCGAATACTGATGATACTATTTTATAAGTACATCCTAACTCAGCTGAGGCTGTTCCACAGTAATGGAGCCAGCTAGATCCTTCGCTGATTATTACCAGAATGCACTCAGGCGTCGGGTGCGGGATTCTCATTAGAGCCAGATACCCCTGTATCTGTACTTACTTTGTAACCCCCAAGTTTCTGTTAGTTCTGCCTTACTATTACTAAAACCTCTAAAAAGCATATTTTAGAAGGTACTAGATAACTGAGTACTACTGTATGTTATTGGTTGCTAAGAGAAACAACACCACATTTTCTATTTAGAAGGTTCAGTAAATCTATCCCTTAGTATGAATCATTCTTGGCTACTCTCCCCCATAAAGGCCAGGAGGCTCCTGTATAACACGTGACCCTCTGGACCCCCAGAAGAATAGGCAAGTCTCCTGATTTTAACTCTAATGCTTCCCAGCTGCCTACTTAACCAGTGGTGGCCTGGGTGGTCAATGACACGATTGTCGCATCATTGTACGACAGTTCCCTCTGCTGTATAATGCTGGTAATCACCACACTGTATAGTGGTGGGCGTAGCAATGATGACTCACACATGGCTACCACGCCCCTCATCCTGCCCCCTTTCAATGTCATGCCTCAACCCCACCCCCTATGATGCAACACAAACTGCACATCCAGCGAGACTATGCTAGTGCTGGCCAACATTTTCCCTGAAAACGCATCTTAGTTGCAACGCAATGTGAGACGTTGCTAATCTTATATAAGATACATGTATATATGTGTGCGACTCAGTCTCTGAATCTGTATATGAAGTGCTACGGTACAGCTGCTGCAACTTTTTTCCATAAAAAGTTCAACTGTGATACAGTGTGAGACTCAGTCGCACACAGATATATGGTACAGGTGTTGCATATCAAATGAATCAGCCCAGTCTCCTGGTGTGTCCTAATCGTGTTGCATTGCATTGGGACGAAGACAGTTTTTTGGGCAAAAAGGATTCTTGGCGCAAGTAGAGTTGCTCACGCCTGCCATGCATCTTCCAGCACAGATGTATGAGAACACATTTGTATACCAGGCTTACAGTTAGAATTGCTCAGTGCAGCATATCAAAAACCATACAAGCATAAGTGGCTGAATTTCCCTGGAGAAGAAGACAGGTGGGCTGGTAAGTATAGTGGAGGGGGGAGGGGCGGGGGGGGGGTGATGCTGCCTTGCATCCTCTGATGCACTTTGCAACAATGGGTGCACATGCAACCGCACCTGAATGATCCCCAGGAAAGAGAAGTCCGATACGACTCTTTCCTGTCTCTGTACTTACTCTGTAGTCTCTGGTTGAGACGTTCCAGTGACTGAAGGAGTCTCTGCTCTTCTACAGACAGAGCGGTGTGTCCTGTGCGTGACGCTTTGTGTAGTAGGAGATTGTGCTTCGCCTGCATGGCGGTTAGAATTTCTCCATCTGTCGCAGATGTTTCCACCAGTTTCTCCGCCAGCATAAACTGAGCTGTGCTCTCAGACACTAAGGAGAGAACCCAAATATAAATAAGATCATCCTAATTAGGTATGAATAACATTGCTGCAGCTCAATGCTTCGCCAGAGGGCATTTAACCACTCATATTGTGTACGTTAGAGATACTGCGGCCTTCATCATATTCACTTTATTGAAATAGGGAATTTTTGAAGTTTTTAGATTTCCCTCAGCTTCTCCCAACAGCTCCTCACCACAAAGGTGATGTTGCACCAATGCTTAAATAATCTGCACTGTATCCATCAAGGTGGCAGCCTACTCTCCGGCAATGTCTCTGCAACCGAGGACCAATATCTACCACTACAGATGTATCCACATCCATCTATCCTCCATGTGCTGCGCATAACGTGTGAATGCCGTATGACTTGGCTTCTTTCTGTGTGATGTGAATAGGATGTACAAGCAGCTTATGATTATTAAAATGATATTCGGCTTGCCTATATATTCTGTGTGCCACTGCATACAAACTGGTATGCTACAGTGTTTTTTGAGAAACAGAATATATCATTTATATCAACATAAGCTGTGTGTGCGTCCTATTCACATCGCTTTGTGAATAGGATGCATTTTATTGGAAAAAGTTGCACGGGAAGACACAACAGTGACTAGAAGAGGTTGTCCTACACTCAAGGAGGCGAGATGTATGTGGGACACATCTGTAGTTCCAGCCTCCTACCACTTGATAGTGTTACATTGCCAGAACACCCCATAAAGCAAGCCACCACTCTATCCCCCCCCCCCTTCCCACCACCATCTCAATAATCTTGGTGGCTCACAAATCTGGGACCCAACTATGTAATTTGCAAGATTGTGAAAATAGAGGGACAAACCCAAAGAGTGAAAGGGAGAGTAAAAGTCCAAAGAGTGATGGAGAGGGTCCAAGTCTAAAGAGTGAAAGAGAGGGTCCAAGTCTAAAGAGTGAAAGAGAGGGTCCAATTCTAAAGAGAAGAGTGATAGAGAGGGTCCAAGTCCAAAAAGTGAAAGAGAGGATCCAAGCCCAAAGAAAGAAAGATAGAGTCCAAGCCCAGATAGAGAGAAAGAGAGGGTCCAAGCCCAGATCGAGAGAAAGGGATGGTCCAAGCCCAGAGAAAGAGAAGGAGATGGTCCAATCCCAGATAAAGGGCCTTATTTTGGTTCATTCTTTCTGACAAAATCCTTCTTAGATGGGCAAAACCATGTGCACTGCAGGTGGGGCAGATGTAACATGTGCAGAGAGAATTAGATTTGGGTGGGGTTTTACTTAAAAGTGAGATCTATATTGCAGTGTAAAAATAAAGCAGTCAGTATTTTCCCTGCACAGAAACAAAATTACTCACCCAAATCTAATTCTCTTTGCACATGTTACATCTGCCCCCCCTGCAGTGCACATGGTTTTGTCCATCTAAGAAGGATTTTGTCAGAAAGAATGAACCAAAATAAGGCCCAAAGAGAGGATCCAAGTCCAAATAGTGAAAGAGAGGATCCAATCCCAGAGAGCGAAAGAGAGGATTCAATCAAAAGAAGTGAAAGAGAGGGTCCAAGCCCAAAAAAAGAAAGAGAGAGTCCAAGCCCAGATAGAGAGAAAGAGAGGGTTCAAGCCCAGAGATAGAGAAAGAGAGGGTCAATCCCAGATAAAGAGAGGGTCCAAGCCAATATAAAGAGAAATAGAGGGCCCAAGCCCAGATAAAGAGAGGGTCCAAGCCCAGATGGAGAGAAAGAGAGGGTCCAAGCCCAGATAGAGAGAAAAAAGAGGAGAGGGTGCAAGCCCAGACAGCAAGAAAGGGTCCAAGTCTAGAGAGAGAAATAGAGGGGCCAAGCCCAGAGGATCAAGCCCGAAGAAATAGAAAGGTCTCCAAACCCAAAGAGAGCTTACTGTACAGGTTCTCCTAAAAGAAAGCGATAGTCCCCAGTGTCCCCTAGGGGGAACTAAATGCTGCAATACTTCCTTAGGTTTACCATATATTCATAAATGAATTTAACACCTATTAGGTACAGGATCATCTTTGCTAACTGTAAGAAAATGCATCCAAAACACCTAGGCAAGCATAAAGCCAAGACATCTCACTCCTTGAGGCCAGGTCCAAGCCTAAATTAACATACCCTCAGTATTACATCATATATAATAAAGAAAGGACTGGGTTAGACATAAAATAGTACTATCTACAGGACCTGCAGCCCTCGCAACCCAACATTTTGAGACAACTGTAGCTTAAAGAATTGTTCTTGTATCAAAAGTCAAACCAGGGGCACAGATTATGGTACCTACCTTCACCAGAACTTGGAGCACCGTGTGCTTGGCCGGGCTCCTGTGCACTTGGGAAAGGACTTAATGTCATCGTTTGCAGGTTCTGTTGATAATATGATACAACATAAATCCATTAGATTAGTGTGGGGGGATATACATACTATGAAGAATCCCATACGCATGACATCGCAATAATAAAAAAGAATGTTTTTCGCTTTCCGCAAATTGCAGTGTTCTGTATTAGTCTGTCCTAAGCAGCGCTCCCTAAGTTATCACCATGGAGATTCCAATAAAGTTCAGAGAAGGAACAGGGGCTAACACCGTCCCTGTAATAATGGCTTCTTCAGGTTTGTTTAGGACAAATTGGGTCCAGTTAAAATCTGTTTTACAGTTGTGCAGGATGAATTATCCTGTGCAGGGCCACCAACAGGGTGGCCCTGGCCTCTGGAAGGGCCTGGACAGCTCATTTTGGGGAGCCCGGACTGGAAATGAGTCCCGGGCCCCAAAATTCGTGTTGGCAGCCCCGATCCAGTGCAATGATGACTGCACTGGCTAACATGTGTAATCAGTACTATCTGGAAAACCTGCCCCTGCATCTCCCACTGCACATGGCCACACTGGCAGGAGATCCAGAGGTTTGTGTATGCAGCTGGGTGATCAGATTAAAGTGTGTGGTCAGTTTAAGAGATATTAACTGACTGATCATCCGGATGAAGACACAAAACTGCAGAGCGTCATTTCAGATGATGAACAATAAACAAGTAAATGGATCTAACACGTGCACTGGGCTCAGGATGGAGCTGCATGACATATATACACAATACACCGGTGAAATCTGAAATGCCTGGGGGTGGGGGGTTAAATAAGCAGACATTGTGTAACCACTTTCCTTCAGGCATCTGCATACACATGATGTCATGTCCCCTGTACTCTGCTGCTGCGCTCACTGGCTGCTGTTTACACAGTGATGAAAACACATTGACGAGAAGCAGCAGATTTCTCCATTGGATAAACACCAGTGATTTATTGTCCACCCAACAGCTGGATCTCCTTTGTAACCGCTCCATTTAGTCATGTACTGCGGGCGGCATAGAATATACAGATCAATGTATCGGGGAATGGAGTACACCAGGGGTCCGCAGCCTGTTACTGACAGTGTGCCTCCTAAAATCTAGCTAAGCTCAGGGGGCCAGGTCTAAAGTTATATAAAGTTATATCATTGTACATCTATATATATATACTGTATATATAAAAGGCTATCTACTCCCTACTGTACCTCTATGAGGAGTAGTACCACCAGTGACCACTAGATGCCGCTCAACGGAACCAGTTACTCTGTGTACTAAAAGATGTCATAACCGAAAGTAAAAGCAATTTTTGCAGGGACACTGGTTGGTTTTAAAACTTGCTAGATATGGAGAGAGGGAGCTGTGAGGACAGAGATTGGAGGTAGGAGCAGATAGGGACTAGGGGTGGGGTGGAGGGTTTTGGGGCTAAAAACTGTTAAAGCTCAAAGTGAAATTAAAAACTGTCACAGCTCAAAGTGAAAGTACATTGGAGAAGCCGTCATTTCGATGGACTTTTAAATAGTTAAAAATAATGTTACCAATAAATATACATTGAACACTAATGCAGTTGCAATTGAGACTACTTATACCCCTTTCACATCGCTTCTAAAAACCGGGTTATTGCCAGGTTGCTGCCTGGATCGAGGTGTGGTGTGAAAGCACTAAACCTAATAACCTGGATCGACCAACCCGGCAATTCGACCTGGGATATAAGAAGGGTTTAATGTGAAAGGATTGGACCCGGGTTGGAGCTGGCATCAAGACTACAGATGTTAGCAAGTGAATCTGCCACCCAGGAATGAAAGGCGACGCCCACCGGAGCCATTGTAACTAATACGGACACATGCAAGTAGACTGGGCACGGCAGTAGCGGTGCAGGCGCCATGTTTCTCTGCGTACATGATTGCAGCGGACGTCAGGCACACACCCTGAAAACGGCCATAACACACCAGCCGTTTTCCTGCCACTCCGTTACCTCCCCTAACAGTCACTTCCAATAAATCCCTCTGCGATAATATCCTCACTGGGAGCGTGATTGCAAAGAAACCTTGACACATGCTCAGTGCGATCGCAGCACCTGCACAGTCTGCCGATAATCGCTCAATTGCTGAACATTGGCATAGCGTGCAACTCTGAATCATTTCTCTTTTTGATCAAAATGAACATATAAAGTTGGGGAAAGTAGCGAGTGGGATCAAAGAGTTGAGTGAGTGGGATCAAAGAGTTGGGTGACGTTCGGGAGACCTACACGCCGTCCGAGCATACAGGTAAATCAGTCAGTTTCAGCTTATTGGTAATGTCTGCTACCGGTCACTGAATAAATAAAGGAACTGCCCTTCCCTGCCTGTGATCCCAGAATAGCACGCAAGAAACCGATCTCTCGTCTGAATCGGCCCCATAGTTTGTACCTACTTCACGCTACATGGTTACATTGCAGGTCCCATAAGCGTGGCTAGTTTCTATGCGTCTAGGAGGAGACCAACACAAGTGTCCTGCGCTACCTGATTGTATGGGCCCCTCCATCCCGCTGATCCCACTCTGCCTCTCCTCTGCTCCAGCAAAGCTCTGCGCTTGTTCTCGGTGCTGTCGGGAATCTGTTTCCTCTTTGTGAGGGTGACGTGACCTTTAACGAAATGGGAGAAAAATGATGTTTATTGGAAGACAGAACACAGGGAATATGTAATGTCAGACGTCTACAAAGCTCTCGTTATGCTCTGTGAAGTCTTGATTTTCGGTGTGTAAGTAAAAGATGATATTCAGTTAGGCAGAAAGTCATGGAACACATTACAAACTTGTTGCATCAGGCTGCTGATATTCCATCTGCGGAGTGCATGCATCTCATGTGTTACATAACTAAAAACAACATCAAGGCACAAGGAGCCATGGAGCCATCACCTTTAGCAGCATTTATTGTATTTAAACTGAAAAATCTGTAAAAATCCCATTTTTACATGACTTGATATTACACTTTGTGCCATGTTTGTTTTTTTCAAGGTCCCTTATATAATGACTGGATGGGGAAGATTTTGATGACCCCCTACTCACTGTCTTGCACCTCCCTCTGCATTGCTTGAGGCACCGTGCTCACTGCTGTGGGTGGGGCTTGTTATCTGCACTGTATAATCTCACATCAGAGTTCAGACTTCTGGGTCAAGCCCCAGAGCCTTTAGGGACTTCCTATAATTAGGGGAGGCCATAAAAAGCTTCTCAGGAGCAGTGTGTTCCTGCCATTACATGCTCTCCTTAATGCTCAGGGCAGCTGACATGCATCCTTCAGTTAGTAAGATGTAGTAACTATTTGCAGCCTCTAGATGGGGTCTGTGGGACAACATTGGGATGGACCTAGCACAATGGATATAAAGGATTCAAGCATGGCGTAATAAAAGAATTCATTGCATAAAACAACACTGAAACAAATGGAATAGCTGACATAAAATTAAATACATTTGGGCTTTCTCAAGTAAATATATTGTTCAATTATAGCACAAAGGGGCCGATTCAGACCTGAAAAAAAATGCTGGGCGGATCTCAGCAAATGCAGGCATATTCCTGCCTGCTCGGGGGGGGGGGGGGGTTGTGTGTGTGTGTGTATGATGTCACATGACCTAACCATCGAATGATTTTTCCTCTGTGGGGGTGCATAGGAGCGGGGTACATGCACTCGCAGCATAGCACGGGGATTTGCGCGGCGGGGTGGACGTGCGTTTTGTGGCATTTACAGCGAATATATGCAGCCTAACAAGCAGGTCTGAATTGGGCTCAAAGTTCTAATACAAATAATTTTCTTCCATGTCAGAATGTGAAGTTATAATCCTGCAATCCGTACCATTATTAAGGGGGTGGAAAACCCCATTAGTTCTAGAAAAGGACTTCCAGTTACTCAGCGTTCCTCCGTCTATAACAACACTGGACAGGTTGTGTCGCGCGGGTTGTAAGTTAGAAGGGAGATCACCAGGGCGGAAATCACCTAAAATACAGCAAACACCATTATGACAATGTCAGGGGATACATTGCTTACTGTGCCATCTGGCTGCAATACTAATAACCTAAATGCTTAATAAAGAAACCCTGTAAGATAGGACCACACCTACGTCATCTATTCAGTTACATGCGGTGACAACTCAGATGCACGCAGGAATTATTTGCATAAAGAAATTTGGAGTCTATATTATAACATGCACTTTGAGCCACATATAATCCCCCCTTACCTAATATACACCGCATCATATCAACAAAATCTTATTTAGATATTACAATTTTGAAAATAAATTCACAAAATATATTTTTCACATTTTTAGTAGAGGCAACCCAATATTGGAATAAACAGGTGATGACCAGAGACTGGTAGCCAGATCTTAGGGGGTACATATAGATGGGAATTCTATTGAAGATGGGATGTTGCCCTTAGCAACCAATCAGAATCAACTTCTTATTTATTTAGATTAATAGATAGAATTTGATTGGTTGCCCATAGAAACATCCCACCTTCAATAGAACGCCCATCTTAGTAAATAAGCCCCTAGCTGTCTGAAACACCAAAAATCAGATTGTGAATTAAATGAATGCGGATACTTTACAAACAATATAAATAGATACAACGGGCCTGATTCAGAGGTGGATGCTGTTGCCCTCGTTGCTGCCCACCAAAATATCCTCTCTCTGCGTCTGAATCTATTCTGTGACGCCTATAGATTGTAAGCTTGCGAGCAGGGCCCTCCTACCTTTGACTGTCTGTTAATACCCAGTTTGTTTTTTCACTGTCTCCTATTGTAAAGCGCAACAGAATATGCTGCGATATATACTGTAAGGAACTGTTAATATATAATATATAAAATAAATAGTGGTAGCCACTTTGTGGCTCAGACTAAAAACATCACTTCTTGCATCCGTTGTGATCCCTGCGACCACCTCTAAAATCAGGCCAATGTGTGTGTGTTGGAGTAAATCATTTTTATATATGAAACATCTAAATATTACTTTAAAAAAATACAAAAACATTTTAAGCACTTTTTGAATGGCATTTAAAAAAATTAAATGAAATACTTCCTACTTTTCATTATAAGAAAAAGGATTTTTTTTAATGTAACTGCATAATTTTTGTTGATGAGCAGGATCGCATTTTTATGATGTGACAAAAAAAAAGAGAGAACGTAAGTAATAAAAAAAAACCAATTGCCTATTTTGTTATGTTTTGATGCTGCCATTCTTACCCCACAAACATTGGTAAAACCTCTTTCACTTCACTTTTCCTCTAAAGGGGCATAAACACAGGCCGTTAATAGCCCGTTTTCTAAGCAATCTGTCTAGATCGCTTAGAAATTAAGCACGGATTGCTCCATAAGTATGCCCGATGGTGATGGACATGTACAGAAGATCTAATCACATCGCCAGTGTTCTACACCCTCTCTCATGCCTGAAGTGAAAGACAAGCTGGTGTAACAACTACAGAAAATAAACCAACCTGTCACAGCGTTTTTGTGAGACAAGGCACTCCGAACGCCTTGCCACAACAGAGCAATTTCCTCATCAGTGGGAGTATGATCCAGGCGTAAACCATTCTCTCCATACACGTGGTTCCGCTTGGCCGGAGCGGTTAAGCGTTCTTGTAATGCAAATACCCGCTCGCTGTTTAAAGTGAGCATGGACTTTGCATCATTCTCCGTATCCGGCGAATTGTAAATCTGAGCAGCCAACAAATTACCCATAGACCGGGATAACGATTGAGCGGGCATTGTGTCCCTATGAAGAACAGAATTGGGTGGTGCTGCCACAGTGTTTGAATGATTAACAAGAGAACTGTTTGAGAACATGGGCTGACTCCTGGTTTCTGTCTCTCTATTATTGCAGTCTGATGAAGGCTTTGGAGGAGGGTGTGGGATCATGACCTTCCCCTGAGACTTTACAATCTTGCTAGCTTCGGTGGCGGACTGAGGCCGCATTATTATGCCCCTCCTATTTTGGTGCATTAGTGTGGACTGAACTTTAGCGGACCTTGGACGTTTTACTATCCTTGACTTTGCTCTTGGTGGGCTTCTGATATTGTGGAGGTGCCCAGCAGGGCCTGGGTCCTCGCCTTTAGACGTCATCCAAGCTTGCTTAGTGAAATGGTAACCTGTAGAGAAGATGGAGCTGGGAGGCCCAGCCGAAGGAGCTGTTTGGTCAGCTAGTAAACCAGTAGAGGCAGGGACATGCTCTTGATTATCTACTGTAGACTCAACATGAGGCTTCTGGCCAGCTTGACCATTAACCATCGCACCCGGACAATCCTTCACTTTGTCCGTTTCATCCAACCATCTAAGTTTTTTAATGTTTGTTCTTTTATGACCCTTTTCCTTCGTCAACTCAACGCTGTCTCTGATGGTGTAGGAGCTTGTCTCTCCAAGCTGGAACAATTTGCTGATGCCCATGACTGTGGCATACCCATTCTCATACTTGGAGGCTTTCTTTAATATGCTTTTAGGGAATGTATTTCCACCCTTTCCAACACTGTTATATTTCATTTTTCTGTATAACGCAGACAATGCCATGTCAGGATCAGTTTGGGGAAGATTAGATCCGTTGAAATGATCCTTTGGCCCTTCCATAGCTCTGGGCTCTGATTTGGAAATAGGGGATGATGAAGACTGATTGTTATGTAACAGGGTCTCCCGATGACCGCCTTCTGCCAGCTTACTGTAGTCATGTTTAACTGCATACAACTGAGAATTGTATGTGTTGGTCAAGCCTTCAGGAATTACGTAATAGGAATGGACGTCATCTGTGTATCTGCTTGCTTTTAAATCTGAACTTGCACTGTATTGGCAGTTACCGGTAGAACTTTCGGGAAAAGGAATGACCACTGGGGATGCCAAAGTCTGAGTCACTGTGGGTTTTATTGATAGTCCGTTATGTTGTACTGAGTCTTTGTTGCTGTGTGGCATTGAGCCTTGAACTGCTTCTGTTGGGGTAAGGTCGGGAGTGGCCCAAGCTTTGCTTGTTCTAACCACAGTATTACTTCCTCTATAAGTCATGTTGGAGTAATCCGGCCTCATCTCAGCTGTGGGCACTTGTGAAGAGTGACTAATATCTGGATTTGATAATGAAATGTTCCCATTGTGTATTACAGTATTTGTCACTGCATGCAGATCACTATTCCTAAGAAACGTCCCTTCGTCTGAAAACTGCAAGTGCTTTTCACTGGCCATCTTGTCGGCTATGAAGGAGACAGGCTCAGGAGGGGATTTTTGACTGCTAAAACCACCGATATTCTCATTATCCTTATGACTTCCACCATTCATAGAGAAAGAATGTATCTCCGAAAGAGCTTTGTGTAAAGTGTCACTTGAGAACTCTTGCACATCACCGCACTCCTCTCTTGCGGGCTCCGCGCTTTCTTCCAGGCTGTCTAGACTTGACAGACTTTCCGAGCTTGCTAGTTGTTCCACGTCTTGGTGAAAATTCTGGAAAACAGAACAAATGTGACTGTAAGATTGTGGTCTTCTCCCATTTTATGATTCTTATCATTTATTTATATGGCGCCACAAGGGTTTTGCAGCGCCTATGATAATCCATGATCATTTTACTGCCAAGAAAACCACATAATATAAATGTTAAGGGACTTTAGGCCCCTGCTAGATCGGCAAACCTTCATCACTGCGCCAATATAGTGGGGATCGTAGCAGCAGCTCAATACTACAATGAACAAACCACAGCTTATTATAGAAGCTGAGAATTGACCGGTGTGTACAACTACATTGCACTCTAGGGAGATGTCTCTATGGAATACATACGCAAGACCAGCAGTCTTGTTGGCTGTCAGAAGAACAACAGTGGCATCCTGATGATCAAAATCCAGGGCTGGGTAGGTATACTTACCTATTCCCCCTACTAGATGCCTAACTCTTACCCCACCCTTACCCTGTCCATTAATGCCGAACCCTAGCTCCTGATCACAGCCTAACCCTCCCCCCATAACTCTCCTACTCCGCAGCCTAGCCCTAACCCTTCTCCTCCTAACCATGAACCCCCTATGTGCTACACCTACCCACCGTGGCCGCATATATCAGATAAGGATTCCAGCTGTCGGCATCCACGTCTCCCGTGATGTCGGGATTGCAGCAGATGCTACATGCTTGCATGCTAAATGCATCCCATCTCTCTACAAACTAGTGATATTCCTAAAAGTCCAACCACTTACCTCTGTTACACATAATACACAATGACCATCTACACCCCCTTATCTCATTCCAACAATCTGACTCCACAAAACATAATCTCATTATTGCACATGCCCATAAAGAAGTCCACCCCACAGTAAGAAGCGCCTTTCTTCCACCCAGGTTGGGAAGGCAGTCATGAAATGTTGACGTCAGAATGTCAATATCGTCACTGGTGACCTATTGGTGACTTACCTTCTCCTGGCAGCTGCAGTGGCGTCTCCCAGGGCACGGTGGTCATTTCCATATTAAACCTCTGACTCTCAATCATTCCAGTAAGTATGTCTCTGCTATCACTAACCCTGATACCTTCCCCCAACCCTCCATCATATCGGTAAGTATTTATATGCTATTTCTAACCCTAATACCTACCCCTAACCCTGCCTATCCCTAATCGCCCCTTTCATCCTGCAGCCTATATGTCACCTACCCCTCTGCAGCCTAACCCTAATGTGGACATGCTTATAATGTCAGCATTCGGAGTACATTGACATATCGGTTGTTGACCTCCTCTGTACCTACAGGCTGTAAGCTGCCATGATATCATTCTCCAAATGAGAAATGTTCAACTTTAAAATGAAATCGATTCCAACCTCCGTGGAACGGGCTTCCTCTAGCCGTCTGTACACAGGTATATCAGCGCCCATAAGAACATACAGAGAACTTATATACTACACACTAGTTACTGATGCACATGTCAGAGGCTTTCTCCGGAATGCAGCAGCAATTAGTGAGCAGGGTGGCAGACAGCGGTAATAGTGTAACACATAATAGCCCAGCAAAGCATGCAGTTAATCCTGTTTTATGATATATGAACATCTCTAATACCTCAATTAAAACTGAACAATTTCCGGTTATATAACAATTCGCGGTGACTGAAAAGAGTCTGCGCCCCACCATTTGCATATTAAATAATCCAAATGTTTTCAATGTGTAACCGTTAGATTTCTTTTAATGCAGCGATACAGGCGGCAGAATGAGGAATTCAATATACTGGGCTATAATAAGTAAAACCTTTTTTCCCCATCAGTCTACTGCAGTGATTTTAAACCTTTTTAAACCCGTGGCACACTAGAGAAGATTTCAAAATTGCCAGGGCACACCATCATTTTTCACGGGTCGTGGAGTCTGCCGACATATGGGCCCCGTGTGTACCCAGCTTATGGTTACATGTTGGCATAACTCCTCACACTTCAATGATGCCTACACTTGTCTCATTGCGCTTGGGGCAGTGGAACAGGATAGTGACATCACAGGGTATGCCAGGCAATGCCTCCAAGATGGAGTAAGAGTCACTATCACAGAAAGATCACTATCGCATACCCGTAAATTAGTCTACTGCACCCAACTAAGCAACATGTTGCTTGAGAGGACACGGATGTGCATATTGAGTTGCCCAGAAACCCCCCTTCCCAATAGCCTGCCTGCAGTCACCGAATACATAGCAGACAGCGACACCCCAGCCAGGGAAGAGGAACTGCATGGGTTTTTAAAGGTGACGGGTGCTAGAATGAACACTAACTATATTATATAAAGCATGGGTCTTCAAACTGTGGCCCTCCAGATGTTGTGGAACTACATGTCCCAGCATGCCCTGACAGTTTTGGCATGTTCTTATAGGAAAAAATGTGTCAATGCATGCTGGGACATGTAGTTTCATAACATCTGGAGGGCCACAGTTTGAAGACCCATGATATAAAGGATACTTTGAGCCAGTCTCTAGCCAATCGCATGCTTATTAGCCTTCTGGGCTGGTAATAACCACTCTCACATCAAACATTTGGAGATCCCCTCCAGAAATCCTGCATTTGCATCTGCAATTATTACTAGCAAACTTACAAACTTCCTGCCTTCCCCTGCAGCAGAGTTACACAGAGGAAGGGGGGTGTCACAATCTCCCCTCCCGACAAAGGGGTATAAGAGTTACTACATTGCTTTTCAGTTTGGTCAATGAGCAAGAGGTGCATTAATACATGTGTGTCCCACCTTAATGAAACTCCTTGGTAAGATCCAGCAGTGAGTGATTGTAAAGAGAACAATTGGTGAGACGGAACAATAAAATGTGTCTGCCGTCTGCACTATTTATTGCGCTGTTATTGTTACAATGTCCTAATTACAAACAATTACGAGTTATTGCTAGGATACGCCCTTTTCTCATTCAGCTAGAATGTTAACTCCTGCATCGCGTGCTTGCTGACCGCCACCAATCCGGTCCTCCCAAATTACGGCTGCTGATCCCGACACGCTAACAACAATACAATACGGTTCTAGCAATGGCTCCTTGTCTCCCGAACATAAATATCATCAGAATGATTGCTACATTCCCGTACGGCAGGGATGGGGAACCTTTGTCCCTTTAGCATGTCCAAATAGCATAACTGTAGCAGGGCATGCTGGGATGTATAATTCAACAACAGCTTTAGGGTCAAAGGTTCCCCACCCCTGCCATACAGTGTATGTCATACTAATACACAAGTATCCACTTTCCCCTATCTGCATGGTGCCCTTGTATCACCTCCCACAGTGTAAGCTTTGTAGTGCACCCAACATGTCTGCCTCATCCGGTGCACTTGTGGATGGGATGAAAAATACATGGACCTGACTGTTTTGTTGGTACCCTACTCTACTATCACCCCAATGTTTTGTAATTTTTTCTGGGGTAGCCTATTCTATATACAGATGGAGCGCCTCTCATGCAGCGCTGGGAATCACCAGAACGCCCCCCCTCTGGCGATCGCCGGCGGAGAGGCGCTCCATCTGATTGGGACCCGCAACCAGTATTTCGGTGGTGGGGGCCAGAATTCCTGCCCGTCTGTGCTTCAGGGAGATGGGCAGAGTTAGGGGGGTGCGGACATCCACAGGGGAGCGGCGTGGAGGTGGCGGTGTCTTCCGTCGGAAGGGGACTCGCAAGCGTCTTGTGCATGTGTGTCCCCTTCCAGCGGCTGGCAGTTTGATCGCCAGCCCCCCGGCTAGACCACAGGCGCTCCATCTGTATACTGGAAGATGCTCAATCAGTTTAGTGATATTAAAGGGGCATTAAAGGGAGAAAAATACATTGTTTCCCCCAGCACGCTGTTTGTTTGTTATTTTTATGGACTGACGATCATCAATGTCCAATGGGGCATAACAGGGAATTGGGCTGTAGGTGTATGGACTGCATTAGTCTATCTCCTAATACTTTCAGCCACCAACGTGCATGGTCTGTCACTCCTGCTGGAGATGCACAGTCGCTGTCCGAGCTTCTACATTACAGCATGTTAGTGTGGTAGTCGCAGGACTATCATGGGAATAACTCAGATCCCGAAGCTTCTGTGCCATGATACACAAAGTACAGTTGTTTAGTACTTTGCATAATGTTCATTCTAGCACCCTGCACCTTTCAAAACCTGTGCAGGTCCTCTTTCCCACCTGGCCACAATGTGACAGAGACACTGCAGCATACAGCATCACCCCAGGCAGGAAAGCGGAACTGCACAGGTTTTAAAAAAGGTGCAGGGTGCTAGAATAAACACTATGGGGGTATTCACTATGGAGTGTATCCGACAGTCGGAATCCCGGGCCGTTTCCGTTCCGCTCGTCAGGAACTCGACAGCCGGAATTCAATGTTCTGACCGACGAGTGTCGGAAAGTCAGAGGTTTGGGGAAAACGGCCGCGGATTGTCGAAAAAGGTCTGTGAATGCGACAATCCGCAGCCGTTTCTGACCTGACTTGTTTTACCATGTCAATAAAAAATAAAAAAGTGAAAAACCCATGTCGACCTTAGCTACGTCGACCTATTTCATGTGTCAAACGAAGTCACGTCGATCTTTGTTGTGTCGAACTCACGACCGTATACCCAGCAGAGACTACCATAGGAATCAGCCAATGTAAGCACCATGACTATGGTGCTGTGTAATACGGTTAATGAACCCTGTCCTAACTGCGACTTACCTACTGCTGCCAGTAAACAGCCTGGCTGCACAATAAAATAAGAAGGACACAATCACAACGTGACAATTCGGATCTGTTGATGATGGATAAGGGCAGCTTAAAGGGATTAAAACTCATCACTCAAAATGTAGTAAGTGACGTGTGGCCTGAATAAAGACTTCACAATGTAACTGCATTTTGGGTAGGCTGTAAAGAGGAAATCTAACACTTGAGGGATGTCACAATTTGTTAGCCGTAACGGATGACAGGGAGACGTGAGTGTCGCGCCTGCAGGATTCCTCCAGGAACATGTCGGAGCAACACCAAACCTGAAATGTCTGTTTTCAGGACGTGCAGCAGTTCAGTATATCAGTTCCACTACAGTATACAGGCAACATGTAACATGCTAAGAGTTCAGTATATCAGTTCCACTACAGTATATAGGCAACATGTAACATGCTAAGAGTTCAGTGTATCAGTTCCACTACAGTATACAGGCAACATGTAACATACTAAGAGTTCAGTATAGCAGTTCCACTACAGCAGGGCTGGGCAACACCGGCCCTCCAGATGTTGATGAACTACACATCCCAGCATTCCTTGCATCAGTTTCAGCATGGCCACATAGAAAAACTAATGCAAAGCATCCTGGGATGTGTAGTTCACTAACATCTGGAGGGCCGGTGTTGCCCAGCCCTGTACTACAGTATACAGGCAACATGTAACATGCTAAGTGTTCAGTATAGCAGTTCCACTACAGTATACAGGCAACATGTAACATGCTAAGAGTTCAGTGTATCAGTTCCACTACAGTATACAGGCAACATGTAACATGCTAAGTGTTCAGTATAGCAGTTCCACTACAGTATACAGGCAACATGTAACATGCTAAGAGTTCAGTGTATCAGTTCCACTACAGAATACAGGCAACATGTAACATGCTAAGTGTTCAGTATATCAGTTCCACTACAGTATACACGCAACATGTAACATGCTAAGAGTTCAGTATATCAGTTCCACTACAGCAGTGATTTTCAACCTTTTTACCTTGCGGCACACTAAATGAGATTTTAAAATTGCTAAGGCACACCATGAGATCCCCACAGGGCAAAACATATTGGCCCCCACAGGAAAAAAAACAAACCTATTGCCCCCCATATAAAAAACAATCACACTGGTCCCCACAGGTAACACAAATAAAATACCTTGGCCCTTTAAATGAAAAGAAGAGACCAGTAAATAACAGTTGAACTGGTGGTGGCTGTAAACTAGTTTGGGCATCTCTACATCTGGAGGCACACCTGAGAACAGCTCAAGGCACACTAATGTGCCACGGCACAGTGGTTGAAAAACACTGCACTACAGTATACAGGCAACATGTAACATGCTAAGAGTTCAGTGTATCAGTTCCACTACAGTATACAGGCAACATGTAACATGCTAAGTGTTCAGTATAGCAGTTCCACTACAGTATACAGGCAACATGTAACATGCTAAGAGTTCAGTGTATCAGTTCCACTACAGAATACAGGCAACATGTAACATGCTAAGTGTTCAGTATATCAGTTCCACTACAGTATACACGCAACATGTAACATGCTAAGAGTTCAGTATATCAGTTCCACTACAGCAGTGATTTTCAACCTTTTTACCTTGCGGCACACTAAATGAGATTTTAAAATTGCTAAGGCACACCATGAGATCCCCACAGGGCAAAACATATTGGCCCCCACAGGAAAAAAAACAAACCTATTGCCCCCCATATAAAAAACAATCACACTGGTCCCCACAGGTAACACAAATAAAATACCTTGGCCCTTTAAATGAAAAGAAGAGACCAGTAAATAACAGTTGAACTGGTGGTGGCTGTAAACTAGTTTGGGCATCTCTACATCTGGAGGCACACCTGAGAACAGCTCAAGGCACACTAATGTGCCACGGCACAGTGGTTGAAAAACACTGCACTACAGTATACAGGCAACATGTAACATGCTAAGAGTTCAGTGTATCAGTTCCACTACAGTATACAGGCAACATGTAACATGCTAAGTGTTCAGTATAGCAGTTCCACTACAGTATACAGGCAACATGTAACATGCTAAGAGTTCAGTGTATCAGTTCCACTACAGAATACAGGCAACATGTAACATGCTAAGTGTTCAGTATATCAGTTCCACTACAGTATACATGCAACATGTAACATGCTAAGTGTTCAGTATAGCAGTTCCACTACAGTATACAGGCAACATGTAACATGCTAAGCGGTCAGTATAGCAGTTCCACTACAGTATACACGCAACATGTAACATGCTAAGAGTTAAGTATATCAGTTCCACTACAGTATACAGGCAACATGTAACATGCTAAGTGTTCAGTATAGCAGTTCCACTACAGTATACAGGCAACATGTAACATGCTAAGAGTTCAGTGTATCAGTTCCACTACAGTATACAGGCAACATGTAACATGCTAAGTGTTCAGTATAGCAGTTCCACTACAGTATACAGGCAACATGTAACATGCTAAGAGTTCAGTGTATCAGTTCCACTACAGAATACAGGCAACATGTAACATGCTAAGTGTTCAGTATAGCAGTTCCACTACAGTATACCATACTATGCAGGAAACATGTAACATGCTAAGTGTTCAGTATATCAGTTCCACTACAGTATACAGGCAACATGTAACATGCTAAGTGTTCAGTATAGCAGTTCCACTACAGTATACCATACTATGCAGGAAACATGTAACATGCTAAGTGTTCAGTATATCAGTTCCACTACAGTATACAGGCAACATGTAACATGCTAAGTGTTCAGTATAGCAGTTCCACTACAGTATACCATACTATGCAGGAAACATGTAACATGCTAAGTGTTCAGTATATCAGTTCCACTACAGTATACAGGCAACATGTAACATGCTAAGTGTTCAGTATATCAGTTCCACTACAGTATACAGGCAACATGTAACATGCTAAGCGTTTAGTGTATCAGTTCCACTACAGAATACTGTGCTATACAGGCAACATGTAACATGCTAAATGTTCAGTATATCAGTTCCACTACAGTATACCATACTATGCAGGAAACATGTAACATGCTAAGCGTTCAGTATATCAGTTCCACTACAGTATACAGGAAACATGTAACATGCTAAGCGTTCAGTATATCAGTTCCACTACAGTATACAGGCAACATGTAACATGCTAAGTGTTCAGTATATCAGTTCCACTACAGTATACCATACTATGCAGGAAACATGTAACATGCTAAGCGTTCAGTATATCAGTTCCACTACAGTATACAGGCAACATGTAACATGCTAAGCGTTCAGTGTATCAGTTCCAATACAGAATACTGTACTATGCAGGAAACATGTAACATGCTAAGAGTTCAGCAGTACCCGGGTCATCAGCAGTTACATTGATGAACAACAAAGCCCTAACAGGTATATAAACAAGCACAAAGCTTATATATCAGATAGGTAAATGAATGAAAAGCAAACCAAGTATTACAATAGGGATGCGGTCAATTTGCCGGCGGTCGGGATCCCGGCGTTCAGAATCCCGACACTGGAATCCCGACCGCCAAAATCCCGAAACTTTCTCCCTCCGTGGGTGTCCACGACACCCATAGAGGGAGAATAAAATAGCGTGCCGAGCGTAGCGAGGCACCGGGCCCGCTGCGTGGCGAGCGCAGCGAGCCCGCAAGGGGGGGCGATCCACATCCCCCCCATGTCGGGATTTCGGCGGTCGGGATTCCAGTGTCGGGATTCCGACCGCCGGGATCCCGACCGCCGGGATTACGTATCGGATCCTTACAATAGATTGAGGCTGTGAATTCGCAGTTGTTGGGAGGGCCGATGTTGTCAGCAACGGCCTCCTTCTCCCTACGGCTTTCGCAGCGCTAAGCGGCTGCAAAGGGGGGGGGGAATCTATTGGATGGTGAGTGATTAGGGATGGATTTCCCCATGTGCACTTCTACAAACACATTCGCAGCCTTGCACCTGGGCTTGATTTCACTTGTGAAGGGCAGTGTTTACCTGATTTTTTAAATCTGGGTTTTAGAAAAAAATAAAAATGTGACCAGTTTGGGGGTACTTGAAAATAATATTTGCAATGTCCTTAGCGATTAGCTGCCCTGTGCTGACATGGGTGGAGGAAGCAGCTCCATTAATCCTACAGGCGTTAGCGGGAACCCCGGAAACAGTACACCGCCAGCGGCCAGACACAGGGGGAACCAATTCCTGACCGCACACTACTCCTTTATATAAGAACACGCACAAGGCTAACTTCCACTCAGCTCATAAGTACTGTAGAAATGTCAAATTGAGATGAGGGGGTTCTCATTAATGAAAAGCCTAATCAGGGGGTACAGGACAGAAAAAAAGGTAGGAGCCGCTGGTGATTAAACATATAGATTAATATTGGACATGTAGTCACTTTGATAAACATAAATCACTGACACATACAGTATAAGCATTATTTATACATATCCATCAGTATTGGCATCGTCAAGCTATTAATGTAACCTTGGCACTGATATAACTCAAATCCAGCTTTCTGAGGTACCACCGATACCATTATCTACACAGGTCACTGTATTTGTTAATAGAGGGGATCCTTTTTCCTAGGTAACTTAGTGACATCTAGTGGTTGTAAACTGAACTACTACAAGGGAGATTCTTAACCCGGCAAACTGCAATATTACCTGTGATAGCACTATGGCCCTCATTCTGGAGATTCGGTCCCCGGCGTGTTTACCCAGGGGACCAGTGTTTCTGTTCTGTGCATGCGCTTATAAGCGCATGTGCAGGGCTTCTGTGCGGCTGCCTTCGGAGCCTTGCATAGCGGGGGGGGAGGGAATGGAGGTGGGCAGTGTTAGGAGGAATTACCGCTGCTTAGCGAGTCAACCAGAATCACCTCCTAAATGCTATAGGATCTTGACAGTTTTCGCACAAGCAGACAGATAATGTAACAAGAGAAGATATTCTACCATTCATTGGCAGGACTTCTGGCAGAAGATTTAAAGTATACAATAACACAATGCAGAGATTACTGCTGTGCATTTATATGAGGAGGTTTCCATTAACACATGGCTGAAAAAAAGGATACAGATAAAATGGAACAAACATTTGAATAACCTACATATTAAAGAAAGGAATATTAAATCACCATGGCGTCCAATTAAAATAATGAGGAAGATCTACCGCAGTGCTTTACAACAAAAGCCCTCAAGAACCCCTCATGTTTTCAGGTTTTTCCAAAGCAGTTGGGATAATTACTGACCCAGTGCATGGTTAAAGAGTTCCAGAAAACACGACTTGTTGGGGGGAACCTGAGGACTGGTGTTGGAAATGACCAAGAGTCATTGATGCTTTTCTTACTGAATCACATGACCAAGGCCCTGTCAGCTTGTACGGGCCAGCCTGTAAGTTGGCAAGTACAGTTGTATTATTTGAACCCCGCACACTTTTATCACGATGGAGGAAGTTAGGGGCCCACAGTGAGTGTCTCTCTCCTCCTGACACGTTACATACCTGCATATTGCTGAGATGCTGCTCCTCCAGAAGGCGCTGTGCCTCCTCTAGCCTGTGCTGGAAGTAAAGCTGATTACTTTCCGATGGAGTTGGTGACTTTTCTTGGAATAGATTTTCCAAACTCAACTTTGTAGCCGGTTGTAGCTTTTTATGCCATGTGGAGTTTCCTATCGATGACAAACTGGATGGAGCTTCTGTTGTTCTTAACAAAAGGTAGAGAGAATGTAGTTAACATTTTAGGAACAATTCACTATCGCAGTTTCTCGTGCTCTACAGCAAAATCACCCAAGCTGGTGAGGCCATTTCTGGCAAGCGCCAATATCCAGTTGGCAGAAGACGGACTTCAGCCAATGGGGCAGATGTATTAAGCCATAACAAGAGATAAATGCAAGTTGATAAGGAGAGATAACTGTCCAGCCAATCAGCTCCTTACTGACTTTTTTCAAACACAGCCTGTGACATGGCAGTTGGGCTGTGATTGGCTGGATGTTTATCTCTCTTTATCACCCTTGCATTTATCTCTTGTTAAGGCTTAATACATCTGCCCCAATGTGTGAAGTCACCTACCAACCATGTTACAAAACCCCCCATGTGATTCCGTTCCTGGGCATGAATGTTGAATAGCCGTATGTGTATAATACTGGAAATGGAGTCTACTGATCTGCACTGAAACAGGAGCAGCCAGTGTACAGTCAGCTTTAGAGTTTTAGCCTTTTTCCCAGTAATGTTATCAAAAGAAAGTTGACAGCGAACCAGGCTGGGAATATGATTTATCTCAGGTCTCCTAGGAAACCACAGCTATGCATCAATGTCAACACACCTGAAGGTCGACATTGGGGTTAGGTCAAAAGGGACATTAGGTTGAAACATGCATTAGATCGATATGGGCTAGGTCGACAGTCAAAAGGTGTCGACATGGGGTTTTTAACTGCCTCCCCTCGCATGGCTTCTGGCACACTCTTTTATTCTCCCGTCACGCCCTAGTGGATGGTAGGGCATGAAATACCGCCTGTCGGCACATGGCTCAAAAAAAAAGTGAAAAACCCCATGTCGACCTTTTGACTGTTAACCTAGCCCTTGTCGACATAATGATAATTTCCCTGTCAACCTACCCCATGTTGACCTTCAGGTGTGTTGACCTTGAGCAGTCATTACTAATCATGTCGGCATGTCATCACCCATATGTAACACCGCAGTGCTTTGGTGCAATCCTGTTGCGAATGATGTACTGCAACAGCTGAAGTGCTCACAGCATCCAGTGCATCATTGTTGGTTTAGTGAAAGAGGAATATGAAATAATGTACCTTGTATTATTAGGACTTCGATGATTCGATAAATAGTAGAAGGTGGAGGAGACAGATCCTTGAATTTGATCGAGTGCATCTTCAAGCTTCGGAGTTGGCCTTTTATTAACAGGATAGACTGCCGGAAATAATAAAAAAGAAAACTGTGAAATCATGTACATTTGTAGATGTGCACGTACAATACCCTCTCCCAGCAGTACCGCACGTGCCTGTGCAGACTGGTCATTGGGCCTGACCACACAACAACGTTGTTCTTAAAATGGGCAAAACCATGCCCAGAGAGAGTTAGATTTGGGTGGGGCGTATTCAAACTGAAATCTAAATTTCAGTGCAAAAATAAAGCAGCCGGTATTTACCCTGCACAGAAACAAAATAACTCACCCAAATCTAACTCTCTCTGCATATGCAGCATGGTTTTGCCCATTTTGAGAACAAATTTGCCCTGCGATCAAGTCTGAATTACAGTAGGCCCATTGTCCTGAAGGCTGTGTTATCAAGAAGGCAGTGAAATCCTTTCTATTTCCTAACAAGTTGGATGTGTAAGATTTGTTTCCGATAGGGGCCAGACAGACGTCTTATCTGTACTGCTGGGGGACCCTGCACCTTCCTATACATAACTGTGGCTTCCTACTGCCTTCATTCCCCTCCTCACACCATGTATCATGTCACTGTCCCTGTCACATGCAGTTCTATCCTCACTATTTGACACCAATATCCAGGGACAGACCAGGTCGGTACCATTCAGCTGTGTGCAATGGAACTGTTCTGCCAGTGCTTTGAGACAACATATTCTCCAAATGCCTAGAAATCCAGATCTCCCCATGGTGTAAATGAGACCAAGGTCAGACTCCTGGACCATTATACACTGAGTCGGGACCAAGGTGTATAATACAACACTTATCTCCTGATATACTCTGTGCTGCTGGGGACATTACTCCTTACACTATTTTACCTCTTAAGTCTCTAGATTCCTGCTGCCTCCATTCCCCCTCTCATACATTACTCCTATCACTTACAGTCACCCTGTCCTCACTAACAAATAACTTGAGTCTCTGCCGATTCCACTATATAACTCTCTGTCTGTGGCTTCCCCTCCTCACATACTACTGTGAATATTACGATTATACGATTGGCCATACCATTGAAATAAGTGAGTACACACAAACAAAACAAACTGCAACCAAAACAAGCATTCGCTATAATGTACATCAACAATGCATTCACCACTTATGAGGGATATAGCACATTAAAACTACAACTACACACAACTTAGTTCCAAAGGATGAACATGACAATAAACATTATTGAGTCATCCAGGCCCCAAATACAATACAATACCACATAGAACCGATGTGACCTCAATCTACAGCACGTTGCTCATTCACACCTTTGTTTGGCAACCAGTGACATTGTCCATGTGAGAGAATAGATGCAACTAAATATACTCCTGAGAGTTTATGTCCCAGACTCAGACACCAAGGATGGATAATTCAGCAGAACAAATGCAATACATATCTCACACTTAACAATGATGTGTTTACAGGAATTAAAGATAAAGTTTCTGGTTCCGACAAATAGGAAATAGGGAGAAGGGCTGAGGGACTCAATGGTAACATCTGTACCATACACTTAATGAAATATGTGCACGATATACGGTCCCCAGCATGGAATCGGTAGAATGACGGTTGGGACGACTGACCATAACTGATAATCGAATCAAAGAATCCAACCGATAATCTCTGAAAACTGTTGAGGATTTGGCTGTAACCAGCTCTAACTGACCGGTTGCCTGTACAGATGCATCCTTCCGAAATCACGCACAGACCCCTCTGTGCGAGCTCTTTCAATACATCTGAGCTTCTGTATAGACAGTTTTGATTGGCTACATGGAAATGCCGACATTTACAAAAAGCCAACATTAGTTTTTCTTGATTTTTTCTTTCAATCCGACTTTTTCATAATTCCCGATGAACGTAGAGTTAGATTATAATAGTGTGCCAATCGAGGACCCGAAGCATGGTGAGCGCAGAAAGCCAAGCGCAGGGACATCCATGTCAACCTAGACACCCAAAATAAGGGAAAAATATACTTCGACTTTACATGTCGGCATTTCGACCTTGTCAGTATTTTGACCCTGTAGGTATTTTTGACCATCGGTCAATGATGGTCGGTATTTTGACCATTGGGGTAGTGACAGCAGTTTGAAGATCCAGTACACTCGCGGACCCTAAGCACACAATCTGGTGCCATTCAGCGCAAAGCCGTGTGAGGACACATCTGTACATTTGCAGATGTGAAATCTACCGGTTGTTTTTTCTGGAATTCGGAATATAAATAGTAATTATGTATTAAATCATGCAGAAATATGTCATGTATCCTGCAGGCTGTGTTGGCTTCCTCTGTGAAACACGCAGGTAACCAGGTGTGCCCAAACCTTTGCATGCACCTGTAAATCACTTGTCAGACAAATTGAAGTTTAGCTGGAAACGACTAAATTGAGGCTTTTACTGTGAGGATGACTGACCCGCTCTACGGCGCTGTGACGGGGGGAGATGCCCCCGCTGGAACTTCTCTGTCGCTTCCTGAAGTTTTAGTTTTCTCTGCTGAAGGACTTCTTCTCGAAACCTCTGCTCCTTCTGCTCTTCTTCCCTGCGTTTCTCCTCGAGGGCTCTAAAAAGAAGTACAGACACAGTCAGAAAACACAGACTTTGGAAAACGGTGCTACGTCTGTTCGGCAAAATAATTGGAAATGGTCTAGAAAGAAACAAAAAATTCTTAAATTCAGGTAAAAAAACTGGACTGACCTCCTCACAGTAACATGGAACATTACTGTACATGAATTCCCAGGCAACTTGCTGCTGTGCGTACCATACAGGACTACGGCGTATACACCATACAGGACTATGGATTATACAGCTCACACACCCTACATACAGCTGACACACTCACAAATACCTTGTAAAATAACTATAAATAAAACAAGGAATTTAAACCGACAGCGTTGTCTCAGGTCTGACAGTCCATGTTAATACGCCAGCAGTTAAGGGTTGTACCGTCATGCCATTCACAAGAATAGGAAAGGGATTTGCATTCATACCTTTACGGGATAGCTTAGAGGCTGGAGATCACCAGTCTTCAAATCTGTAGTGTGCTCTCTTGGGCTGGCATGTTGTTATTAAAGGGTAAGTGTCTCAGCTAAGTCCTTACACATAGACTGTACAGTACATATGACCTAAGGGTTATTATATTGACTCATACAAGTGAAGTACAGACAGTAAGTACACATATAGGTGCATTGGGTTATCACAACACAGACACGTGAATTGCATATGCTAATTATTGGGACATCAGCCAGGAGTTGCTCAGCTGGTGCAGAGAATGTTTAATGTCAGTAGACACAGTGTTAGAACAGCTTAGAGAGAGAGACAAAAAGTTTTCATTAAAAGAAAAAACAGTTTTACCTATTCAGTGGTAATCCTGTAGGATTAGAGATGTGCAGGTTCTGACTAACGGGCCCCATACATCAGCAATCACAATTAATGGATTTCCAGATCCAGGGATTTTTTGGCCAGATAAATGGATTCTACAATCTATTTGACTTGCCCACACATTACAGATTTATTTCAGTGATCGGCAGATTTTTCCATCTAAAGATTGCATCTTCATATCTGGAAATTGCCCAATCGATTGTCATTTCAGCTGTTCATAATGTAAATAGATGAAGAAGACGAGACGGGAATGCCCACACCACTGGCGTAACTATAGCACCGCAGCCCCCGTCACCGCGGGGGGCGCTGTACATATGGGGGCGCCGGGGGCTGCGGTGCTATAGTTACACCTCCCCCCAATCCCCCTCAGCCTTACCTTTCGCGCTGGTCCTGGCGGCTCTGTTCTTCTGCTGAGGACCACCACTAAATGGCCGCCCCCATATAGCACACAGTTCTCTGAAACTGTCTGCTGTATGGGGGCGGCCATTTTGTGGTGGTCCTCAGCAGAAGAACGGAGCCGCCGGGACCAGCGCGAAAGGTAAGGCTGCGGGGGATTGGGGGGGTTTGAATGGGCGGCGGGGGGCGCCCCCCCTAACGGCAGGGGGCGCCCAAAACGTAGCTACGCCGCTGGCCCACACATATAAAAAAGATCCGCAGATAATACCAGATTATTAAACATGTTTAAAAATCTGATTAAGCAATCAATTGGCGATCCCTATTAATTGTTGATTGGGATTGCCAAAAGGGGGAGTCCACACATCTAAAATTAATCGTGGCAATCATCTCCAGATATCAAGGTGCCCATACACGTTACAATTATTGTATACAATATTGTATACAATATTGCATCTCATCGCATCTCGGTTTTGCGATGAGATCAGATGAGATGAGATCTAGTACAAAAAGTATGTACTAGATCTCATCTCATCGCAAAACCGAGATCAGATGAGATGCAATATTGTATACAATATTGTATACAATAATTGTAACGTGTATGGGCACCTTAAGGATTGTCACAATTAATTGCTGATGTATGGGGCCCATACTCTGATTTCACAGCAGGATCTTATTGGCTATCAACTGTCAACAACTGTCAAACTGTCATGTGATTTGGGATAGCCAATAAGATCCTGTTTTGAAATCAGAGTAAATCAGAACCTGCACATCTCTATTTAGGATGGTTATGGTATATTAGATCTACAATGTCTAGGTCAGGCATGCCCAAAGTCAGGCCCGGGGGCTAATTGCGGCCCATGCTGTCATTTCAAGTGGCCTGCAGCCTCCAGCTGGAAGAGCATCAGATGTGGGAAGCACAGCACAGGACACTAACGGTGGGGCCCTGGTGCTGCAGTGAGGAGGTTCTGGCTGCCACAGTCAGATGTGTTTGGCGTTCTACCCCTGCTGCTGCTGCAATCGTATATCCCCCTACTCCACAATCACAGTGAGAGCAGTGTTTGGGGAGGGGGGCAGCAAGGGGGAAGCTTGCTCCCGTAACATGCAGAGTGGAGGAGGGCAGCAGCTGGAGCCCAAGCATCTCCTGTCCTGTCCTGCTTTGACTCTCCTTCCTCTGGCTCACACAAGGGGCTGGGAAACATACAGAGAAGGGAGGGGGCAGAGTGGGGGACATACAGTGAAGGAGGGTCAGGCTGGGGGACATACAGTGAATGGAGGCAGTGATGGCCATTCAGAGAAGGAGGAGCAGGGGCAGCCTGGGAGACATACAGTGAATGGGGATCATACTGTGAATGGGAGTCATACAGTGAAGGAGGGTCAGGCTTCGGGACATACACTGAATGGAGGCACTGATGGAAATTAAGAGAAGGGGGCAGGCTGTGGGACAGAGTGAATGGGTGCAGAGGGGGGAACATACAGTGAATGGGGGACATACAGTGAATGGGGGCAGGCTGGGGGAAATACAGTGAAGGGGCAGGCTGGGGGACATAGAGTGAATGGGGGCAGAGTGGGGGACCATTCTGATGTGATTAATGATTCAAATAATGTCAGGCTGAATGGTCGGCCCCCCACATTTTCACCTCACCAAATCTGGCCCACGTCTCAAAAAATTTGGACACCCCTGGTCTAGGTCTACAGTCAAAAGATCGACCACTATTGGTCGACAGTCATAAGATCAACATGGTAAAAAAAGTCAACATTCAAAAGGTCTATATGGAAAAAGTGGACATGAGTTTTTCATGTTTTTTGGGGTGGTGTCTATGTCGACATAGGTCAGTATGGACACGTCCAAGTGTACCGCGTCCCCCTCGCAGCACACTATTATATTCTCCCACCACGCCTTTTGACACCTTTTCCATGTCGACCTTTTGACCATGGCAACGTTCATGCCGACCTTTAAACTTTTGACCTTTTGACTGTTGACCAATAGTTGTCGACCTAAACAAAAAGATCTAATGACTGCATACCCTTTAGGATATGCCCATACAATTTTTTTTTTATATATATTATTTTAAGCTTATCTGAAGTTGTTTTATACTTTTTATATACTTAATATCTCCCTTAAGGGCATTCTGATTCACACCTGCTAGATAGTACTGTACTTGCGCAGTATGATTCCTATGCATGCAACATTGGAGATGTGCGTTATGTAACATCGAATTCATGCACATCTCTGATTTAGATCCTATTTTGACTCTATTGTCACCCTTTCCTGTCGCACAACTCCAACCGATGGACAGGGGTGTATAAATATTTAAGGTGTTCTTTTAACAGAAAAGGGGTGAGTGGAATCCCCATGCACACCTAAGGGGGTATAAAAACCGATATGTCTGACAGTTGGAAATATCGGTCATCAGTATTCAACAGCCAGGTCTCGTCTATGCAGATTAGACTTTAAAAAAAAGTTGAATCTGTATTGTCGAAAACGGCCAATAAATTGTCAAATTAGTGGCCATTTTCACCAAAAAACATCCACGTATTTTCTGACTGTTGGAATCTTTCCAACAGTCGGAAAACGGAGCTGACATTAAATATGTCAAATTTACATTGGACAAAATTTCCTTGGCCTGGATTGAATACCCCCATATTCAGTTTTGTACACTATTATCTTTATTTTGGCACATCCATGGAAGCACACAATGGGACAAATTGAAATTGATGCGTAATAGATGATGTTCACGCAATGGAGCAATTATCTGCAGACTACGCTAATGTGCTGCGATCCTAATGTGCATGCACCAAGGAGCTGCTGAATCCTGCTTGCACTGATGATGCAATGGAAAAGTGATTGACAGGAAGTGACTGTTTGGAGGTGTTAATGAGGAGTTTAGAGGGAGTGGTTAAAAAAATGCAGGCGTGTCAGCTGTAAACTTATACATGAAAAACCATGGAGTCTGCGTTGCTACCTTCGTGTCCAGTCTGTCTAGACAAAGGCCTTCCCTTAGCCTCACTGTTCTTGTTTATTGGGTATAGGCTGCAAATCTGTATGCAATTGTGTATGAGTTTCCATTGGCTGGGCAGCAGCTTCACTTGCTAACATTAGCAGCTCCATTGCCTAGAAAATTGCATTTGCGATTGCATTTGCGTACAAACACATACCTCCCAACATCCCAACGTCCCGTTCCCGCGTCCCTCCCGCAGCCGGCAGTGTCCCGCGGCGGGGGGGGGGGGGGGCTGCTGGGAGTCCCCCCTGGCAGCTAGTGAGCAGCGGTGAATAAACGCTGTGTGCATGCGTCTATTCCCGCAGGAAAGGGGGCTGGGGGCATGGCTAGAGGCTCACAGAGCCTCAGGGCCATGCCCCCACAGTGGCAAAATGAAGGTGTGGTCTCGCGGGAAGACACACTTATATGCCATGCCCCCTTTCCCGGTAGCCACGCCTCCTATTTTTCAGGCACGCGCCTTTGGAGCGCACCAGTAACCCTCTTCAAGATGCTGAAAAGTTGGGAGGTATACAAACATGAAGTAGGCCCAATATGACATTGTAAGTAACCATTGAAGATTTTTTGGGGGATTTTGAGATTGAATTAGCACTGGAACCAACTCTCTGACAACCAAAGGATAGTGTTTAGCATAGCTTTAATTGACTGCATATACCGGTCACCCCAGGATGAAAAGGCTAAATCTAGAAAAGGAAGCTACAGAAGGGTTGATCTTATGAAATAGTTTTGCTGGAATCCACACTCGCCATTTTCCTAAAATACTCTATGGAAACTGGGGAAAGATTTATTGTACGGAGATTTATACATAGCATTAGCGGGAGGTAATGGCTGTAATAAAGTTATATGCAGTGCTATAAAGATCAGCTGGTATGTAAATGATTGCACACGCTCCAATGAGGCTATATGAACAAAACATGAAGTGAGTGGATTGGTTTGGGGCTGATTCTTAGTGCCGTTGAAGCCTGATTCTTATTGTACTGCCAGTGTCTGATTATACAGAGCGGGGGTACATGAATGTCCAAGTGGGAACCAGTGCTGATTTTACAATGGCTGCCACAACAAGCATCATTAGCCCCTTGTTGGTTGCAAGACATCTATCAGAATCAGGCTTTCCTTCTCTGTACACAACTCAGACTCGCACAGAGCTTTTCACACAAGCCCACGACAAGCCATGGTGGTCACATGTGATCACACTGCTCAGTTCCCCTCTTGTAAAGCCAGATTTCACAAAAGACAGATCTAGCCGGGTTATATCCAACCTAGAATGGAATGGACATATGGAAACCAATCACAGGCGAGATGTAATGAAGTCCCAGTTCGGCAGCAATGTTACCCCCTCCGGGACCTCCCATCACCATGCTGGGGGCAAGCCCAGCACCAAGGTAAGCTGCTGGGCTGCTCCCAGGCCCTGTGCACCCCCCTGCCCCGTCCGCGAGGTGAATGGATGCCACACACAGGCATCCATTCACCTCCTCCCTGCCTCTGCTGCTGTCTGCTGTACCCCGCCCAACCTCCATGTTGACCGCAGGACGCTGCGTTACGGAGGTTGGGCTTCCCCCATTGATGTAAACGGGAGCCGGGTCGGATGACCAGGCATACCCGTTTACACTGCCGTCTACCCCAGGTCCTAGCCGTGTTCAACCCAGGTCAGGATCTGGGTAGAAGTCCCGTGTAAATGGATATGGGTTGACCCATTTACACCGCCACTGACCCACTGACTCATCTACCATCTATACCCTCTTCTCACCACTACCAACGACAACCTGCTCCTGGTAACATGCAGACTACAGAACTTCTCTGCTTCCCTACATCTCAGCTGTATTGTGTACTAAGAATTGTGCTGCTAATTGTTACCTGTGCTCAGTGATTTTCAGTTACTGTTATGTTTAGTTCTGTGTTACCCTGTATTGTTCATTATTGGCGTTATAGAACTAAAAATTTAAAAATAATAATCCACCATCTAAAGGCAACAGTCAGAAGGTTGTGGTAACAGAACACAAAATCATGAGCAAAAACGGTCAGTGTATGATATGGGCAGTGGCGGCAGGTCCTGGCAGCTGCGTAACATAGACCCGCAGACCCCCGGTGCCCATTATTTCTTAGCGCCTCCCCACGCCCGCGGGGTCTGCGGTGCTATAGTTATGCCACTGGATAAGGGGCAGATGTATTAAGCTCGGTGAAGAGATAAAGTGGAGATAAAATTTAGATAAAGTGGAGATAAAGTAGAAGGTGATAACGCAACGGCCAATCAACTCCTAACTCATTTTTTTTTCAAAACATATAGCTGATTGGCTGGTGCATTATCACCTTCTACTTTATCTCTTCACCAAGCTTAGTACATCTGCCCAGACAGTGAATATGGATATTGCACGTGGTGAGAGATACACGTATTTCCAGGTTTCAGCTTCAGTTCGGAAGCGCCAGTTTCCTATAAAACCTTGCTTTCTACTAATAGTAGCATTCCAATGGGTTTGAGAGCGTAATTAGCAGTGTAAGGAATGCTGAGTGTACTGATTAACATCCCATTATTAGGCAGAATTACGTTACAAGGGATGCTCTGAGTCACAGTGATAAAACCTCACCTGTCACTGAGCATTCTGACGGAAGATTTCAACATTCGTCTTTCCAGACCCTAAATAAAAGCCAGGATTATCCGTTTACTCACCAACCAACCACCCTGTGACCTCATTCACAAATATATACTGAAGATCTGAAACATTTATAATTAAAGTCTGACACCATTTACAATTAGTAGGCTCTAGGGCTGATAACCCATGCTGGTGACCCCCGGGAGGGATACGTTAGGTAGCAGGTGACATGTCAGTTCTTGAAGTTGATTGGCTGGAAGCTGGAAACATGGGGGGGGGGGGGGGGGGGTTTATTCTGGTTAATTCGCAAGGCTGCGTATGCACATGTGCAGAAATGCACATGCGCACTAACAAAACATCAGTCCGCGTGTGAATGCAGGCTAGCTGCCAACGGACCTGTATGAGGTCCATTGTCAAGTGTAAAGGCCCCCATAAACTATTGGGAGGTATTGCATGCGGACCCCGCCAACTCAGCTGGCACCCCCAAGGGGTATTCAATTACTGGCAATATGTGGTTACAACCAGGGTCACTGAGAGCTGAATGGGGCCCAGGTACTGGGACTGTGCCAAATCAGAGAGGCAGTAATCACAGTCTCCACTTACTCCCCTTCTCCTGGGAGAGTAGAAATATATATATATATATATATATATATATATATATATATATATATATATATATATATATGTCTCCTTATGCCGGCACTCTAATTCAACAACTGCTCCGGTGCTGGGTCCACAAAATCCATACACTTCCAATAGAGAGAGCACTCGGAGACTGTATAAGTACAATACAACTGTATTTACGTGGTTAAGTACTTTCGGCAGCGTACTGCCTTCCTCAGAACCTCCTACAGCAATCACATAGAACAAACAGTGCACATATATACCCCCAAGACCTTACCTGTCAGCAGCGTCTCCCGCCGCGTGCACCGTCTCCCGGAAGTCTTCTCAGCCGCACTTCCGGTCTCCGCAACAGCGTTGCCATGGTGGCAGCAAGCTTGCTTTCCACCGGCTTCTAACTGTGCGTCCCACCGCCTTAGACAGCCGAGACAGGCTGGGCAGGGTTTGGTATCCACGCACTCTGCGGGGGTCAGCATGCCACACAGGTGATCTAAGGTGCAACAAAACATACAACAATATTGTTTAATACATTAAGAAACAGCATATGATATAATTAAAGAAAAAGCAAAAGACAAAGAAACCGTAAAAAAACGTAAAAAAATGTGAAAAGAAGCATATAAATTAAACAATAACAGAAAATCAACCACTGCCACTAGTTGATTGCCAGTAATACATATAGGTTTATACAAGACTGTTCCAATTGATCTTGTCGTTGAGGCCACCTGGCTTGGTGGTCCCCAAACGCAAGATCCATTGGGACTCTCGTATAAGTAAAGCCTTCGCTCTATCTCCTCCAGGGATCGAGACAGGGATTTGATCTATCATGAAGTACCTCAGATCCTCAAGCACATGGCCAGCGTCCCTAAAATGTCTAGGGACAGGCTGGTCTATGTCCTTCCCTCTTAGGATCATACTGATGGAGGACCTGTGTGCCCCCATCCTTTCTTTAAATTTCCTAATTGTTTGACCCACGTAGTATATGTGGCACGGACATGTGACCACATACACGACATGAGTCGAATTACAATTGAGAACCTGACGGATATCATACATTTTGTCTAAGTGGGGATGTTTGAATGATCTCCCTGCTACAAGAAATTTGCAGGTAACACAAAGACATTTATAGCAGCCGGGGGGTTTTCTGGTCACATTAGGTAGAGACACATTGTTATTGGTCACGTCTGCATGGACAAGGCGATCCCTAAGGTTCCTTCCCCTCCTGTAGGCCAGAAGAGGTCTGACACCTGATAGAGAAGGCAAGTCCCGATCAGTGCCTACAATGGGCCATAAAGCTTTCATGGCACGGCCTAAGATGGGGCTAGCCGTAGTGAAATCACTCACAAAAGGGATGGTTTTGCTCGGTTGTTTAATTTTAGTGGCAAAAAGTTCCTGTCTGTTTTTGGAAAGAACGGTGGCTTTTTGTTTAAGAAGGAGCTCAGTATCATAACCCCGGGCCTCAAACTTCACAACCATCTTATCCAACTCTTCAGGAATAAGTTCCTCACGGTTAGTAATGCGTGCCACCCTCATCATCTGTGATAGAGGGAGGCCTCGTTTTAAGGCTGGAGGATGGTGGCCCTAAGTAACGTGTTTCGGTCAGTCTCCTTACTATGCACACACGATTGAAATTTGCCTGTCTCCAGCAAAATCGATACATCGAGGAAATTTGCTCGAGCCACATCATATGTGAAAGTGAATTTAATAGGAAAATCCCTATCATTAAGGTCAGCCATCAGTTTAGTAAATGACTGTACTCCCCCGGTCCACAGCATGAAGATATCATCGATGTATCTCGTATACATAATAATGTTACGAGATACATCGGGATCAGAAAAGAACATATCCTGCTCTACCATGAACATGTAGACGTTCGCGTACGTGGGTGCTACGGATGACCCCATAGCACACCCACGCCGCTGGAGGTAGAAGGATCCGTCAAACAGAAAGAAATTTCTGATAAGGGTAAGTTCCAACAAAGTTAGGTACAATTGATGGTCAAATGTTCTGGAATCCAGATTTGCTTCAAGGAAAATCCTCATGGCTCGAAGTCCCCCTTCATGGAGGATGGAGGTGTATAAGCTGTTGACGTCGAGGCAGCATAACAGCGTGCCTTCTGGGATGGCTGGCAGTTGGTCCAATTTCTGTAAGAATGTGGTGGTGTCCTTGAGAAACGTGCTCTGTGACAGCAATAGTGGCTGGACAATGCTATCCAACAACCTAGATACAGGTTGCATTAGCGACCCACGGGCCGAAATAATTGGCCTACCAGGGGGCTTGGAGCTGTTTTTGTGCAGTTTTGGCAACGTATATATAACGGGCACGATGGGGTGGGTGACCTGTAGTGTTTGATGAACCTTAGATGGAATAAGGTTATTATTCAAAGCATTTTGCAAAATGCTAGTGAGTTCTTTATGGTACACGGGGGTGGGGTCTGACTTCAATTTGCAGTAGACATCAGCATCATTGAGCTGAGAGAGGATTTCAGATTTGTAGTCCTCAATGTTCTGGACCACAATTGCGCCCCCCTTGTCCGCAGGCCTGATGCAGATAGTTTTGTCCATCTCGAGGGATTTAAGAGCTTGTACAACAAATGTGCTTATGATTTGATGATTTTGGTAGTCCACGAGGCGAACAGAGAGTTGGAACTTACTCGCATTAAGATCTCTAACCTGGAAAAGGAATGTATCAATATATTGCAAGAAGATAAAGATAGCAATTGGCTGACAAAACTGGAAACTCAATGTAACCAGTATCGCACTGAATTGCTTCCCTTCAAACGTAACAAAAAAATGGCTGTGGACAATGATTATGAGGAGAATAAGGTATATCCATGGCTATATGGAGTGAGCGACTCTTCTGCCCCATTCCAGGGACAGGGAAGGAGGCGCAGGCCTTGGCAGGCCAGACAACGGGCACCCAGAGGTGATCAGCACAAAACCAGTAGCGATAGTGATTTTTTATTTTCGGAGGTGGACGACCCGGGAAAACCAGCTCCAGGCCCTTCGGGTCGGAGGGCTCGGGGGGCTGCAAACAAAAATATGCTCCCACCCGGAGGGGGGGTCAAAACAAGAGGGGCCCTCAAAACCGGAGTGGTGACAAAGACCTAATCTTCAATTTATCGGATAAAATCTTATCAGCCACTGAGATACAAGTATTAAATAAAGGACTCAGTTTCGTCCCCACCAATGGCCATGAAGAGTTCAACTGGAAAATGAGCTTACATCAGTTTTCCAGGCGCTTGAGGCTTAAGGAGCATTTTCAAAACAAACCTGACAATCGAACGGTGACTGTTTTTGATGCATTTTTAAATAAAAACAGCAGGTCGTCTTTTGACCCTATATCGAACAATTCATCGATCAAGACGTTCAACAGATTGTTAGATGACTCAGCCCATAGGTATTTGGCGACACCGTACAAACTTCGCCCAAACCTTACCAAGCTGGAAGTACAAGCTCTTAAATCCCTCGAGATGGACAAAACTATCTGCATCAGGCCTGCGGACAAGGGGGGCGCAATTGTGGTCCAGAACATTGAGGACTACAAATCTGAAATCCTCTCTCAGCTCAATGATGCTGATGTCTACTGCAAATTGAAGTCAGACCCCACCCCCGTGTACCATAAAGAACTCACTAGCATTTTGCAAAATGCTTTGAATAATAACCTTATTCCATCTAAGGTTCATCAAACACTACAGGTCACCCACCCCATCGTGCCCGTTATATATACGTTGCCAAAACTGCACAAAAACAGCTCCAAGCTCCCTGGTAGGCCAATTATTTCGGCCCGTGGGTCGCTAATGCAACCTGTATCTAGGTTGTTGGATAGCATTGTCCAGCCACTATTGCTGTCACAGAGCACGTTTCTCAAGGACACCACCACATTCTTACAGAAATTGGACCAACTGCCCGCCATCCCAGAAGGCACGCTGTTATGCTGCCTCGACGTCAACAGCTTATACACCTCCATCCCCCATGAAGGGGGACTTCGAGCCATGAGGATTTTCCTTGAAGCAAATCTGGATTCCAGAACATTTGACCATCAATTGTACCTAACTTTGTTGGAACTTACCCTTATCAGAAATTTCTTTCTGTTTGACGGATCCTTCTACCTCCAGCGGCGTGGGTGTGCTATGGGGTCATCCGTAGCACCCACGTACGCGAACGTCTACATGTTCATGGTAGAGCAGGATATGTTCTTTTCTGATCCCGATGTATCTCGTAACATTATTATGTATACGAGATACATCGATGATATCTTCATGCTGTGGACCGGGGGAGTACAGTCATTTACTAAACTGATGGCTGACCTTAATGATAGGGATTTTCCTATTAAATTTACTTTCACATATGATGTGGCTCGAGCAAATTTCCTCGATGTATCGATTTTGCTGGAGACAGGCAAATTTCAAACGTGTGTGCATAGTAAGGAGACTGACCGAAACACGTTACTTAGGGCCACCAGCCACCATCCTCCAGCCTTAAAACGAGGCCTCCCTCTATCACAGATGATGAGGGTGGCACGCATTACTAACCGTGAGGAACTTATTCCTGAAGAGTTGGATAAGATGGTTGTGAAGTTTGAGGCCCGGGGTTATGATACTGAGCTCCTTCTTAAACAAAAAGCCACCGTTCTTTCCAAAAACAGACAGGAACTTTTTGCCACTAAAATTAAACAACCGAGCAAAACCATCCCTTTTGTGAGTGATTTCACTACGGCTAGCCCCATCTTAGGCCGTGCCATGAAAGCTTTATGGCCCATTGTAGGCACTGATCGGGACTTGCCTTCTCTATCAGGTGTCAGACCTCTCCTGGCATACAGGAGGGGAAGGAACCTTAGGGATCGCCTTGTCCATGCAGACGTGACCAATAACAATGTGTCTCTACCTAATGTGACCAGAAAACCCCCCGGCTGCTATAAATGTCTTTGTGTTACCTGCAAATTTCTTGTAGCAGGGAGATCATTCAAACATCCCCACTTAGACAAAATGTATGATATCCGTCAGGTTCTCAATTGTAATTCGACTCATGTCGTGTATGTGGTCACATGTCCGTGCCACATATACTACGTGGGTCAAACAATTAGGAAATTTAAAGAAAGGATGGGGGCACACAGGTCCTCCATCAGTATGATCCTAAGAGGGAAGGACATAGACCAGCCTGTCCCTAGACATTTTAGGGACGCTGGCCATGTGCTTGAGGATCTGAGGTACTTCATGATAGATCAAATCCCTGTCTCGATCCCTGGAGGAGATAGAGCGAAGGCTTTACTTATACGAGAGTCCCAATGGATCTTGCGTTTGGGGACCACCAAGCCAGGTGGCCTCAACGACAAGATCAATTGGAACAGTCTTGTATAAACCTATATGTATTACTGGCAATCAACTAGTGGCAGTGGTTGATTTTCTGTTATTGTTTAATTTATATGCTTCTTTTCACATTTTTTTACGTTTTTTTACGTTTTCTTTGTCTTTTGCTTTTTCTTTAATTATATCATATGCTGTTTCTTAATGTATTAAACAATATTGTTGTATGTTTTGTTGCACCTTAGATCACCTGTGTGGCATGCTGACCCCCGCAGAGTGCGTGGATACCAAACCCTGCCCAGCCTGTCTCGGCTGTCTAAGGCGGTGGGACGCACAGTTAGAAGCCGGTGGAAAGCAAGCTTGCTGCCACCATGGCAACGCTGTTGCGGAGACCGGAAGTGCGGCTGAGAAGACTTCCGGGAGACGGTGCACGCGGCGGGAGACACTGCTGACAGGTAAGGTCTTGGGGGTATATATGTGCACTGTTTGTTCTATGTGATTGCTGTAGGAGGTTCTGAGGAAGGCAGTACGCTGCCGAAAGTACTTAACCACGTAAATACAGTTGTATTGTACTTATACAGTCTATGAGTGCTCTCTCTATTAGAAGTGTATATATATATATATATATATATATATATATATATATATATATACACACACACACACACACACAAAACACAGATACACACGTCATGATCCTACAGGAGATGCATGTGACTGGACTGGTTTGCGGCATCTTCATGTGTATTTGGTTCTGTCGCTAAAATTATGCAATTCACTGTATGGACCCGCGATGGCGTTTTATATCATGTATACCGCACTAAAAAGTGGGCGAGATGCAGGTGATCTACCCACTTTTCTGGAGGACTACTTGAAAACTTATGACTTCCAGAACCATGGTATAAGACACACATACAGTATATATATATATATATATATATATATACACACACATCACATCTATACACACATCTATCTATCGCTATAAACATATAATATAACTACAAGACCAGGCTTCCCCCAGCTTTACCCCACCCACTGATCTGCCCCACCCCTCTCTCCCCGCTGATCTGTTCCACCCCTCTCTCCCCGCTGATCTGTCCCACCCCTCTCTCCCCGCTGATCTGTTCCACCCCTCTCTCCCCGCTGATCTGTTCCACCCCTCTCTCCCCGCTGATCTGTTCCACCCCTCTCTCCCCACTGATCTGTCACACCCCTCTCTCCCCGCTGATCTGTCCCACCCCTCTCTCCGCGCTGATCTGTCCCACCTCTCTCTCCCCGCTGATCTGTCCCACCCCTCTCTCCGCGCTGATCTGTCCCACCCCTCTCTCCGCGCTGATCTGTCCCACCCCTCTCTCCCCGCTGATCTGTCCCACCCCTCTCTCCCCGCTGTTCTGACCCACTCTTTGTCTGCCCTGCCCACACCACCCCCTCTCCTGCTCCCAATACATTATAATCCATCAGCGCAGCTAGGATATTGGCTTAATAACAGTACAAAACAGAATAAGCCGCCGATTATGTATTTATGTATAGAAATAACAAGGAGTGGTGCAATACAATGAGCAATTACAATGTGACTCAGTAAAAGTGCTGAAAAAATATTTCTCCTGCAATTAGATGTCTATAATTATATTTACCAACACGGTTCTTGTTCAGCAGATGATATGACGGCCGTAAGTGTTTGTTCTGTGAAATGCCTGCAGCAACAATCCCAGTGGAAGCAAATGACAGCTGTAACCAAACATAAGTGACACTATGGCATAACTATCACAGCGAGGATTACTCGCAGCTCTGAGGTAAGTCAGTCACGTTAGCAAACACGCTGCACGCCATGTTCTGCCATTGTGTGAGTAACATGTAACCTCGCTGTCTAGTATCTAAACAAATACAAACATTTGCTTTAATTATATGAGGGAAGGTATTCCTGCAACGATTTCTTGGTATCAGCAGGGAGATGTATCAAATGGTATGTGGTAATTAGCTCAAGTGTCTTGGTCGACCGTCAAAACCTCGACACATTAAAAGGGTCAACGTAAATTAGGTTGACACGGTCAAAAGATCAACATGAGTTTTTCACATTTTTTTGCAAGAGGACATGGTATGCATGTTGACCTATGTCAACAAAGACACTCAAAAGCACATGTCAACATCTTTCACGTCGACATTTTGCTTGCGTCAACCCTTTGAATATGTCGATCTAATCCATGTTGACTTTTTCACCTTTCGACTTTTTGACTGTCATCTATACACTGTCAACCTCATGACCCTACACTGTTGTACCAGAGCCATGGTTCCTCTATCCTGTGCTATACCTATTCACTCTGCATGCTTTCTGCCCCCTAGCAGGGGGTGTTGTGGCGTGGGCCACAGTGCAGCACTGTTAGGGGTCAAGGGTGCAGGTGAAGGGGGGGGGGGGGATAGGAGGGGGGAGAGGAATACTTTGTCTTCTCTCTACCTGCTGCCTCATGTCCTGACCATCCCTGCCATGCTCACTTCTTGCCTCAGGTCTCCTTATCTGCACCTCATGTCCCCCTCCTTCTAGATTGTAAGCTCCTTAGAGCAGGGTCATCTTCCCTCCTGTTCTCACAGCACCCTTTTTGCATTTCAACTACAGCTCTCTAATGGTGTGTACACACTTGTACAATGTGCATGAGATTTTGACTATATAGTCAAAATCTCATCTGGATTGCATGCAGATCCCATGGGTTTTAACCCTTAAGATCTCGATGCGCGCTACCGTATCACAGCCAGAAAGTCTTGGCTGCATAGACTATATAGTGCAGATCTGCACTATATAGTCTAAATTGTATGCAGATAGTCTAAATTGTATACATAGTCTAAATTGTATAAGTGTGTACATACCTTACTCACCTACAATCTATACCTGCATATCTTCTCACTTACCTCCCTATATCTCAGCTGCATTGTGTACTAAGATTTGTGCTGTTAATTGTGCTCTGTTTTTGTTCTTCTGTTGCTGTTATGTCTAGTTCTGTGTACCCAGTACTGTTCTGTGTTCTATATGTACGGTGCTGCGAACCACCTGTGGCGCCTTATAAATAAAAATATAATAATAATGACCCATACCCTATCAAACCATCTAAAGAGGAAATGTGATGCCCATATCAACCAATAAGCTTTTACCTATCATTCCTAAAATATACTTTTTAAATGGAGTTATCGATCAAAGCATTGACAGTGTCTAGATCAGGGGTGGCCAACCCGTGGCTCTCGAGCCGCATGCGGCTCTTTCCTTAATGAACTGCGGCTCTTCAATTACCCCCGTCACAGTGCTCGCTTCTTCCCGATCACAGTGAGCATAGCGGGCTGCCGCGGAGAGCACCAGCCCCCTCCCTCGCCATATATGATGGACATCCAGCAGCACCCTCCTCTCCCCCCCGCATTTACTTTTCCTGTTCAGTGGTCGCGCTGTTTGTTCCTTGTGGGAAGACAACAAGCATGGTGTACAGAAGGAGCAGGAGGACCGCTGAGCCGACCAGCGGCAAGAGAGCCGGCTGCAGGGTTGAAGATCAGTGTCCGCCATAAACAGGGAGACACCTTGGGGGAAGCCATCGTCTATCAGTAATATGTATGGATAAATGTATGCATGTACAATATGAAGGAGGCAGTGTATGGATGGATGAGAGTGGTGGTGTATGTATGCATGTATGTATGTATGTATGCATGCATGCATGAGGGTGGCAGTGTATGTATGTATGTATGTATGTATGTATGCATGCATGTATGTATGTATGTATGTATGTATGCATGTATGTATGAATGAGGGTGGCAGTGTATGCATGCATGCGGGTGGCAGTGTGTGTGTGTGTGTGTGTGTGTGTGTGTGTGTGTGTATGCATGCATGCATGCATGCATGTATGTATGTATGTATGTATGTATGTATGAGGGTGGCAGTGTGTGTATGTATGTATGTATGTATGTATGTATGTATGCATGCATGCATGCATGAGGGTGGCAGTGTGTGTGTGTGTGTGTGTGTGTGTGTGTGTGTGTGTGTGTGTATGTATGCATGCATGCATGAGGGTGGCAATGTATAAATGGTATGCATGCATGCATGCATGGGGGAGTGTATAAATGGTATGCATGCATGAGGGGGGAGTGTATAAATGGTATGCATGCATGAGGGGGGGGGGGCAGTGTATAAATGGTATGCATGCATGCATGCATGAGGGGGGAGTGTATAAATGGTATGCATGCATGAGGGGGGGCAGTGTATAAATGGTATGCATGCATGAGGGGGGGGCAGTGTATAAATGGTATGCATGCATGAGGGGGGGGGGCAGTGTATAAATGGTATGCATGCATGAGGGGGGGCAGTGTATAAATGGTATGCATGCATGAGGGGGGGGGGGCAGTGTATAAATGGTAGGCATGCATGAGGGGGGCAGTGTATAAATGGTATGCATGCATGAGGGGGGCAGTGTATAAATGGTATGCATGCATGAGGGGGGAGTGTATAAATGGTATGCATGCATGAGGGGGGAGTGTATAAATGGTATGCATGCATGAGGGGGGGAGTGTATAAATGGTATGCATGCATGAGGGGGGGCAGTGTATAAATGGTATGCATGCATGAGGGGGGGGGCAGTGTATAAATGGTATGCATGCATGAGGGGGGGCAGTGTATAAATGGTATGCATGCATGAGGGGGGGCAGTGTATAAATGGTATGCATGCATGGGGGGGAGTGTATAAATGGTATGCATGCATGGGGGGGGTGTATAAATGGTATGCATGCATGGGGGGGTGTATAAATGGTATGCATGCATGGGGGGGGTGTATAAATGGTATGCATGCATGGGGGGGGGAGTGTATAAATGGTATGCATGCATGAGGGGGGGCAGTGTATAAATGGTATGCATGCATGAGGGGGGGGAGTGTATAAATGGTATGCATGCATGCATGAGGGGGGGCAGTGTATAAATGGTATGCATGCATGCATGAGGGGGGGCAGTGTATAAATGGTATGCATGCATGAGGGGGGGCAGTGTATAAATGGTATGCATGCATGAGAGGGGGGGGGGCAGTGTATATATGTATGTATGTATGAATGTATGTGCATGATGTTGGCTCTTCGATGTCCCTAAACATATTTCGGGGCTCTTTGTCTCTGACTGGTTGGCCACCCCTGGTCTAGATAGACACTAAAGGTCGGCACCAAAGGTCAGCATGCACATGGTTGACATTGACAAAAAGGTCAACACAAGCAATAGATTGGTGTAGAAAAGGTCAACACAGGGAAATGTTCACATGTTTTTTTCTGGGAGGGGGGAGGGGGGGGGGGTCGGTGTCAATGAGAACACCTAGTACGAGTATGAGAACCCGAAATTATGACAAAGTGAAAAGGAAATGGGGAACACCCAGTCGACAGTGACTGGGTGGACACCTGGAAATGGTCAACATACCATAGATCAGCATTGGCAGAAGGTCGACATGGGCATGGATGGCACTCAAAAAGTCGACACGAGTTTTTCAAGGTTGACGTGTTTTTTTTTTTGTTTAGACCAGTGGTTCTCAACCTCGGTCCTCAAGGACCCCCAACAGTGCACATTTTCCAGGTCTCCACACAGAATCACAGGTGAAATAATCAGCTCCACCCGCGGATCTTTTAAAATGTGTCAGTCAGTAATGAGTGCACCTGTGCGCCTGACGGGTGACCTGGAAAACGTGCACTGCTGGGGGTCCTTGAGGACCAAGGTTGAGAACCACTGGTGTAGACAACTTGGTTTATACTTTACTATCCAAGTGGGCATAGAGTGAGAAAATACTAGTGTGCCGAGCACAGGGAGCCGTGCCAGGGGGCGCGGTACACTTATACGGGCCCCATGTCGACATATGTTGACAAAGACACCAAAAATGTGAAAAACTCATGTCAACCTTTTGAGTGTTGACCATGTACATGTCGATAACTGTCGACCTACACATTGTTGAGCCACTGTAACGTAACCCAGCAGGAGACTCTGGGTTCAATTAAGTTCACAGCGATCGGAATACTGCCGGGAAGGAGGCCCCATAGCTATTCAGCTGGCCGCTCTGATCAGCCCGACCAGAGGGTTCTTCCCGCACCCCTCTGAGAGCAGGAGTCCATCTAAACTAACGCAGTGCTGCAATTGTCTGCCTTTAATGTAACGCATAAGGTACCCCTACACCAGGGATGGGGAACCTTCAGCCCTCCAGTTGATGTTGAACTGCAAATCCCAGCATGCCCTTCAACAGTTGTAGCATGACCACATGGCAAAACAGCTGGAGGTCCGAAGGTTCCCCATCCCTGCCCTACGCGGTGCATTCTGCAGGTGCTTAGCACATCCCATCGCACAGCTCAAAAAGAATGTGCTGCACATACGTTTGGAACTAGGTTCTGATCGCATCGCACGCAAATCGCATGCGATGCGATCTAGTCCAAAACGCATACGGTACGCGTCCTACGACCTTTTCATACCCCCACTATCCACGTTGGTGTGGAGTTGAGAATAGAATAGTGTGGCGAGCGCAGCGAGCCCGAAGCGTGGCGAGCGCAGCGCGCCCCGCGAGGGGACGCGGATACCTTCACAGTTATACGCGTCCCCTCACGGGCTTCACAGGTGTCCGTGGCGACGCGGACACCTGTGAAGCCCGCAAAGGGACGCGTTTACCTGTGAAGGTATCCGCGTCCCCTCGCCACGCTTCGGGCTCGGTGGCTCGCTGCGCTCGCCACACTATTCTATTCTCAACTCCACGCCAACGTGGATAGTGGGGGTATGAAAAGGTCGTAGGACGCGTACCGCCGCCCCTCGCGGGCTCGCTGCGCTCGCCACACTTCGGGTTCACGTTGATCGTGGGGTTGCGTTAACTAATTTTGGGGGGCCATTTCACTGTTCAGGGGTGTTTTGGGGGGTTTCTGGATCATTTAACATTGTTCCCTGTTGATTTGGGTAAATTGAGGCATTTAACATTGTTCCCTATGGGAAATCGGGGGCATCTATTTTTTTCACTTTTCAATGCATTTCAATGGGAAATCGGGTCCATCGCGTCGGGGGCCATCGCATACCACTATTAAGGGCACAAGATCAATGCGATTGTGGCTGTGCTAGGAAACAAGTACCCACTATTCAAATGGATTTGAATTGAATGACCATGTTAATAGAAGCAACGTTGTTGCAGGAGACAGTGCTCTTCTCTTAACAAATCTACCCATGAGACTGAAATAACTGATACAGCTGCTATGCAAATCTATTCTAGGCTCTCTATGGAGACAAGGTGTGGTATTAATAGTTTGTGCATTATCTACAACTGAGTGTCATGAAAATACCCATTAATAGCAAATGAGTGATAAGAATGAGCTGCAAACAGGAGACTGTTATGTTACAGTGTAGGTTTCAGCATCTGTACACTAATGAATGGGCTGTACTTTCTGTACTTATTAGTGTAACAAAGGCTGTGTGAGATACTTTACCTGCCTACGGTAACCCTTACCCTACAAACACCCCAGTGCTGCCCAAAGAACAAGATCATTACGTGCAAACCATACGGTACAAATGCCACATAGGTCCTAAGTACCCAGAGAGGTTGTTGTAATATTATGTCATTTACAGGAGGCGAGTACAGCTAAATGAAAGGGAATAAAATAAGGGTTGTGGGTTGTTAGTAGTGTGGCCAATCGCGGGATCGGGATCGACGGGATCTGGCCTTAAAAACACCGGGATTTCAATCCCGGGATTGGAGTTTCCAATCCCGGGATTTTGGGATTAGACTGCGCATGCGCAGTCTAATGCCGGGCAGCGTCTGAGCCTGTGCTCAGATGCTGCCCGGCTTCTCCCGTCCCGGCAGCGCGGCTCTGCGCAGCGTGACGACGTCAGAGGTCACGCTGCGCAGGCCAACCAGAACGTCCTCCCACCCTCCCGGCTGCTGCGCCCGCCCTCCCTTCCTCCCGTAACAGCCGCCCGGCTCCCCGGCCGCACCGCCCATGTCAGTATATATGCTGGGCGGCCGGGGCGGGTTTTTTTTAATTATGGAAGCCAAACCCCGGGATTGGGCATTTTTCAATCCCGAATTCCGGGATTGAAAAAATGCTCCAGGATTGGCTTCCCTAGTTGTTAGGTCTACACCAACTAGGTCGACAAGCATAGTGTCGACACCACTAGGTCGTCAGGCAGCAAGGTCGACATGGGTTTAGGTCGGCATGGGTCAAGGTCGGCATGGGTCAAGGTCGACAGGTGTCTAGGTTGACATGGGTCTAGGTCGACAGGACATTAGGTCGACACAAGCATTAGGTCGACATGGGCAAGGTCGGCAGTCAAAAGGTCGACATTAGTTTTTAACTTTTTTTACCCAAATGTCGACACTGTCGACATGGACACAGTTTGAAATGCACCACATCCCCTTGCATCGCTCGCTATGCTTTGGGCACGGTGCCTCGCTACGCTTGGCACACTATTTTATTCTCCCACCACACCCTAGTGGATGGTAGGGCATGAATCACCGCCTGTCGGCACATGTCAGCTCAAAAAACAATGAAAAACCGCATGTCAACCTTTTGACTGTCGACCTAGCCCATGTGGACATAATGCTGGTGTCGACCTAATGACCTAGACCCATGTCGGCCTAGACACGTCGACCTTGACCCATGTTGACCATAATCCATGTCGACCTTGCTGCCTGTCGACCTAGTGGTGTCGACCCAATGCTTGTCAACCTAGTTGGTGTAGACCTAAGGACCGTATCCCAAAATAAGACATTTTCTCCTAATACACTCACTTTCTGTTATAATGACTTAACGTTCACACCTGTCTACTTTTGATGCTCTTTTACACACTGATAACCTCATTCAAAGTAGGGCAATAAGATTAATAAATGACAGTTGCCTACCCTCCTGCATCCTGCAGGAGACTCCCTAAAATAATCTCCCTCATTAGTCTAGTAATCTCCCTCATTTCACCTAGACCACATAAAACTGTTACTTTTTGGGGAAAAAAGGAATAAGAGACAGATACATTTACGCTGAATCATCAGCACCATTTCCCAGCAAGTACAGTAGGTCTTACTAACTGCTTTGGGGACGATCTACATTTGGATATAAGTCATTTTAAATTACGCACCCACGCTTCTAGGTGCCACATTCACAATCTTTCCATATATGGAACTAGATACGCCCTTTGGGTGGGGCATGACACGCCCCCTCAATGGGGCGCTTTGCAAAATCCTACTTCCAACTATAATCTCCATGAAACTAGATTTCAAAAGTAGGCAAGTATGATTTTTTTTTTTTTTTTGTTTTATACTCTTTATTTAAGTTTCTTTTCATATAAAAAAAAAAAACACATATATATATATCACGTAGCACAAGCAGCTCTTCATCAGGATGCGAACCTCTAAAAAAATGTTCACAGAATTTTAGCTGTTTTGCTCTACAAATGCATTGTACCTCGTTAATACATAATTACATACATAACAGTGCCGTGGCGGCAGATTCTCTCGGGGATCTCTATCCACCCATATTATTGGATTACCGTTCCCAGGGGTCGTGGGATTGAAGATATCTCACTTCTTGTGACTACTTTTTATCCCGGTATGTACAGGTACCTTTTAGAAAAAACTATACTTTTGAGATGTGCTACTATTTATAATGCGTATACGGTGCCCATGACTGTAATACAGTATTATACCCCTATATACAGATGGAGCTGGCCTTATTATTGCTGGCGGAGCGCCAGGACCGTGTCCCTGGCGATCCGCCAGCAATCTGGCGCTCTGGCTGAATGAGACGCTCGTGCGTCTCCCACGCACGAGCGTCTCAATAGCCGGGCGGCGAGGCGGCGCGGCGGGTGCAGTCCTGCCCGTCTCCAGCTTCAGGGAGACGGGCAGGGCTGCGGGGGGCTGCGGGGGGGCGGTGTGGACCGGCGGGGACCCGGGGAAGCCGGCGGGGACCCGGGGAAAGGCACCGTCGGAACGGGACGCGCGTGCACCTCGTGCACGCGCGTCCCCTTCCGACATACAGATGGCGAGGGGCGGGGGATGGCGGGTGGCGAGTCCTCCGCCATCCCCAGCAACGACAAGCCCGGCGCTATCTGTATATTTTTTTTTTTTTTATACATTACTCCCTAAGTGATTCCTGCAATCTATATCAATCTTTATAGTGGATATGTGCCATTATCTAACCATTATAAATCCGTGTCTCTTATAGATTATTTTTAATTGTGCGATAATATTTTAAAAGTGCACATTCGCGTTAATATATTTAATTATACCATTCCCATTTGTGTTTCGTTTAGTTGAGTGTATCATTACTCCAATGTGCGGAGGTTGTCCAATAGTGCCATATTTTTTCATATTTACTCATTGTGTTCCTATTTAAGTGCACATATTTTTCACATCTGACACTGTAGTTGACCAGAGCTTTCCAGCTATTGGTATCTGGACCTTTGCTGGAGAGCCATGTTCTAGCCACCATCACCTTGGCCAGTGAACACATATTAATTACGTACAGTTTCTCCTCCTTTTTTAGTCTACTATTGCTCATTATACCGAGTAAGCAACATTTCAGGGTGAGGGTTTCTTTGGCTATCCCAGTATCTATTATTGTTTGTATAACTTCCCCCCAAAACTTGGCTACCAACCGACATCCCCACAGCAGGTGCATAAATGTCCCCATCTCACTGTTGCATTTTGGGCAAATATTTGATGTTCTACCAGCAAACTTTACCATTCTTGTCATTGACAGGTATGACCTGTGAAAGACAAATAGTTGCACCTGTTGTGTTCGTAGTGAATTGGTAGCCTTCGATATGGATGACATGGCCATGACCCACTCACACTCCTCCATTGGGCCTACATCCTCCACCCATTTTTCTCTTAGTACATTCAATCCGTCACAGGTTTTAGCTCGGTTAAGATTTTTATATAGCCTTGACACTAGTTTTGCCTTTCCACCAGTTTTCAAGATTACCTTTATTGGGGATTCTTCAAATACTGGGGGTGAGTTGGAAAAATGGGACTCTAGAGCAGATCTCAGTTGTAGGTACCGGGAAAAGTACGTCTTTGGTAAGTTAAACTCCTCTTTTAATTGTAAGAAGGTCTTAATCCCGTCTTTCCCGTATACCTGGCTGATTGCTGTCACTGAGTATGGCTCCCATACCTTTCTCGCCTGTAAACCCTTTAATTCTTTTAACAATTTTGTATCACCTAGGGGGTGTTCTGGATCTATTGATCTTATTGGCCTCTTTCCATACTTTTATGGTTTGTGTAACCAATGGGGGGTCTAATGTTGTTACATGACCCTGTAAAATTTTATTCAATGGTTTGACATTGGGGCCTGCCGAGTTTACCAGTGCTGCTATTAGTTCACTTTCCTGTTCTTGCGCTACCCATCCCCTTATCTGTGCCAGTTGGGAGGCAATATAGTAGTTCCTAAAATCTGGCAGCCCCAATCCCCCCTCTCCTCTCTCCTTCATCAAGACACTCAACCGAATCTTTGGCCGTGCGTTGTTCCAGACAAACGATGACAACATACTGTTTATTTTTCGAAAAAGTGAATTGGGGAGATGTACCGGGGATTGCTGCATTACATACAAAAATTTAGGCAACAGGATCATTTTTACTAAATTGCCCCGGCCGGTCGTTGCTAAAGGTAGTTTCCGCCAGGAGTTAAATTTTTTCCCCATAAGCTCAAGAAGTGGTTGAATGTTTAGCTGTATAAATTCCTGCGGGTCTCTGGACACCCAGATTCCGAGGTATTTAAATGTTGTTGCCCACTTTAGTGAGTATGGGGAGGGAGATGGGGGATCAGCACTTTCTCTTAAGGGGAATATATGAGATTTACTCCAATTGATTCTGAATCCCGAGTTATCTCCAAACTCTTCAATAATGTTCAGAATCAATGGGAGTGAAGTCGAATGATTGGGAAGATATATCAGCAAGTCGTCCGCATACATGGACACTACGTCCCTGCTATCCCCTACTTTGAGGCCGCCAATTTCAGGGTGCTGCCTGAGAATGCATGCCAGGGGCTCAATCGCCATTGCGAATAATACTGGGGATAGAGGACATCCCTGCCTTGTGCCCCTGGCAAGTGCAAATGCTGGAGAGGTCCACCCGTTCACGGTGACTCTTGCCGTCGGGTTTGTATACAGTAATTGTACCCATTTTATATATTTAGGGCCTAGCCCAAACGCCTCTAATACCGCCCATAAATATGGCCATTCGACCGCATCGAATGCTTTTATTGCGTCCAATGATACTACTACCCCATCTCTGTCCTTCTCTGTTGACATCTGTAGATGACTAAATAATTTCCGAAGATTCTGAGAAGTGGATTTACCCGGCATGAAGCCGGATTGGTCCGGATGAATAATTTTAAAAATGTGTTTATTTAGTCTAGACACCAATATCTTAGCTAACACTTTGGCTTCAGTTGACAAGAGGGAGATTGGTCTGTATGAATCCATCTCGCTCTGGTCTTTGCCCTGCTTTAACAGAACAATTATGTTGGCTTCGGTCATAGTAGCCGGAATGGCATTTGTCTCGAAGCATTCATGCAAGGTCTCGAGAAGCAGGGGAGCCAAAGTATCTTTATACTTTTTATAAATTTCCGGTGGAATTCCGTCTAGACCAGACGCTTTTCCGGCCGGCAGCTCTTTTATGGCCCTCTGCACTTCTTCTATACTCAACGGGACCTCAAGGCTCAGACTATCTTCAGTATTTAAGAACGGCACTCCAATCTCGGCTATATAATCTTTGATTTCCGTTTGAGTGCGTTGCAATTTAGTGGAGTAGGTCTGTCTAAAATACTCTCTAAAGGATTCTCCTATTTGTTTGTTTGTTTTTAGTATATTTCCAGCCTTGTCTTTTATACAGCTTATTATATTAGGTGGTCTCTCTACCTGTGCCAGATATGCCATATATTTCCCAGCTCTATCTGTGCCCTGGTAGTTTCGCTGAGAGCGGTATAGCATCATTTTAGCATTTTCTTCTTCGAGCGTATTTAGCCAGGCCCCCTGGGCCCCTTGCCATGCCGTGTGTGTGTCTGGGGTACCCTCCTCCACATATTTGGCTTCTAGGATCTCACATTCTTTTTCCTTGGCTGCTATTTTATCTCTACTTCCCTTCTTGACCTCGGCCATTCTCTTTTTGAGGGTGCCCCGTAAGTACGCTTTGAAGGCATCCCACGTTATGGCCGGTGTTGCTGAGCCCCTATTCTTCTCCCAAAATTGTACCCACTGTTTTGTCAAGTCTTCTGCTTGGCCCATGCCATGCAACCAACCAGCATTAAACCTCCAGAAGCCCTGACCTGACTCTTTAGCCCCTGTTAACTCCATCACTACTGGGGAATGGTCAGAGATACCCCTGGGTCTGTATTCAATCTCTGCTATCTGTGATGTTAAACTCTGAGATGTTAATACCAGGTCTATTCGTGAAAAGGCCCGATATGAAGAAGAGTAGCAGGAAAATTGTGACACTTTTGGGTTTCTCTCCCTCCACATGTCCATCCAGCCCATATCCTGTACATATTCTGCAAACCCTTTGTTACCTCTGACCATTCCCGTAGGATCACTCCGCCATCTATCGGCTCTGGGGTCCAAGACGTTGTTAAAATCCCCCATACAGACAACAGGGGCCTGGGGTGTCATTGCTGCGAACTCGGCTGCCTTAATAAGAATGTCAAAAGAAAAGGGGGGAGGAATATATACAGAGAGCAACAGTATTTGTCTGTTATTAATTTGACAGTCAAGAAAAACATAACGACCCCCTGCATCTATCTTAACCTTGTTACAGGAAAATAATAATGTTTTTTTAACTAGTAGTGAGACACCCCTAGACGATGACGTAAAGGATGAATGGTAGGCATTTCCAACCCAGGGTTTTTTCAATGACATCAATTTCCCTCCAACCAAGTGGGTTTCTACTAAACAGACAATATCTGCATTGTACTGCCTTAGTTGGTTCATAACTAATGACCTTTTGATTTTGTCATTAATGCCTCTGATATTCCATGATAATAGTTTAATCATCCTGGTTTGGAAAAAACATGCCAACCTTTCATCCTACCCCTGACTCCCCTCTCGCCAATCCAATTCACTCCCAGTATTTGTACACGAGAGACTGCCGCCACAGCATAACAACAAAAAATAAAAAATTGAAACATAAACATAACATCACATAAAACCCCCCCTCATCCCCCCCTCCCCCCTCCCCGTATACCATCCCCCCCTGCGGCATACCTAATTCCCAACCCTTACCCTATTAACTAAGCTTGTGGGGCTTTAAACTCAGACCGCCAACGTGCGGTGAGCCCCCTGGAATTTTAGTTACTTAAATCATGTCTCAGTGCCTGCTAGCTGATATGCTCCTGGAGCCCATTTATCTGTCCATTTTGCTGCTTCATTTGGTGTCTGAAAAAATACAGTTTCCCCTCCTGCGATCACCCTTAATTTAGCTGGAAACATCATGGAATATTTCAGGCCTTTGTCTCGCAACTTTCTTTTCACTTCTGCGTATTTGGCTCTCTCTTTTTGAATCTCAATGGCAAAGTCTGGAAAGAACGAAATTTTTGTCCCGTTATACTCTATTGGCCCTTTTTCTCGGGCTAAACGAAGCAGCCTATCTCGGTCCAAAAAATGTAACAGTTTTATAATCATTGTCCGTGGAGGGGCTCCAGGGGGCAGGGGTCTGGAGGGTACTCTGTGGGCCCTTTCTATTGAGAAAAATTTAGAAAAAGATTCGTTGCCGAATTTTTCCTTGATCCAGTTTTCCATGAATATGATCGGATTAGTCCCCTCTTCCCGTTCTGGTAACCCCACAAGTCTTACGTTGTTCCTACGACTTCTCCCCTCCATGTCTGAGATTTTATTTTTCATTTCTCGCATCTGCTCGGTTATAGCCCCCACTTTTATTGTTAAGTGATTATTGCTGTCTTCCATATTTGAGACTCGATCCTCGACCTCCTTGACTCGCTCCTTCACACTTTTTATATCCTGTCTCATGACCGTGATGTCTGCCTGTATATCCACAATTTTTTCTGTGAGTCTCTGCTCACTACCTTTTATCGCCTCCAAAACCTGCTGTAATGTAACATCAGGGACATCGGGGATATCTTGGGGTTCACTACCTTTCACGGGTGTCGACATAGGAGTAGTTGACGGGGTCTGTGCCTTCGTGGTGGCCTGTGATCGGGCAAATTTTTCCAACCTTGCTGCCGCGGCAGTATTACCAGTTTTCCCCATTTTTGTGCTTCCTGGTGGGATTTATTCACAACCTCAGTACGTAGGTTTTTATACACAGCTGCTGTTCCCAGCTGGATTAATTTGGTTGTCAAGTAGAAGAGGAAGCTGGTATACAGTAGCTCTATTCCCTTACTACTGTGAAAAGGAGAATGTTATGAGCTCTGTAAGTCGGGGCTGGTTATGCTCGGGTCGGCACAGGTAACAAAAAAAAAAAAAAAAAAAAAGAAAAAGGAAAGGAGAGAGGGGAGATATATGCGTATATATTGTTTATATATAGCACTGTCCACTTGCTGTTATTTTGGCGTGCACAAAAAACATACAAGCATACAAGGCTTCCCTCTCCAACCGATTTGACTCACTGTGGATGGAAGGTGGATGGAAAGTGTGGATAAGCACTGTCCCCTTGTTACTACAGAAGGGAGAGTCCTGTGCAAGCTGTTTCACTCAGCTGGTTGCTAAACAGTGCAGTGATATGGGAGATTATTTTTCTTTTTCTTTTTTTTTTCCTTTCCTCTTCTTTACCGCTGGTCTGGCGCTCGGTGAGGGGATATATGTATATGACACTATCCACTTGCTGATTGATCAGTTTTAGGCATACAGTGGTGTAATAATATGCAGGTTTTACTTTTCCAACTGGTCTGTCATTCAATAAAAAAGGTGGAAATATATAACACTGTCCGCTTGCTGTATGATCAATTTAGACATGCAATAGGGTAATATTGTGCAGGATTACCTTTTCTTTTCCCCAGTTCAGAGAATTTCAATGTCTTGGCGTTGAAAGGCTTCTGTCCTCCTGCAGTATTTGCACCAGACAGCATGAATCGCTTTCTCCCCCTCTCTCCTCCTGCCTGTTTTCCAGGCGCCGGGATTCTGTACTGGAGCTTTTCTCCCACCTGGCCACCGTCACCTCGACCTGCCTTCTCCTCTGTGGCAGTGCTGTCCCGCTGGACCTCTCTCTCTCAGCTCCCCTCCAGGAGCGTCTCGCAGGCTCCCCCGCTGTACGCCCAGCGCGTGTCTGCCGCAGGTCACTTCCGTGCGCCTTGCCGGATGACGCGTCCGGTCCCCGTCAGTCTGTCTCGCGGCTCCCACTACCGCCAGCCAAGCCGACCGCAACACAGTAAATCAGCTTGTCCACCTCTCCGTTTTGCACCGGCCACCAGACGACCGCCAGCAGGTAATGTAAAACCAATGGCTCTTCTCACATTCGCCGGCTAGGACACTTTTATTTTTTTTCCTGGTATCAGGACATATTCCAGGGAGCTCCCATACCACGCCACTCTACTCCCGCTCTGCCGTCAGGCAAGTATGATTTTAATGCTATATTATGTTCTCGTTTCCAACATTCAGGTGTATTTTTTATTGGAAATAACTTCTACACACTGTTGTCTAGTGTTCCAAAAATGTCCGGGGCACTCCCGAATTTCCAGGGAACAGACCAACTTCCTGTTTCCCATCCACTTCCCCAGTCATATGCAATCAGCTACAATCATTTCTGTAATTAGGTCCCTTATTCAGTTCTTATCGCAGTACAAATTTGTTCTCAAAATGGGCAAAAACCATGTGCACTGCAGGTGGGGCAGATGTAACATGTGCAGAGAGAGTTACATTTGTGTGAGTTATTTTATTTCTGTGCAGGATAAATACTGGCTGCATTATTTTACACTGCTGTTCTTTTACACACTTTGTTTGACATAACTATGCACAGATCACACTGGTCTGTGCATGGTTCTGTCAAACTCCACATGTTGAAATGGGTCTATTTGTTTTGCAATTATTTTGCTAACGTTTTCCAAAATTTGCATCCCATTAAATTTGAGAGTTGAATACTTTCATATGGGAAAACATCTGGATGCGAATTGAAGTGTGCCAAAAAAAATCGACAGGTCAGAAAGTGCGATTTTCGCAGCAAGTGGGATTTTTACCGCAATTCGCATCCTATTAAGTTGGCGATTTTGGGAAAACGTGCAAATTCGGACGTTTTTTTACAAAAAAATGCAAAAGTCTCATCCCATTAAATGTGACCCATCATTTCTACTGTCATTTACAAAGCAGACCCACAAAGGCCATATGCGGCAAATAATGAATCTGTCCGACAAGAAGGTTGCTCTTACAGACAGTATATCACGTGCTTGTCGATGAGTGGAAGCCAATTCAAGCAGTATATGAGAAGAAATATAAGAGGAAGGTGACAGCCTGACAGGAATGAAAGCAGCTGTGTGCAATACTGGGTGAAACTGGTAGCTTTCGCCATCCCGAACCCTGCGTACAGGAAGTGTACGCACTATTCCCTCACTTGCTGTGGCAGTACATGGGAGCCAAAGTAATACCCCTTTTACACCAAAAATCCCGGATCCGACCCGGCATTTGGAACAAGGATCAGATCCGGGTCAGATCCGGGATTTACCCCATTTACACTGCAGTGCCTACCCGCAGTGTAGATGGAGGCATCGCTTGGAGATGACATCATCTCCAAGCACCGGGATTGCGGTCATCCCCACCGGGACCGCTGATCACCGTGCTGGGAGCAGCCCAGCACCAAGGTAAGCTGCTGGGCTGCCCCAAGCCCCCGTGCACCCCCTCAGCCGTCGTCCGTGAGGTGAATGGATGCCGCACACAGGCATCCATTCACCTCCTTCTGCAGGTTGGATGTCCCCATTCATGTAAACGGGTGCAGGGTCGGATAAATATATCAAAATATGAGATATAAAGGCCCTTTCACTGTATAATTCTGTATGTATCAAGAACGTGAATGACGAACAACATATTTTCACAGGAGAAAGGACAATTGGGGAGATGTATTGTACTAAGCTTTACAAAGATTGGAAACGTTGTCCGTAGCAACCAACCAGCTTCTACTTATAATTCTATAGAATGTACTTGATAAATGCTAGTTAGAAGCTGCTTGGTTGCTATAAGCAAATTCTCCCCTTGTCAACCGCACTAGTCGCTAAGTGGCTTGCCACATCTTCCCCAGTATCTGAGAACCGTCCGGTTCTGTAGTACGTTGCCATGTTCATGCCAAGAGATTGTGACTAACTGTACAAATGAATGATAGAGCGGATTTACTATTAGTCACGGGGGGGTTATGTAAACAGGCAGTAATATCCAATACAAAGATAAACAGAGGAGAGCAGATCCTTGCCAGGGCACACCTGAGACAAGCAATTCATAAGCAGTGTGACAAAGACGTACATTAGTCACACTGACCACAGACGGCTGGGTCACCTGCAGCCAACAACTGAGCAAGCAAATCTTATTTGTACAATGCACCAACAGATCCGCGGGAGACACAACCATAGCAGAAAGTAAGGGAATAGCAGTGACTTATTCCAGTAACACCCTCATCGCCCATGGTGGTTAGTCCCATTGGTCACTGATCAATACTGTTCAGATATTGCACAGAAAGGAAACTCCAACCGTAGTAGGGTCCTGCACTCACTAAATTAAACACACACACACACACATGTAAAACAGCAATCATCATCATCTTCATCAATGGCTGCCAGGCTGTGTGTGGTATAGCCATTGATAATGTGACATCCAGGCAGCTATTAGTGTCAGTATTACAAGATGATATAGTGACAGGCTGTGCAATGTTTCCCCTAGACTAGAGATGGGTGTACCCTGACAGGAGCCTATAACCAGGCAAAGAAACTTGGCGCCACAGCGGCAGTACAGACTGCGCACTGCCGAGATGACGCAGCAACTAGTCAACTCTACTGAAGAAGGGGGTGGACTTGGAGGCGGGGCCTGGGGCATCACACAGGGAAGCGTGTTATACACAAGGGCCTGATGCACTACACTGTGTCAGGTCCATGTACATTACAGTACTGTAACACACACAGCTTGGCATGCATATAGTATGTATACATAGATTCTATATGCAATGAAATGAAATTCTTGGGGGTATTGGACAGTCACACTGCCGAGACACAGCCGGGCATGCATATAGATTCATATGCATGCCCGGCTGTGTCTCGGCGGCGTGACCGTCCATTACCCCCAGGAATTTCATTTTTACCCCATTTGGGGTAATTTACCTCTGTTCCCAGTCCACTGCTCTAGATTATAAATTTATAAAGGGGAATTCAATCTTTGGTTGATTTAGATTGAGTGATTTGTACATGACCCCTCTGTCTTCAATCAAAATCCAGAGCAGACAAGATATTGCCTATCTGTACTGAGAAGGCGTTGCGTTTTGTAGGGGTGTCTGGGGCAGAGAGGTGGGTAGGGCAGTTATACAGTATCTGTACCTTTCTAGTGGTCTGGGACTCCTGGAGAGAGGTATATTCACACCCCAAGATGTTGTGGAACAGGAGGTATATTTCCACTTGATGATGGACTGTACATACCACTTACTGGTTGGCCTACCGACAGTTGCTGCTTCTATACTCGCTGTTACACTGTGCGTTTGATTATATACACTGTTTACCTTCAAACTGTTGGAGCTGAGGTTTTGTAAGTTGATTTATAAGTAGGGAGGGGGAACATTGGAGTTTGATAACTTAGTTGTCAATGGTGCTGTACTGTTAAACACTGGAATGTGTGGAGCACAACGGGAGTGCTAAGTGATTATTCTGTGATGCCTATAACCTAAGTGATAATAGCTGGACAAAATAAGGGGCCTTATTCAGATCTGAGTGCTGCTGTGCGAATTTGCAGGGGTCTGCGATCAGATGCCGCCGAGACGTCAAATCCCACCTTGTATAAGTCTGCGAATGACTTGCTAATTCAATTCGCAACTCACTCACTTTCGAAGGGTTTCCCCAGTCTGTATAAGTGTGCCTAAATCTGACCCCTCCTCAAGTCTGCAATAATCCACCCTGACATACTCAGATCATTACAATTAAGGGAACAGTGATACAGGAAGGGCATCCAGACTTGTATACAAAGAGTCATTTATCGTCACATTAATTCTTGTAACCTTGAACCAGACTTTTATAATGACCTAGTCAATATGCTGTACAGTGTATATGATACATCGCTCAGTGGTCTATCTAAAAATTAAACAATTTCCCATTATGCTGATGACTGGATTGGGTCATGGGCAAAATCCAATATGTTGGAAAATCCACCGATTCCAACCAAGACACCCCGGTCGGGAATTTGTAACATGCAGTACTTTGTGCTTCCCCGACAAATCACTGATCATCTGAGTCTGCCAATCAGCAGTGTGGGGGAACCAGGGAATTATGGGGCATATGCGTAGCCTGCATTACACCAAAGCATATTTTAGTTTTATTGTTTCTACAAAAAAACAACAACAAGTAGTTAAAAATATTGGCCCTTATTCTGGTTCACTCCTTCTGGCAAATTCCTTCTTAGATGGACAAAACCATGTGCACTGCAGGGGGCAGATGTTACGTGTGCAGAGAGAATTAGATTTGGGTGGGGTTTTACTTCAAAGTGAGATCTATATTGCAGTGTACAAATAAAGCGGTCAGTATTTTCCCTTCACAGAAAGAAAATAACTCACCCAAATCTAATTCTCTCTGCATGTGTTACATCTGGCCCACCTGCAGTGCACATGGTTTTGTCCATTTAAGGAATTTGCCAGAAGGAGTGAACCAGAATAAGGCCCAATATCTCAGCTGTCATTTTTGCTTATATTTATTGCAAATAATCTATCGTTAAATATGTTTTCTCCCAAATATTTTGTCCTGTCTTTGATGTTGGATACAACATGTAGATGAGGAAGTCATTTGAACCAGTAATCCTTTTCCCTTGTTTTTTAGAAATACAATGGAACAGGCTAAAGTTTTATACATTTTAAAAATAATAATAAATAAATGAATGAATAGTAGATACCGGTATATCAATAAATACTGGCCATTTATAGAAATCAATAACATGTATAGACAGGTGTGATTTAGTAATAGGACCCATTATAAGGTACAGGGCAAGGAACAATAGGACAGATGTATTAAGTCTGGTGAAGTGATAACGTGGAAGGTGATAACGTGATATCGGCCAATCAACAGCTGATTGGCTGGTGCATTATCACCTTCCACTTTACCACCACTTTAAACCTTTACCAGGATTTATACATCTGCCCCAGCGGGCCAAATGTATAAAGACTTAACAAGTGATAGAGGACCTTAATCTGGTCCGTTCATTAGGAAGTATGCGTTCGCATTGGGGGCGATGTTTTACGGGGGTGTATGTGCAGACCCTGGGAGACCTATGTGCACCCATGGCAAAAAACCTGTTCGCTGGGTGCACGCACCCAACCTTGCACGCGGAGGGCCGTGGGCCGGGAGACTCGCCCATGGCAACACCCAGCGTTTCATGGGTGATCTCATAAAAATACTGGGCGTTCCCATGGAAATCGCCTGGTGACTTGGGCATCATGAGCAGGTAGCTGACATCACCGGATGTTAGCTGCCCGCCCACTTCCCTCAGAATGTGCACACAGATCTACGGTTGACCATCGAATGATGTGGGTGTTACCCTGCAAGCTGTGAATGGATGTTTATGTGTGCGAACACACGCTGCGAATGGGTGTCGGCTAAGCCACCATTCGCAAAACGGGGTTTATTGGACTTGCGAATCAACCAGAATTGCGGGTATGGATCATTGGATAGACATGAACTAGATGGGCAAGCATTACTGCGAAATGACTGAAGGTCGACATGCAGGAGGGTCAACATGATTGAAGGTCGGCATGGGTTAAGTCGACAGGGTCATTAGGTCAACACAAGCATTAACCCCATGAAAAACCCCATGTCGACCTTTTGACTGTAGACCTTCCTCATGTCGACCTAATGTGTGTTTCAACCTAATGACCCTGTCAACCTAACCCATGTTGACCTTCAGTCACGTCGACATTCCTGCATGTCGACCTTCCTGCATGTCAACCTTCAGTCATGTCGACATTCATGCATGTCAACCTAGTGGTGTCGACCAAAAGCTTGTAGACCTAGTCACCGTATCCCAGAATCGCATGCGATTTATCACATGCAACTCCCGGGGAGCTGCAGGCGGAGAGAGCCGAGAGCGGGGAACCAAGCTGCAAAAAAAAAACACATACAAGTGAATGTGAAGCCACTGATTGGCTGCCCATTCATTTGTATAGGTTTTTTTATTTGCCCGCAGCCCGGCTCTCCCTGCCTGGCTCTCTGAGTCTCCTCATTGGCTTGCGGCGTCCCCCGCCCACCTCTCTGTGTCCCCCCCGCCCAGCTCTGGGCTGCACATAAGATTTATTTTATGTGCAGCCCGTCCGACCTCTGTTCCGATGAGCACAGGAACACGCATTGGGTCGGACAGGATGTCAAACACATGAGATTTGGTCCGATTTATAGGCCCCATCCGTCGTCGAAATCTCAGTAGTGTATGGGGGCCTTATGATGGGCCCTAAGTTAATTCTGTACTGTGCATTACATTACCTCCTATGTTTCTAAATTTATAGTGAGATTACAGGTTAAATAATTGCTATACAAATATAAATAAGTACGACTTACTTTCTTCGTCTGTTTGTCTCAACTGACAATTTTTGAGTACGTTGTCGAAATATCTTTTGATCTTCCAGCAGAGCTTGTCGTTGTTCTTCTAGATCTAACTCCAGCTGGGTTCGGAGATTTCTTGCCATAAAACAAGGTTAAGGGATTTACTTTGGTAGACATGAGACATCTTCATACAGTCACAGGCATCAATTCACTTACACACTGGGTTGAGTTTATAGTACTGATGTAGAGTTAATCCGACGCCTGTATATGCCTATCTGGCGTAGGTTCAGAAAGTGCAACTACGCATTTTTACGGTATCCACACTTATAAACGGAGAGAAGGAGCGCAGGTGAAAAGGGGCATTCTTATGCATCTTGTACAAACCCGAACATAGGCCCTTATTCAGATCTGATTGCAGTACAAATTTGTTCTCAAAATGGACAAAACCATGTGCACTGCAGGTGGGGCAGATGTAACATGTGCAGAGAGAGTTAAATTTGGGAGGGGGGTGTTGAAACTGAAATCTAAATTGCAGTGTAGAAATAATGCAGTATTTACCCTGTACAGAAACACAATAACTCACACAAATCTAACTCTCTCTGCACATGTTAACATCTACTGCACATGGTTTTGCACAATAAGAGCCACAAAGTAATGTATGACCTTTAGTAGATGCAACTAGCATATGGCTGCTACACGTACACACACGGATGGAGCTGGCTTGTAGCAAGCCGGACTCATGCGCTACCCATGCTGATGCAGCTATCTATTCACAGTGGTGTAGCTAGGTGCCACGGTGCCCAGAGCAAGGACTGCAGCCTCACTTCTACTGTCAGCTGCTGGAAAGCTCTGAGTTGTGTATGTGTCACAGTGCAGACGTTACAAAGGTCCAGCTGACTTGGAATATGTCTATGAGAGTGCCAGTGCCATAGGTCGGACCACTATCATGTAACATGGGGAATCAGCTGGCCAGACCTGAGGAGCAGGAACAAGTTTTGTGGGCTCATATGCATCTTATTAAGTCTCCAGCTGGACCCCTAGCCAATAGGTGCTCATGGTCCAGCAGCCACCAATGCTGCTTCTGATTGGCTGCTGGACCGCAAGTGCCTATTGCCTAGTGGTTCAGCGGGAGACTTCATTGAAAGTAGTGGCGGACAAGGCAGCGCCGCAGCTCAGCGGGGAGCGGGCAGGAAAGAGAGAGTGTGTGTGTGTGTGGGGGGGGGGGGGGCGAGCAGGGCTCCGGCGCCCTGTAATCTTTGGGCGCCCGGAGCTCGTGCTCCGCCCTCCCTACGCCCCTGTCTATGCCATGTCTATCTATACCCACATATATTCCTTCTGTGAAAAGTACTCTTGTCATCTCTCACCTAGACCCAACCTTCTGCAACCCCACCCCTACTATTGGTTGATAGGCAATGAGTCGTCACATGAAAAAGGGTCTACATGGTCTAGGCCGACATTGACGAAAGGTCAAGACAAGCAAAATGTTGACATTTATATGGTTAAAACAGGTAAAGGTTGACAAAAGTTTTTCATAATTTTTTTGTGTCCATGTCACCATAGGCACCCTATAAGTGTAATGCGTCCCCTCGTGTGGCTCACTGCTCTCGCCATGCTCCAGGAACGGTTATATTCTCCCTTTATGCCCACTGTGATGGTAAAGTATTAACAGGTCGGTTTAAAGAAAAAAAATTAGTGAAAAACTCAGATCGACCTTTTTCTTTGTCGACCTAGACCAGGGATGAAGAACCTTCGGACCTCCAGCTGTTGTTGAACTACACATCCCAGCATGCTCTGCAACAGTTTTAGAATGGCCTAATAGCAAAATTGTAGCAGGGCATGCTGGGATGTGTAGTTCAACAACAGCTGGAGGGCCAAAGGTTCCCCATCACCTAGACCATGCTGACATTTATCATATGTCGACCTAGAAACTGCAACGACCGCATACCCTCTCCAGCATCCGCACCTCCATGACAGCACTCTGTAAATCCCATCACTGGCTCCCCATCATGCTGCTCAGCCTCACCTACTCCTACTGAGCTGTAGGGATGGCCATCGACCATCGATGATTCAAAATCAGCGATGGTTCATGGACGATGTCGAATACTTTTGCCATCGATAGGGGAGAACCAGATGGTTTCCCTCCATCGATGGAACAGCAAAACAAGGTTTTGCTTTTTTTTTTTTTTCAAAATGGCGGGACTTCGCTCCGCCCCTGACACCTGTGAAGCCCCCCCATGTTTTGATTGGCCCACTGGCCAATCAATCAAAAACAATGGATGACCATCGATATGTAAAAATATTGATGGTCATCCAATGCTTAGTTTAGCACTATTGATGGCAAGTTGCAGAATTGTCATCGATGGCAACGATGGCCATCCCTACTGAGCTTTACTGATACACTAGAATGTACACATGTCTGGACCTGATGCTCAACTGTTGCCAGAGGACTTGTGTTATTTTGTTTAGTGGTTCCCTAGCCTTTCTGGCCCAGGACGGCAGTACTAGTGATGCCTAAATAAGCTTTGTTGGTTGCGATATAGCGCTCAATTATATATCAAGCAAACCCATTAAAGATGGATCTGTGCAAAGGCACAAAAATATTACACAATGAAGCACGAAGATTTAGGTTCACGGAGGCAAAAAAAATTTCTGTCGAACTTGTTCTGTGAAATAGAGCACAGGTTCTCGAACTCAGTCCCCAGGACCCCACACAGTGCATGTTTTGCAGGTCTCCTCACAGAGGAGGTTATTTTGGTTCACTCTTTCTGACAAATTCCTTCTTAGATGGACAAAACCATGTGCACTGCAGGGGGGCAGATGTAACTTGTGCAGAGAGAATTAGATTTGGGTGAGTTATTTTGTTTCTGTGCAGGGTAAATACTGGCTGCTTTATTTTTACACTGCAATATAGGTCTCACTTTGAATTAAAACCCCATCCAAATCTAACTCTCTCTGCGCAAGTAACATCTACCCCACCTGCAGTGCACATGGTTTTGTCCTTCTAAGAAGGAATTTGTCAGAAAGAGTGAACTAGAATAACCCCCAGAATCACAAGTGAAATAATTAGCTCCACCCGCGGATCTTTTAAAATGTGTCAATGAGTAATGAATGCACCTGTGCACCTGCCGGGTGACCTGGAAAACATGAACTGTGTGAGGTCCTGAGGACCGAGTTTGAGAACCCCTGAAATAGAGCATTCCAGACCAATAAGGGGTGGTGATAACGCAATCTCATGTAACCACAATGTGACATTATAATAGTTGTATATGGTCATTGGATCGGCACAATGAAGGTCGACATGCATTGCGTCGACCACTGAAGGTTGATAGGGCTTAGGTCGACACGTGGAAAAAGTCGACATGGTTGAGGTCGACGGGGTTAAAAGATCGACATGAGTTTTTAACATCTTTAGCAAACATGTGTCCATGTCGACATTCAAGACAAAAAATGTGAAAAACTCACGTCGACCTTTTGACTGTCGACATTCTCATCGTTAACCTAGTGCTTGTGTCAACCTTCCGATCCTGTCCATGTCAATTTATTTCAGCTGTCGAACCTAAGCCCTGTCCACCTTAGTGGACCATGTCAACAATTGGGACAACATTTTTTAGAAAAATCATGTCGATCTTTTGAATGTCGACCTTCCCATTGATAGCCTAATGCTTGTGTCGACCTTTTCACCCTGTCGACCTTAGCAATCTCTACCTTTTTCATGTGTCGAATTAAGCCTTAATTTGGTCGACCCAATACCCATAATAGCATATCAATAACGATAAAACACCTGGACATTTATCTTCATTTTTAGGAATATACACAGAAAAGGATACGAGTAGGATCTGGTCCGTTGGTTCGTCATGCTTATCTCTTTCAACAGGTAACGTGTGGGGTGTAAAGTTATATCCCCTCTTCCACAGTCACAGGCATTATACCCCACTCAGAGAAGAGAAAGTGGCTGAGACAGTCAAGGGTCAGCAGGTTGTGTGTATGTGGCTTGAGGTATATAAGGTTACAGTGCAGGGCGCCAAGGTTACTAAAGGTTAGAGTGCATGTAAGTGACTCTGATACACTGTAGATAACAAAGCATAGTAACAGCTGATATACAGTAGTTGGGTCAATATGAAAAAGTGAGGAAAGAAATGGATGTCACAGAGACCCCTGTGACAATGTCACCTCAATGTGTAGACAAGGTAATGCCTGACACTGGTGACACTATGGGGTAATTGGTGTCAGTGATGTGCTGGGGAAAAGCTAATGAGGTGTCAATGTGGATGTGCTAATGACATTAAGGCGTGATAGCGTAAATCTGAGAAACAAAGGTAACGTGGGTCTGTGGTACATACAGAATTACTGCTAATGTGACGGGGTGAGAGGTGTAAGGGGTGAGGTGTGTAAGGGGTGATTGGTGTAATTCTCCCAGAGATATATTCAGTAGGTAGCAGTGAATGTGACTGTGCTACAGATGACAGTAATGAGGGAGGTGCAGGTCAGGGCTGTGTGTGGGGCACTCAGACCAGAGCCAGCGGGCTACAGGGCATTACTGGGGTGCAGCACCAGGGTCACCCCATACATGCAGTGACAATGTGCAGGTGACAGAGCAGAAAATTAGGATAATATATAGGGGCGTATAGGACAGTGGTATAATAGTATATAGGAGAGTGCAGAACAATGGGATAATATATTATAGTGTGATAATATATAGGAGACTGCAGATCAGTGGGATAATATATAGATAATGTATTATAATGGGATAATATATAGGAGAGTGCAGAGCATTGGGATAATATATAGGAGAGTGCAGAGCATTGGGATATGATTCAGGTGGCTATAAGTAGTGTATGCAGGACATGAGGTGGGCAGTGGGGTAAGTACAGAGGGGCACACAGCTGTGGCACTGGACCGGGATCAGTACGTGGGGGCCCCCCAGCAGCCCATGCTATGGCAGCGATGCCCGGTGGTCGCGTATCCCCGGTGAGCCGGCCCCAGGAGCCAGGTACCTGTCAGTGTGTTCTCTCCATCTTGTTGCCGTGGAGCAGGGCAGCTTCGGTTGCCAGGCACGGTGGGGCCCCGCCCAACATCTGACGCCATGTCCGAGACCGGTGAGGCCCCGCCCACTATTGGGGAGGGGGTCACGTGGTACTGTGCTGCTGGCCCGGCCGGGCATCATCATAATCATATACACAAGCGCTGTCACCGCATGTACAGGGAGAGCATGTGTACTTGTCCTGTACCTGCACTGACTAATGTGCAATGCATACTGTCCGTGTGAGTCGGCCTGTACTGTGTACTCACTGCAGTGCCGCCCGTAGCTCAGGGAGGAGATGGTGTAATAGTGGCTTGGAATTTGCTGCGCTATATAAGAAGCTGTAAATAAATAAAAATAGTGAATTATAAAAAAAAGTAATTAATAGTAATATTTAATTAATATTAATTAATTAAGAGTGCCCGCTGCTATTGTGTGTGATATCTTGAGGCCTATAGAGTCCCTAAAATACAGGTGCCAAATGATTGCTGACAGTCGGGATTCCGACGGTCAGTACACAGTACTCCGAATCAGAATCCGACTGTTTGAATGTCCAACAGCCATAGAGGGAGAATAGAACCTGTGCCGAGTGAAGCAAGCCACGGAGCCCGCAGCGTGGCTTCTCTGCGCTAGCCCCCCCAACGGAGCACCGACAGTCGGGATTCCGATGTAGGGATATTTTGACCGCCAGGGTCCTGATTGTTGGATCGCCATACCACACCCCAAATATACAGTACTCCACCCACTGTAGTTGTACTGTTTAAGGGAGCGCAGGCAGCCAAGATGGCGCCCGGAGCGGCATAGGGGGGCGGGGCAGTGGCGTTCCGAGGCCGAACGGCGGGAAGCTAGGGGGGACAGGCAAGTATGCCTGACCCCTTTTCACACCTGGCACTACGGCCAGCCAGTCAGGGGGGAGCGGGGGAGAGCCCGGCCGGGAGGGGGTTAAAAGGCAGAGCTGGCGGGGGAGGCTGCATTCCAGGAGGACACGCAGCTAGGCAGCAGATCCCACCCACCCATCCCATTTTGCGCAGGTAGGGGCCGGGACTCAGAATGAAGCGGGCATTGCAAGAGGGGGGCACGAAAGTAGGGGCCAGGCGAGGGTGCGAGAGGTAATTAGGGGGCACGGGATTGTGTGTCATGAAATTGCAAAAAAAAAAAAAAAAAAAAATAAATAATAAATAAATAAATATATAATAAATAAAATGAAAATGAATCTAAAAAAAAAAAAAAAAAAATTTTTTTTTGAAACGATGTACATACATAAAACGCATTGGGGTGATCAGGGGGAATGTTGAAATGCAGTCAAGGTGAATGTTGAAATGCAGAATATGTTTGTGAAGTGCGGTTGGGCAATCAGTGTTAAAGGGAGGTATTGAGTAATAATTATGCATTTTGTCACAGTTGAAAAGTCTGATGTATGTCGCAGGGCGGGAAGAAGCGGTGCGCAAGGCATCGGGACAGGAGGAGCCAGCTGAGGTTCGCAGATTCACCCTCGGTCGGGCCGCACGCCAGGCTCTAGCTGTCGACGGCAGGCCGTCCGGCTGCGCGCCAGGAAGGGGGTGATCCGCAGGGGGCTGGCTCACGGGAGGGGGCGTAGCCGAGGGCCTACAGCGTAGGCAGGGGCACGCCCCCAAGTCATAAATCAATGAAGGTCATTGACAGGTTGCTTGCCTTGCCCACCGTTCTCTGTCCCTACCCTGCATTATGTAATTAGGAGCATAAATAAACTGTGGCCAATGATTCAATCCCAAGTACTGTCTCGGAGCATTATTTCGGTTGGGGTTGGGAGTGAGGTCACACGAGGGACACAGCACACAGCCCTCGCACCCTTATGCAGACCACAATAAGGCCATGAAGCAGAGGTGGATGCCGCGCAAAAATGTCTGACTTATGTCTGTGCATGCATCCGAGTCACTGTGCCCAATGTCCAAATGGTTACTACTCAGAGACGCAGTACAGATTTGGGCAAAGGGTCTGTGATTTAGTGGGCATAACTGGGAGGTAATGGGGTGGCTTAGCAGACGCGGAGACTTACAAAGTCGCTGTACCACTTATACACAGGGGCGGATTTAAGGATGAGGGCGCCCCTAGGCACAACAATAATGTTTACTAAGTAGGACAGTTTATAGGGGCAGTATCTGCATGTCCTATCCATTTACACTCTATTTAAGATTGCATATAGTACAGTACAGTGGATATTTTGCAGTTATTGGTACATTTTGTGCTGACAGTACCATCACAGGCATCCAAGTGCCGCCCCCAAACATGTGCCGCCCCTAGGCACGTGCCTCACGTGCCTAATGGGAAATTCGGCTCTGCTTATACAGGAGGCCGTACTTAAGTAGACACTGCACCTGACGTAGGGCATTGGTCGCAGCCATGTCTGCTTCCGGCTCAGAATCAACCAGCAAGAAGCAAGCCCCGTTTGATAGAAAGTCACTGGGCACTCGTATATACAATACAGGGCACCATAAATATCTGGCCCATTTATCAAACAATATTGGTGGCTATTGGGTTTGCAGTAACCCGTTGTAGCCAACAGGCTACAAATTGCTGCTGTAGTTTTGGCAGGGTTCCCCGGGAACCCTCCACCCAAAATGGCCTCTGTGCATGATATGGACATCGGAAGCCCATATCACATGATGACTGGGCTTACGCCATCGAATCTTTCCATCACATCAAAAGAATTCTGGCTGAGGCTGTAACTGGGGGTCGAACCATCGCAACACCATCAAAAGTTTACCATTCCATGGCAGCAAACATCAGAACTGCCACCAAATGGTAAAAATACTACCATCAGAACAAAAACATCGATGATTGAGAGCCATCGCAATGCAATGTCCATCCGTAATGTGGCACATAGTAGGGACAGAATGATAAATTAGCCCCTATGTAAATTGTGCCTTATCAACTGGGCTATCTGTACGCACCTAAAATATCCCATTTTTTTAATATGGATTGCTGGTGGTTTTTCATATGTTTTTATGCTTTTTTACTTAACAAAGTCTAATTATAGATGTATGTGGAATTCTTCTCCAGTAATTGTTTTTTATTTAATCAGAGATAATTATTTTTGGACTTACACCAAAGGTCATAATGGAAAAGGTTAAGAAGTACAAAAGGTTCAATATGGTCAAAAAAGTCGACATAGAAATGGTCGACAGTAGTTTAAAAAAAAATGGGGTGTTATTTTGTATGTTTCCTAATATATGACCAAAAGTATTGGAAATGTATACCCTCGCCATGTTGCTGGTAAGGTTATTCTCTCCAATTGTGGTCCAGGTGTATGGTAAATCTCAAATTGTGAGTACATTCCGGGACTCTCCATGTCACAAATGTGCTAATAACCTGCGATTAATAATATATGATAATCATATATAGGATATATATAGGATAATTACGCCTGAATAAGGGGGTTATTTACACAAGACTCTCGGCGTGATCTACTAAAGGTTATGGGGGGTATTCAATGAGCCTGATTCGCCATGTTTTTATGGCGAATTTGTGCTGTTTGGCGAATTTTTGACTAAAACGGTGAATCACCCTATTCAATGACCACATGGCGAATACATTTGAAGGTTTTTTTCGCCATGATTCACCGAGTAGCAATCGCTATCTTTTTATGTAGAAGTGGAATGTGAACTTTTAAAATAAAGTGTTTTGTTTTTTACATTTGGTGTAAAAAAATCAGGAATTTTATTCTGAGGAGGGGCATGCTATTTTTATTCATGTGCTGTAAGCACATGAATATATATTTAATAAAAAAAAAAATATATATATATATTTTTTTTACACAGCAGCCAGCAGGGGGCGCCGGAGCCGAGCCGCTCATTAGATATTCATATATTCACTGCACCCGATCGTTACGATCAGGTGTAGTGAATATACGGACCCCTGCTGGCACCCCCGGTGGGCAGCCTGTGCTGCCTGGCACCCGGGGAGCCCACCTTCCCCCCACAAAAGTTCTGGGGCAGGCAGAGAAACTTCCATCTCTCTGCCTGCCACCGTCCTCAGGCTCCCTGCGGCGTTCGCCGCAGGAGCTCAAATTCGCCGGTCAGGGGCAGCGAGCCCCTGACTCGTTGAATACCGGAGCCGGCGAGGCTCCGGAACGTGGCGAATGTGCAGCGAATCCGAAAAAGGATTCGCTGCACCTCGCAGGTATTCACTTTGAATACCGCCCTATGTGGGGTACACACCAGGACGACCCGCTCACGATGCACTATATTTATATATTCATCCAATCATTGTTCACCTAATAGGTATAAGATGAACACACCAGTGGCGGAACTCCCGGAGGCAATGGAGTCATCTGCCGCCGGGCGCCAGCCTTACAGGGGGGCACTGGCTCCATTGCCTCTGTTGTTCCGCTTAGTGCTCCTGCTGCACTTATCTTACTCATAGCGGTGCGGCTAGGTTATGCAGCAGCGCGTGTCAGCGGGCGGGCGTGGGCAGGCTCTTGTGAGTAGTGGTGCGGGCGGGCGTGCGTGCGTGCGGGCCCCTGTGTAGTGTACTGTGTTCGGGTTGCTCCCCTGTTGCTCCCCCGTGGCCATGTGCGCAGCGTCCGTGTCGCTGCTCCACTCTGTTACCTGGCTGAGCAAGCGATGAAGAGCCAGGAGTCGGGCGGCAGACAGTCCACTCCACACAGCCAGTGTGCGAGTGTGACTGTCACTGAAGCAGGCAGGCGGCAGCTGTTATCTAAAAGCTGTGAGGGAGATGCGGCAGCCTTTGAGGGTAAGTCTATGAAGCCCCCTCTCTCACACTCTTGTTTCTCGATGTATCCTTCTCTCTCCCTCTTTCTCTCTCTCCCGCTCTCTTTTTTTTTCTATGAAGGGGGGGGGGGGGCAACTTTTATCTTGCCTCCGGGCGCAGTGAACGAACTTACGCCACTGGAACACACACATTCCTTTAATACAACTTTTAATGAGTATATTTACTGAAAGGGCTCTTCAAAGCTTCCTATTGCCAGAAGTTATGACAGCTGAATTTCAAAGGGCATCATAATAAATGCAAAAAAGGTATGATTTTTGCATTACTTATTATTACCTTTAATTCCAGTGCAGTTTTGGCACCAGGGTTGGTGACACCTTCTGCAGCCAATAACTCACCTGCATACTTCCAAAAAGGAGGCGGAGCTTCACATGAAGTGGCGTGCCTCACAGGAAATATCTACTATGGGGATGTGGTCTCGTGGGAAGTCCACTAGCATTCCCATAGATGTTTGCACTGACAGCTCCTCAACAATAGGAGCCAAATGCTGCAGGGTAATGTTCCTGATTCAGACCCGCTCGGTGGGCTGCGATTAACAGCATAAGCAATTATCAAATGACTGTGCATGTGAGCAGTCTGACCAAAGACAGCGAGCGAAGGTTAGCGATTGTGATTGACAGCCTGTGGGTGTTTGGGGGTTGAAACACAGTTTTTTTATGTGAGTGCCTCATAAAACACAGGCATTTCCCGCCCATTGGAATGGAGGGCCGCAGACTTACTTGGCGCTGCGTGCAGGGGGAAATCATTCAGTGATGAATTGTTTTCCCCCTGAGTGCATAGGGATGGGGGTAATAAGTTCGGTGGGGCGGCATTTACCGCCCCACTCACTCACAGCCCAGTGAGCAGGTATAATCTACAGCATTCGGCTCCTGGTCACTGCTATGGAGTTGTCATTTTGGGAACACCCCCAGTAAAGGGCGACACCCAGGTGCGATATGCACCCCCCTTGTGGCGTCTCTGATCCAGCAGTCAAAGCCACCTTTTAGTAAATACTATAGTGTATATCCCCAAGTAGAAGTTTAGCATTGCATACTATCAGTGACGGCCTTACCTTCTTGGAGGAGGGGGGCTGCCTCTGGCCGCAGCCGCCATGGGGGTACCTCAATGCAGTCCCCGGCTCCCCAGACTGCATCTGGCTTCACTACAGTGGCGGATTTTACCTGGGTGGGCTGCAGCCCATAGGAAAAAACCGCCACTGCATTCTATGTACAATCTCGGTTTTCAGCGTTGAACTAGCGAATAGTTAAAACAATATATAAACCTAATAAAATGACATAATACCATAGTCCATATAAATAGCTAAAACCATTGACCCAACTACTAATTAAGAGCAAGTGAATTCTGTCCCAGATTTCAAAGAAGTTGTCAGCTTCACAAGTGAGATGTTCTCCCCTGATGATTAATTCCAGGCTGGATAGCTGGCACTGCTAGCACTCAGCAGCTCCCAGCAAGCCTGCGCTCCAGTGTCTGCCGTCTGTTGTGTTTTCAAAAGAAAATCTGAAGTTTCTTCAAGCGTTTGCATTTCTTCAAATGAAAGATGAGGCACTTTTGCGCAACTGTACTGATCTTTTGCCACATTATTATTCAAAGAGGAGAAAGTACTACAACTGGTAATTACTCCCTCCCAGCTGCAAAGGTAAGCGGCTTAATATTTCTGTCCTCGGAATCTGCCAATAACAATCAACACAACACATAACGCAATAACTATCAACACAACATATAACACAATTAGAAATAGCAGAGCCACAAAACATGCAGCATACAACTAGCAACAATTGCTGTATATTGTACTGTATGTGCCATCCATTCATTTACAGTAACATTTATCACTTGACTAGCTGAGGTACCAGGCGTTACTAGGGTTTGGTTGTGCAATTAGCAATACTTTAATTTTATCCCTCTTTTGTTTTAAGCTTAACCGTTCGCCATGCCCATGGTGTGACCGGCATACATGTCTCTGTGGTGGGCTCCCGGATCAGACCACCATTTTTTTTTCTTAAACCCCATGTCCTCTACCCCCTTTATGTTATGAAACTCTGCCATATCTTGCATCCCCGACCCACTTTGTGTAGTGGTCGGACCCCTTTTTGGGCCCCGGTATACCCCACAGGGGTGCTAGGGGTGTCTTACCCCCACAGTATTTTTTTTACAGATTGTAAGTCAAACTTGTGTACCAAGTTTGGTGTAAATTGCTGCTGGCATTCCAGAGTTATGCTGGAACGTACATACATACATACATACATACATACATACATACATACATACTTTCATATATACTCCTCTCTTTTGGATATATTTTGTTACTTTTTGAAGTGCACCGGACCTAGCTGATCATATTGTTGGCGTGCCGGCATATTGCAGGACTATATATATATATATACACACACACACTGAATTTTATTCACTAAAGAATGTTTCCAGTCTCTTACCTGAGTGCTGTCTTTATATATATATATATATATATATATATATATATATATATATATATATATATATATATATATATATATATATATATATATACATACAGTATATTTGCAAACTTCAAAGACTTTTGTTCCCTTTATTATCTAAATCTTTATTATCTAAATAAATGTTTTTGCAACATACTACACATAGTGTAACCTCCAATGGTAAATATGTTTTATATTGATGTTCTTGACATGTGGCAGTTACTGTAACTTATGTTGACAGCCTCTCCTGTTATTCCGACTCGCCGGTAATTCCATTAACTCAGAAGCTGGAACAGTAAATGCTAGGAGCTTGGAAGAGAGACACAATACAATACATGTCTCATAGCAATTATTCTGTTATTTCGTAAAAAGTTTGTATTTGGTGATCAAAGAAAATAAGCAACAAAAGGGATGAGTAGGTTTGTTGAAAGTGCTAGAAATAATAATATTTCAGTAATGTCACTTGTATAAACAATGGAGCACTGTAATCGTTTATTCTTGATATTTTACTGTCATTAATTAATTATTGCATCATCTCGATACTCTGTCAACATGTGTTCCTGTTTTCTGGTTTTGATCATAATGTCATTGATGCTGCTTTCAGACCGCATAACTGGCTTTGACCCTGTATTTGGAAACGTTTCCAAAAACGGGTCTGCCAGATAAAACCCCTTTCAGACCGCAGCACTTAAACGGTATATTACCGTTTAAGTGCCGATTTTTTGACACTGGCAGACCCGTTTTTGGAAACTTTCCAAATACAGGGTTAAAGCCAGTGCAGCCTTCAGCACTCCCCTCCGTGCAGCTCCCCCCCCCCCTCGCGTGTCGACCGAGCGCATGTCGACGCCCCCGCGCATGTCGACGCCCCCCGCGCGTGTCGACGCCCCCCGCGCGTGTCGACGCCCCCCCCGCATGTCGGCGCCCCCCCCCCCCGTGTCGACTTACCCCGTGCCGGTACCTCCGTTGTGGACTGCAGCTCAGTATGCTCGGAAAGCACTTATGAAAAAAGTGTCTTCCAGAAAATGGCTGCCCCATAGGAAACCCAGTTTAAAAAAACTGTCTTCCGTATGGGGGCAGCCATTTTCTGAAAGACACTTTTTTCATAAGTGCTTTCCGAGCATACTGAGCTGCAGTGCCGGGAACCACAACGGAGATACCGGCACGGGGTAAGTCGACACGGGGGGGCCGTCGACACGCGCGGGGGGGTCGACACGCGCGGGGGCGTCGACACGCGCGCGGGGGGCTCCAGTGCTGTGAATACTTAATGAGCGCTCATTAAGTATTCACTGTGCTGAATTTAGGACCCAGCTCATTGGCTGGGTCCTAAATACCGTTTCTGAGCCGATTTTTTGGCTAAAATACCGGTTCAGAAACGGGTAGGACCCTGCATTTTAACCGGTTAGAAAAAACTGCATTTTCTAACCGGTTAAGTGGGACTGGACCTTTCAGACCGCACACATTACCGTTTTAAAACGGTAAAAAAACGGCAATTTACCGTTTTAAAAGTGCGGTCTGAAAGGGGCATTAGAGCTATGGGTAGCTCTTTTGTCTGTTAATTACTGTAGCATTAATATTTATACAAGCAAACACTGAAAATTTTAACTGTAAAGGGGCTAATGATGAAGCCCATTTTTTATCTAAAAAGACCCCAAAATAGGGATGGCCTTCTACCAACGAAAGTCAAAAAATCATCAATGGTTTATTGTAAATGTTGAATACTTTTGCCATCGATGGTTCTTTTTTTCCAGCTACGTAGTGCCAAAACACATAGCTCTGCTCCTAACATCCGTGAACACCCGCCCTTCAACTTCTGATTGGCCCACAGGCCAGTCAATGAAAGTACAGGCATGACCATCAGTTTGTGTAACCATCGATGGTCATCTATTTCATAGTATGAAACCATTGATTGACACATGCCACTGATGGTCATCCCTACACAAATACATATGAGTTTCAGAATACTTTTATGTATTCCTACTATGTACTAACAGCAGGGGTTAAAGTGTGTGTGTGTGTGTGTGTGTGGGGGGGGGGGGGGGACTGGGTGGAACCACCTGTAATGCTAGTGGGAACTTAGTTTGTGGAACCACCTGTAATGCTAGTGGGAACTTAGTTCCACCTACACCATTGCCCTGCACAGTAATTACCACAGAAAATCCAGTCCCAGCGGCTTCCTTTGGCACGGCATGTGTAATGTCCTGCCGTCTCCATCGCTGAAGTGAAGAGAGGAGAGGAAGCTGCTGGAAGGACAGAGATAGATAAGTGTATAAAGGGTTCTTACTTACTGGACATTTTGTGTAAGGGGTACTACTGCTGTGGGCCTTATTTGTAAGTGACACTACTGTGTGGCATACATGTATAAGGAATACTACTGTGTGGTGTAACTTGAATAAGGGGGACTGCTGTGTGTCATAACATAAATAAGGGGCACTTAAGAAAAGTTAAGACCCCCCTTACCCCTCCACATGCCACCACTGCCGCATTCCTAGCCCGGCACCGCAGATATCCTCCTGGCTCCGTCTCCTGCAGTTATGAAAAATTACACGGCAAAATGGCTGCCCCCTAATAGCAGACAGTTTTTAAGGATGCTAGAGGAGGCCACCACCTCCTCTAACTTTCCTAAAAAACTGTCTGCTGTATGGGGGCAGCCATTTTGCCATGTCATTTTTCATTACACGACAGGAGGATATCTGCGGTGCCGGACCAGGCAGGAATGCGGCGGCGGCATGCGGAGGGGTAAGGGGGGCGGCTCTGAGCAGTGTGCCCTGATGAGCACCGGCGACGCCCCGATGGCGCTTGCTCCCCCAAGCAGTCGCGGTGGCTGCCATACGGTAGCTACACCACTGGACAGCAGTCCCCATTATTATCAACAGGGACTACATTCTGCTCCCTATGATCCCCTTAGATTTATGCCACGCTCAGACGGCATAACCACTTTTAGCCTATGGAGGAATTCTAGCAGGAGAGGAATCAGTGTTCCAGTGTATCAAACAATTCATGTACCACTTTGTAGCCATCTACATTATCGCCAACTACAGTATAAACATGCCATGTATGCCATATAACTTAAGCTGACGGAGAAGTAGAACTTTTAAACCATTGGGTTGATAGTTGTAAAATCTTCTGTGTCTTTGTTAAACTTTTCGTGGAGTTCTTCAAATAAGCCCATTCTATGTAAGAATGATGGAATGCTAGTTCATCTCTGGTGTTGTTAAGTGTGTAGTTGTTACAGCATCATATAATTAAATATTGGTAAAACAATAATGCGAGTAGTTTAAAAAAAACATATAACACTTTTTTGGGGGGATGTATTACACTTGTGATATGTTTTTTATTTTATTCTGGTAGTGAAGACATTGCGAGTAGCCCTGCATGACCTAATCACTGACAGCTGCTTCTATTTCTGTGCAGTAAATGTGCTGTTAGGAAGCTGTAACGCTTTGTTGTGAATTCTATCCAAATTAGTTTCGGTACTTGTTTCCTAGCACGGCCACAAAGATCATGATCGTGGGCATCGTGAGGAAAAATCGGGGGCATCGCCGCGATTTCCCCATAGGGAACAATGTTAAATGCCTCAATTTAGCCGCGATGCCCCCGATTTCCCATAGGAAGCAATGTTAAATGGGTCAATTTACCCAAATCATCATAGGGAACAATGGTAAATGGGCCAGAAACCCCCAAAAACACCCCTGAACAGTGAAATGTCCCCCCAAAAGTATTTTACGCCACCCCACGATCAACGTGAACCCGAAGCGTGGCGAGCGCAGCGAGCCGGCGAGGGGCGGCGGTACGCGTCCTCCGACCTTTTCATACCCCCACTATCCACGTCGGCGTGGAGTTGAGAATAGAATAGTGTGGCGAGCGCAGCGGATACCTGTGAAGCCCGCGAAGGGACGCGTTTACCTGTGAAGGTATCCGCGTCCCCACGCGGGGCTCGCTGCGCTCGCCACGCTTCGGGCTCGGTGGCTCGCTGCGCTCGCCACACTATTCTATTCTCAACTCCACGCCGACGTGGATAGTGGGTGTATGAAAAGGTCGGAGGACGCTTCGGGTTCGCGTTGATCGTGGGGTGGCGTAAACTACTTTTGGGGGGACATTTCACTGTTCTGGGGTGTTTTTGGGCCTTTCTGGCCCATTTACCATTGTTCCCTATGATGATTTGGTGAAATTGAGGCATTTAACATTGTTTCTTATGGGAAATCGGGGGCATCGCGTCTGGCCATTTAAGCCTTTTTTAGCCGCATACGACGCGACCGACGCGATTTTGACTTTTTTCAATGCATTTCTATGGGAAAATCGGGGGCATCGCGTCGGTCGCGTCGCAGACCACTAAAAATGACACCCGATGCCCGCGATTGTGGCTGTGCTAGGAAACAAGTACCTTAGTTTCTATAGGCGGATTGGGCAGAGAAATCAGGAGAAATGAGGCCAAATAGCATGCGTGTGACATCGTATCCGATGCGTGATCCTGTGCACATCGGTTCCGAGCTGTAGATCATACGTGCAGCATGTAAGGTCTCAGGGTCCTTCCTGGCGGCAGGGAACGGGGATCGCATGAGATACAGTACATCACATGCAGAAGTACCGCATAGGGGGAAATTTACTAAATGAAATGTGTAAAAAATAGGTGTATTTGTATCCAAACATACACTTATTTTTGACATTTACTATCCCGAAAATACCGCAATTCATATTTGTATTGATAGCACATCAATACGACTACGAATTGCCGTATTTTCGGGATAGTAAATGTCAAAAATGAGTGTATGTCTGGATACAAATACACCTATTTTTTACAAATTTCCTTTAGTAAATTTCCCCCTAATAGTGTCAACATGTTATTATGAACCCAAAGTAGTAGTAGTAGTTTGTTTATTTATAAGGCGCCACAAAGTGTCCCCAGCGCTGTACATAGCAAACAAAAAAACAAATCACAAGGTAACGTACAGGGTGTGTTGATAAAATACAGCATAAATAGGGGTATAGCTGGTAGAACTAAAATCAGCATCAGTTCTGAAGTAGGTGTCGAAATTGTCGAGGAGACTGAAGATGAAGTAGAGGAAGGGAAGAACAGGAAAGGAGCACAGGTGAGGTAAAGAGGTAGGGTGAGTACGTGAGGAAGGAGGACCCTACTCATTAACAGTTAACAGACTAAAAGGAGGTGGGTTGTCGAACGAAAAACAATAGGATAAGTAGGAACGGATGGAAACGGATGGAGGGGTAGGGTAGGCAGGATAGGAGGAGCGAGAGAGGTTAGGAGGAGGAGGGATAGGCTAGTCGGAAGAAGTGGGTTTTGAGGGAACGCTTGCAGGAGGTAAGGGAATCAGAAAGCCTGATGGGTGGTGGGAGGTTGTTCCAGTGCAGGGGGCAACGCGAGAGAAGTCTCCTCTGTACAGCGAAGAAGTCCCATAATGTATGCAGTGGTGCAGAGAGGGGGGGGGGGGGGGGGGTAATAATTACCCAGGCCAAGGTCACATGGAGGGCCCCGGTGGGGCCCCTATTGCCTGGCAGCAGCAGCTCTTCTCAACCCAGCACATGCTGCTCTGTGCTGGGCTGCAGTGTGTCCAGGGAGGTGCTTGAAATGCTATTTATTCCTGTATTTTATTCTGAGGGGTGCATCGCCACACCTCCCACAATTAGGCAACACCCCCTGAAAAGTACCCGGCCCCGACCAGGCTCTCTTCTGACCTGAGTGTATGGGGGCTTTAAGATTTAAAATATTAATAACAACCCAAACTACTCTGTACAGTTATTTCCACCACAAAGTGGCAGCACAAGGTCCAAACAGGTGGCATAGTAACCAATCAGATTCTATTATCTCAGAGAAGGTGCTAAATAAACAGGAATCAGAATCAAATTGGTTGCTATGGGTAACATCCCATCATCAACATAACTCCCATTTAAGTAAATGTAGCCCCTAGCAAGGGCGTAACTACCATAGGTGCAAGGGGTGCAGCTGCTATTAGGCCCAGAGCCGAAGGGGGCCCATCTTTACTGTGTAAGTTATATACAGTATGCTATATAAATTTTGCACCATTAGTTGTTACATAGGGCCCTTATAAACTTACGCCATTGCTCCCCCCCCCCCCCCCCCCCTACAGCTGTAGTCAGACACTTATCGGGACATACAGTACTGTACCTGCTCACTTACTAAGCGCTGTGTTCTACTGATGCATCCTTTGCCATTTTCCGCCTTTCTGTGCTTTTATGTAGTAAAAAAAGATGACCTATACAAAATACAGTAGGGGCCCGCTTCATCCAGCGGGGGTCTGGCGGTCAGTTCGCCAACCCCCACCAGAAGGGGACGTGCATGCACGAGATGCGCTTGCATCCCCCTCTAACGTAGTTCCCTCCAGGTCCCCGCAGCCTCGCCACCGGTCCCCCGACACAGTCCCTCACCTCCCCGGTCCCCCCCACTAACCCTGCCCGTCTCCCTGAAGCGGAGACAGGCAGGGTTCATGTCCCCTGCAGCATGGTAAATGGGACGTGCGTGTGGGATGCTCACGCTTCCCAGTCAGATGGAACGCCATCTCACCAGAGGGGGCAATCTGGCAATCCCTAGCGCTGGCTGAGAGGCGCTTCATCTGTAATGCAGCAATTTGTTAAATGATTACGTAAAATAGCTTGGAAAAGGTAAAAGTAGAACCTCTTCTGTGCAAAGTATGTGTAAGATTCCAGCTGACAGTGAGCACTTTTGAGCAAGGACCTCGTTGCTCAAAAGTGCTCATTGAAAGTGCCGCGATATTGGGTGGATGTGCAAAGCAAATAATCCGGGGGTAATCCGGAGAGTAACGTGCTGCAGTGCAAAATACAGTTACATCCATATCTGTACTTGGAACACTTTAGCGAGGAGTGACAACCTCCTACCAGCTGCTAATGACAGCGCACCACACTTTTCTTCTTCCTGTGTTGATACAAATTGACATAAGAGGCTAATTGAGGCTGGTCGATAGCCAACAAAGAATGAATGTGGTTCTGAGCTGAGCTGTCAGGCCGTCTCGTGAGTTCTCTGCTAAGATTACAATAACATATAGGTTGCATAGTTATCGCTACAAAGATGTCTGACTTGACAACAGTAATTGTGCCAATGTGGTTATGTAGTTTCTCCGAAACAAAGAGGAGAACACTTATGGTTCCCATGCACTAGGGCGATATCATGGCGATTTGGTCACGTTTGCTGCAATAAATCAGATGAAAAGTGTCTGAATTGCATGCTCTTGAAATCAGGTCAGATGCGACACGCATTGCATCGGAGCCTGAAGATCGGAAGTGCTGCACTATAGATTTATTGCACCACCAAACCTTTCGACAGGCTTAGCCGGGATTGCATATGGTACATCGTATGCAAAATGACTGCATACTTTGTATTGTATGCAGTCCTGCCTTCTGGGAGGTTCCCGGGTGGTTCAAAGTAGAGATGTGCAGATCCGGATTTACCCGGATCTCAAAACGGGATTTTTTTCCTGTCGTCTGTCACATGACCCTCGGATTAGATACTGTCTTGAGACCCAGGTAAATCCGGGTAAATCCGGATCTGCACATCTCTAGTTCTAAGGGCACCTTGGACGACTTCTTCCTTCGGAAAAGACGTCCTAGTGTATGGGCACTTTTATTCCCCGCCTCAGAGATGACCATTAGTGGCCTGATTATTGATTGTAAAGACCAATGGTGGATAACCTTGATGGTATGAACCCATTGACAGGGGTTAATTGATGCTTTCACCTACCGGTAGTAGTAGTAGTAGTACTTTATTTATAAGGTCATCTTTACTATTATTCACCAGGCAGTGGGCCAATCAATGATGAGACTTGGCTCTGTGGGTGGATCGATGGGTGGGGCTTAGCTCAGTGTCTTGGTGCCAAGGAGTTAAATAACCAAAACTATGGAGGACTCTGTTGACGGCAACCATTGGATCTGGCTATGATTTTCCCATAGGCCGCCTTCTGACACCCGGTTAGCAGGGACTGGAAAGGGAGGGGCACACTGTCTCTCTGAACAGCAAACAAGAAACTTACAATAGAAAGAATAACAACTCTTTTGATACATATTGGCTTAATCATATACCTGTCTACCTTGTCATATACCAGTTTCCTTGTCCTCCTGTTTCAGGTGTTGCTTATATATCTTTGTTGACAGCGACATTACTATGCAGATTGTATTTTAAAATATTTTATCACAGGCATTGGTAGTCTATTCACCTTTTCACTACAGTTTAAATAATTGAATTACTGCGCTGCATTTTTTGTATGCTTGCCAATAATTCTTCAACTGAGTTTTAAATTAAACATTATTAAACATGCACCCTGCTACTGTCTTGTCACTGGCCAGTCACAACTACGGTCCTTGTGCTGTGGTTAGAGGGGTACCCAATGGCTGGTGTCACAGCATGGGGGAACTCTCCACCAATGAGAGCTTCTCTTAGCTTGGGGGGACTCCACATGACTGCTGGTAAGCAGAATGGGAAGAGGGGGTTTGCAAAGTAGAGATTTCCCGGTCTGGATGTATGGACAGCACATGAATAGCTGAAAGAGCAAGATTCAGCTGTAGCTCATAGCCTGCAGCTATGAGAATATATTAGGGATAACATGCAATTAGTAAGTGCTTTAAAATGAGGATATGTTTATTCCTTAGGAGAATGTAATCGTTGGAGCAGTTTCAGTCAATGTTTTGGGAGAGACACTGAAAAATGTGACCTCGTCGATAAAGAAGAAAGGGACGTCTACCGTAAGGACGGGTGACGAGAAATGTTCTCAGATATGGCAAGACATGTCGCTTACATTTCGGGAGAAAAAGCTGAATATATGCAGTAAGTAGACGTCGCTTGTGTGGGGCGCGAGTCACAAGTCCATAGTGGATGCATCTAGCAATTGTAAGCTGCATATGCGCTGCAATTTGCATGGGTGTTGTGATGAGGGGCCCAGCCTGTTCTCTCTTTCCATGTAATGCCATTTCTGGGATACAACTGGGGGTACTCTTTACCTAGAACGGCGCCCATCGCGACCATCGCGACCATCGCATGCACTAAAAAACGGGTGCGATGCGATGCCCGCGATGGCCGCGATTTCCCATAGGTATCAATGTTAAAAGTGTGATTGGACGCGATTTTAGTGTTCAATGGCTCAATGGCCGCGATTTTTCCATAGGAAACAATGTTAAATGGGCCACAGAGCCCAAATAGTCACCCTAAAGTCAGAAATGGCCCCCACAATTGTTAACGCCACCCCACGATCAACGTCAACCCGAAGCGTGGCGAGCGCAGCGAGCCCGCGAGGGGCGGCGGTACGCGTCCTCCGACCTTTTCATACCCCCACTATCCACGTCGGCGTGGAGTTGAGAATAGAATAGTGTGGCGAGCGCAGCGAGCCACCGAGCCCGAAGCGTGGCGAGCGGACACGGATACCTTCACAGGTAAACGCGTCCCTTCGCGGGCTTCACAGGTATCCGCGTCCCCTCGCGGGGCTCGCCACGCTTCGGGCTCGGTGGCTCGCTGCGCTCGCCACACTATTCTATTCTCAACTCCACGCCGACGTGGATAGTGGGGGTATGAAAAGGTCGGAGGACGCGTACCGCCGCCCCTCGCGGGCTCGCTGCGCTCGCCACGCTTCGGGTTCACGTTGATCGTGGGGTGGCGTTAAAAATTTAAGACTTCAGGGGGACTATTAGGGCTCTGTGGCCCATTTAACATTGTTTCCTATGGAAAAATCACGGGCATTGAGGCATTTAACACTAAAATCACACTTTTAACATTGATCCCTATGGGAAAATCGCGGGCATCGCGGGCATCGCGTCGCACCCGTTTTTTTAATGCATGCAATGCCCGCGATTTTTTTACCCCCGATGACCGCGATGGACATCGTGGGCGCCGTTCTAGGTAAAGAGTACCCAACTGGGTGTTTGCCTAACGTATGTACACCATGGGTAAGATGTAATAGGGTGTGAATAGGCAGAAATGACTTGCGATTTCTGGGCCATCCAGGGAAGAAACGGGGGCTATCTTCAGCACGGCTGGGAGGGTAATGGCCCACAAGAGGGTGTCCAACGTGTGACACAGGTCGGGATGTCATGTGATGTCATGTTGGAGCGGACATGATGACATCAGCCCATATGTTCAGGGCTTCTCTTCAACCCCCCCCCCCCTGTATCCTGCTGACGCTGCTCCTGGTTCCCCCACTCTGACTCTGCCGCTCTTCACCGTCTCCCCCACTCTGACTGTGCCGCTCCTCCACGGCTTCCTCACTCTGACTCTGCCGCTCCACCCAGCTCCCTCACTCTGGCTTTGCCGCTGATCCGGCTCCCGGGCTAGGTGCCTGTGTGCTCCACTCGCCCTGCGGGGGACCAGGGGATGAATGTTTCCACCAGAGCCCGCACTCCTCAAAAAGTGGGCGGTATAAAAAATCACTGTGGCCTACCGTGAATCCCCCGTGCCAGCACAACCCTGGTGGGTGCAGGGTTGATAGTTTATTTTATCTTAATTTTACACCATTCTTTCAACCCGTCACCCACCGCTCAGGGCACCCACCGCTCAAGGGTGTCGGGGATAGCCCTTAGGTTCAGCCCTGGAGGGGGAGGCCTTGGGGGACCTCTTTATTGGGGGGGTCCCCACTTACCCAGAGACCCCGGCCAGGGCTGACCAAGCAGGGTGCTAATGCTTTGGCGGGGGGCCCTTGTATAAAAAGTGGCATTACACAGCTAGCTGTTGGAACCCAGTGCTGGCTCCAAAATACGGGAGACTCCTGATTTTTTTTGTCCCAAGTATTTTTGGAACCAGGACTGGTCCATAAGCCTGGTGCTGGTTTTTGATATACAGGGACCCCAACACTTTTGTCCTCTGTATCTCTCAAACCAGGACCGGCTCAAAGAGTCTGTGGCTGGTTATGCTCGTAGAATGGTGGCACAACATTTTTGGTTGAATTTTTGGTCACGTTTAGAGTGCGAATTAAAAAAATTGCATCCTATTACATGGCGATTTTTATGTTTCCAATGAGAAAACACCTGGATGCCATTTTTTTTACACTATGATGTGCGAATTCCGATCAACGGAATGGCCATTTTTGATGGAAAAATCTCACTTTGAAAAAATAAATCGCATCCTTTTACATATCACCCCATATCCATGTCATGGGCATGTAGCCAGAGTTCCGTGTGAATTGCGTGGGGAGGCCTATTTCCAAGAGCGCCCCAGGTGCGCACGCGCGAGAGTGGGGGTGCGCGATGTGGCCGCCCGGCCTCTGGAGGGGGGGGGTGGGGTTTGTGGCTGCTGTGCTGCTGGGGGGGGGAGTGTGATGCTCGCTCACCAAACACCTGTGAGTTCCTTCCTCCGGCTCTCCTGCTCCTCTGCTGCTGCTTCTGGCCTGCAGCTCACTACGGCCTCCAGTGGCCGGTGCCCTAGGCAGATGCCTAAACCTGCCTAGTGGTGGCGCCGGCCCTGCCTATGTCTGATGGCTCTTTTGCACCAAGCGTGGGGTAGATTTAAGTGCTAATACCAAATAATGACAGCTGCAAATGGAAAAAACTTGGGTGATCAGAATTTGGGCCTGTTCAGAGCTAATACAGCTGCTACTGTCTTCATGCTAATGCTGCCGCCGATGGGCATCCTATGAGACTTCCGCTGCATGCAGAGCTAATCTGCTGAAGTGCAAAGAATGATGCACCATCTTTGCACTTCAGCAGATTAAAAAAAAAAAAAAAAACAACAACCCCACAACACAGTGTCACAAGGGTACAGCAGGTGGCCCAGCTGCTGTCCTCTGTGCCTGCCGCTCTCCTCCCTGCCTCCTTCACTGCCGGGAAGCCACGCCATCCCTTCCGCCGCAGCGGTTACAGCCACCTGGGAAGCCTTTTATCACTGTAACACTATCTGCCTGCTGGAGGGGGGAATGCTGCCTGTAGTGCCGGGTTGTGCAGTAGAGTGCCAGGCAACTTCCTCCTCTAATGCCCCTTCCTATCCAGCACCCGGGTCACCTGACCGCCTAGCTCCCCCCCTAGTTATGGCCCTGCATTGACACACCCACCGCCATAAGCCACCCTCCCCAAGTCACCATCTGGGACCGCCTGTGAAAATTGCATGGGTCTTCGTACAAATCTGACATACGACATCCGGCAGTAGCCATTATCTTTGATGCACGCACCCTGAATTTTCACCCCCTTGAACATTTTGGGGGGGTGGCCTAATTGCAGGAGGTGGCCCAGAGTGAAAACCCGCCCTGTGCAAATCTTACGAAAACCACACTATTCGCTATTCACTGCAAATCGATGCACAATCCTTTCACCATCTCACACTTGCTGTACAAATCTCAGTACGTCTTATCCACAATCTGGCTGATCGAGACGGAGCTGAGGTCACAAGCCCTCCCTGAAAACGCCTGGGCATGCTTGCGTTTTTCCTGACGCTCCCAGAAAGTGGGATGGTTACTACCGCCAAACACTGGCTTCCTGTTCAGACTGCCGATAATGAAAACAACTTGATTGGCTGCTTTGTGTAACTGCCAATCTAGTATCTGTATACCTAACAATTGTTTATTTGTAGGGAATCTACAACACTCGCTTATATCTTATGCAAAAAGCACAAAGATAATGCTGAAGAACATGATGGAAGAACATCAGAAATCGTTGGAAGTTCTCTCCAATCAGGTGCAAATGCTTTGAAAGTTGATGCTTGATAATTGCATTATACGCTGTTATGTACAGGTTGAGTATCCCTTATCCAAAATGCTCAGGACCAGAAGAATTCTGGATAACGGATTATTCCGTATTTCAGAAATTTTTTATATTTCAATGAGGTATCTTGCATTTATGTTGTATAAACACATCAAACACAGGAAATACACACAGATAGAGTTTATTTGAGCATAAACCAAGGTTTCAAGACATGAAACAAAGTTTGTGTACAATGTCAGGTACTGAATTTGAATGCAAGCAATCATTGTCTTGCAGATATTTAGTGCCAGTTACATATCATGTCCTCAGTAGTGCCAGTTACATATCATGTCCCCAGTAGTGCCAGTTACATATCATGTCCTCAGTAGTGCTGTTACTGATGTCCCCAGTAGTGCCAGTTACATATCATGTCACCAGTAGTGCCAGTTACATATCATGTCCTTAGTAGTGCCAGTTACAGATCATGTCCCCAGTAGTGCCAGTTACATATCATGTCCTCAGTAGTGCCAGTTACATATAATGTCCCCAGTAGTGCTGGTACAGATGTCCCCAGTAGTGCTGGTACAGATGTCCCCAGTAGTGCCAGTTACATATAGGGTTACCACCCGTCCGTGATTACTCCGGACAGTCCGGAAATTAGACCAGGTGTCCGGAGTCCGGACGGGTGGCATTCCCGGACTATACAATGTCAGGGAACTGGACACTGGAGGCGATCGTCGGCGGGAGATCATAGCGCTGCCGCGAAACAAACAGCCAGCTAGAGACCGTCAGCGTCATTAGTATGAGGCGAGCAGGAGTGCCCGCCCTGCTTGCGGTCCGGCAGCCAATCTGCGGCTCCCGATTGATAATTGCATTATACGCTGTTATGTACAGGTTGAGCAGTGCAGGACCGTGAGCAGGGCAGGTGGGCTATTTGAGATAGCCGCAGGCGGAACTGCTTCAGCCTCCTGCTCTCCTCATCCTTATGGCGCTACTGGTCTCTAGCTGGCTGTTTGTTTTGCGGCAGCGCCATGATCTCCCACTGATGATCGCCTCCAGTGTCCAGGTTGCAAAGCAATCTCCTCTGCCCGGCTTCAGCTGCCAGCCTGTGCCTGCCTGCATTTGCATTCCCCTTGGCAACGAGCATTTTCATTTCCATTGGCAACGAGTATTTGCATTCCCCTTGGCAAAGAGCATTTGCACTCCCCCCTGGCAATGGGCATTTGCCCTTCCCTTTGGCAATGAGCATTTTCCCTCCACATTGGCAAAAAGCATTTGCCCACCCCATTGGCAACAGGAATTTGCCCTACCCTTGGCAACAGGCATTTGCCCTCCCCCTTGGCAACAGGCCCTGTCACCGAGCATGAAGGCCCTGTCTCCAAACATGAAGGCCCTGGCACCGAGCAAGAAACTTCTAGCAATTAACATGTACAGTAGGTAGGCAGCACTTATATGGCATAATATGTAATAGCTATTACAGTGTGTGGTATATGTAATGGGCATTATGGTGTTTGGTATAATGTGTAATGGGCATTAGAGTGTGTGACACTGTCCATTTTGTCCCTATTTTTTTTTTATTGTCCAGTCATGGCATAACGTGTAATGGGCATGTAGTATACTATGTAATGGGTGTGTGATGTATAATAGGCATTACAGTGTAAATTTTTGGCACGCGCCTCAGGCGCGCACTGTCCCTGTTCTCCTTATTGTTAAAATTTTTTGTTGTGCCCTGGCATAACGTGTAATGGGAATTATGGCATGTGGTATAATATGGGTGTGTGACGTGTAATAGGCATTATGGTGTAATTTTTGGGCACGCCTTTGGCGTGCACTGTCCAGATTATCCCTATGTTTTTTTTATTTTTTATTGTCCAGTCATGGCATAACGTGTAATGGGCATTGCGGTGTGTGGCATAATGTATAATGCTCATCACATTGTTTGGTGTACTGGGCATCACGGTGTGTGGCATAACGTGTAAAGTGTGACGTAATGTGTATGTGTGCAAAATCAAGAATAGATTTGAAGCAAATGTAAAAAAAAAAAATCCATGACAAGGCGGTTCAAGGGGTGTGGCTGGGGGCGGGTCAAGGAGCGGGCCATTGTCCCGGAATCTCTCAACACAAAGGTGGTAATCCTAGTAACATATCATGTCCTCAGTAGTGCTGTTACAGATGTCCCCAGTAGTGGCAGTTACATATCATGTCCTCAGTAGAGCTGGGACAGATGTCCCCAGTAGTGCCAGTTACATATCATGTCCTCAGTAGTGCTGTTACAGATGTCCCCAGTAGTGCCAGTTACATATCATGTCCTCAGTAGTGCTGTTACAGATGTCCTCAGTAGTGCTGGTACAGATGTCCCCAATAGTGCCAGTTACATATAATGTCCTCAGTATTGCTGGTACAGATGTCCCCAGTAGTGCCAGTTACATATCATGTCCCCAGTAGTGCCAGTTACATATCATGTCCCCAGTAGTGCCAGCTACATATCATGTCCCCAGTAGTGCTGGTACAGATGTCCCCAGTAGTGCTTTAACAAAAAAATATATATATTTTTTGCATTTTCTGGAATGTATGGTTTTCTGAATAATTTGAATAACAGGTATTTGGATAAGGGATGCTCAACCTAAACCCAGGGCCGGCGCCACCACTAGGCAGGACTAGGCATTTGCCTAGGGCGCCGGCCACTGGAGGGCGGTACTGAGCCGCCAAGGTATCATAGAGAGGTACCAGGGAGCGGGGAGCAGGTAAGACTGTCATCCTCCCTCTCCCCTCCCCGACCCCCATCCCGCCCGTTAATCAACGCTGCCCGCTCCCTGCTTGGGGAATTTCAGAGCGGCAGTATCGCCCGCACCTCCCCCCCCCCGTGCCGCATCACAGTGTTATCGCACCCTCCCCCCGTGCCGCATCACAGTATTATAGCAACCCCCCCACCTCCGTGCCGCATCGCGGGCGGCGGGCAGTGCGGGGGGGCTTTGCCTGGGGGCGGGCGGGGGAGCTTTGCCTGGGGCGGGCGGGGGGCTTGCACCGGCCCTGCCTAAACCATATGTTTAAAAGATGCATCATTTGCAGAGAGTTACATTTGGGTGAGTTATTTTGTTTCTGTGCAGGGTAAATACTGGCTGCTTTATTTTTACACTGCAATATAGATATCAGTTTGATGTACAAACCTCACCCAACTCTCTCTGCACATGCTACATCTGCCCCCTGCAGTCCAGCATGGTTTTGTCCATTAAAGAAGGAGTTTGCTTTTGCAGACCCACCAGAATTACTTCCATGGATGGGCACCTTAAAACCTATATTCAAGTAATTATCATAATATCACTAGGTCCGCTGTGCTACATCATACCTCCCAACTTCTCCCCGGTGGAGGTCGGGACTCCCGCGCGGCGAAGCCGCGTGCACTCCCGAAAAGGGGCGTGGCCTTTGAAAAGGGGCCTGGCCTCGCGGGATGACGTGTCCTCAGGCCAAGCCCCGTTTTCCGCTGCTCTGCTGCGCTGAATAGACGCTGTGCGCATGTGCACAGCATCTATTCTTGTCAGGCTGGGGGGAATCCCAACTGCCCCCCCGCCCCCACCGCGGACAATGGCGGCCCCGGGCGGGACGCGGGAACGTCCCCGAAAACCGGGACGTTCCCGCGGTAAGTGGGACAGTTGGGAGGTATGCTACATTTCTGTGGATACATCCAAACAAACCATCAAAGATCAGTTGAAATATCATAATATATAATATATATATAATATATAATATAATAAATGTTTATGTGACTTTGCATGAGAACTATATCTAACTAGGTGATTCATCGCGCCCTACGGGCGCTCTTCACACCGTCGTAAGGGGCTGCGCCCCCTTAATTTGTGAACGTTTGTATATGAGAAATATGGTTAGAATTGTATGAAAGATGCCTGTATTGCAACTTAGGTGTCCGCGAATCGCGGGAGGGGGGGTCGCGGAGGGTGCCGCGAATTGCAGGAGGGGGGGTCGCGGGGGGTGCCGCGAATTGCAGGAGGGGGGTTGTGGGGGGGTGGATGCTGCGAATCGCGGGAGGGATTGCAGAGAATCGCGGGAGGGGGGTCGCGGGGTGGGTTGCCGCAAATCGCGGGAGGGGGGTTACGGGGGCGGGGGTTGTGGCGAATCATGGTAGGGGGGGTCGCTGGGGGTGTGCCGTGAATCACGGGAGGGGGGGTCACGGGGTGGGGTGCCGTGAATCGTGGGAGTGGGGGTTGCGGGGGGGGTGGGGGGGTGTGACGCGAATCGCCACAAGAAAAAATCAACACAGAAAGGTCAACACATGTAAATGTTGACATAAGTGTGGCACTTCATTGGTGTCCATGTCGACACATGAGAATGAATATGAAAACATTCAAAAAATGAAAAAAAAAACTTCAAAAACTCATGTCAACCTTTTTTATTGTCGACCATAGCCATGTCAGTGTTTTCCATGTGCAATTTAATTCTGGAGCTGCCGCGAATCGCGGGGGGGTGCCGCGAATTGCGAGAGGGGGGGTCGCGGGGGTGGGTGCCGCGAATCGCGGGAGGGGGGGGTTACGGGGCGGGGGTTGCGGCGAATCATGGGAGGGGGGGTCGCGGGGGTGTGCCGTGAATCACGGGAGGGGGGGTCACGGGGTGGGGTGCCGAGAATCGCGGGGGAGGTGTGTGTGTGTGCCGTGAATCGCGGAAGTGGGGGTTGTGGGGGGGGTGGGGGGGGTGTGACGCAAATCGCCACAAGAAAAAATCAACACAGAAAGGTCAACACATGTAAATGTTGACATAAGTGTGGCACTTCATTGGTGTCCATGTCGACACATGAGAATGAATATGAAAATATTACAAAAATGAAAAAAAAAACTTCAAAAACTCATGTCAACCTTTTTCATTGTCGACCATAGCCATGTCAGTGTTTTCCATGTGTAATTTAATTCTGGAGCTGCCGCGAATCACGGGGGGTGCCGCGAATTGCGGGAGGGGGGGGGTCGCGGGGTTGGGTGCCGCGAATCGCGGGAGGGCGGGGTTCACAGGGGTTCCGGTGGGGGGTTGCCGCGAATTGCGGGAGGTGGGGGGTCACGGGGGTGCCGCGAATCGCGGGAGGGGGGGTTGCGGGGGGGGGTGACGCGAATCGCCACAAGAAAAAATCAACACAGAAAGGTCAACACATGTAAATGTTGACATAAGTGTGCCACTTCATTGGTGTCCATGTTGACACATGACAATGAATATGAAAACATTCAAAAAATGAAATAAATCTTCAAAAACTCATGTCAACCTTTTTCATTGTCGACCATAGCCATGCCAGTGTTTTGCATGTGCCATTTAATCCTGGGGCTGCTGCGAATCGCGGGGGGTGCCGCGATTTGCGGGAGGGGGGGGGTTGAGGGGGGTGGGTACCGCGAATCGCGGGAGAGCGGGGTTCATGGGGGTTCCGATGGGGGGTTGCCGCGAATTGCGGGAGGGGGGGGTGTCGCGGGGGGGGTGCCGCGAATCGCCGGAGGGGGGGTTGCGGGGGGTGTGACGCGAATCGCCACAAGAAAAAAATCAACACAGAAAGGTCAACACATGTAAATGTTGACATAAGTGTGGCACTTCATTGGTGTCCATGTCGACACATGAGAATGAATATGAAAATATTCAAAAAATGACAAAAAAACTTCAAAAACTCATGTCAACCTTTTTCATTGTCGACCATAGCCATGTCAGTGTTTTCCATGTGCAATTTAATTCTGGAGCTGCCGCGAATCACGGGGGGGTGCCGCGAATTGCGTGAGGGGGGGGTCGCGGGGGTGGGTGCCGCGAATCGCGGGAGGGCGGGGTTCACAGGGGTTCCGGTGGGGGGTTGCCGCGAATTGCGGGAGGTGGGGGGTCACGGTGGGTGCCGCGAATCGCGGGAGGGGGGGTTGCGGGGGGGTGTGACGCGAATCGCCACAAGAAAAAATCAACACAGAAAGGTCAACACATGTAAATGTTGACATAAGTGTGCCACTTCATTTGTGTCCATGTCGACACATGACAATGAATATGAAAAAATTAAAAATAAATCTTCAAAAACTCATGTCAACCTTTTTCATTGTCGACCATAGCCATGTCAGTGTTTTGCATGTGCCATTTAATCCTGGGGCTGCTGCGAATTGCGGGGGGGGGGGGTGCCGCGAATCGCGGGAGGGGGGTCGCAGGGGCGGTGCCGCCAATCGTGCAAGGGGGGGTCGCGGGGGGGTTCTTATTGCCGCGAATCGCGGGAGGGAGGTCGCGGGGGGGGGGATTTTTTCCGCGAATCGGGGGGGGGGGGGTCACGGGGGAGGGTTTGCCGCGATTCGCGGGAGGTCGCGGGGTGGTGGTTATGCTGCGAATTGCGGGAGGGGTCGTGGGGGGGTTCTTTTTGCAGCGAATCGCGGGAGGGGGGGTCGCGGGGGTGTTTTTGCTGCGAGTCGCGGTAGGGGGGGGAGCGGGGGAGCGGGTGTTTTTGCCGCGAATCGCGGGAGGGGGGGGCGCGCGGGGGGAGTAGCAGTGCTGGGCAACATGGGAAGGCAGTGGGTGTCTGGCACTGTCTGTGGGCTCACTGGTAAGGTTCTCTGTCACATACCTCCCAACATGACCCTCTCCAGGGCCCTTATTCTGATCTGGGCGGTACGGCCCGCGTGCGGCCGTACCGCCGATGTTTTCGCTCTGCACATGCGCAGAGGTCACTCTGCGCATGTGCAGGGGAAATCGCCGCACAAAAATTTTATACGCCGCAAAGGGGGCGTATAGGGGCGTGAGGGGCTTAATAGCCTCATTTACCTATGAATACGCCCAGCGTTTCATGGGCGTTCCCATGCAAACGCGGGGCGTATGCATGGTAATGAGGCTATGACGCCAGTGATGGGGGCGGAAAGCTCTCCGCCCCCATACAAGCTTTCACACAGACGATTGTCCGTGTGGTCTAAGCTTGCGGGAGCTGCTGGAGCGTGCGGCCCTGCCTTCGATGGTCACCGATCATCGAATGCAGGGGGCAGCTCCCACCATGGTGGAGGCGTACGCCCCACCATTTTCATGCGGATCGCCAGCCGTCCGCGTACGGACGGCCGTGGCGATCCGTATTGTAGGCGGGGATTGGTTTGTGCGGCCGGAGCAACGTATGCGGCTCCGGCCGCACAGACCAGAATAAGGGCCCAGGAGAGACACTTTGCTCTGTTTCTAGACTTCCTTAATGTATGATTGCCATCACCTGTTTTAAACAGGTTAATTTCTCAGAAAGGTGTTCAGCACAGATGAAGGCAATCACACATTAAGAGGAAAGTCCAGGAACAGAGCGTTATAGACACAGACACCCACTTTGAGTGACAGATGTAGCCAAATATATAGGAGATGTGCCTACATAGTGGGAGATTTGCTGAGCATTCTGAGCGATGCTAGATAACTTAGCCCATCAAGATCGCTCAGCACACAGCGTCGCATGGCAATGTGTCAGCGCTGTGTGCTGAGCAATCTCTAAGGGCCAGGGTTCTCCGATGAGACACTCATCGCTATTGTTATGACCCCTACACACGGAGCAATTCAGGGGCATTTTCTAAGTAATCTAGTGAGATCAGTTAGCAAATGCCCTGAAATCGGCCTGTGTGTAGGCCCCTTTAATGTGTTATTATACAGGTCGAGTATCCCGTATCCGAGTATCCGTTATCCGAATTATTCCGAAATACGGACATTCCAGAAAGTGAAAAAAAAATTTTTTTTTGCTAAAAACTCACTGGGGACATTTGTAACAGCATCACTGGGGACATGATATGTAACTGGCACTATATATGTGCAAGACAATGATTGCTTGGCATTCAAATTCAGTGCTGAGATAGTACACACATTTTGTTTCACGTTTTGAAACCTTGTTTTTTGAACAATTAAAATATATTTGTGTGTATTTTATGTGGTAATAAAATATATTTGTGTGTATATTATGTGTTTATACAGCATACATGCAAGATACTTCAAAATACATCATTGAAATATTAAAATATTCCGAAATACGGAATAATCCGTTATCCAAAATTCTCCTGGTCCCGAGCATTTTGGATACGGGATACTCAACCTGTAGTATTATTTTTTTCTGTTAAAAAGGGTTTACTGCATAACAATGCTCCAAATTCCATAGTGCTTTATACAGGAAAATCACATTAGCCCCACTGACAGTCTTAAGTGATTAGCAATGTACAGGGCTGTCATCACAAATTGTGGGGCCCAGGACTGACAAAGATGGCAGGGCCCCCATAGGGGAAAGGTGGGGCGCACAGGTAGGTGTAGCTACAGTGGAAGTGGGACATATATAGCATTAGATAAGTGAGGTAGAGCAGAAACAAAAGAAAGTATAAAATATGAAATAAAATTAAATATGAAAAATAAATAAAAAATTAAACAAAAGTTGGGATAAAATAAACAATAAATGGCAGTGGCACCTGTAAAAAAAATGTTTAAGCTATTTTCAGTGATAAAGTCCTTGGGGTGTACTATGCTGACTGTTTCTACCTCTTGGTGATCTGACAGGCAGTATGGGGGCGGCCAGTGGTTGGTATAATACTGTCGGCCCTTCTGCTCCCTTTTGCAGCTCGGGCTGCCATCGCTATAGTGCTGGGTGGGCTGGCATGTCGGGAATGGCCGGTAGTTGGTGTGTGGCTGGCAGCCATTGTGTTGCCCGCTGCAGTGTCCTCCCACGTGTGGCTAGGGTGCCAGGCAGCTTTTTCCGAATTCTCCAGCTGCTGGAGGGATGTAGGGAGCCACCAAGTACTGAAATAGTGGCAATGCCTAGTGCACTGAAACACTGACAGCCCAGACCCGGTACTAACTGCAAAGCCACCCGGGCCCCATTTCTGTTCCCCTAGACCCCCCTAATGGTGGACCTGGCGTTGTATTGGGGCAATCCCACAACCATTTTCCAGGTGTGTTGCCTGCAACTGCGATAACGTATACAGGTTGCATAGCACCAGTTCTTATGGCCAATCGGCACGTTAATTAGATGTTCGACTATTGAATGATCTGCCGCCGGAGCTGCACGTTTGTAAATTTGCAACGTGGCAGATTGTAAAACCCGGCCACTTTGTATCTGTTTGGGGGCTGGGATATCACACTTTGGAATTGAATAACCCCAAATTGAATATCAAAGTACGATCAATGTTTTAAACTATAAAAAAATTACCACAGCAGCTCCCCACCCCCTAAATATATGGAAAGTACACTTCAAATAGACACATATCAAACCAGAACTAAGATATCCTTTAACATGGTTGCTGATCACTAATTATTATTTTTTACATCTTTCTGCTTATAATTTCCTATAACTTTTTCTTTCTGCACTGATGCTGGGTATACACTAGGCACAATATCAGCTGTTCACGTGAATGGCCTGTTGGTGGGTGCATACCCCAGATATGTCTGTGAACAACATCTGTGATTGACACAGACATAGCTTGTCACCAGTGGCTGACATATACAGATATATTGGTGCACCTGGCTATGTGTACAAGACCACCTGTAGACTTGCTAGGGGGAGATGATCTCACAGCTGAGTGGGCAAATTCAAATGCCCACCCAGCTGGGTTTCCTGACCGATGTGTTGAGCTGCCGATTGCTAAGTATGTATAGGGTAAACACCAAAACAGCCACTTTGTAAATACTCCCAATTTTACATCACCATCAATTTGTGGCTTCCAACAGTTTCTATATGATGCCAAATCCGCTTTCTAAATTATACAAAACCCACTGCTTTGACCCTTAAGGTAAATGGAGTGCTGTTAGTGCCCATGGCTGCCCTTTTCAATTTTTTTGTGAAAACTTTGTTCCATATTCCAAAACACAATACATTTGTGTAACATGCATCTATATAAACCAAATATTTATTGTTTTTGATTTTGGAAGTATACTTATCCATTTTATTATTGCACCTATAGGTGAGTGAATTAACCAATAAGGTTCTTCTTTTGAATGCAGAAGTAATGAAAAAACATTCAGATCCCTTTCTCCATAGACCAATTCAGACGCATGGTAAGAATATTTCTTTCCATTATTGTAGTATACAAATAAAACATGCTAACAAGATGAAGGAGGGAAATGTTACTCTGTATGAGGGCTATACTTATTATAAAAGGATGCCATCAAGATTATATCAGTGACCATATTCACATGGCAACCCACCGCCAACTTAAAGTAACTGTGAGTCAAGAAATTGGATGAGATGGGGATTCAAGCATGGACTGGCCAGATCACTGATTGAGTGCCATGCGCATTGGATCCGGAGACTGGACCTGCTGCACATAAGATGAATCTGAATCGCAGGCATCAGTGCACATTGTGGCTGGTTTCTAGCAGCTGCGATATATTGCATCCGATTTTCCTTGAGCTCCTCCCCAGCAGCTCCCTGGTAGTCCTTGTGTGCTATTTTTACATGCGATAAATCCAGTTTAAAAATAGCACATCCAGTACCAAATTGCATAGAAGGACTTAAGTGAAATCGGATGTGACTCAGATAAGTCGCAGTAATGTATGGGGGCCTTAAGATTGTCTTTCACTGGCGATAAGGGGCCTAGCCCAAACCATGAAAAACAGCCCTATACCATTATCCCTCCTCCTCCTCCTCCTCCCAACTTCACAGTTGGTATAATGCAGTCAGACAGGTAACGTTATCCTGGCATCTCCCAAATCCGACACACTCATCTGCCTACAAAACAAAGAAGCATGATTCGTCACTCCACAGAACACGTTACCACTGCTCCACATTCCAGTGTCCATGTGCTCTACACCACTCCCTTCAACTCGTGGTATTGAACTTGTGATGAGAGACTTGCATGCAGCTACTCAGCCATGGAAACCTATTAAATTAAACTCCCGCCGCACAGTTTTTGTGCTTACATTAGTACCGGTGGAATTTCAGAACTCTTCAGCTACGGAATCAGCAACTTTTTCGCACCACATCTTTTGTTGACTGTGCTCTGTGATTTTACAGAGTCTTCCGCTTCGTGTCTGAGCTGCTGTTGTTCCTAAACACTTCCACTTTCTTATAATATCACTTACAGGTAACCGTGGAATATACAGCAGGTATAAATCATGCCCTTAATTTGAACCCCTAACGGGACACATGCCACACCAAAGTCTTTCTTGCTCAAAATGTCTTACATGCAGGGCCGGGAGGGAGAGAGGGTTGGGGGGGGGGGGGGGAGGGGGTGAAGCGTCCGGCGCTGCTACACTTCACGGCGGGGGGAGGGCGGTGTTTGCCAGAGGTGCGGCGCTGGCCGCAGCGTCACTCACTTCCCAGGGGGGGCCAGGATGGTGGGGGAGAGAGAGAGACGGCGGGAGTTACGTCGCTCCACAGGGGGGGGAATCCGAGGGGTAGGGGCTGCTCCAATTGGCCGCCCTCCAGTGGCCGGTGCCCTAATAAAATGCCTAAAGCTGCCTAGTGGTGGCGCCGGCCTTGCTTACAAGCATAAATAACATCTGTAAAATCGCATTAGCTTACACTGATCAATGTCCTGTGGGACTTTTGTATATCTGTGTGTAATTGAATTTGTATCAACATAAAAAAAAACGATTTTCCTCCTTATTTTTGTACATAGGGTTTGATTGTACTGATATTAAGGACAATTTTGGACCAATTTCAAAAGCTCCAAGTGGAATATACATAATACAACCAGAAGGAACTAATTTCTCATTTGAGGTAATTTAAATTAAAATATTTTCATCTCAAGTCATATGGTGTTCGAAAGGAATTACAGTATGTACTAAAAAGTAATCATTTAGTTTGAATGTTTCATTAAGAAACCAAAGGTGCGTACACATTGGGCGTTTTTGCCCATGAGCGATGTTAAGAAAATCGCTAGCCGGTAAAATACTCTATTTTCACCCGCCACAGCCATTTTACCGGGGGGTGAACCACTTTGCACAGCTAACCTGTGATACCGGCCAACAACCGGCTGTGGCTGATGATGCGGCAGCATGCATCAGCGCTCACTGCCTGCCCATACACACTAGGCCAGGGGTCCTCAAACTATTTTGCTCTGGGACCTCATCAGAGAATAAAAATAATTACAGGACCCCAGGAAGTGACTGCAGAAGGTCATCACATCACGTGTAGTCAGCAGACAGCACATACATGGCAGCATTGTGGAGGCACAGACAGTGGCGTAAGTAATATTTTTTCGCCCGCCGAAATAGACATTGCCGGCCCACACCCCCACCGAAATTGACATGGCCACCCCCTCCCCCATAGCCCCCGCCCACCCAAGTAAAGTTAAGACCCCCCTTACCCCTCCGCATGCCGCCGCCGCATTCCTGGTCCGGCACCGCAGATGTCCTCCTGGCTCCGTCTCTTGCAGTTATGAAAAATTACATGGCAAAATGCCCCCCTAATAGCAGACAGTTTTTAAGGATGCTAGAGGAGGCTGCCGCCTCCTCTAACATTCCTAAAAAACTGTCTGCTGTGTGGGGGCAGCCATTTTGCCGTGTAATTTTTCATTACACGACAGGAGGATATCTGTGGTGCCAGACCAGGTAGGAATGCGGCGGCAGCATGCGGAGGGGTAAGGGGGGCGGCTCTGAGCAGTGTGCCCTGATGAGCACCGGCGGCGTCCCGCTGGCGCTTGCTCCCCCAAGCAGCCGCGGTGGCTGCCATATGGTACCTACGCCACTGGGCACAGGTGTGATGCGAGGAGTATGAAGTAACAGACAATTCAACAGATTTTTCAGTCTCCTTGAATCACTGACTGAGATTAGAAAAGTCATCAGCCTGATGGTCAGCAACATGGAGTCGCGACCCCATGCTCAGAAGGTTGGGACCCACTTTAGGGTCAGGACCCACAGTTCGAGAACTGCTGCACTAGGCGATAGTAGATAAAAACAGGAAACGTGAGCTGCTTTTTTTTTTAAACTCTTTATTTTGTCAGTAAGAGTGAACAGAGATAATACAATCACAATTGCAGTAAGCAGTAAATGTGATACTCTTACACAATTCCAATAAAATGAGAGTAAAAATGAAAAATAAAGTGAAAATGAGAGATAAAAGGAAATAAAAGTTTAGAAAAAGGGAAAGAGGCACGAAAAAGAAAGAAGGTAGAGGAGGCAGAAGAGAAAAAAAAGGAGATAGGAAATAAGGTCTAAATCACTTACGGAAACTGATGGGTGGAAATCAGTGGGGAGAGCCCGAGGGTGACATCTCAGGAAAATCTAGGCATCTGAGGTGTTGTAGCCATATAGAAGAATTTTTATGTGGTATGACTTCATAGTACAAAGCCAAGGGTACCATACAAATTTGTGGGAGCAGTCATGCAGGTAATATGTAATCTTTTCCATATTTGCTACAAACCAGATAGTAGTACTCAGAGAAGTAATAGTGGGATTGGTAGGGGATTTTCAGTTTCTAGCAATTACTGACTTTGCAGCAGCCAAAACATAGCTTATTTAAAGATGTATCTAAGTCCTGGAAAAGATGGGCCAATAGGAACACCCATGGGTCCAGGGAGAGCTGAATGCCTGATAGGAATTTTAATAAATCAAGGACTTTTTCCCAGAAAGAAACTATAAGGGGCAGGACCATCAAATATGTAACATATTAAGGTTGAAAAAAGACGTTAGTCCATCATTTTCAACTTAATTGACAGGAGTAAGTCATATCTATAGAATTCACTTAGTGGCAAAAATGCATCCAGTTTTGATTTAAATTCATTAACAGTAGTTGCTGTAACCACCCCCACCGGCAATGAGTTCCAGAATTGTACTGCTCTAATGGTGAAGAATCCTCTTCTTAATTCAGAACAAAATTTATTTTCCTCGAGCCTCAGTACATGCCCATGTGTCCTAAGTATAGGCCTGTTAGTGAACAAGTCATCTCTGTGCAGCTCGGTGGGTATGTGCTACTTGTGTGATAACTGTACGGTCTCTGCTTATATTGTTACCTACCTGGCTGTTGCGGCGACCAGTGGCACCGCTGATGGCTGCCTAGGTGCTGTGCAGCTCATCGAATATATGTTCCCTGCATCTATAATCCCCAGGGTACATCTAGCGTATGCGAAATGCGGTCAATTGCCTTTTCGGTGTTTAATGAGATAATTAGCGAGTGAGTTTGCCTATTATTAAGTATCTGGATAAGGTCAATTGCTCTTCTAGTGTTGTCCCTGGCCTGAAGTCCTGGGACAAAGCCCACTTGATCACAGTGAATCAGGCCAGGGAGACACTATTTAGTCGAGAAGCTAATATTTTAGCATACTGTTTGACATCCAGATTTAATAAAGAAATAGGCCTATAGCTTGCACATTCATGAGGGACTTTTTCCTCACAATAACCTTAGCTTTAAGTGTGGTTTTGGGAAATGAGGAGCTATGTACAACTGCGTTAAACAGTTGAGGGATCAAATACGCTCAATACTTTGGATATCTCTTCTTTAGAGAGTTGGGCAGAGGTTTGTTCTGATATACTAGGAAGGTGGCTCGTTTGAGAAACACTGAGATTATAGTATCGGTAGGCCTAGAACCTGTAGTATTCATCATTTCAATTGTACAGTTTGGTATAATAGTCCTGAAACTCCCGATTTATAGTCTCAGGGGAATACGATAGTTGACCTGCTTTATAGTTTACAGCTAAGATATTGTTCTCTGAGCATTGTGATGTAAGTCTAGACACTAAAAGTTTATCCACTTTGTCGCCCTTTTTGTAGAATGTTTGTTTTAGTCTCTGGAGGGTGTTGGCTGTTCGCTCTGAGAGAGCTAGTGATCTAGCTTCTTGTAATTGTTCGAGAGTAGGTTGGGAGGGGGAGAGTTTATGTTGAAGTTCTACTTGACGTTTAGAAGTCAGAGAGGTGAAGCAGGATTCAATATTTTTCATATGTCTGGATGCCATATTGATAAGATGGCCTCCAATTACTGCCTTATGGGCTTCCCACAACGTAATTGGGAAAGTTTCGGGGAGATTATGGAGTTGGAAGTATTCAGTAAGCTGGTTTTTGATTGTGGAGTAGTGAGTCCTTACTCTTCGAAGCAGAGGGAGGAGGGCGGGGAGTTGGAGAGATAAGATCAGCAGAAATGGTGCACTGGTAGTAGTAGTAGTAGTAGTACGTTTATTTATAAGGCGCCGCAAAGTGTCCGCAGCGCCGTACATAGCAAACAAAAAACAAATTACAATGTAACGTACAGGGTGTGTTGAAAAATACAGTATGAATAGGGGTATAGCTGGTAGAACTAAAATCAGCATCAGTTCAGAAGTAGGTGTCAAAATTGTCGAGGAGACTGAAGATGAAGTAGAGGAAGGGAAGAACAGGACAGCAGCACAGGTGAGGTAAAGAGGTAGGGTGAGTACGTGAGGAAGGAGGGCCCTACTCATAAGAGTTAACATACTAAAAATAGGTGGGTGGACGAACGAAAAACAATAGGATAAGTAGGTATCGGAGGGGAACGGAGGCAGGATAGGAGGATCAAAAGAGGTTAGGAGGAGGGATAGGCTAGTCGAAAAAAGTGGGTTTTGAGGGAGCGCTTGAAGGAGGTAAGGGAATCAGAAAGCCTGATGGGTGGCGGGAGGTTGTTCCTGTGCAGGGGGGCAGCGCGAGAGAAGTCTTGGACACGGGAGTGGGAGGAGGTGATTAGGTGAGAGGTCAGTCGGCGGTCAGCGATGGAGCGAAGAGGACGGGAGGGAGTGTGGATAGAGATCAGTGAAGAGAGGTAAGGAGCGATGGAGGAGGAGAGAGCCTTGTAGGTGGTGGTGAGGAGTTTAAAGAGAACTCGGAAAGGAATGGGGAGCCAGTGAAGAGATAGACAGAGGGGGAGGCAGAGGTAGAGCGGCGGGAGAGGAAGATGAGCCTAGCAGCAGCATTAAGAATGGATTGGAGAGGTGCTAGGCGGGTGAGAGGTAGCCCAGAGAGAAGGATGTTGCAGTAGTCAAGGCGGGAGATGACAAGAGAATGAATTAAAATTTTGGTCGCGTCAGTGGAGAGGAATGGTCTGATGCGTGAGACGTTGCGTAGGTGAAAGCGGCAAGACTGTGAGAGAGCACGAATGTGGGGGGTGAAAGAGAGGGAGGAGTCAATGATGACAAAGAGGCATCGCGTTTGGTCGGTGGAGGTGATCTCGGTTTCACCAATGCTGATGGAGATAGTGGGAGAAGAGGGGATGTTCGGGGGTTGGAAGATTAGAAGTTCAGTTTTAGCCATGTTTAGTTTCAGGAAGCGTTGGGTCATCCAGGCTGAGATGGCCGTGAGGCATTCGGAGACCTTGGACAGGAGTGATGGGGATAGGTCTGACCAAATCATAGGGTAGATATGAGCAGACTTAAGCTTCAAGGTGGGCTTGATTTTGATTAGGGGCATAGACAAAAAAGTGAGCTACTTGCGCTCAAAATCGCCTAGTGTGTATGGGCCTTAGCTTTGGGTGATGGAGCCTGAGCCGGCAAGATAATGATGTCTGTGCAGAGTTGCCTATTACTGTTACGGCTGCCGTTGAACCCGGAGTGCAGATACAGGGAAACGGGGAGTGGAGGTTTAGGCGTGAGCCCACAGCCAGGACCGCCGGTCAGGACGGCCACGGCGAAACCTACGCTGACTCTGTTGAGAACCCCGGGCAGATGACAAATCCCTGCGGGAACTAGGCTTCACCTGTGGCCGCCGCGTCCGAAGGAGCGAGTTATGCCCGCTCCAACCCCGATGCAGCTAGGTCTATGTGAGGACAAGGGATAAGGGATCGCCAGGGGTAACTCAAAAGGATGTTCTGACTACAGGGCCTAACTGGAAATAGCCCCTATCTGCCGGCACCTGGCCAGAACCGGGAGGGCGACCCAGTCGCAAACACCAGGGAACAAGAACTGGGGAATCACCACAATACAGAGGGACACACGGTACGAATCCCCAAAACAAACACACAGAGAAGAAAATACAAGGACCCCTACCTAAGAAGAAGGCTAAAAGGAGGGAGGTGAATGGGAGAGAAATGGGGAGCGGGGTACAGATAATAACAGGCAGCAGCCCTCGGCGGAGCAAGTCCAGCGTTCCTACGGGAACTGTATAGGTGTCAATGAGAGGTGGTATAAAGCAGGAACTAAGCAGTCCCCAAAAGAAAGACACCAGGCTCCACTGGAGCACTTACTTGGACCTGCGAGCACCAACACCAGGCTGACCGATCCCCACAAGGCAGACGGAAGAGAAGTGACCACGAGCAGGACTGGAAATGACATCCAGGGACAGGTCCTTGGAGCAAGGGGAGCTGACAAGCTCCAGGCCGAGAACACGCTAACAGATACGCTATAACCGGCGTCTGTGCCCAGCAGACGCCGGCTATTTATTTGAATAGCGCGCCGCCAGGATGACGTGCGCGCGTCTGGTGGCTGGGCGGCAGTCGGGAGCGTTGCCTAGCAACGCCCCGACTCTTTGCCTCAGAAGGAGGCTTGCAACGCGGCTGGCGTGTATCAGCCGCGCTGCCGTCCTTCGCCGCGTCGTGGCCGGGCGGAAGTCGGGGACGTTGCCTAGCAACGCCCCGACGCCTGGCCTCGGAAGGAGGCTTGAGACGCGGCTGACTCGCGTCAGCCGCGTTGTTGCTGCCCACAGAACTCGCCGTCCGTCCGGGCACAGGGAGCACCGGACGGCGGTGCGCAACAGTACCCCCCCCTTGAGGAAGGGTTAACAACCCTTTACCACCGGGTTTACTAGGAAATTCTCTAAAGAAAATCCTTTTGAGGTTGGGCGCGTGAAGATCTTTGTCAGGAACCCATGACCTTTCTTCAGGACCGAACCCTCTCCAGTGAACCAAAAACCGCAAAGAACCTCTCATGAACTTGGAGTCCAGAATCTTTTCTACCGGGAACTCCTGTTGTCCCTGTACCATTACTGAGGAAGATCCCGTGTCCCTTCTGCGAGGGAACTTTTGAGAAAAGAAGACTGGTTTAAGCAGGGAGGCATGAAAGGTATTGGCAATCCTGAGGGATTTGGGTAAGGACAAACGAAACGCGACAGGATTTATCTTCTTAATGATTCGAAAGGGACCAATGAATCGCGGACCCAACCTTGCTGATGGTTGGTGAAGCTTGATATTGCGGGTCGACAACCAGACCCAATCCCCGACTTTGAAATGACAGGGACGTCTGCCCTTGTCTGCCGACACTTTCTCCCTAAGTGCCGCATCTTTCAGAGCAACGTGAACACTCCTCCAAATGACTCTGAGTCGAGAAGCCGAAGGGGAGGTGGAGCTGGAGGCTTCGGGACCCAAGGAGTTCGCTCGGGGATGAAATCCGTATACCGTGAAGAACGGGGAAGTCCTGGAAGCAGAATGGTGTGCGTTGTTATAAGCAAATTCGGCAAGCGGTAAGAAACTTGCCCAATCATTCTGCCATTTGGACACAAAGCATCTCAAATATTGTTTGAGTGACTGGTTCAATCGCTCCGTTTGTCCATTGGACTGAGGGTGAAAGGCCGAGGTCAGGCTGGTCTTAACCTTTAACGCAGCACAGAAGAGTCTCCAAAACTGTGCTACAAATTGTGGACCGCGATCAGACACAATATCTGACGGTAGTCCATGCAGTCTAAAAATATGCTGCAAAAACAGAGTTACCAACTCCTTGGCCGATGGTAATTGCCTCAAGGCTACAAAGTGTGCCATTTTAGAAAACCTGTCAATCACGACCCACACTACTTGGCAATGGGCGGACACTGGTAACCCGACAATAAAATCCATCGCCAGATGCGACCAGGGTCTGACAGGGATGGGCAACGGAATCAGTTCCCCCATGGGCCGGGACCTCGGAACTTTATGCCGGGCACAGTCCGGACAAGACAAAACAAATTCTCTGGTATCTCGTGCCATGCCAGGCCACCAAACAGTACGAGAGAGAAGTTTCCCGGTTTTGATGACTCCCGGATGACCGGCCAGTTTAGAATCGTGGAACTCCATAAGCACCCTTCGTCTAAGAGATGGGGGAACAAATAACTTGTTGATGGGGGTCCGGGCTGGTGCTTGACCCTGAGCCTGATGTATGAGGGCCTCCAGAGTCTGCTGAGCTCCGACCAAAATACAAGATGTTGGCACTATCGAACTCTTACTGGTCTTGCCGTCATGTCGAGGCAAAAAACACCGAGACAGGGCATCAGCTCGAATGTTCTTTGAGCCTGGTCTATAAGAGATGACAAAATTAAAGCGCATAAAAAATAATGCCCAACGGGCCTGTCGAGCATTAAGCCTTTTAGCCGACTCAATATATTGCAGGTTTTTGTGATCCGTGAGGACAAGGATCTGATGCACTGCTCCTTCCAACCAGTGGCGCCACTCATCAAAGGCCCACTTGACGGCAAGCAATTCTCTATTACCCACGTCATAGTTGGCCTCTGCTTGTGAGAATTTCCGAGACATATAAGCACAGGGGTGTAGCTCAAGTGACTCTGGATCTCTTTGAGATAACACTGCTCCCGCCCCTACTTCGGAAGCATCTACCTCCACAACAAAGGGAAGGTCTGGATCCGGATGTCTCAGAACAGGAGCCGAGACAAATGCCTGTTTTAACAATTCAAAGGACCGCTTCACCTGCGGAGACCACTGAGATGGATCAGCACCCTTCTTGGTTAACGCCACCAGTGGTGCGACAATAGAGGAAAACGAATGAATAAAGCGTCTATAATAATTGGCAAAGCCAAGAAAACGCTGAACAGCCTTCAAGCTGGTAGGACGGGCCCAGTCCACCACCGCTTGAAGCTTCTTGGGATCCATTTGAAACCCATGAGAGGAAATAATGTAGCCTAAAAAAGAAACCTGTGTGACCTCGAACTCACACTTCTCTAATTTGGCAAATAATTGATTTTCTCTCAATCTTTGCAAGACCTGTCGAACCTGAGTTCTATGTATATTCACGTCTTGTGAAAAAATCAAAATGTCGTCCAGGTACACGACTACAAAATGGCCTAAAAAATCACGAAGGACATCATTGATAAAGTCCTGGAACACGGCAGGGGCATTAGAGAGCCCAAAGGGCATGACCAAGTACTCATAATGCCCCGTCTGAGTACTAAAAGCCGTCTTCCACTCATCGCCTTCCTTGATCCTGATGAGATTATAGGCGCCTCTCAAATCGATTTTAGAGAATATTGTTGCTGACCGCAACTGATCAAACAGCACCGTGATCAAAGGAAGGGGATAGGTATTTTTTATCGTGATTTTATTTAAGGCCCGGAAATCAATACAAGGCCTTAAGGAACCATCCTTCTTGGCCACAAAAAAAAAACCGGCACTGAGAGGGGACTTTGACGGGCGGATGAACCCTTTCTTGAGACTCTCCTGTACATATTCATCCATTGCCTTAGTCTCTGGGATGGATAAAGCATACAATCTGCCCTTGGGCAAGGGAGCACTGGGGATAATCTGAATGGCACAATCGTATGGACGATGGGGCGGAAGGCTGTCTGCTTTCCCTTTGGAAAACACATCCGCAAAATCCTTGTAAGGGGGTGGTATCCCACAGAGGGAGGCAGACGCCACTAAGACCGAGTTATTGAGACAGTGCTGTGTACAGTGAGAGCTCCAACGGGCAATCTGCGCCGCGCTCCAGTCGATACTGGGATTATGTTTAACTAACCAAGGATATCCCAAAACTATGGGAACGAGGGGACAAGACGTCAGAAAAAACGAAAGTTGCTCTTTATGAAATAACCCTACAGTCATAAGGACTGGGGGAGTCTGAAAAGAAATAGCCCCATTAGACAGGATATTACCATCCAAGCCCCGAAGCGTAACGAGGCCCTGGAGCTTCAACTGAGGAATACCCAGTCTCTGGGCCAAACTGATATCAAGGAAGTTTCCGGCCGCGCCACTGTCAATAAATGCCGTGCCGGAAAATTCATTGTCTAGAAAGGAAATCCTACATGGGACTAATACCGAATCACGAGAGGAAAACAATTGTAGGCCTAAGTGAACCCTCTCTTCGTTCACTTGGCCAAGGCTTTTACTGGCCTATTGGGACAGTTCTTAAGGATGTGTCCCTTGTTACCGCAGTATAAACAAAGACCAGAACTAAACCTACGAGTTCTCTCCTCCGGAGAGATGCGGGTTGCCCCGATCTGCATGGGTTCGTCACTCTCGTCAGGACCCAGAGAAACATAAGGAAGGGCCCGGGCTTGAACGCCCCGTTCTGACCTTCGCTCCCGGAGACGGCGGTCAATCTTGATAGCTAATTCCATAAGTTTATCGAGGGAACTGGGAACAGGGTACTGAATTAAACTATCTTTGATGATGTCAGATAGACCACACCGGAACTGACTACGTAAGGCAGAATCATTCCACCCACAATCATTCGACCATCGGCGGAACTCAGTACAGTATACTTCTGCGGGATCTTTCCCTTGTTTGAGGGCTCGCAGATGAGTCTCCGCAGAGGCCTCTCGATCGGGGTCATCATATAACAGCCCTAATGAGCTGAAAAAGTTGTCAACCGAGGACAGCACCGGACTATCGGAGGGGAGGCCAAAGGCCCACGTCTGGGGGTCCCCCTGTAATAAAGACATGATTAGGCCTACCCGTTGAGACTCTGATCCGGAAGACCGGGGTCGAAGTCGGAAATATAATTTGCAACTTTCCCTAAAGTTGAAAAAAGCCCTTCGATCTCCCGCAAATCGATCAGGCAAGTTTACTTTAGGCTCTACCACAACAGAATCAGGAGGACGCACCCTCTGTTCTTGGGATGCCACTTTCAAGGACAGATCTCGGACCATTTGGGTTAATCCCTGGAGCTGGTCCGAAAAAGACTGGGAAGTGGGATTCATAATACAAAAAACCACGGCAACTCTAAGCAAAAAGGTTGGTTATATAAAGACCTCTTTATATGACCCGTTTGGGCCGGTTATAATGTTACGGCTGCCGTTGAACCCGGAGTGCAGATACAGGGAAACGGGGAGTGGAGGTTTAGGCGTGAGCCCACAGCCAGGACCGCCGGTCAGGACGGCCACGGCGAAACCTACGCTGACTCTGTTGAGAACCCCGGGCAGATGACAAATCCCTGCGGGAACTAGGCTTCACCTGTGGCCGCCGCGTCCGAAGGAGCGAGTTATGCCCGCTCCAACCCCGATGCAGCTAGGTCTATGTGAGGACAAGGGATAAGGGATCGCCAGGGGTAACTCAAAAGGATGTTCTGACTACAGGGCCTAACTGGAAATAGCCCCTATCTGCCGGCACCTGGCCAGAACCGGGAGGGCGACCCAGTCGCAAACACCAGGGAACAAGAACTGGGGAATCACCACAATACAGAGGGACACACGGTACGAATCCCCAAAACAAACACACAGAGAAGAAAATACAAGGACCCCTACCTAAGAAGAAGGCTAAAAGGAGGGAGGTGAATGGGAGAGAAATGGGGAGCGGGGTACAGATAATAACAGGCAGCAGCCCTCGGCGGAGCAAGTCCAGCGTTCCTACGGGAACTGTATAGGTGTCAATGAGAGGTGGTATAAAGCAGGAACTAAGCAGTCCCCAAAAGAAAGACACCAGGCTCCACTGGAGCACTTACTTGGACCTGCGAGCACCAACACCAGGCTGACCGATCCCCACAAGGCAGACGGAAGAGAAGTGACCACGAGCAGGACTGGAAATGACATCCAGGGACAGGTCCTTGGAGCAAGGGGAGCTGACAAGCTCCAGGCCGAGAACACGCTAACAGATACGCTATAACCGGCGTCTGTGCCCAGCAGACGCCGGCTATTTATTTGAATAGCGTGCCGCCAGGATGACGTGCGCGCGTCTGGTGGCTGGGCGGCAGTCGGGAGCGTTGCCTAGCAACGCCCCGACTCTTTGCCTCAGAAGGAGGCTTGCAACGCGGCTGGCGTGTATCAGCCGCGCTGCCGTCCTTCGCCGCGTCGTGGCCGGGCGGAAGTCGGGGACGTTGCCTAGCAACGCCCCGACGCCTGGCCTCGGAAGGAGGCTTGAGACGCGGCTGACTCGCGTCAGCCGCGTTGTTGCTGCCCACAGTAGTGATGGGAAATCTAGTTCGTTTTGGTGACTAGTTTATTATGATCTAGTTCACCCAAAAGATTAGATCAGAAGATTAGTTCATCTAGTTCATTTAGTTCATTATTCCATCACTGACTCATAGACTGAGAGGAGTGCATGGAGCTAGATGAGCTAGACTAGATTATGACACACAGAGCAGGCATTGTAATACCAGCTCATTGTAGGAGTTATAGTCTTGTTAGAGTGATCATATACTGTACTGTATGTTTAATAAATCAGATTATTTTCTATTTTAGCAAAGCAATAAGTTATACAGCACCCTTCTAGTGACATGCTTATTGTTTAGCTCTGCAATATTAATCCCATTGTGGTTATTATTTTACCTTCCATAATATTCCATAATATGCAAGTAAAATACCCAAATTCAGAGTTTTTTAATAAGTCAATTTTTTTCTGCTTTTAAAATACAGTAATTAGAAAAAAACATGTCCCCTTGCCCCAATTTAGCTGACCTTAGAGAGAGATAAAGTAGAGACTTTGCAAAGTAACCAGTTGCTGATTGGTTGCTAGGGGCAACTGCTCCACTGTATGCATCATGAAGGTTCATACATATCCATCTCTGACTGTAATGTGGAGTAAACAGAGCTACTACAGTATACTGTATAACATGCAGCAGCCAGCACTGTGTCACACAATACATATGCCTGAGCACAGCAGTGCCACACATGGTAGCTCAGAGGCACTGTACAGTCTCATTATGGTGTATAGTCAGAGATTAGTTCAGGGATCTGTATGATCAGTGAACTAATTGAACTACTGAACTATTTGCAGGACTCATGAGTCATCAGGACAATGTAGTTCATTTGGATCCGCAGAGTCCAGACCATGGCCCTTATTCTGGTTGGTGCGGCCAGAGCCGCACACGGGGCTCCGGCCGCACAAACCAATCCCCGCCCACCCTACGGATCGCCACGGCCGTCCGTACACGGACGGCTGGCGATCCGCATAAAAATGGTGGAGGCTACGCCTCCACCATGGTGGGAGCTGCCCCCTGCATTCGATGGTCGTCGACCATCGAAGGCAGGTCCGCACGCCGCGGCAGCTCCCGCAAGCTGAGACCACACGGACAATCGTCCGTGTGGTAGCTTGTATGGGGGCTGAAAGCTGACATCCGGCGACGTCAGCTTTCCGCCCCCATGAGTTGCGTCATGGCCTCATTACCATGCATACGCCCCGCGTTTGCATGGGAACGCCCATGAAACGCGGGGCGTACACATAGGGAAATGAGGGCATGATGCCTCTCACGCCCCTATACGCCCCCTTTGCGGCGGACGAAATACGTCTGCGGCGAAGGGGGCTGCACATGCGCAGATTCACCTCTGCGCATGTGCAGAGTAAAAACATCGGCGGTACGGCCGCACGCGGGCCGTACCGATCCGATCAGAATAAGGCCCCATGTCTGAGCTCAGCACTGCCATCTTTGGCAGCTACCATGTACTGCCTCCTGTGTATTGCATGAGAGCTGATAACATGGCTGCTGCAGAAGCTCCTACACAGGTCCCAGCAGAAGATTTAGCACAGCAGTAGCTCAGGACCCAGTACCAGAAGCAGCAGCAAGTGTTTGGACATCTGAAATAATCATATAATGATAGTATCATCACATAAAGGTGAGCAGCATGAGCACACATGCTTACTCACAGACACACCACACAACTTTGTCTAGGCAGTGCATATTTTTATTTTATTAGATCTGTATTTGCTGGGCTTTGTTGTACTTTTAACTTTAGATACAGGAAGGAAAGATCCAGTAAACGAGCCTTGGAGCTGCTGGGCTCTGTCTGTCTGTGTGTTACACTTCCCACTTGCTTTACTTCCTGTTGAACTAAATGAACTAATCTTTCCCAGAGCAGTGATCTGAACGATTTAGTTCACTTTGAAGATTAGTTCATTTTGAACTAATCATTCACAAACTACCCATCACTAGCCCACAGAACTCGCCGTCCGTCCGGGCACAGGGAGCACCGGACGGCGGTGCGCAACAATTACTGCTGGTGGGTAGCTATGTACCTATACTTGACTGCCTGGGGCCATGGTGGGTGGACAATAATATTGCGCCTAGGCCTGACTCCTAAATTTGCCTCTGCCAGTATCAGCAAATGGGAACCTTGGTCAATAGATGTAGGGTTTGGTCGGATAGTAGGGGTTTACAAAATACATTATCCCTTCCCCTCAGCTATGTAGAGAGCGGGGAAAGAGGATCGGATAAGGGAAACCAGAGAGCAGAACATTCCCTGCGGTGGAGGCCACAATAACTAGCAATGGCGGGTTGCAAAATACCAGTTACTGATATTGATATTGGAATTTGACCAGAACAGAAAGTGCCCCAAAAATGGCTAAATGAGGAATAGATTGAGCAGAATGTACAGTAGTAGGTCTGTAAGATGTCTGGTGATAAAATGGATAGGAAAGCCCCATAACTTAAGTACTTTGCTGATCTATGTCCTTATTCTGTTTACCCTGCTGCAATTCCCTATTAGGCATTCTGTGACATGGATTATAGAGGAGGAGGCTGGACCGTTCTTCAAAAGAGAATTGATGGAACAATTGATTTCCAAAGAACGTGGCTTGACTACATGGAAGGATTCGGAGAACTTTCAGGTAACGAAGTCGTGTTATGGTGGCGCATGGTCCCTCGTTATTCCATCCACTTTATATTACACTGCCCCTCAGCACCTCTGCACATAAGTTTATTCAGAAATAAGGAAGATGTCACTGGGAGGTCCTCTATTTTCAGACAGGGATGTACGAGAAAAGACAGAGCTGGACATATCCCCCCCCCCCCACCCTACAGTGTGCATGCAGCATCTGTGGTCAAACCACTAGTAGCTTACACTAATATTAGTGCCCTAACTTGACTAAAGAGTTTAGTATAGGAAGCAAGTGCACAAGTACTCTCTCTGGCCCTGCCAGAGTCATTGGCCAGTATTCGATGCTCTTGATTCACCGCTTTTTCTGGTGAACAGGGCTTTTTTTTGGCGAAACAAATAATTTTTTCACCAAAAATGATATTCGCTGTATTCAATGATCACTGTTTGCTGCAATTTGCTGGTGTATTTCAATGGGGTATTGACTAATTCGCCAAAACTGTATTCAATGCTAGAATGGAGAAATGCTTTCACCGTGATTTTCGCCGAGTTTCATCAATTTGCATTTGACATCTTTTTTAGGTGAGCTGTAATGTGTACTTTTAAAATAAATGTTTTCTATTCATTTTTTTGGTGTCTAAAAATCAGTTTATTTATTATTTGAAGGATCTTGCTATTTTTATTACTTGACATGCACCACATAAATATATTTAGATTTTTTAGTTTTTTTCTTTTTCTTTTGCCATTACATATGCAAGGGGGGGGGGGGGGGGGGGGGGGGCGGGGACCCGCTCATTAAATATGCACTGCGCGAGGTCCCACTCATTACATATGCACGGAGCGGGACCAGCTCAGCGCTGACTGCTGCCTGGATCCCCTGGCCCTCCCTGCAATGAATAATTGTGTGCTGCAGCCCTCCGCAGCGGCCGCCCTTTTCCCCTCCTGACTGTGCAGCGCCGGACGCCCGAAGCGTGGCGAGCGGACGCGGATACCTTCACAGGTAAACGGGTCCCTTCGCGGGCTTCACAGGTATCCGCGTCCCCTCGCGGGGCTCGCTGCGCTCGCCACGCTTCGGGTTCACGTTGATCGTGGAGTGTCGTTAACAATTTGGGGGGCCATTTCACACTTTAGGGTGCCTATTTGGCCTCTGTGGGCCATTTAACATTGTTTCCTATGGAAAAATCGGGTCAATTGAGGCATTGAACAGAAAAATCGGGTCAATTGAGACATTTAACATTGTTCCCTATGGGAAATCGCGGCCATCGCGGCGGTCGTGTCGCACCCGATTTTTTAGTGCATTAAATGCCCGCGATGGCCGCGATGGGCGCCATGCTAGGTAAAGAGTACCGGGTCTTTTTCGCTGTCAGGGGCAGCGAGCCCCTGAGGCGTTGAATATGGTGAACGGCAGGGCAGGCGACGAATCAACATGACAGCAAAAGCCCGGCGAGCGCAGGCAAAAGTGTTACAGCATACACTGCCTCTGCGCTCGCTGGAGCATTGAATAGAATCGATTGTTTGCAGGGGAGGAGCAGGGGGGAGGGTAATCGGTCTCCAACCATAAATACCCATTAACAGCCCACATTGTGCCTAGTTCTGAATTGGATGCAGACACTGTTACATCTGCATCTTATACTATGCCGCAGCTGGTATTCACTAAACTACCACTTGCAGCAACTTAAGACAGTGAATTTCTGTTTCTGTGCATCAATAGTAGGTGCAGTTACTCCCGAGAATATGGCATCGTGTGTGAGCAGTTCAGGGTCTATGGATGCACCAGCCTTTAATAACAAGCCCACATCAGCTTTGCGACTCCTCTGTTAATTCACAAAAATGAACACTAAATTCTACTGATCCTGCATCTCTGAGCACTCATGATGCATGCAATGTGCGCGTGCGGTATTGACCACCCATCTGACTCTGTTTTAGGCAGGGCTTAAAGTGGTCTTGGAGAGGTGTTGGGACTCCTTCCCCTACCCCCCCATCCCCCCCCCCCCCCCCCACACACCTCATTAGGCAGAGCGTAGACCAATGCCAGGGAATTTGTGTCCTACCTCCCATAAAGGGATAATGGTCCCCAAGGAAGGGGGTGTGGTCACACAATGGTAACTCCAATAAAAATTACAGCACACAGTAGCACAGGCATGTCCACAATATGGCCCTCCAGCTGTGGTGAAACTGCAAGTCCCATCATGCCTTGCCACAGTTTTGTTATTAGGGAGTGCTAAAACTATGGCAACTATGGGACTTGTAGTTTCACAACAGCTGGAGGGCCATAGTTTGGACATGCCTGCAGTAGCACAGTCATACACATTACACCACATGTAGTGCCCTTAATTCATATTAAATTATACAGTAATGCCCCTTATACACATAATGGGGTTATTCTGGTTGATTCACTGGGATGCGTATACGCATCCTTGCGAGTCAACCTAAACCCGCCTTGCGAATGGTGGCTTGCCAACCATTGAATGATGTGGAACGTCCACACATATCTAAGAGTGGTCTGAGGCACCCTTACATATGTGTGCAGGTCCTGAAGGAAAGGGGAGGGCAGCTGACATCCGGTAATGTCAGCTGCCCACCCCTGTCATGACCTCATTAGCATGAGAACGCCCAGTGTTCTCATGGGAATCCCCATAAAACACTGGGCGTACACATATGCTAATGGTGCCGCTCCACGCCCCTACTCCTGGGTGCACGCACCCTGCATATGCACATGAGCAGAAATGCACATGCGCAGTAACAAAACATCGGTCCCTGTGTGAACGAATGGCAGTTGTGAAGAGACCTGAATAAGGTCCAATGTCCACAGTTGTGATGTGACTCCAGCATCTCACTGTCCATGACCTTCAGCATCTCTATGCCCTGTGTCCCTCCAACAGCTTCCTCATCTCTGAGTCCCTCCAGCCCCCTCTCATCCTGTCTACAGCATGCTCCTCTTAGTGTCTCTTCTTCATTTCAGCGGTGGTGATGGTATGACATCACATACGCTGTGCCGGAAGAAGAAGCCACTGGGACAGGCTTTTCTTATTGAATAACTGTTCAGGTCTGTGGTAGAGAGGTGGAACTCAGTTCCCTCTACCATTAGAGGTTGTGGAACTCAGTACTACCCTGTTCCCCCTTACTTTAACCCCTGGTTTTAGGAACATACAGTAAGCCACATTGTATATACACTAGAATGCTATTGGTCCAAGCGGTCTCTATCCCTCTTAGCCTTCCCTGATGCTGTACGCTGATCTTCACTGATGCTGGCTTCCCCTGAGGCTAGAATTGAGTCAGTTGGAAGTTATGGTTTCACCATGCTTTATTTAATCCTTTCTTCGCTTTAGAACGTGTCTTGCAACGTCTTGGCCAGACTGTCCTACACTGACTCACCAGCCCCTCTGACTCATACCCTGCACGCATAGATTTTATAAGACACGTGGAAGACCAGCGGAACATAATGTACTATATCACTGGAACACTTAATACATCAAATGCATTAAAACAGTCTCTCTGGTGTGTATGTTGTGCATATTATTATTAGAGGAATTTGCATTTGTCAGAAAAGCAGCAAATATGACATTTATTGAATAGGTTTCATCTAAAAGCCAGTATTTTAACATTCGAGAAATTCGGCACATTCAACAGTTGAAAAAACAAAAGAGTTTTGATGTCAAAATGCATTAGACAGTGGCAGGGCTGCCTCTATGAATTTTGGGGCCCAGGACTTATTTCCAATCTGGGCCCTTCTGGGCCCCTCTGCCACCTCCCCTCACTTATCGTCTTCACTTAGGTCCTGAAGCACAGGCTTCTTCGATGCAGGACGCCAGCAGCCAATTTAAATGCAACACCTGCTGGTGAGCCAATCAGAGCTTGTGTACCCGCAGCCGCTCTAATTGGCTAACACAGTGCACAAGCTCTGATTGGCTCAAAAGCCGGTGCAGCATTTTAATTGGCCACCGGCATCCTGCATTGAAGAAGCAGACAGCACAGCGGAGGCAGTCGGGGAAGGGGGGTGGTTGCAGTAGGCAAAATAAGCTGCCTGGGCCCTTCCAGAGGCCGGGGCCCAGGACAGCTGTATCCACAGCACCCCCCTGTTGGTGGCCCTGGACAGTGGGACACACGCAGATTGAATAGGCAAAAGCAATTCAACTTTTTATTTCTGACAAACAAAAATGTTTTTGCCAAAACACCATTTTTCACTGGGATTGAATACTAGGTGTTATTAGTATAATAAGCATCGGTGCCGTAAGGAAAGGTGTGCGGCTGCTCAGGGTGTGATCGGCCAGTACCTAGCTGAAGACCTCTCCCTCTTCCAGGTCGCTGTTTCCGCATTATGAGCCTGATTCTGAGTTGATCGCTGATTATCAAATTCACAGATCGAAGTCATTTTCGAATGACTGTGGTTGCTGTGGGCAACATCCCATCATCAGTAGAACTCCCATCTGAGTACATTTAGTAATTTACTCCTACTTTTATGCATTTGCAGGGGAGTTCTGGCTGGGCCTCAGGAAAACCTTCTGCATTCTAAACCAGAAGAACACCAGCTTCATGCTGAACGTTGCCTTAGAAGCCGAGGACGGAACGTTAGCTTATGCATCGTATGATAACTTTTGGATCGAAGATGAAAAGACCGCCTTTATCATGCATGTTGGACGCTACTATGGAACTGCAGGTGATAATATTTATTATTCTTAGGCGTGTTGGACTAGTGTGTGTGTGTGTGTGTGTGTGCGTAATGTATCCATAGAGATATACACATCAATAGAATGCTTACTGCGATAGGCCAACTGATTGTTAATCACAGCATTAGAATGTTTGCACAATTAAATAAATCCACCGCTCAGTCAGGGCCACCTTAACTTAGCACAGGCCCCCATGGCAAAAGAATTTGCGCCCCCCCCCTACAACCCCCACACCTATATGCAGCAGCGTGGATCTGGGCAGAGGCGTCCCAGACAGTAGCGGCTGGGAGCCTGTAGCGCTATTTGCCGGGGGGGCGGGAAGCGCTGCTGAATTTGAAAACATTTTGAAAAGATTGGCCAGACGCTGGTTGGCTGAGAGACAGCCAGTCAGCGTCCGGCCAGTCTTTTCAAAATGTTTTCAAATGCAGCAGTTTCACCACCCGGCAAATATCACTACAAGCTCCCAGCCGCTGCTGCCTGGATCCCCACTGCCTGGATGCCGTGGCAGCTCCCCGGGGCAGGTCCATCTTTCGCATTGGGGGCCCCTAGAATCCTTGAGCCCCTGGGCAACTGGCCATGAAGCCCAATGGGAAAGACGGCACTGTGCTCAGTACCTCAACTAGCCTCCCTCTCCATTCCCCTCCCTCCACCCTCAGCCACCTGAAACACCCTGCGGGGTGAGGAAGCAGCTTCTTCTCAGGCCTTGGCTGGGATACGGGGCTACATGAGAATTGGGGGCATAGCTAGAGGTAACTTAGGCAGCTACTACTGTCTGCACAAAAGCCATTTTGAAGGCAAGAGTGATGTGTGTGTGTGTGTTTATATATATATTGATTGGCTGGTTGTTTATCACTCTCCATTTTATTACTTTTTGATGCTTGATACATCGGGCCTCAGTCAAAATCGCCCAGCCTCCAGCCGTGTGTACACCCCTTTAGAATGATAAACTAACAGCTGCCCATACATCAGCAATGGATTGGGGCAATTTGACAATTTTGCCCTTAAAAAAGTGGTTCCAAACCCTGGTTCTCAAGAACCCATAACAGCTCACATTTTGGAGGTCACCTATGGATTATTAAAATGTGACAGCTGGTGAATCACAGTGCACCGGCTGGTTGACTTGGAAACCGTGAACCACTGAACTAAACCATCATTGATGTACGGGCTTCCCCAACTGACGAATGAGATCAAAAAGTGACAGTGGCATTGCAGATTGGCTTGGATCATCTGCAAAAGAATTGGATTTGAAATTGCTAATGTATGGTGTCAATGGGTGTTTTGTGTGACTGTTTTGACAATCATACAATTCTTCTGCTGAATATGACCGCTATGGGGATTACAGTTAGGTGTTTCAGATTTGAAGATCCAATGTGAAGATCCAAAATATCTGCAAATCACTGGTATATGGGGGTCATTCTGATTGACTTGGTAAACTGCAAAGCTCGCTCAGTTGAGACCGGAACGAAGAGAGGGCAGGTGACTGACGTAATGCATACCCTCCAACATGACCCATTCCATTAGGTACAAAATGCTCTGTTCCTGGACTTCCCTGCCAGTGGCAGTTACAGAGGTGAGGCTCCAGCACAGTCCAATATTCAAAGAGGGGGGTCACATCAACTGCCAGTGAGTCCAGGACAGTGATGTTTGGGGTGGCAGTAGGTGTGGTTCCCCTTTTTGAATATTGGACTGTGCTGCAGCCTTAACTCTGTAACTGCCACTGGCAGGGAAGTCCAGGAACAGAGCATTTTGTACCTAATGGAATAGGTCATGTTGGAGGGTATGTTAATGTGATGTCAGCCGCCTGCCCCCAACAGGCATCGACCCACCCGCATACCCATGTTCCCAGTCTGGGTATGCACATGCTCAGCAATGCGCATGCTCAATCCCCGACCATCGGGGCAGGTGCCGAATTCGGCACACTGAGTGTGAACCAAAATCGGCCCCATATCTGTAGTGTATGGATGCAAATTGTAAGACTGGGAAATTGTGCAATCGAGGGAGAAATTGCATAATCTTCAGAACATGGATTACAGATTGCTGATGTATGGCCAGCATAAGAAAATAGAGAATAGAACATGGTATTGGTGGTTATAAACCGATGCTCAGATGCCTGTGTGTGAATCTTTATTTATTCCAATATCTTCTGTTTAGGCTTCCTTGATATAACATGTCTCAGTGGGTCTGGCAGGAGCTTCCATAATACAAATGCCGCCAGCACAAATATGCATACGAGCAATGTGCGGGGTAGTAGATAACGAGCCGCATAGCACTGCAGGCGGCAGTTGTGTTGCCGAGTAACGTACCTCTCTGGTACTTGATATGCCTGTGAAACAGGACAAGTAATGTATGTTCTGGTGTATCTCAACCACCACTCTATTATCTTGGATGTCTCAGACTTACCTCACCTAGGGCTATTTAATTAGACCCAATGCCAGCACTTATTGGGGATTTTGAGGCAGGCGAACCAAATCCATAATAAGCAGCTTTAATTGATGATTCAGCTGCGAAAATACAGAGATTAGTGACTTCACAGGGATCCTATGTGTTTTCGCATGAAAAAGAAATATTTTTCAGAAAAGAAAATGGGGGCTTATTGGAAAATCAGTGAAAAAAGCCGCCTTTACATACCGAGTTCCTTTTTAACTGTAGATTGTAAGCATTCTAGCAGGGTCATATTACCTCTCTGACTGTCTGCAATTAGTCTTGTTTCTACTGTTTTCGCAAGTGTAAAGCGCAATGTAATATGCGCATGCTGTATAAGTAACTTAATAAAGTAAAAAAAAATAGTATAATAATAGTACTAATACTACTAATAATAAAAACTAGAATGAAAAAATAAGCTAGTTAATTAAGACATAATATTAATAATAATAAAAGCTAGAATGAAAAAAGCGTACTTGTGTAGTTTCACGGCGGCAGTTACGCCATAAGCGTAGCGCCCCTGTCAGAATCAGCGTAGTTTTTGCGGCCAGCGTAGTTAGCGTCAGGGGCAAACGCAGGATTTTCAGAAGGGGGTTTCCAGAGAGGCGCGGAGCAAAGCACGGAGATGGACACTTAGGTGAGTGCCGAGTCAGTTAAAGTATTATAGATAGACCAAATGTATATAAATAATAATAATTATATATATATATTTAACAGCAGTGTAGACCCCTGGGCGTAGCAATGTATTGGGGCCCCTACCGATCCTCCAGCGGTAGGGGGTGCTATGAGCGGAAGCTTTGATGTCCCGCAGGTGGTAGGGGGTATTATATCAACCACTCAGCATGTAGGGCCTGGATCAGTAATTTCCACTAATTACACCTTTACTGCACAGATAGTTGGAGAAGGGGGCATTGGGCTGAATGAAGGGGCCCTGATACATAACTTCCAGGGTGGTAGAGGATGTTTAATATGCAGAGGAGGGGTGTAAAGTGGAGTGGGCTTATTATTCATAATTTTCTGGTGGGAGGACAGCTTCCTTGACTGCAGATATCTCCAGTTCCCAGAAATAGATTTCTTAGATTTTAATGGAATTAAAAACTAGAGAATCCCACCTACCAAATGATATTGGGCACTAGGGGATCAGAGTTCAGGAGACAGAGCAATCCGCCAATGAGAATATAAAACTACATACCAGGTTGTGTGGAGCTGGAGCAGTAACCAGCTGCTGGAAGGCTGATATCTCTGGTTCTGGAAACAGTAAAGACAAGCTACTAGTGTCCTTCAAAGGGGGAGAGTCCTAGCTTTTGGAATATACCCTCAGAAAAACTCTGTCAGACAGAACCTGAAATATCTGACTGGGAATAGCAATTAACAGGCTTGGATGGGGACCACTCGTTTGAAGTCAGATATCTCCGGTTCCCCAGGGATTCCTGGGGGGTTTCTGGGTACTCAGAAACCCCCCCTGCGTGTGCTACTGTGCGTAGTCAGTCAGAAGTAGCGTAGTCAGTCAGAAGTAGCGTAGTGTTCCCGCAGCCAGCGTAGTTAGCGTAGTCAGTCAGAAGTAGCGTAGTGGTACCACCAGGGCAGGCGACAGGGGGGGTCAAAGGGGACACTCGTACCGGGCCCGACCAGTTGAGGGGCCCCAAGACTTTGAGGGACTGAGGGTCTGAAAGCATGGCTGCCTAATCACTCGTCTGGCTACCTGTACTAATGAGTTTAGTGACATCACGCAACACACTAAACCACACAACACACAATGCTGTGCCCTCTCATCTCTGCCCTCCTGTATTATATTGCATTGTAAATATTAATGATCTATTTACTTCTAATAATAAAAAAATACATTCAATATGCAATGAAATAAGAATCCGCGTTCAGTGTTGGGGGCCCCCCAGAGATATCAGTGTTCCGGGCCCCAAGATTTTTGTTCCAGTCCTGGTTACCACGGCCGCTTAAGCGTCCTTGTCAGATCCAGTTTAGTCAGTCAGAAGTACTGTTAAGTTGCTTTAATTCTTATTATTATTAACTAAAATCCAGTTACAAGTTAACACATGTCGTCATTACTGTCTCAGATGTATGATATGACAGGTGTGAATGTGTTCCTGAAACACCCCCACTATCCACGGCAGCCTGAAGCGTGGCGAGCGCAGTAAGCCCTACGAGTGGACATGTTACGCGTCCTCCCATCCTTTTCACACCCCCACTATCCACGTCGGCGTGGAGTCGATTGTATATAGTGTGGCGAGCGCAGCGAGCCACCAAGCCCGAAGCGTGGCGAGTGCAACGAGCCCCGCGGATTACATTACATGTAATCCGTGTCCCCTTGTGGGGCTCGCTACGCTTCGGGCTCGGTGGCTCGCCACACTATACAATCAACTCCACGCCGACATGGATAGTGGGGGTGTGAAAAGGTCGGGAGAATGTTTAACGTGTCCTCTCGCCACGCTTCGGGCTACCGTGGATAGTGGGGGGTTTGAAAAGCCGTGGATAGTGAGGGCTTCAAATCGAGGCATTTGCCAGTATGTAACATGGAGCCTCCTTCTTTGTGAATGAGACGCACTTGCGTCTGCACCCCCGCTTTGGGCAGGAGACGCACGCGCTACAGAACCCCTAACCCTGTCGGCAGGGTTGCTGTACCCTGCCGAAATAGCTACTCAGACGCAGGAGTGTCTCATTGCTGGAGCATCTGAGACGCTCCTGCATCTCAAACAGATGGAGCTCCTCTTCGCCGGCGCCACCATGATCCCCTCTCCGCCAAAGAGAGAGTGGATCATGCTGTCGCCGGCGGTGTGAGAGAGGCGCTGACTAGGCTTGCCAGAGACGCCGGGGACAGAGATGCAGTTCCCGGCAACAGTACGGTAGTTACTTGTGTAGTTTCACAGCAGCAGCCTATGCTGATAACGTAGCTTAGGCTGCCGCCATGAAACTACACAAGTAAGGCAGCCGTTGGGCTATGCTGATAAAGTAGCTTAGGGTGCCGCCGTGAAACTACACAAGTAAGGCAGCCGTTGGGCTACGCTATTAGCGTAGCTTCAAAGGTAGTGTAAGCTGCCGCCGTGAAACTACACAAGTACCGAAAGAAATAAGCCAGTTATTTAGGACATTATCATAATAATAATAATAATAATTAAATAAATAAAACGTTTATTAAAGCATATGCATTGCAGAAAGAAAAACACAGAAAAACAAACATATATTTACAAATCTCATTTTATCAATGTCATTTTATGTGCAGGTGATGCCATACGAGGTAATAAGAAAGAAGACAACCAGAATGCAATGCCCTTCAGCACGTATGATGTGGACAACGATAACTGCTATCCCTCCTGCACCTTCAACGGCACCAAAGTGGCCAGCTGCAGTCAGCACAACAACAGGAGCGGCTGGTGGTTCAGCCAGTGCGGCTTAGCGAATCTGAATGGTTTCCACCGAGTGACACGGACTGTAGAAGTATCGGGCATTCACTGGGACACTTGGAAAGAAAACAATTCAATTATCAAAATTAAATCTGCTTCAATTAAAATTAAGAGAACTCATTACCCCCTTTTTTAAATGATTACCTTTCTCGTGGTTGTTAATATTATATGAATACTGAATATACAGAAAAAAAACTTTAATTGAAACTGGAAAGTACAAGAAACTTTAACACCTTTAAAGTAATATTTTTTTTATTCTGTGTACTTATATATTTCTATTATTGGTGGTAGTTTTAGTTTTTTCTTTCTTTTTACTCTCATGGCATTCCCCTAATGGAATATAAGGTTTCCAGTCCAGAGTATTTTACTGCTAGAAAATTTAATTAAATTCCACATGGCAATTTGCCTTTTGTATTGTTCATTGTCAAAATGTAATAAACAGAAGCTATAAATCATGATATTAATCCTCCTCATTCACCCAATTGCACAGATAATTATATCCATTCTTACTTGTGAAGGGTCTATTATGCAATGGAGTTTGAAATTAGGCGATGTACAAGGTATAGTGGCTATCATTAAACAATCCTTAAAGTAATCCAAGGTATAAAATGAATAAGCACGGACACATGCAACACTGAGAATGGACTTTAGAATTGAAAACCGCCTATTTAGAAGCTTTACTAAGGATGCCAGTACAATGCGGGTGTTCCACCTCAACATTCGATCAAAAACTTTCCATCTACACTCTGTGGGGCTGATGGATTTTTGAATGCAAGTCATAAGTAATTACGCCAGCATTGAGTGCTCAGGGAATATTGCTGACATGTACAGTATGCGACGATGTTATAAACTTTATCAGTGGCTACTTTCACCAGCCCTATCCTTTATGCAAGAGTTCCATGTACGCAAGTGATCCCACTGAGTAAGACTCACCGCTGTGTTCTTTTGACTCCAGAGCATGCGCAGAGCAAAAACACACAAGCTCTGCACAAAAACGGTTCCATTCGCCAGCCTCTAGCAATTATCATAAAATTGTCAGAGCTCTGATTGGCCCATGAGCCGGCAACATATTTGAAATGGACGCTGGAGTCAGCGAGGGGATGTAGAAGCACGACCTCCGTTTCTACATCCCCTCAGAGATGGAAGAATCAGGCGGTGGTGGCAGCAGCAGCAGCCCAGCAACAGAAGCAAAGCCGGTGAGTATTACTGGGGGGGGGGGGGGGGGGGATTATGTAAATGGAACTATGGTGGGCATTATGTAATCGGGACAGTTGTGAGGTATGTTTTAACCTACCCCTGATCTTTACGTTCAGGCTGATGTGTTTCCGACTCCGGTATTCTGACAGGTGTTTTGATTGCGACGTTGGGATTGTGGCAGGTAACAGGATTCCGTCTGTCTTCCATCCACCAGCAGCCTGAGCTGCGGATTGTCAACTACATCCCTTTGGTACACCTCTTGAAGCATCTCAGTCATGCTGGGCGCTGTATGGCATTATGGATATTATAGGATGCATTCAATCCCAGCAAAACTTTTCGCCAGGCGACAAATCGTCAATTTTTGCCTGAATTCGACTCAACCTATTGAAACCCAGTGCTGATTTTTTGCCAGGGTGAAAAATCCATCATTTGTAAAAACCATATGATGAAATTGCCGAGAATTTACATGGTTTTGGCGAATTTGCGGCCGTTTTTGCCCATCCTGATTTGCCTCCCCCCAAAAAAAGAAACGGCATTGGTGAAAATGGACTTCAAAAACAGGCTAAAACGCCCTAATTGAATACTAATCTGCAAATTATTGATGATTTTTCACCTGGTTATGAAATTCGTCCAGGATTAAATACCCCCCTATACAGTATGTATGATCTGTACTCCCATTAAAATAAAACACAGGCACAGTGTTGGCAGTATAGCTTTTATTAATTAGAATACAAATAAGGAAATGGGTGGATGAGAGAGGATGTTGCGGACTATAAGCTACTAGCTGGTTGTGCTGCTAGGTAAATGGGCACTTATTACTGTATAGAAGTGCAAATGCTGATGTACGATGTGCCACAGTCCACTTCACATATATCTACCGAGGCATTAATATTCCTGTTCTTAGAAGTCCCTAAGCCGGTCTTATGAAGAAGGGCCAGCGATTGGTAGATATTAAATAAAATACCACAAGGGAACAACTTAATCCACCCACCGTGTTTACACACTGAAAATAAATAAAGCTCTGCGTTTCTATCCCTGGAACCTTCGCCAGTCTTCCGTTAGTTCATCCAGCAATGCCATGTGTTCTAGCATTGTGGATGCTTAGAACTAAAATAAGAGCTGGGAAAATATGTTCTTCGAAAACTGTTTGGAATCATTATTCAACTCAATAGTACAAAACCATGTGGGCTTGTTCCATGGACATCCATAATAATTCTGATCAGGCCTTCTCTAGTTGTTCCAAAAATGTGGTACGGATCAACAACAAGTCTACAGAGGAAATTGGGACACACGGTCGTTCCTTTTTTTAGTTGCATGACACAGTCAGAGAAAACTGCAGAAGCTTTATAACTAGCGATGACATGAATGAGCCTACATGCCTGGCACAGTGTGTTCTGGGAACGGGTACAATGAGTGTCTCGTTTGTCGGGAAGATGTCATTCCTGACGTGGCAGTGCCACACAGTGCAACACATCTGGGAATGTGAGCGAGAGACGCTGCAGCGGGGAACTCACTGACTGTGAGGTCCTATAATACTCACGTCTCTGACTCTGATTGTTACCAGATCCTGTCATTTTATGGCATAAAATATATGTCTGTAATAAAACGCTATTGTTACTATATGATATATATATATATTGTATATATGTGTATGATATATATATATATATATATATATATATATATATATATATATATTGTATATATGTGTGTGTGTCTGTGTGTGTTCAATAAGATTGCCATAGCTCATTTCTGGTTTTCGGTTTGAAAAACCACATTATAAGACCCCACATAAAACGTACAAAATTAATTATATACATAAAGTCAAATACAACAATATAATTAACTAGCTAACTATTCTATACATAGCTTCAAAATCCCCCCCAGGGCTCATTAGTGTGGGCTGGTAACGGCCCAGTGTTTTATGGGTGTTCCCATGAAAAAGTTGGCCGTTCCCATGGGGAATACAAGGCGGGCCAATGACGTCAGTGCCCACCCCCTTTACGGTGATCTCCATGTGAAATAAATGTCTGTTTTCAGTGGGGAGTTTGTTCTCGTACACCGCATGTCCGTTTTAGAAGCTTTAGTAATACTGCCAATCAGTCCCAAATAAATAATGTGCACCACAGGACACTACCACCTTATACATTGGTATATTATGCTGTGGTGGCAATCCATTTTACAGTTCTGGTAGTGTGGGCATTGTAAAGAGGGGGTGGAGCCAAAACGATGCGATTGTGTCCACTCCCCTGAACTGCCTCCTCCACACCCCCTCCTGTGCTTCTGGGCCACTTCCCTCCCACAGAGAGCAGCCAGTAAGTAGGTAAGTATGATCAGATATGATAAGATAAACACTTCCTCTACTGGCCTTTAAATACAATTTCAACACACACAATGGTTGGCATGGGATAAACAAGCAGCAAATGAGATTGCTTTCCAAATCTTCACTGTGAATCAGTCTGGATGTTTCTACACATAGGCCCTTATTCTGGTTGGTGCGTCCAGAGCCGCACACGGGGCTCCGGCCGCACAAACCAATCCCCGCCCACCCTACGGATCGCCACGGCCGTCCGTACACGGACGGCTGGCGATCCGCATTAAAATGGTGGAGGCTACGCCTCCACCATGGTGGGAGCTGCCCCCTGCATTCGATGGTCGTCGACCATCGAAGGCAGGTCCGCACGCCGCGGCAGCTCCCGCAAGCTAAGACCACACGGACAATCGTCCGTGTGGTAGCTTGTATGGGGGCTGAAAGCTGACATCCGGCGACGTCAGCTTTCCGCCCCCATGAGTGGCGTCATGCCCTCATTACCATGCATACGCCCCGCGTTTGCATGGGAACGCCCATGAAACGCGGGGCGTACACATAGGGAAATGAGGGCATGATGCCTCTCACGCCCCTATCCGCCCGATTGCGGCGGACGAAATCCGTCTGCGGCGAAGGGGGCTGCACATGCGCAGATTCACCTCTGCGCATGTGCAGACCAAAAACATCGGCGGTACGGCCGCACGCGGGCCGTACCGTTCCGATCTGAATAAGGGCCATATTCACATTTATTATCTTGCTCCAGGAGGCAATGCCTTCTAAAACTGGATTTAAAACTCAATTGACAGCAGTTACTGTCCTCTTTGGAATAGTTTCTACTAAATACATATAAACAGTCACACAGAATATTTAGTTATAATGAAGCAAAGTAAATGATCCATTTGGTTTCAAACACAATCTGATTTAACACTGACTGTATGCTCCCTTATTACACAGCATTATTAGCTCTCTAATTAGATAACAATTAGATAATTAGGGGTAGATTTATTAAGCTTGGAGAAGAGATAAACTGGAGATAAAGCGGAGAAAAGGTAAAAGGAGATAAAGCACCAGCCAATCAAATGTGTTTAAAAAAGACAGTTGGGAGTTGATTGGCTGGTGCTTTATCTCCTTTTACCTTTTCTCCGCTTTATCTCCAGTTTATCTCTTCTCCAAGCTTAATAAATCTGCCCCTTAGTGCTCTCTCTTTAGCACTAAAGGCCCCCCCACACTAGAACTATTTTTGCCCGATTGTCCGATTTCCGACCGTTCGTCCGATATATCGGCCGTTTTTTTTTACCAATAATCGGCCGGTTATTGCCGAATATCTGTAAAAATCGGCCGATATATCTGCCGATCGGTCGGAAATCAGACAAAAAATCGTTCTAGTGTGTGAGGGCCTTAAGGACCTTATTCTGATTGACTCGCAAGGCTGCAAGTCCATCAGATGCCACCCGCTGCCTGCAGTGCCGGCCACTCCCCCCTCGCATTCACGACCCCCTGCACGGCTGCGAATGGATGATTTACATAATCATCCATTCGCAGGCGGGGAGAAAATCATTCGATGGTCAGGGACCATCGAATGATTTCTACAGCACTCACAGTTCAAAGACAACTATATGGTGACGCTCAACTGCGGCTGTGCCCTGTGTGAGGACAGGGAAGGCAGCTGACACCCGGTGATGTCAGCTGCCCCCCCCCCCCCCCGCACCTGTGTCACGGCCTCATTGTCATTGTGAATGTACGCAACTTGCGAATGGTGGGCCGGCGTACCACCATCCGCAGGGTGGGATCTGGTTCACTCGCAAGGATGCAAATTTGCATTGTGCGAATGAACCAGAATAACCCCCAAAGTGTTAGAGCAGGGGCCCTCAAACTATTTTGCTCTGGGACCCCATCAGACAACAAAAATAATGACTGGACCCCAGCAAGTTACTGCAGAGGGTCATCACGTCACACGTGTAGTCAGCAGACAGCACATACATGGCAGCATTGTGGGGGCCCAAAATGATGGAAGGAGTCTGAAGTAACAGACAGTTCAACAGATTGTTCAGACTCCTTGAATCACTGACTGAGATTAGAAAAGTCATCAGCCTGATGGTCAGCAACAAGGAGTCGCGACGACATGCTGAGAAGGTCAGGACCCACTTTGGGGTAAGGACCCACAGTTTGAGAACCGCTGTGTTAGAGGGATAAAGTACCAGGCAATTAGCGTCTAACCATCATGAGATTAGAAAATAACAGAAGTTGAGAGTTTGGTACGTTATCTACCTATCAAGGCTTAGTACACTCCACAATCATAGGCGAATCTAGGGGGTGGTCCGAGGACCACCCATTATCCCATTTTGTAGCTGAGGGATGGGGCTTTCCAACGAGCCCAGCCCCGTGTCTCTAGCCCTCTGGGAACCGAAGATACTGCCAGGCAAACCTGGAACGTTTTCCCTATAGGATAACATGGGACCCGCTAATTCCGACCCCCACCCAGTTCAACGGCTGCCAGTTCCCCCTTTGGTATCACTGAAGCTTGAGGTTGATCTCAGTCGAACCCAAATCGCTGGGCCTTCAATCTGATACCAGGCTGGATCCATATGGGTTAATTGGTTCCATGGATATTGAGGTTAAACCGTTTTTTTTTTTTCATTTCTTAAATGTAATTTCATGACTGTTTATGTTCATTGAGGGCAGATTTCTCTGGAACCAAACAGCCCAGTTTCACGGGACCAAAAACATTCAAAGCCAACTCAAAAGTTCTTCAATATGATACTGGTCTCATGTAAATGGGCAAGTTGGTTCCGAAGATATAGCTGGTTGGTTAAAGGGGGGGTAGGGAGAGGGGAGTGGTTGTCTCTCCCCCTCACACCAGAAAATGCAGGGACTAGGCTGGTGTATAAGGGGTCAGCCTGGGAATGTCCCTGCATGATCCTGGGACCATATTCCCGGGTAAGTCCCTGCATTTTCTGTTGTGAAAGGTGTATTATTTCAAACAACCGTGACCTGCAGTGCTCTGAATACAGCCGGGCAGCCCCCTGCTCTCTGCCCAGCTTTCAATGACTGTCACCCCTGCAGCTTCCACTCCAATTCTTCTCCCCGCTTTCAACTCAGCCCGCCCCCCCTTTAATCATGTGGTGTCGGCGCCCGGCGTGCTCCCCCGACGTCACGCACAACAACAGCACGCACAATATTTCAAATATCCACTCGGCTAGAGGGGACACCAGGAGGGGAGTGGGAGCGTGCTCTGCGCTGCGCTCTGCTCCTCTCCCCATAGAAGCAGCTGCACCGCTCTCCATCTCTCCCTGCAGCAGCAGCGAAGGCTCATATAAAAATTTACAGTAAGTGTCACTTTTGGGGGCATTGCTTAAGGGACGCTACAAGTGGCGGTATGTGGGGGCATTACGCATAATGTGTGGCTTAATGTGTAAGGGGCATTACGGTGTGCAGCATCATGTGTAAGGGGCATTATGTGTGCAGCATCATGTGTAAGGGGCATTATGTGTGCAGCATCATGTGTAAGGGACATTATGTGTAATGGGTACTATGGTGCGCGGTATCATGTGTAATGGGTACTGTGGTGTGTGGCATCATGTGTAATGGGTACTATGGTGTGCAGCATCATGTGTAAGGGACATTATGTGTGCAGCATCATGTGTAATGGGTACTATGGTGCGCGGCATCATGTGTAAGGGGCATTATGTGTGCAGCATCATGTGTAAGGGACATTATGTGTGCAGCATCATGTGTAATGGGTACTATGGTGTGCGGCATCATGTGTAATGGGTACTGTGGTGTGTGGCATCATGTGTAATGGGTACTATGGTGCGCAGCATCATGTGTACTGGGTACTATGGTGCGCGGCATCATGCGTAATGGATACTATGGTGTGCGGCATCATGTGTAATGGGTACTATGGTGTGCGGCATCATGTGTAATGGGTACTATGGTGTGCGGCATCATGTGTAATGGGTACTATGGTGCCATCAAGCAAGAACCCCCTTGCAATGAGCACGTAGGTAAGCAGCACTTATGTGGCAAATATGTAATGGGCATTACGGTTTGTTATATAGTATGTAATGGGCATCATGATGTGTGGCACAATGTGTAATGGGCATTATGGTGTGTGGCCTCATGTGTAATTGGCATTACGGCGTGTGGCTTTATGTGTAATGGGTATTACAGAGTTTGCTAAAATGTGTAATGGGCATTACTGTGTATGGTCTAAAGTGTAATACCACACCCCTTTTTGTGATGCCACGCCTCATTCCCATGAAGCCACGCCCCTTTTTTGCCACGCAAAGGTCCCCCTGCTACTATGTCTGGATCTGGGACCACCCATTGCCATAATTCTAGATTCGCCTATGCCCACAATGACTAATATCTACATCAATCTAAAGTTGTTTTGAATGAATCCAGAGAACTACAGAGGTGGAGTGACCCCAATGATTGGGCACATTGGTGATTGGTGTAAAAGAAGGATGATTGAAGGGTACTGTAAGCTGTGGGCTGGCTGATGAATACATAGGCAAATCCCAAAGGTATTCAGCTTCTGCAGAACATGACAGTCATTTGGGAGGACAAAAGTCTGCAAATGTTCTCAAACTATGTCCTCAGAACCCTACACAGGCCATGTTTTCCTGGTCACCTGTGGATATTAAAAATGCGACAGTTCGTGATACACAGTGCACCGGATGGGTGATCTGGAAAAAGTGACCAGAGTGGGGGACCGAGGGCCAAGTTCGAGAACCAGTGCATTAGATCATAGTTCATTTTAAGCAGCAGACCCTTCACCTCTGATGGTAAACAATGACGATAGAGAGAAAAAGGTGAATCAGTTAGCAGTGGGATGCACTCCTCGTCCACAGTCTGGAATTAATACCCACAATTGGGTGTATATTTTATTAAATAACTTTAATTTTTATTATTTATTTTTAGATTTTTATTATTAGGTTTTTCAGCTAGCAGGTCATAATGATGTAGTGGTATTCTACAAATAATTCCACAGTGATGTGGGACCTTCAAGATAAGTAGCGAAATTGTTAAAACAAAGTATAAAGATAAAGAGAAAAAGAAATATTAAAGATTAAAATTCACTCTGTGAATTTTGTAGCCAATTATGATTGTCTTGGTTACTGCTTATAATGACAAGTATGCTAGTAACTCTGTTTTATGCCTGAAATCTTTACTTTAATAAAGGAGTTAGTATTCTCTCTGTCCGTTTTTTTGACAAATATTACTCTTGTGTCAGTTATATTGGGTAATTTAATAACTGTGTATTGTTCACGTACGTGTCATGATCTAAAGTGATCAGAAACATGCATGTGAGGCAGTCCTCAGATTGGGTCTACCTCCACACGACTGGTGATTATTGCACAAGTGGGTGGTTTGGTGTCCACATGGGGCGATTCAGGGATTCAATCCCCTCAGGTCTGGGTGGTACGTGCTCGCGGAATACATGTATCAGGGCATATGACCCCGTGGGTAATTATCAGGAGTCTCTTTGTCTAGGTGGGTTTGTGACCATGAATATATAGGGATGGGATCGTCCCTTACACAATCTTGGATGTCTAATGTCTGTTCGCAGCTTAGCGTGTGTGCCGGGCGATCTAAGTGTCAGATCTGAGTTATTACACTCGTTGCTGTTGATCTGTGTCCTACTAGTCATACAAAATAATCCTGGAATTGGATTAATCCAGACAGATTCTAGATCACACTTTACCAATTTATTGGCTGTTATACATTTGTGGTCTGCTCCTAATTAGGCGTGTAGCCATATAGTTTAATTGTCAGGAGCCTCTCTGTCTGAATATATTATGACACTAAATATGTAGGGAAGGGATCGTTCTTCTCACAGTGGTACATTTTTTATATAAATATTCGCAGCTTAGCGTCTATGTGGAACGGTCCCTGCATCAGATCTGAGTTATCTGTCACTTTCCATCCACATGGGGCAATCTTAAAATTGGATTAACCTGGACAGATTATAGTCCCCACTATGCCAGCTTACTGGCTGTTATTTGTCACTTTCCATCCACATGGGGCAATCTTAAGATTGGATTGACCTGGACAGATTATAATCTCCCATTTACCAGTTTACTTGTTATTATACATATGTGGATTGACCTAGACAGATTATAATCCCCAATTTACCAGTTTACTGGTTATTACACATATATGGGTTGCTCCTGTCTGTTAAGGTGTATTCCTTCTTAGTCGTGTTCCCCTTTACACAGATGATATAATATGCAGTGATCTGGGGCATCCACACCATGCAATCCTGAGATTGGATCTGCCAAACCTAACGTGTGCGCACTTATACCAAGAACACAAGAAAATATATAATTTTTGTCATATATATGAGTAGCCTAGCGTCCTCATGGGGCGATTGTTTAAGTTCCGTCCCATCGGCGCTGGATTTGTACACTCTGATTGATTCCTACGCAACAAGTATACATAAATTAGTATAAACCATATAGTAGGTTACTAGACGTTTGTGGTAGGTAATAGATGATATCTGCCAATTGGCATCCACATATAATACTCTAGTATCCAGGTGTTCTCAGATTTTTTAACATTTAATGGTGCATAACATGTTTATTCGAGAACGTAACTTGTATGCTTAGCTGGTAGGCACACAGAGCAGTCCCGTACTGGGATCTCCCTGCGTGCGGCCAGCAGCACTGTGTACAAATTGTTGCTGTACGGCTGTGCTCCTTGATACTCGTGAGCTGCCGCAAGTATAGTACGAGTGAATGCCTTATTGATACTGCAGCGTCTGTGCGCCCGTTAGGGCAGAGACAATCACTTGTACTGTGGATGCCTGTCGCTAGGGATATAATCCTTTTAGCCGGTATCCACTGTTGCGCCTAAGCGCTGATCACATAGGAATCGCTAGGCTACTATAACACATGAAATTTTTCTAACAAACAGACATTAAAATTATTTAAACAGGCTATATTGCTACAATTTACACAGAGGAGGGTTGCCAATGCACATTTCGCTGTCTAGCTTTTTCAAGGCTATCACCTACGACTTAGGTGATAGCCTTGAAAAAGCTAGACAGCGAAATGTGCATTGGCAACCCTCCTCTGTGTAAATTGTAGCAATATAGCCTGTTTAAATAATTTTAATGTCTGTTTGTTAGAAAAATTTCATGTGTTATAGTAGCCTAGCGATTCCTATGTGATCAGCGCTTAGGCGCAACAGTGGATACCGGCTAAAAGGATTATATCCCTAGCGACAGGCATCCACAGTACAAGTGATTGTCTCTGCCCTAACGGGCGCACAGACGCTGCAGTATCAATAAGGCATTCACTCGTACTATACTTGCGGCAGCTCACGAGTATCAAGGAGCACAGCCGTACAGCAACAATTTGTACACAGTGCTGCTGGCCGCACGCAGGGAGATCCCAGTACGGGACTGCTCTGTGTGCCTACCAGCTAAGCATACAAGTTACGTTCTCGAATAAACATGTTATGCACCATTAAATGTTAAAAAATCTGAGAACACCTAGATACTAGAGTATTATATGTGGATGCCAATTGGCAGATATCATCTATTACCTACCACAAACGTCTAGTAACCTACTATATGGTTTATACTAATTTATGTATACTTGTTGCGTAGGAATCAATCAGAGTGTACAAATCCAGCGCCGATGGGACGGAACTTAAACAATCGCCCCATGAGGACGCTAGGCTACTCATATATATGACAAAAATTATATATTTTCTTGTGTTCTTGGTATAAGTGCGCACACGTTAGGTTTGGCAGATCCAATCTCAGGATTGCATGGTGTGGATGCCCCAGATCACTGCATATTATATCATCTGTGTAAAGGGGAACACGACTAAGAAGGAATACACCTTAACAGACAGGAGCAACCCATATATGTGTAATAACCAGTAAACTGGTAAATTGGGGATTATAATCTGTCTAGGTCAATCCACATATGTATAATAACAAGTAAACTGGTAAATGGGAGATTATAATCTGTCCAGGTCAATCCAATCTTAAGATTGCCCCATGTGGATGGAAAGTGACAAATAACAGCCAGTAAGCTGGCATAGTGGGGACTATAATCTGTCCAGGTTAATCCAATTTTAAGATTGCCCCATGTGGATGGAAAGTGACAGATAACTCAGATCTGATGCAGGGACCGTTCCACATAGACGCTAAGCTGCGAATATTTATATAAAAAATGTACCACTGTGAGAAGAACGATCCCTTCCCTACATATTTAGTGTCATAATATATTCAGACAGAGAGGCTCCTGACAATTAAACTATATGGCTACACGCCTAATTAGGAGCAGACCACAAATGTATAACAGCCAATAAATTGGTAAAGTGTGATCTAGAATCTGTCTGGATTAATCCAATTCCAGGATTATTTTGTATGACTAGTAGGACACAGATCAACAGCAACGAGTGTAATAACTCAGATCTGACACTTAGATCGCCCGGCACACACGCTAAGCTGCGAACAGACATTAGACATCCAAGATTGTGTAAGGGACGATCCCATCCCTATATATTCATGGTCACAAACCCACCTAGACAAAGAGACTCCTGATAATTACCCACGGGGTCATATGCCCTGATATATGTATTCCGCGAGCACGTACCACCCAGACCTGAGGGGATTGAATCCCTGAATCGCCCCATGTGGACACCAAACCACCCACTTGTGCAATAATCACCAGTCGTGTGGAGGTAGACCCAATCTGAGGACTGCCTCACATGCATGTTTCTGATCACTTTAGATCATGACACGTACGTGAACAATACACAGTTATTAAATTACCCAATATAACTGACACAAGAGTAATATTTGTCAAAAAAACGGACAGAGAGAATACTAACTCCTTTATTAAAGTAAAGATTTCAGGCATAAAACAGAGTTACTAGCATACTTGTCATTATAAGCAGTAACCAAGACAATCATAATTGGCTACAAAATTCACAGAGTGAATTTTAATCTTTAATATTTCTTTTTCTCTTTATCTTTATACTTTGTTTTAACAATTTCGCTACTTATCTTGAAGGTCCCACATCACTGTGGAATTATTTGTAGAATACCACTACATCATTATGACCTGCTAGCTGAAAAACCTAATAATAAAAATCTAAAAATAAATAATAAAAATTAAAGTTATTTAATAAAATATACACCCAATTGTGGGTATTAATTCCAGACTGTGGACGAGGAGTGCATCCCACTGCTAACTGATTCACCTTTTTCTCTCTATCGTCATTGTATATCTTTGAATCAGGGGATTAGCACCCTCATTTGCCAGGAAAAGTATTCTATAAAATTTCCAGCATAAAAGAGCACATTTTTCCACATTCTGTCATACATTAATTATCAATATCTCTATGGTGCGGGTCTTCCCATCCCTTTTTCTTACCTCTGATGGTAAAGCATTCCCTCTAGCAGAAATACAGTATTATTACTGAGTTCTTAGGGCCAGATGTATCAAGCTTTAAAAATGGAGAGTGATAAACAACCAGCCAATCAGATTCTACCTTTCATTTTTCAAATCCAGTATGTAACATATCAGTTACGAGCTGATTGGCTGGCTTTTTATCACTCTCCATTGAATCACTTTTTGAAGCTTAGTGGATTTGGCCCTTAGTCCTTAAACAAATTATTTTTGGAAACCACATGATAAAAGTGAAATGTTTGATGCTTCTGAATTGGGTACAATGTGTGAATTTTGCGCAGAGAGGTGCAGTTTGTTTCGCACTGAGTAATAATATGACGATTATTGATCTAGTTCAAAACGCGCGCTGCTTCAGCACATCGGATGCATTTTGAACTAGATACGATGCTATCTAGTTCAAAACGCACAGTGCTTATCACACCGTCTATGGGCACTATTATGCTGCTTTCCCACTGCAGACCAGTTTAAAGTACTGGTAATCTTAAATGGTATTTAAAACGGTATTAGCATTCCCACTGCAGCAGATTACCATTTTAAATACCATTTAAGTACCATTACCATTGCAGTGAACCCTGTAAAATGTAGAGTGCCTACCCCCCCCCCCAGTGTAAAGAGTGCCTAATCCCTCCCCCCCCAAGTGTAAAGAGTGCCTAACCCCCCGTACCTGCCCTGTGCCCCCACCTCCCCTCCCCTTGTACTTACCTGCACGGGGATGCAGGGCAGTGGGGAGGCAGCGGGGGTCCATGCAGGGTACAGGCAGTCCCAGTGCCTGATGAGAACCAGCAGTTCTCACTTTGCGCATATGTAATGAGTACACGTGCATACTAATGAGCCGCTCATTACATATGCGCATATGTAATGAGTGGCTCTTTATTATGCATGTGCACTCATTACACATGCACAAAGTGAGAACTACTAGGTCTCATCAGGCACTGGGACTGCCTGGAGGCTAAATAACGTTTAAGAGGCATTCCCACTGCCTCTTAAACGTTATTTTAACGTGTAGGACTCTGCTTTAAAAACGGGTTGAAATACCATTTAGCTTTAAACGGTATTTCAACTCTGGCACTTTCCCACTGCAGCCTTAAAACGGTAAATGGCACTGAAAATCGGCAATTTATTGTTTTTTAGCTGCAGTGGGAAAGGGGCATTGTCTTTAAAATAGGTTTTCAAAAAGTAATAATAATACACATCATATACAGAAAATTTAAAGTAAAAAATAAATGGAGTGATTGATGAAAAATCAATGTTATTTATCATAAATGGAAACAAATTTCCACATCTGTAATGGTTTTACCGACTTGAGCCACTTGCACTGCTTCATTAAATCCTTATGTGCGGACATTTACATGGAGCAAGATTGTTGGCGCAGTGAAATTTCCATCCATATTCTCCAAAAGAGCACATTAATACTGAATTCACACCAATAATCCTTTGATATAGGGCCTTATTGTAGTTTACTCTTCCTGACAAAATCCTTCTTAGATGGACAAAACCATGTGCACTGCAGGTGGGGCAGATGTTACTTGTGCAGAGAGAATTAGATTTGGGTGGGGTTTTACTTCAAAGTGAGATCTATATTGCAGTGTAAAAATAAAGCAGTCAGTATTTACCCTGCACAGAAACAAAATAACTCACCCAAATCGAATTCTCTATGCACATTTTACATCTGCCGCCCCTGCAGTGTACAGAAGGATTTTGTCAGAAAGAGTGAACTAGAATAAGGCCCGTATTGTGTATAATGCCTCAGGATTCTCAATTTTCAAGAATCCTTTTTTTTAGAAACAAAATAGCAACACCATGAGATACTTGTATCAAAACAAGAGGTAAAAATATTAATGAATAAAGAAATAACCTTTACCATATTGATTTATCTGTAGGTTATATGGAGGGAATAGTGTCCCTTGGTCCCAATTAGACACAATTCATAAATTGTAATACGTTAAATAGTAAATTGTGCACGGCAGCAAAATCTGTATGCAATCCTTAAGGCCCATACACACTAGACAATATTGGTCACAATATTGCTCAGAAAGGGCTCTCTGAGCGATATTGTGAACAATATTGCCTAGTGTGTACGCTGTACATCGTTAACGACGTGTGCTCCCACGAATTGTTAATGACCTTCTCCCTCATCGAAACATGTTTGTATGAGGGAGAACTCGTTAATGACAGTCATGCTGTAGCCGCTGTATGTCCGATTGCCAATCCCCCCCACCCCTAGTTGGACCCCTTGCGTGTGGCATTGGCAAGTGTGTATGGTATAAACGATCGTGGCTCCAGACCACCCAGCAGGTCAAATGTTCCGGGTCAGCCAGCAAGTGGCCAGGGAGAGAGTTCAACAACTGTCACAATGGTGATGCATTTGAAAAAGCAGGAGGATATTTTGCCACAAAGCAACCAATTACAGCGCTAATATAATAAAGGATTACAGACCAGGAGCTCTTATTTGGTTTATAATGTGCCCTGCTCAGGCTCAGGCAATAGCTTGATAGAAATATGTCAGTCATAAAAGTCATCCTCCTACCATTAATATATAAAATAGTGAAAGGTCACACATCAGAGTACGTGAAGTTGTATACAGTTAGAAAGATAGCCACCAGGGGGCAGCAGAATTCTTTCTCTCCTGCATTTCACACAAGCACAAAATCCACATGAGTTTTAGACAATCTAAAATAAATAGAGGCATGCTGGCACACACTAGATGCCAATGGGACTGGCATCAGCAACTGTATGAACTTGCCCATGCCTGCAGCAATGGCGCGCTAGCAGTGGCCATGCTGACTGTGCATCATTAGCAACATAGCGGGTAAACAGAAGATACTGTATGCCCCATATGTCACTGCGATCTCAGATAAGAACCTAACTCAGTAAATATATAAGAATTATGCTGTGCCCTAAGCTTAGTTCATGTGGACAAATACCTTTAATTATAAATGTAGAATATGTTGCTTATCTTATTTCCTTATCCTCAGGTTGTCGTTCTTCTATAAACAGATGAGTTTAGAGAGACAGAGAGATCAGGGAAAGAGAGAGGGAGAGGCAGACCAGGGAAAGAGAGAAAGACAGACTAGGGAAAGAGAGAAAGACAGACTAGGGAAAGAGAGAGAGAGACAGACTAGGGAAAGAGAGAGAAAGAGAATTACCAGAGAAGAGAGAGACCAGGGAAAGAGAGAGATGCCCCAACCAGGGAAAGAGAAATATACAGACCAGGGAAAGAGAGAGAGGCCAGGGCAGAGAGAGAGAGAGAGAGAGACACAGGCCGGAGAGACAGACAGACCAGGGAGAGAGTAAGTAGGAGGCAGACCAGAGAGAGAGAGAAAGACAGACCAGGGAAAGAGAGAGACAGAGACAGACCGGAGAGACAGAAAGACCAGGGAGAGAGTAAGAAGGAGGCAGACCAGAGAGAGAGAGAGAGAGAGAGAGAGAGAGAGAGAGAAAGAAAGACCAGGGAAAGAGAGAGAGGCCAGGGCAAGAGAGACAAACCAGAGAGACAGACCATGGAGAGAGACACATACAGACCAGGGAGAGAGCTAGAGAGACAGACCAGCGAAAGCGAGACAGACCGTGGAAAGAGAGAGAGACAGACCAGGGAAAGAGACAGAAAGAGAGATACAGACAGACCAGGAAAAAAAGAGAGAGGGACTAGGGAGAGAGCTAGAGAGACAGATCAGATAAAGAGAGAGATAGACTGGGGAAAGAGAAAGAGAGACAGACCAGGGAAATAAAGAGACAGAACATGGAAAGAGAGAGAGACCAGTGAGAGAGAGAGAAAGAGAGACCAGGGAAAGAGAGCCAGAGAGAGACCAGGGAAAGAGAGAGAGATAGCGAAGTGGAAGAGAGAGACCAGGGGAATAGAGGGGGAGAGAGAGAGATCAGGGGAAGAGAGAGAAATATGAGAGAGTGAGAGAAAGAGAGAGAGAGAGAGAGAGAGAGAGAGAGAGAGAGAGAGAGAGAAAAAGACCAGGGAAAGAGAAAAATATACCAGGGGAAGAGAGAGATAGAGAGAGAGAGACCAGGAAAAGAGAAAAAGATACCAGGGGAAGAGAGAGAGATAGAGAGACCAGGGGAAGAGAGAGAGAGAGAGAGAGAGACCAGGGGAAGAGAGAGAGAGAGACCAGGGGAAGATATGGGGAGAGAGAGAGACCAGGGGAAAAGAGAGAGAGATATCATGGAAAGAGAGCAAGAGAGAGCCAGGGAAAGAGAGAGACAGAAGAGGAAGAAAAAGTTTGGGGAAAGAGAGAGAGAGAGAGAGATAGGCCAGGGAGAGAGAGTGTTAGGGGGTAGAGGGTAACAGGCTGGTGGTGTGGGTGTGTTAGGGTGTAGAGGGTGACAGGCTGGTGGTGTGGGTGTGTTAGGGTGTAGAGGGTGGCAGGCTGGTGGTGTGGGTGCGTTAGGGAGTAGCTTGGACAGTGCTCATTTCCGCACTGCCCTCCTCTTTGCCCTTCTGCTCCACGGGAGGTTTCTGTCCTCCCTGAGCTCGCCTTAGGACACCTGCGTTACGGTTTTACAGGTGTACCGGCCATTTTGACTATTGTCTGTCAAAATGGCTCGGCTGCATTTGCTTTGTGGAAATCAAAGCAGCCGCTAACATTGCGATCATGCGGCCTGTGGCCCAGCCAGGGGGGAGAGCGGCCGGCCTGGTTCTATGTCTTATAGGCCAGCCGGCCAGGACCAAATTTCCCACCAGGGCCAATCCGCCCCTGGGAAAGGGTGTCGCTAAATGACTTAATTTCAGGTAACTTAGCCCCTCCCCCTCAAAACAGAGCCGCTGCCGCAATCCTCTGTGTTTTCTCCACATCTTGACTAGGAAGCGGGTGGGAAACAGGAGAGCCGGCCGCCCTCATGGAAGTATGAATTGTGAACAATAACAGGAGGTGGCGACACTCCTGTAGTAAATACAGAAAATAGGTTTGGAGACATAAGGTTTATTCAGTATTTCACCATACCCTCCAACATTTGTAGGGCAGAAATCGGTACACATTCGGGTAGGGTGTGTGACCATGTGTGAAGTAGGCATGGCCACAGTTAAAGTGGGCGTGGCCACCCCTTTCCGAATGTGTAATGTGGATTTAGGGTAGGGGGACAGGGATGCAATGACAGAATGACAGAGGGTTGTTTGCTTTGAGGGGAGGGGATGATGAAGCAGCAACATCTGTCCTTGCTTATTAGCATAGCCCCGCCTCTGTCCAACGCTGGTAGGCTCCTTACCTGGGATTGTCTGCGCGCGGTCGCGGGAATTGGTCGCTTCGGGTGCCAGTTACGTGGATGGACTGCGAGCCCCTTCCCAGGGCTGTCACCACTGTTGCCGTAGAGGTGAGCACCGGGCATCACCGTGTGATGGCAGCAGGGAGAGCAGCGGTAGCGGCTGGATCACCGGCACTGACACCCATCCCAGGACTGGGTACCTGTCGGCAACAGGCGGAACTTCTCTCCAGGGGTGCAATACTTGGGAGGGAGGGGGCAGAATATGGCTCGCTGTAAGAAGATTCAGTAACAGGGGCACAGTGCATGGTGATGGGGTACAGTAGTGGGTACAGTAGTGTGTGCAGGACAGAATACTGGGTGTAGAATTAGGGTTGCAAGAATACAGTATTTAGTGCTGGCATAAAGGGGCAGTATTAGGTGCAAAGTTAGGGGGTGTGGGAGTACCTTGGGAGATGACGTTTTCTTTTCCAGCCACTCCCCCTCTCAGCTAACGCTGCCGGAAGAGCAGCACAACTGTGAAACTACAAATATAAAACTACAACTCCAAGAGTCGGAGGAGCTGGCTCCAAAAAACGGTACATTCGGTACAGTTAGATTTAGCCGGTACAGACCATTGAAAAACGGTACTGTACCGGTTAACCGGTACAGTTGGAGGGTATGTTTCACCTGTTACACTTATAACGCTGTCTTGGACAGTCCTAATTCCTGCACTGCCGCCTGGTTCACAAAGGCTGTAAACAAGGAGAGGTCTGGTCCAGCCAGGATATTGCTGGGCAGAGTCACTGTTTAGCTCAGTTGTGAGTGTGAAACAGGGTTGTGGGTGATGGAACATATCCGTGTGGAGCTTAAATAAGAGGGAGAGATGATGAGTCCCCATTTTCAGGCCAGGCAAAGTCTAGGGGATAATTTCTCAGCAGGCAATTTGTGGGACTTATGGGCCCCACACACTGGGCAATATTCAGGCATTTTCTGAGCGATTTTAATAAATCACTCAGAAAATACCTGCAAACGCATGTAAATGACTGTGTGTGTAAAGCCCACACAGCGATTTACATGCGCGCCCCCGCCGTTCTGAATCTGCCCAGGATTCAGAACGGACCCGTTGGTAAATTGAGAGCAGTCGCTCAAAAGCTCCTGCTCATCTCCCATATGTGTGGCCGCGGGCAGATAAGCAGGGCCTTCTGAGCGACTGAAGACGCCGCAGAACGCCGGCATCAAGCCTGCCGACGCTGCCCAGGAGCCCCGCCGATGCTTACCTGCAGTACCGCTGACCGGCTGACGCTGCCTCCTGGTCCGCCGCGACGCGCCTGCTCTCTTCACTCAGAGGACGCCGAAGGAGTGAGAGGGCGCGACGCCGGACTCCATACTGGGTAAGTATATATATATTTTGTTTGCTACCACTGTGCCACCAACGATTGTTTGGGGGGGGGGGGGGGGGGGTTGGTCCACTAGCCACCAATGATTTTATACCTTTTCTGGGAGGGTGGGGGTTTCACTAGCCACCAATGATTAAACTTTTTTGTGAGGGGGGGTCCACTAGCCACGAATGATTAAACTTTTTTTTTGTGAGGGGGTTCACAAGCCACCAATGATTAAACTTTTTTTTTTTTGGGGGGGGGGGACACTAGGGGGAGGGGAAAGAACACTATGCCACCAACATTTATTTGGATGGGGGAGGGGACACACATCTCTCATGCTGAATCTCCGGTTATGAATCTCTGGCACAAATCTCTCTGTGTGTAGGGCCCTTTAGAGTAATAGACAACTATATGAGCTGAGTCCAAGGCCCTTTCAGTGTCTGGTTCCTTTAGCAAGACCACACCCCCTTGCATCAGGCATTGATTCAGGCTGTCTAATAGCCCTGGAATTGTTCTGTGTGCTTGAAAAGCGGGGGTGCTCTGAGTCATAGGGGCCTGGCCTTGTGGGCGTGGCCCACCTTTGTATACCTGTTTTTTGGGGCCCCGGGCAGAACCCCCCAGGATGACTCAGATTTGCTTGGCCAGCCCTTATTAATGTGAGCCAAGAAACAGAATACCCGGCCAGTCCCAGGCTCTCTGCATGGCCGAAACGGCCCATCTAGCCATTAAATCCTTCTGCCACCTAGGCCCGGGTCGACACAGCAATAACCCGGGTTATAGATGCGGTGTGAAAGGGGTATAAGCTAATCTTGTAAGAGCTATGATCTCCCCAATGATCTATTGTTTTACAGTGCATTCAGAGCGTTTCACTTTTTCCACATCTTGTTATATTACAGCCTTATGACAATATGGAATAATTCCTTTTCCCCCCCAAAATTCGACACACAATACCCCGTAATGATAACGTGAAAAAAGTTTTTGGGGAAATTTTTGAAAATGTATTAAAAACAAAAAAAATATGGGCAACCAATCGGATTATATATATTATCTTTTAGAAGGTACCAAATAAATAAGAAGTCCATTTTGATTGGTTGCCCATAGCAACATCCCATCTAAAATATATCTACCATCTTAGTAAGTAAACCATGTAGAATCTGATTGGTTGCTGTGTGCAACATCCCATCTTAGTAAATTTACCTCAGAGAGAGAGAGAGAGAGAGAGAATAACTAACTAATGGCTGCATATTTAGGTAAATATCACAGTAATACTAATGCATTTGCTGCCAATAAGTGGCAATTGCTGGCCACACTTTGCTGGGTGGGTGGGGGCAGAAATCGGCTAACACATAAAAACATACGTGTTATATGTACTGTATGTGCTGTCTACCTGTCACTGTGTGCTTCGCAGCCACAGCACAGCAGCCACAGCAGTATTCGGTCTCACTTCTCATTGTAAGCCCCGGATTAGGGACGAGATGTATCAAACGGAAAATGCAGTAAAACCCCGGTTTTACTGCATTTTCCAATGTATCAAAAATGATACCGCATTGAAGGGTATCGCCACCTTTGGGTGGCAATACCCTATATAAGCCTATGGGCTTCTTTTCGCTGCCTGCCGCCGCAAGCCCGCCGCCTTGCCGACCCCCCCTCTGGCTTACCTTCCTGAAGGGTCCTCCTGGACCCCGGAAGGTAAACCCCTCCTCCCCCTAGTGAAGAAGCCGGACATCCTTCCCCAGGATGCAGGGGGGAGGAGGAGGTGCCTGGGACAGCATGCTTAGCTGTCCCAGGCGCAGAGGCGGGCTGGGCCGGGGGGCAGGGTGCCATGTGCCCCCCTGGGCCAGTACATTTATGCAGCACTAGGGCCGCACTGACAGCCAGGAAGGAAGGATCTTCTGCCTGCTTCCCTCCCCAGCTGTCAGTGTAAGGATGCGGCCGCAGCTACTCAGCGACTGGATGCAGACGCTGCTCACCTTGCTTCATGAGGGGGCAGGGATACAGTAGCTCAGCCGGGAGCTGGCAGCGGCAGGAGCTGTGCGGAGCATCATTAAAGGCAGTGGGAACGGAATGTAACCCTCAGTAATGGGTAATTATATACTAGTAGCGAAGTGCCTCCACCTAAACTTGTTTATAGTGTAGCTTAGGAAATCACTGTTAACTTATTTTAGTAATCAGACTGACTACCCTACCTCTCTCTTCTTTTACAGCTTTATAGGTCTTAGATTCCACGGATACGGATGCAGTGTGAAAGTAAGTATGCTGACAAGGTTTAATCATTTAAATTCATATACACATATTCTATAGTTCCTATACACAACATCATATATTCTACAAACACATTAATAGCATTTCAAGGATTCTGATAACATTAGTTTCATATACAATACAATCACCTTCTTACACTCTAATTATACCCTAACTATTCACCTTCCTATTGCAGACACCTAAAGTCCTCTTCCCTTCCTAGTCATTATAACTATAATACCCAATTCCCCATAACATAGCCTTATTCAAGTAAGCTAATATCTTATTCTCTATACCTTATATCTGGCCAGATATATAACACTCTGATACATATATCATTCTGATACACAGTCTTAAGTGTGAGCTCATATGTTGGCGCGCGTTGGGGCCCGTGTCCAGTATTTATAGTGAGCGATTACTCTGATCCAGTTAAATTGTCAATGTAGATAGCTTGGATAGTCCCAGAGTGATCGCCTCTACAGTAAATGGTGTATAGGAGTCTATCCGTGTGGGCGTATAAAATAGTAGGATGTAAAGTTATGCACTACATTAGCTCTCACCGGTTAGTTGTCCAGTCTCTATCCGGGCCTGTCTCTATGCGGGCTGTGAGGGGTTAACGGTTAGCTATGCTATCCAGCAGGGTTTCTCAATGCTGCCTCGTGATTGGTACACTCATGTCCGCTAGTAGCAGTCACAGTGGCAGAGCAGCGTCTGAGTTACTTTCCTCGCGGCTTGGGCTCAGGGACCACACTCTGGCTTCTAGCTTACAGGTGCGCTGTCGGGTCTTTATCTGGCTCTGGGGCACGTGAGGTGGCGGCGAAGCTGGACTCCGCTTCCCCCACGATGGGAGGGTAAGCTACCAGCCTCAGGTCTAAGCGGCTCCCAGTCCCTCGCCTATAGGGAAGTTCCGCTAGAGACCTGGCTGCTATCGCCGCTGCCGCTGCTGCAGGTCACTCTCTCCGTGCCACCGCTGCGTTGCCTCTCGTCACTCCCGCTATCACCGCTACCCCGCTGTCCGCTGTCGCTGCTCCAAAAACCCGGTGAGGTGTGTCCAACAACCAACCCTTCTCAGCTGTGTCCAGTATCTTCCCGTGCGACCTTAACGGCATCCTCTCAGCCAGTATCAGCATCATCCCTGACTCGTGCATTAATACACTGTGCAACTAGCTCCAATGTCTATCATCTCGCCCATAAGCACGTTACATATTACATTACATGGCCAACATAATCATACAACACTTTATCTCTATGTAACAATGAGCATATGGTTACATTCTTGGATATAAGGTTACATTCTCTTCCCCTGGTGATTAGGAGAGAGCTTGCTTCCAAATCACCATCTTCATTTATTTATTCTATGCAGATAGGAAATAAGGCCATGCATAAATGGCCAAAGGGTATATTACGGCGGGTATCACACTAGGTTCTCCCAATTTATCATATGTTAGAATTGAGGGCGGCATGCGCATCCTCTGTGGTCTCATATTTATGGTGGCACTAGCAGGACTACCTTGTTCACCCATATCATCTCTAAATCGTTGTTCTCTGACCACATCGCTACCACCCTCTTCCAAATCTGCATATCCCGAGGTATTCTCCCAGGACTTGTTGACGTTACTGTCAGTATCAGAACTAACCTCGTCTTTATAATAATGTCCAGGACAACATTCATCAAACATTTCTTCCTCTCTTTCCCCATCAACAGCATGAGTCGAATTATTATAATAAGTTAGATGTCTGTCTTGCTTTTCCTGGGTATTCCTCCCCAGGTGAAGCCCTTCCATTCTAACTTCTTTACCAATAGGTAACAGGTGCTGTCTATGGTAAGTTAACATTTTTTCTCCCCCCTCCTCAGGTTTTATCTTATATACTGGCAGATCATATAACTTTTCGACTATTATAAACGGATCTTCTCTCCATCTATTGGAGATTTTCACACCTCTGGGGGTCCCAAATTTCCTCAGCAACACCCTGTCTCCAGGGCTAAGCTCCTGTTCCCTTACTTTACTATCATACATCCTCTTATTTTTTAACCCCAATTTTCTTGCAGTTTCTGAGGCCAATTGGTACGCCTTCTGCAATTCTTCCCTTAACCTCTCTATATACTTGCTGTGTGGTAACGCTGAGCTATTCTTACTTTCTGGTTTTACATTCAGGCTAACATCTATAGGGAGCTTAGCTTCCCTTCCAAACATGAGAAAGTAGGGGGAATATCTAGTCGATTCATTCATAGTGCAATTGTAAGCATGTACTAATCGCTCTACATGTCTCTTCCAATGTTTCTTATCTAGCGGGTTGAGTGTCCCCAGCATATTCAACAAAGTCCTATTAAACCGTTCTGGTTGTGGGTCCCCTTGAGGGTGATATGGGGTAGTCTTGGATTTCACAATCCCACACAATAAACAGATTTCTCTAATCAGTCAGCTTTCGAATTCCCTACCTTGGTCTGAATGTAGTCTATTGGGTAGACCATAATGAACAAAAAACTTATTCCATAAAGTATTGGCTACGGTCATTGCTTTTTGATTAGGGGTCACGTATGCCTGAGCGTAACGAGTAAAGTGGTCAGTCACCACTAATATGTGACATTTCTTCCCATCTCCTACATCTAGTGTCAAGAAATCCATACACACAATATCCATGGGTCCACTACTTTTGAAAGACACCATTAGGGCATGTTGGGTAGCCACTGTTTTTCTTACTACACAACTTCCACAGTTGTGGCAGTAATCTTCTACATCCCTTCTCATTCCCGGCCAGTAAAATCTCTGGGACATCAGTCCTACAGTCTTTTCGACACCCAGATGCCCATGATCGTCATGTAGAGTCTGCAGTGCTATGGGTCTAAATCTTTCTGGTAAGACCAATTGGTAGCTAGTTTCTCCATTGGTCCTCTCTATCTTTTTATAAAGTACCCCGTCTCTTATCTCTAGCCACTTCTCTTGTCTCTTCAAGAGTTTGGCCTTTTCTGAGAGTGATAGCGAGGTTGTTCTTCCAGGTGAGCGTTTTTTTTCTAGTATTAGATAATATACGTCTCTAATGTTACGGTCAGCCAGTTGCGCCCTCTTCATTTGCACTGGCCGAATCATGGGCAACCCCTCCATCTCTAACCGTCCCAACCAACAATAGGACAGGGGTAAAGCCTTTGGGGTGGCACCTAGGGAGCCTATAGCACCAGTACCACTCAAGTACTCACTCACGAGTAATGTATCCTTTTGATTTCTTATTTGCCGACACATTCCTTTTATATCTCCCATTGGAATCTCCACCCAGTCTTCATCCTCACTTGTCGGCTCTGGACGCCCTGGTATTCTAGACAGTGCATCGGCATCAATATTACTCACTCCCGGTCTGTATTTAATAGAAAAGTTGTACAGTGCTAAGGCTGCCAGCCACCTATGTCCGGTCGCGTCTAACTTTGCAGTGGTGAGGATATATGTTAGGGGGTTGTTGTCAGTGTGAATTTCAAATTGCACCCCATATAAATACTCATGGAACTTCTCTACCACACACCATTTTAAAGCTAGAAATTCCAATTTGTGGGTTGGGTAATTCTTTTCACTGCTGGTTAACCCCCTACTGGCGAAAGAAACAGGTCTATTCTTTTTACTGGTTGGGCAAGCCTGGTATAATACTCCCCCTATTCCTTCTTGAGAAGCATCAACATGAAGTATATATGGGTCATTAGGGTTCGCATAAGCGAGCACAGGGGTGTGGGTGAGTTCCTCTTTCAGCCGAATAAAGGATACCTCGCACGGCGGGGTCCACCTTTCCCCAAATAACTCCTCAGGCCTATACAACTTCTGTTCTTTATTGTTATTGTTCCGATTAGGGTTCTTTTTTTTGTTAGGAGGTGGATATCCCTTAGTTAATTCAGTAAGGGGCTTCGCTATTTGCGAATAATTTGGGACGAATCGCCGGTAGTATCCGCAAAACCCCAGAAAAGACCTCAGCTCTTTGAGCTTAGTGGGTCTTGGCCAGGCTCTAACAGCCTCCACCTTTTCCGGATCGGTGGCTATCCCTTCCCGACTCACCACATGACCTAGGTATTTTACCGATGCTTGACACAGAATACATTTATCTATTGATAATTTCAGGCCCCCCTCAATAAGCCGGTCAATCACTTTCAAAAGACGGTCATTGTGCTCTGTTAATGTTTTCCCAAAAACAATTATATCGTCAAGATACACTAGTACCTCCCGATAGTTCATGTCGCCTATAGCCTTCTCCATAGTCCTTTGGAACGTGGCTGGTGCCCCTTTAATCCCCTGAGGCATCTTCAAAAATTCGAAAAAAAACCAAAGGACATATGAACGCCGTTTTTTCTTGATCCTCCTTCCTCATAGGGATCTGATAAAACCCATTCCTTAAATCTAGAACAGAAAACCAACCACTCCCTTGCAAACAGTCTAAGGCTTCATCAATCCGAGGCACGGTGTATTGGTCAGGTACGGTGCGAGAATTTAAGGTTCTATAATCTACGCACATCCTTATCTTTCCCGTATTTTTTCTGGCTACCACTATGGGAGAGGCGTACGGACTTCTGGACTCAACAATCATTTGATTTTCTAATAACCCTTTAAGGTGTAACCTAACGTCTTCGAAATCGGCAGGGGCTATTCTGCGAGAGCGTTCCCTAAATGGACTATCGTTGGTGAGATTTATTTGATGCTCCACCCCTACGGCTACCCCCAGGTCCCACTCCCCTTTTGAGAAACCAGACTCCTTTTCTTTTAATGCTTCTATGAGTTCTTTCTTTTCTTCCCCAGTAATGTCACTTCCGGTGAAGCACGACTCGAATTGGCTTTGCCCTACAGTCACATTGAGTGACCTACTATATTCATAACTATCGTCTCTACAAGTCTGTGTCTGTGTCTCATTACCCTCCTCTGCTAAACACCACTTAGACAATTCCCTATACAATCTGGTATTGGTACCTATAATAATAGGCAGTTCGTTGGCATCTCTTCCCATCTCGGGACATATAAGGGCGACAACAGGGACTGTTAAACCACTCTCTCCGTCTCCTCCCAGCCTTATCTCCACCTCCACATATCCTAAGTATGGGTATTTTTCTACACTTAGTCCCCATATAACTAATCCATTTAAGGGTCTTATAGGAACCTCGGGTACAGTATGTACTTCTGATACCATGGCTCAAATATAATGGATACCTGCGATCCACTATCCAACAGTACCATACATCTCACTCCATTTATTTCTGCGGTTACCGATGGTATGGGTCCTAAAAGTCCTTCCGGGATCGAACCATTTCCATTCCACCAAATTTTCCCCATTACCTCTACTTCATTCCTGGGGGGAACTGAGAGGGGCTCACAGTTCTCCCCTACTCGTTTCCCTGATCAGATTCAGGGCTGGCCTGGCCGCCATTATCGTAGTCTGTGGGAGTAGGAAGATTATTCCTGTTCCTGTTAAACTGACCATTGATACACTCAAATGCCCGATGCCCTAGTCTGCCACATTCAAAACATCTCCTATTCACACCTCTATAACCTCTCCCCATGCCTCGGACGGTCAATTCAGAGTCCCGCTTAGCATGGTTATTTTGTACAGTCAATACTTGTTCTATCTTTTTGTTTTGTTCTTCTATTAACTTCAATATTTTATCCTCAAAAGCATCTTTCTCAATGATGGGCTTTACCACTTTCACCTTCTTAACCGTCCTGTCTCTCATTTCTATCAATACTTCTTCCTGTTTAATTTCTTTGAGCAATTCGTTGAACGTGGGTGGAGTATCTCTCAATACTGAAAGCCTTAATTTCTGTGCTACAAAGTCAGTTGTCTGAGCCCCTCGAAGCAGTTGTCTTATTCTGCTCTTATCTACGTCTCCTCTCTCTATCCCACTCTTTTCAACTACCTTATATAACAGCTTATCTAACCGTATTACATAAGTACTGAGTTTTTCCCCCACTTCTTGAAAAGTATGTTGGAACCTAGCCAGTAGTTCCCCCACGTCTTCTAGTGTCCCATATGCGTAATCTAGAGCCTCTAAATATGTCTCAAGTGTGGCTTGTGGGTTGCTTCTCCTAGCGGCTTGTACTACCCCCATCGCTGGTCCCCTTAGACTTTCGACTATTCTCTGCCGTTTAATCTTATAGGGGCACTGCCATTCTTCTGCCTGCTGTACTGCGGCCTCCTTCCAAGCCTCGTATGTTTCTTCCCCAATAGGAACAGGGCTTATACCAGAGAATAACCTCAGTCTCCTATAACTCCCCTCATAATGCCATCTCTCCAACTGGGAAACTACTCTATCTATGATGGTCTCGAACTGAGCTCCCTTTGTACTAGCTTCAGCGTCTTCAGCGGCATCACCGTCTCTATCTCCCTTATCATTACTGTCTTCTGTAAATACAGGGAAACTTGCCGTCTCTCCGTCATTTATCGGCCATATGACCTGCCATCGTCTCCCTGTCTCCTCATCAGCTACCACCATGGACGGGAGCAAACAGCTATCAAGGTCTTTTTCATTCTCAATGAGGAAAGCGACCACCTTCCCCATGTCTCCTCTCCATCTATCTATAATCTTAGGTCGCACTATCCCATACAACTTATCGATGCACGTGATGACATCTCGATCTGAGAATTCTGTGAAGTTTCCCCCTACAGCCAAACACCTCTTCACGCTCCTCCCCTTCCTGATGCACCATTCATATATATCCTTTTCCGACAAAATACCCCTATGCTCCATCTCGGCAGTGCCTCCACTTGTAACCCTCAGTAATGGGTAATTATATACTAGTAGCGAAGTGCCTCCACCTAAACTTGTTTATAGTGTAGCTTAGGAAATCACTGTTAACTTATTTTAGTAATCAGACTGACTACCCTACCTCTCTCTTCTTTTACAGCTTTATAGGTCTTAGATTCCACGGATACGGATGCAGTGTGAAAGTAAGTATGCTGACAAGGTTTAATCATTTAAATTCATATACACATATTCTATAGTTCCTATACACAACATCATAGGCGTGCGCAGCCCGTTTTATTAGGGGGTGCACCATTGGAGGGGGCGTGTCCATCACTATCTACTGGGCGTGTTCATCATCTCCTATTATTACACATAATGAAACACACTAGACATAATGTCACGCACAATAATGCCCATCACACATGCCACACACCGTAATGCCCATTACACTTTATGTTAGGGCTTAAAAAAATATTATTAAAACAGGGACAATAGGGACTGTGCACGTCGAAGGCGCGTGCCAAAAATTAACACATACTTACATGCATATTACACATCACACAGCCATTACATAGTATACCACATTCCATAATGCCCATTACACGTTGTACGTGTAATTCCCATTACATGTTACGCCTCACACCATGATGCCCATTACACGTTACGCCTCAGACTGTGATGGCCATTACAGATTATGCCATGGGGGGGGATGTGAAATGTTCTTTGCCAGGAGTCACATGCTCTCTGGGAAGGGGGTGGTTAAATGCTCGTTGACAAGGGGAGTTTCATGCTCATTGCTGGGGGTGCGCATTGCACACCAGCGCTCCCGTGAATCCGCACTTCCGGGTAGCGCTGTGCACTCTTCTTATAAGATGCCCACCGGAGCCGCAGCCTCCTTCCCTTTTGAGCCGCTGGCCGGATGCTGCACGCCGCACACTGAAGCTACTTTACCTGTCAGCGGCAGGCAGCATCTGGTCAGCCGCTCAAAAGGGAAGGAGGCTGTGGCGGGCACGGGACACTTGTACCCCAAGTGCCCAGGGGCAAATGCCCGCCCGCACACATAGTATACACACACACACACACATACAAACAACAACAAAAAAAAACGGTTTAACCTCAATATCCCTGGAATCAAATAATCCATATGGATCCGCCTGGTATCAGATTGAAGGCTCAGCGATTTGGGTTCGACTGAAATCAACCTCAAGCTTCAGTGATGCCGAAGGGGGAACTGGCAGCCATTGAACTGGGTGGGGGTCGGAATTAGCGGGTCCCATGTTATCCTATAGGGAAAACGTTCCAGCTTTGCCTGGCAGTATCTCCGGTTCCCAGGGGGCTAGAGACACGGGGCTGGGCTCGTTGGAAAGCCCCATCCCTCAGCTATGATTAGGAGGTGCCTGTGCACCCCCGGCACCCCCCGTGCGCACGCCTATGCACAACATCATATATTCTACAAACACATTAATAGCATTTCAAGGATTCTGATAACATTAGTTTCATATACAATACAATCACCTTCTTACACTCTAATTATACCCTAACTATTCACCTTCCTATTGCAGACACCTAAAGTCCTCTTCCCTTCCTAGTCATTATAACTATAATACCCAATTCCCCATAACATAGCCTTATTCAAGTAAGCTAATATCTTATTCTCTATACCTTATATCTGGCCAGATATATAACACTCTGATACATATATCATTCTGATACACAGTCTTAAGTGTGAGCTCATATGTTGGCGCGCGTTGGGGCCCGTGTCCAGTATTTATAGTGAGCGATTACTCTGATCCAGTTAAATTGTCAATGTAGATAGCTTGGATAGTCCCAGAGTGATCGCCTCTACAGTAAATGGTGTATAGGAGTCTATCCGTGTGGGCGTATAAAATAGTAGGATGTAAAGTTATGCACTACATTAGCTCTCACCGGTTAGTTGTCCAGTCTCTATCCGGGCCTGTCTCTATCCGGGCTGTGAGGGGTTAACGGTTAGCTATGCTATCCAGCAGGGTTTCTCAATGCTGCCTCGTGATTGGTACACTCATGTCCGCTAGTAGCAGTCACAGTGGCAGAGCAGCGTCTGAGTTACTTTCCTCGCGGCTTGGGCTCAGGGACCACACTCTGGCTTCTAGCTTACAGGTGCGCTGTCGGGTCTTTATCTGGCTCTGGGGCACGTGAGGTGGCGGCGAAGCTGGACTCCGCTTCCCCCACGATGGGAGGGTAAGCTACCAGCCTCAGGTCTAAGCGGCTCCCAGTCCCTCGCCTATAGGGAAGTTCCGCTAGAGACCTGGCTGCTATCGCTGCTGCCGCTGCTGCAGGTCACTCTCTCCGTGCCACCGCTGCGTTGCCTCTCGTCACTCCCGCTATCACCGCTACCCCGCTGTCCGCTGTCGCTGCTCCAAAAACCCGGTGAGGTGTGTCCAACAACCAACCCTTCTCAGCTGTGTCCAGTATCTTCCCGTGCGACCTTAACGGCATCCTCTCAGCCAGTATCAGCATCATCCCTGACTCGTGCATTAATACACTGTGCAACTAGCTCCAATGTCTATCATCTCGCCCATAAGCACGTTACATATTACATTACATGGCCAACATAATCATACAACACTTTATCTCTATGTAACAATGAGCATATGGTTACATTCTTGGATATAAGGTTACAGGAACTTTAAACATGGCCCTGAATCGGGGCTGCGCATGAGCAGCAGCAGCAATCCCTTCTCCAATGGGCACTTGCAGGGGCAGAACTTCCGTTTGTCCACCGAAGAGTGTAGCAGGACTCAGGAGTGGCCAAGTAAGAGGAGGATGCTGGTACTCCCATGCGCTGCAGCCCGCCACCCCACCGCTAAGATGTAAGACCCGGCAGCTTCTGCCACTGACAAGCTGTTCCACTATGAAGAAGACCCGGCCGCTGCTGTAGAAAAATTGCTGGCTCTGTGCCTCTGGGGATGGAAGACCACGCCACCGCTGACACGCTGCGTGCGAGGTAAAACTGAAAGGGGTAGGGGGTGTACTGTATAAAATCAGGGGAGGTGCACTGTATGTAAAAGCAGGAGGGGGTGCACTCTGAGTAAAATAGAGGGGTGCACTCTGTGTAAAATAGAGGGGTGCACTCTGTTTAAAAGCAGGAGGAGGTGCACTTTGTGTAAAATAGGGGGGTGCACTCTGTGTAAAATAGGGGGGTGTAATGTGTGTAAAAGCAGTGGTGAGGGTGCACTGTATGTAAAAGCACTCTGTAAAATAGGGGGGTGCACTCTGTGTAAAAGCAGGAGGAGGTGCACTCTGTGTAAAATAGGGGGGGGGGGGGGTATAATGTGTGTAAAAGCAGCGGTGAGGGTGCCCCGTGTGTAAAAGCGGAGGACTGCACTCTGTAAAAGCAGTGGTGTGGGTGCTGTGTGTAAAAGGGGTAAGGTGTGTGTGAGGGGTGGTTTGCGCTGTTTGCGCTTAACGTGAGAGAGCAGCAAGTGCTGGAGTCAATAGGTCTAGGAAACAAAGCAGGGGCTTAGAGTGCTGGGACAATGCATTAGAGATGCCCCCTCTCTCCTGCTCTCCCTTCTCCCACTATTCCTTCTCTCTTCCTTCTCCCACTATTCCTCCTCTCTTCTCCCACTATTCTTTCTCTCTCTCCTGTCTCCCACTATAGATTGTCTCTCCCGTCTCCCACTATTCCTCCTCTCCCATCTCCCACCTTACTTCTCCTACACTCCCATCTCCCACTATTCCTCCTCTCCCATCTCTCACGGTTCCTCCTCTCTCCTGTCTCCCACTATTCCTCATCTCTCATGGTTCCTCCTCTCTCCTGTCTCCCACTATTCCTCCTCTCCCATCTCTCACGGTTCCTCCTCTCTCCTGTCTCCCACTATTCCTCCTCTCCCATCTCTCATGGTTCCTCCTCTCTCCTGTCTCCCACTATTCCTCCTCTCCCATCTCTCACGGTTCCTCCTCTCTCCTGTCTCCCACTATTCCTCATCTCTCACGGTTCCTCCTCTCTCCTGTCTCCCACTATTCCTCCTCTCCCATCTCTCACGGTTCCTCCTCTCTCCTGTCTCCCACTATTCCTCATCTCTCACGGTTCCTCCTCTCTCCTGTCTCCCACTATTCCTCCTCTCCCATCTATCAAGGTTCCTCCTCTCTCCTGTCTCCCACTATTCCTCCTCTCCCATTGCTCACTGTTCCTTCTCTCCCATGTTTACTGTGCAGTGGTGGTGGACATGCTGGATTGTCTGCTATTAATTTAAGGATCGTCCGTTTCTTATGGGCCAGTGCTCTGAACTTGCCCCCCAGGCTTACAGTTGCCAGCCAGCCCCTGCCCAGGCGTGAGGGGAGAGCCAGGAGGCAGGGAGGTGACGGAGACCCCCCCACACACCAGAGTACAGGTCACTGCACCGCGATGCCAGCCGCATATGTTAGTACATATGCGCTAGCATCGCGGCGGCGGGGGGGGGGGGGGGGGGGGGGGGGGGGGGGGGGGGGGAAGGGCGGCGATGTATTTTAATACATCTCGCCCTAGGAGAGGGTAATTTAAATACTGGTGCGTCCCAATCACAGCAATGGCTGAAAAACACTGATTACCTGGGGAAAGCACCCAGCACATATATTACATATATTAGCCAGAAAAACTGACTAATGGTCCTTGATAAAATGGCCCATAAATATGGTGACACTTAAGATATCTGGTATAAAGGAACAAATATGGCCGCACAAATCAGACAGAACATCCTGAGCATGTCTGTCTGCTGGATAGGATTCAATTATTGATTACATAGAATTAAATGTATGTCAGAGTTTTGCAACCTGAAATGAAGAACGGACTCTATGCTTTATGGCCTGTGTGCTTCACTCTTGTTTATGACCCTGTATTTCCATTTACAGCGCTACAACAGGGACCTGTGAACGATGGAAACTGTGAAAGGCTGTGTGAGACTGTAAAGTGGTGGAGATGAGATGTTAGCACTCAGGCGAAATAAGGTGGCGGCCAGCTAGTTTTGTGTGAACACATCAGTAGGAACCATCAGGTATAGAAGATATAGATTAGCATCCACCAACCAAATCCGGAGCAGCCATATTACCTCCTATATACTGGCGAGGGGCGGCAATGTATTTTAATACATCCCGCCCTTAATGCTTTATAACAAGTGTTGACTGTTCCTGTGTGACTGAAAGCAATGGAAGGGAAGATGGGAGTAATATGGAGTACACTGCTGAAGGGTGTATAACGAGAATGGAAATACATCAGGTAAAGAAAAAATCTGGGGGGCACAGGTATTGGGCGGGATGTACTAAGGGGAAAATGCGGTAAAACCCCTGTTTTACCGCATTTTCCTATGTATTAACCCCTTCCCGACATTTGACGTACATTTACGTCATGGCCGGGATGTACTTCCCGACACATGGCATAAATGTACGTCATGACTTTAAACTGTCACTGCGTCTCGAGACGCAGTGACAGAGGGACGATGTCTGCTGTCCCTGACAGCAGACATGTCCCTGCATGCCCAGGGGGGGCTGCGATGCCGCCCCCCCGTCGGCGATCGCTGTGATTGGCTGTTCAGTGTGAACAGCCATTCACAGCGTTTTCCTGTGTTACCAGCGAATCAGATGCTCGGTAACACAGGTGTCAATCACCGCCGGGCGTCAGGGGGCATGAGGGGGTCATCGGTGACGATGACACCTCACCCCACCCTCACCCCACCTGCCCCCAAGGCTGTGATTGGTCCGTGGGACCCACGGACCAATCACAGCCAAGGCGCGACATTTAAACTAACGGCATACCTCCCAACTGTCACGATTCCGTCGGGACAGTCCCGATTTTCGGGTCCTGTCCCGACGTCCCACCCGCGGCAGGCATTGTCCCGCTGCGGGGGGTGGCAGTTGGGAGAGCCCCCAATCTAGTAGAATAGACGCTGTGCGCATGCGCACAGCGTCTATTCTCGTATGAAAATGAGGTTGTGGCTAATTAGCATAAGCCGCGCCCTCATTTGCATACGCCCCGCCCCCTTTTTGGGCGCTCGCGCGGCTTCGTCGCGCGAGTGTCCCTATTTCCTCCAGACGAAAGTTGGGAGGTATGTAACGGTGACTGCGCTGCAGACGCCATTCCGGTCTGGAATAGCGTGCAGAGCGGTCACCGTGCCTATCTGCCGTGATACTGACCTGATCCTTGCTAATACTTACCTGATCCTTGCAAATACCTTACCTGATTACCTGATCACTGCTTGTAGCGTGCTGGACGCTTCCTGGATCTGACTTCTTGGGACTTCCTGCTGCTGCTGCAGTGTGATAGAGAGATAGAGAGATAGAGAGAGAGATAGAGAGAGATAGAGAGATAGTGACAGAGAGAGCTATATTTTGTGTCTGCTACCCCCCCTTTTTGGGGGTGCAGGGTTTTTTTATATATAAATAACTGTCAGTGCTGCTGCTGCAGTGTCAGAGTGATAGATAGTGATAGATAGTGATAGATAGTGATAGATAGTGAGAGATAGAGAGATTTGTGTCTGCTACCCCCCCTTTTTGGGGGTGCAGGTTTTTTTTTTATATATATAACTGTCAGTGCTGCTGCTGCAGTGTCATAGAGTGATAGATAGTGATAGATAGTGAGAGATAGAGAGATAGAGAGAGATAGTGACAGAGAGTGATAGAGAGTGTATATTTTGTGTCTGCTACCCCCCCTTTTTGGGGGTGCAGGTTTTTTTTTATACATATAACTGTCAGTGCTGCTGCTGCAGTGTCCTAGAGTGATAGATAGTGATAGATAGTGATAGATAGTGAGAGATAGAGAGAGATAGTGACAGAGAGTGATAGAGAGTGTATATTTTGTGTCTGCTACCCCCCCTTTTGTGCTGATCAGTATATCTGTGCTGATCAGCAACTTTTTGGGGGCGCAGGTTTTTTTTTTTTTATATATATACCTGTCAGTTGCTGCCAGTTGCACTGTCAGTTGCACCAAAGGTTGTGCACCTGCTGCCCCTCACTGGTAATCAGTGTTGCATCACTGATCACCTTTTTTTTTTTTGAGGCTGCTGTGGGGTCTTTTTTTAATTTTTTTTTTACACACACTGTGATTTTGTGGGTGTCCTGTGGCCACTGTGCGCTGATCAGTGACGTACATCACTGATCAGCTTTTTCGGCACAGGGTTGATCTATTTTTTTTTTTTTTTATCAAATTCCTGTTGCCTTTGAGCGCTGTTCAGTGACGGACGTTACTGACCAACATCTGTGCTAAATTTTTGGCGCAGGAGCTTTTTTTTTTTTTTTTTAACCCCTTCAATTTTTTTTTTTTAATTGGGATCAAATTCCTGTATAAAGTATTTTTTTTTTTCTGCACTACATACACACTACACACTACATACCCCCCGGGTTGAAATAAAGTTTGTACCCCCCCCTACACTATACACGTGTTGAAACATTTCACTACCAGTAACACAAAAATAAAAATGGCATCCCAAATGTCATCCCAAATGTCATCCCAAATGTCATCCCAGTCATCCAGAAGAATGTATTCAGCGGAGGAGGCATATGCCATGCTTGCCTCTGATTCTGACACAGCCAGTGAGGCAAGCGGGGAATTTGAAGGATTCATCTTAAGCTCCTCTTCCTCCTCTAGTGATGAGGGACCCCCTCAAAGACGTCCCCGTAGAGCAGCTGAGACCCCCCCCCCAATAATTGATCTCGTATGGACCCCACCACCAGACAATTTTGAGACCCAGGTTCCTGAGTTTTTGGCCATGCCAGGAATCCAATTTGATTCCACAGGTCTCAGAGAAATTGACTTTTTCAAATTATTTTTCTCTGATGATTTTATAAATTTAATTGTGGACCAAACTAATTTATATGCCCAGCAGTTTATTGCTCAAAACCCCACGTCATCATTTGCTAGGTGGACCCCTGTAGATGCAGTAGAGATGATGACGTTTTGGGGTCTGGTGTTTCATATGGGCATAGTAAAAAAGCCAGAAATTAGGCAATATTGGAGTACAGATGTTCTGTACAGCACCCCATTTTACCGTATGGCCATGCCCCGGGCTCGATTTGAGACGATCCTTAAATTTTTGCATTACAACGATAATGCACAGTGCCCACCCAGAGATGATCCCACCTTTGACCGGCTATTCAAAGTCAGGCCGGTCATTGATCATTTCAGTGCCAAATTTGAAGAGATGTACATCCCAGATAAATTCATTTGCATAGACGAGTCCCTTATACATTTTAAAGGAAGGGTTAAATTCCGCCAGTACCTTCCCAGTAAGAGGGCAAGGTATGGCATAAAAATGTATAAGCTGTGTGAAAGCACCTCAGGGTACACTCACAGGTTTAGGGTATATGAAGGGAAGGATTCAAGAATTGAACCGCCAGAATGCCCCCCCTCCCTCGTAGGTGTTAGTGGAAAAATTGTCTGGGATTTAGTGCACCCCTTCCTGCATAAAGGTTATCACCTCTATGTGGATAACTTTTACACCAGCATCCCCCTGTTTAAGGCCCTTGGTTCAAGAGGTACAGCAGCTTGCGGTACTGTGCGCAAGAACCAAAGAGGCCTCCCAAAAACGCACATTGCCCAAGTAATGAGAAGGGGTGAAAGCAGGGGAATATGCACCGAAAATATGTTGTTGGTCAAATATAAGGACAAGAGGGATGTCCTTATACTGACAACAATTCACGGAGACAGTACCACCTCCGTCCCTGTACGAGGTACCAGTACCCACACCTCCAAACCTAATTGTATCCTGGATTACAATAGGTACATGGGCGGAGTGGATCTTTCAGATCAGGTACTGAAGCCGTACAGTGCCCTGCGGAAAACAAAAATCTGGTACAAGAAGCTGGCCGTGTATATCATCCAGATGGCACTGTATAACGCTTACGTGCTATTCCGTTCTACCGGCCAGAGGGGGACATTTATGCACTTTCAAGAGGAAGTCATAAAGGGCCTAGTATTTGGGAACCAGCAGGCAGAGGGCCCCAGTACTTCTAGTACTGGCCCCCGTATTGTACCAGGGCAGCATTTTCCTGATGAAATCCCCTCCACTGGAAAAAAGGGCAGGACACAAAAAAGGTGCAAAGTTTGCTATAAAAAGGGAATAAGAAAGCAAACTATTTTCCAGTGTGACACTTGCCCCGACAAACCCGGCCTATGTATAAAGGAGTGTTTTAAAATATACCACACATCTATGGATTTTTAGGTTCATCATTTCACCGTGCTTCGGGGGTCTTGCTAATGCCACATAGCACCCACCATTCATTCCACCAGAATCTGAGCCGCAAAATCCAAAAATCACTCCTTCCCTTCTGAGTCCTGCCATGCACCCAACTGGTATTTTTTGGTCACATGTGAGGCATTGCCGTACTCGGGAGAAATTGGGGCACAGATTTTGGGGTGCTTTTTCTCCTTCATACCTTCTGAAAATGAAAAATTTTGAGCCAGAACTGCATTTTTGTGTAAAAAAATGTAATTTTTCATTTTCACTGCCCAGTTGTATCAAAATTGGTGAAACCCCTGGGGGTTTGAAATGTACACTATACCCCTAGATGAATTCCCTGAGGGGTGTAGTTTGCAAAATGGGGTCACTTGTGGGGGGTTCCACTGTATTGGTGCTTTGGGGGTCTTGCTAATGCGACATAGCACCCACCAACATTCCACCAGAATTTGTGCTGCAAAATCCAAATATCACTCCTTCCCTTCTGAGTCCTGCCACTTTTTGGTCACACATGAGGCATTGCCGTACTCGGGAGAAATTGGGGCACAGATTTTGGGGTGCTTTTTCTCCTTCATACCTTCTGAAAATGAAAAATTTTGAGCCAGAACTGCATTTTTGTGTAAAAAAATGTAATTTTTCATTTTCACTCACCAGTTGTATCAAAATTGGTGAAACCCCTGGGGGTTTGAAATGTACACTATACCCCTAGATGAATTCCCTGAGGGGTGTAGTTTGCAAAATGGGGTCACTTGTGGGGGGGTTCCACTGTATTGGTGCTTTGGGGGTCTTGCTAATGCGACATAGCACCCACCAACATTCCACCAGAATTTGTGCTGCAAAATCCAAATATCACTCCTTCCCTTCTGAGTCCTGCCACTTTTTGGTCACACATGAGGCATTGCCGTACTCGGGAGAAATTGGGGCACAGATTTTGGGGTGCTTTTTCTCCTTCATACCTTCTGAAAATGAAAAATTTTGAGCCAGAACTGCATTTTTGTGTAAAAAAATGTAATTTTTCATTTTCACTCACCAGTTGTATCAAAATTGGTGAAACCCCTGGGGGTTTGAAATGTACACTATACCCCTAGATGAATTCCCTGAGGGGTGTAGTTTGCAAAATGGGGTCACTTGTGGGGGGGTTCCACTGTATTGGTGCTTTGGGGGTCTTGCTAATGCGACATAGCACCCACCAACATTCCACCACCAAAAATCACTCCTTCCCTTCTGAGTCCTGCCATGCATCCAAATGGTATTTTTTGGTCACATGTGAGGCATTGCCGTACTCGGGAGAAATTGGGGCACAGATTTTGGGGTGCTTTTTCTCCTTCATACCTTCTGAAAATGAAAAATTTTGAGCCAGAACTGCATTTTTGTGTAAAAAAATGTAATTTTTCATTTTCACTGCCCAGTTGTATCAAAATTGGTGAAACCCCTGGGGGTTTGAAATGTACACTATACCCCTAGATGAATTCCCTGAGGGGTGTAGTTTGCAAAATGGGGTCACTTGTGGGGGGGTTCCACTGTATTGGTGCTTGGGGGGTCTTGCTAATGCAACATAGCACCCACCAACATTCCACCAGAATCTGAGCTGCAAAATCCAAAAATCACTCCTTCCTTTCTGAGTCCTGCCATGCACCCAAATGGTATTTTTTGGTCACATGTGAGGCATTGCCGTACTCGGGAGAAATTGGGGCACAGATTTTGGGGTGCTTTGTCTCCTTCATTCCTTGTGAAAATGAAAAATTTTGAGCCAGAACTGCATTTTTGTGTAAAAAATGTAATTTTGCATTTGCACAGCCCAGTTGTATCAAAATTGGTGAAACCCCTGGGGGTTTGAAATGTACACTATACCCCTAGATGAATTCCCTGAGGGGTGTAGTTTGCAAAATGGGGTCACTTGTGGGGGGGTTCCACTGTATTGGTGCTTTGGGGGTCTTGCTAATGCGACATAGCACCCACCAACATTCCACCAGAATTTGTGCTGCAAAATCCAAATATCACTCCTTCCCTTCTGAGTCCTGACACTTTTTGGTCACACATGAGGCATTGCCGTACTCGGGAGAAATTGGGGCACAGATTTTGGGGTGCTTTTTCTCCTTCATACCTTCTGAAAATGAAAAATTTTGAGCCAGAACTGCATTTTTGTGTAAAAAAATGTAATTTTTCATTTTCACTGCCCAGTTGTATCAAAATTGGTGAAACCCCTGGGGGTTTGAAATGTACACTATACCCCTAGATGAATTCCCTGAGGGGTGTAGTTTGCAAAATGGGGTCACTTGTGGGGGGGTTCCACTGTATTGGTGCTTTGGGGGTCTTGCTAATGCGACATAGCACCCACCAACATTCCACCACCAAAAATCACTCCTTCCCTTCTGAGTCCTACCATGCATCCAAATGGTATTTTTTGGTCACATGTGAGGCATTGCCGTACTCGGGAGAAATTGGGGCACAGATTTTGGGGTGCTTTTTCTCCTTCATACCTTCTGAAAATGAAAAATTTTGAGCCAGAACTGCATTTTTGTGTAAAAAAATGTAATTTTTCATTTTCACTGCCCAGTTGTATCAAAATTGGTGAAACCCCTGGGGGTTTGAAATGTACACTATACCCCTAGATGAATTCCCTGAGGGGTGTAGTTTGCAAAATGGGGTCACTTGTGGGGGGGTTCCACTGTATTGGTGCTTGGGGGGTCTTGCTAATGCAACATAGCACCCACCAACATTCCACCAGAATCTGAGCTGCAAAATCCAAAAATCACTCCTTCCTTTCTGAGTCCTGCCATGCACCCAAATGGTATTTTTTGGTCACATGTGAGGCATTGCCGTACTCGGGAGAAATTGGGGCACAGATTTTGGGGTGCTTTGTCTCCTTCATTCCTTGTGAAAATGAAAAATTTTGAGCCAGAACTGCATTTTTGTGTAAAAAATGTAATTTTGCATTTGCACAGCCCAGTTGTATCAAAATTGGTGAAACCCCTGGGGGTTTGAAATGTACACTATACCCCTAGATGAATTCCCTGAGGGGTGTAGTTTGCAAAATGGGGTCACTTGTGGGGGGGTTCCACTGTATTGGTGCTTGGGGGGTCTTGCTAATGCGACATAGCACCCACCAAAATTCCACCAGGATGTGAGCTGCAAAATCCAAAAATCACTCCTTCCCTTCTGAGTCCTGCCATGCGCCCAAATGGTATTTTTTGGTCACATGTGAGGCATTGCCGTACTCGGGAGAAATTGGGGCACAGATTTTGGGGTGCTTTTTCTCCTTCATACCTTCTGAAAATGAAAAATTTTGAGCCAGAACTGCATTTTTGTGTAAAAAAATTTAATTTTTCATTTTCACTGCCCAGTTGTATCAAAATTGGTGAAACCCCTGGGGGTTTGAAATGTACACTATACCCCTAGATGAATTCCCTGAGGGGTGTAGTTTGCAAAATGGGGTCACTTGTGGGGGGTTCCACTGTATTGGTGCTTTGGGGGTCTTGCTAATGCGACATAGCACCCACCAACATTCCACCACCAAAAATCACTCCTTCCCTTCTGAGTCCTGCCATGCACCCAACTGGTATTTTTTGGTCACATATGAGGCATTGCCATACTCGGGAGAAATTGGGGCACAGATTTTGGGGTGCTTTGTCTCCTTCATTCCTTGTGAAAATGAAAAATTTTGAGCCAGAACTGCATTTTTGTGTAAAAAAATGTAATTTTTCATTTTCACTGCCCAGTTGTATCAAAATTGGTGAAACCCCTGGGGTTTTGAAATGTACACTATACCCCTAGATGAATTCCCTGAGGGGTGTAGTTTGCAAAATGGGGTCACTTGTGGGGGGGTTCCACTGTATTGGTGCTTGGGGGGTCTTGCTAATGCAACATAGCACCCAAAAACATTCCACCAGAATCTGAGCTGCAAAATCCAAAAATCACTCCTTCCTTTCTGAGTCCTGCCATGCACCCAAATGGTATTTTTTGGTCACATGTGAGGCATTGCCGTACTCGGGAGAAATTGGGGCACAGATTTTGGGGTGCTTTGTCTCCTTCATTCCTTGTGAAAATGAAAAATTTTGAGCCAGAACTGCATTTTTGTGTAAAAAAATGTAATTTTTCATTTTCACTGCCCAGTTGTACCACAATTGGTGAAACCCCTGGGGGTTTGAAATGTACACTATACCCCTAGATGAATTCCCTGAGGGGTGTAGTTTGCAAAATGGGGTCACTTGTGGGGGGGGTTCCTAAATTTTAGCATCTTATGGTGCCTAGAAACCTACATGGTGCCTAAAAAATAATCTCATAAAAAGGAGGCTCCAAAATCAAGTAGGTTTGGTCAACGTGCACACTAGGGCCACATATAGGATATTTATGAAAACAAAAGAATTGGGGGAATCAATTTTTAGTCACATTTCTCTAGTAAAATGTACTGTGTTCCTTAGAAAAATGTAGTAAAATGGCAAATCTGCAAAAAAAATGAAATTTTGAAATTTCACCTACACTTTGTTTTAATTCCTGTGAAACACCTAAAGGGTTAACAAACTTCCAAAATGCTGTTTTGAATACTGTGAGGGGTGCAGTTTTTGAAATGGTATCATTTATGGGGGTGTCTCACATACAAGTCCCTCAAAGTCACATCAGAACTGAACTGGTCCCTAAAAAAATCAGTGTTTGAAATTTTCTTGTAAATTTGAGAATTTGCTATTCATATTGTAAGCCTCCTAGTGTCCAAAAAAATTAAAAGGAAGTTGAAATTATGATGGAAACATAAAGTAGACATATGGTCTATGTTAGTTATTAACTATTTTGAGTGGTATGATTATTTGTCTCACAAGCAGAAAATTTAACATTTTGCAAATTGCAAAATTTTCCATTTTTTCACGACATTTTGGTATTTTTCACAAAAAAACACAGACTGTATCGACCCAAATTTACCACTAATTTGTAGTACAATGTGTCACGAAAAAACAATCTCAAAATCACTGGGATAAGTAAAAGCAAAAAAAAGTTATCCCCACTTAAGTGATACATGTCAGATTTGAAAAAAAGGGCTCTGTCAGGAACGCAAAAACTGGCTCTGTCAGGAAGGGGTTAAAACCCCGCTGCCTCATTACCGCAGGGAAGGGTATAACCACCTTTGGGTGGCGATACCCTATAGAAGCCTGTGGGCTTCTTTTCGCTGCCTGACGCCTCCGCCGCAAGCCCGCCGACCCCCCTCTCCCCCTCCCTCTGGCTTACCTGGTCCAGGTCCTCCTGGACCCGGAAGGTAAGCCCTTCCTCCCCCTAGTAACAAAGCCGGACGTCCTTCTGGCTGCAGGGGGGAGGAGGAGGCGCCAGGCAGCAGGGAGATGACGGAGACCCCCGCACACCAGAGTACAGGTATCGCATGGGGGGGGGGGGCTCCGTCACCGCATCGCGATGCCAGCCGCATATGTTAGTACATATGCGCTGGCATCGCGGCAGACAGCCGGCGAACAGCGGCGATGTATATTAATACATCCCACCCATTGTGAGGTAAAAGATCATGGTTAAAGGAGTATAGCCGTGTACACACGGCAGCGATATGGGCTATAATCGCTGGAAATATGGTCGCTGGCGACCATATTGCCAGTGATGGGAGTGTGCCCCGGCGATAAATCGCCGGGTGCGCACTCCCATTTTCAGCCCCATTCTAATCGCTGGTCGCAGGACCTTGCTCCTGCGACCAGCTGATTCCCTCTGTGGCACCACCAGCAGAGGTTCTTTTTCATCAGCGACCATCTCTGGTCGCTGATGAAAAGGAGAAACTGAGCAATATATCATGGAGGTGAGGAGATGGCATGCAAGAAAAGATAAACGTCTGAGAAATCCTGGTGCGCAGGGGACATGTCAGACTAGTGCTGGTGGGCACTGAGATGCGTGTGATGAACAGTATGATGGCCGGGGAGTAAAATAAGCATGTGGGAAGGGGGGGGGGGCAGACTGTGGAACGAACATTTACCACAAACGGGACAAATAAGCCAGATCTCATTGTGGATTTCACGCCGAAGGAAATAATACTGAGGCTAAGCAAACTCAAAACAAATAAGTCACCAGGGCCAGATGGGATTCAACCGAGGGTATTAATGGAATTAAGGGATGAACTAGCTACCCCCCTACATTATATTTTTAGCAAGTCACTATAGTCAGGTATAGTACCAAAAGATTGGAGAATAGCAGAGGTAGTGCCAATATTCAAAAAAGGAAAAAAGGAAGATCCCGCTAATTACAGACCCGTTAGTTTAACATCAATTGTGGGTAAACTATTTGAAGGATTTTTAAGGGATGGTATCCAGGAATATTTAGATAATCACCGTCTACTCAGTACTAACCAACATGGGTTCGTGAAAAATCGTTCATGCCAAACTAATCTACTAGGGTTCTATGAAGAGGTTAGCAAAAACCTCGATAATGGAAATGCTGTAGATGTGATTTTCCTAGATTTCGCTAAAGCATTTGATACTGTCCCACACAAGAGATTGATTAATAAAATGGAGAACCTAGGATTGGGTGAAAATATCTGCAGATGGGTAAGGAATTGGCTATGTAATAGAGAACAAAGAGTGGTTGTGAATGGTGCCGTATCAGATATGATACCGGTACTAAGTGGAGTGCCCCAGGGCTCGGTTTTGGGGCCCATTTTGTTTAACATTTTTATTAACGATATTGGGATAGGGTTACTCAGCAATGTATCCATCTTTGTGGACGATACAAAACTTAGCAAAGTCATCAAATCACCAGAAGATGTCACCATGCTTCAAAATGATCTTGCAATTCTAGATGAGTGGGCTAAAAAATGGAAGATGAGGTTCAATGTAGATAAATGTAAGGTTATGCACCTTGGGAGACACAACCAGTGTGCAAGTTACAACCTTAGCGGAGAGGAACTGGGTAATTCCATACTTGAAAAGGATCTAGGAGTCCAAATAGACAGCAATCTAGGATGTAGTGCCCATTGTAATGTAGCTACAAAAAAGGCCAACAAAATTCTGGCATGTATTAAGAGGGGAATGGAAACTAGGGACTCAAGGGTAATTATGCCACTATATAAAGCATTGGTGCGACCTCACCTAGAGTACGGAGTACAGTTCTGGGCCCCACACTATAAAAAGGACATCATAGAATTAGAAAAAGTCCAAAGGCGAGCAACAAAGCTTATTAGGGGAATGGAGAATTTAAGCTACGGGGAGAGATTAAGCAATTTGGGACTATTTACATTAGAAAAGAGACGTTTAAGGGGGGACATGCTCAACATGTACAAGTATATCAAGGGCCAATATAAGGAACTGTCACACACCCTATTTTCTACTAGAAAGGAATCTAGGACGCGAGGGCATGAGTATAGATTAGAAGAAAAAAGATTTCATTCAGCTAGTAGAAAGAATTTCTTTATGGTCAGAACAGTCAAACTCTGGAACTCTCTTCCCAGAGAGGTGGTAACGGCTGGCTCATTAAATGCGTTCAAGGCAAAGTTGGACAAACATTTACTGGAGAAAAACATCCATGGGTACAAATAAGAAATATAATTTGTCTGTAAAATAGCAGAACCTACCAAATCAGCAATGGATATCTATACCAGGTTGAACTAGATGGACGCAAGTCTTTTTTCAGCCTTACCTACTATGTAACTATGTAACTATGTAACTATGTCAAAGAAAAGATGGTAGCAAGGAGGCATGTATGGAAAAGTTTATGGCTAGTGATCTGGCGGGCAAGTGATTATGGCCCTGATTCTGGTTTGCTGATGTTCACAGCTTAACGAGCACCAGAGACGCCGTTCCGCAGAATACCCACCCCCCTGCCACGATTCCTCTTGGTACCATGTGAGGGGATGTGTAATGAAAACGCATTACCTCGCAATCCTCCGCTGCAGGAGAAATCATCCGGCCTTTGCAATTAGAAGTCAGTGGAAACTGACTTTTACTTGCGTGTGGTTGGCCAAAGAACACCCATAAAATGCTTGGCATTCCCATGGGCGATCCCTGTCCCCACCGCCGTTCCATCCCCAAAACATCGGATGAGGCCAAACTTGCAAAAAAGCCGGTGAATCAGAATGACCCCCTGTGTTCCGTAAATGGAATAAATCCTGTTCTGGAACCAAGCTCGTATAATGAGACATATTTTTTTTTTTTTAAACACAAATTTAGTGAAGCTTAAACTTTAAAACATAAAAGCCAGATACTAATAATGTGTTATGTTCTCCCAGCAGCCTCTTCTCTCACGCTGTGCTCAGCCAGATGTCGTTATATAGTCCTATCATTGTCAGCGCCAATCTCATATTGCTGATCTTTCTCTGTGGCTAGAAATTCTATTTATTGCTAAATTCTCCCCGATTCACAGGTCGTCAGTCAGCCGCAATTATGACTAAGTGTCTGAGCCACCTGGAACTGTTTAACTTCACAGCGTCTAGTGATCCATTCTCATTATAGCAAAGTACAATTATTACCTTTTACTTCTGCCTTGTCTCAGCATTCGCCCACGATGATTATTGTAGAAGATCAATACTTGTATTCTCTAATCCTTCTATATAGCTGGAACATATCAAAGTCTTTCTTTTTTAACAGCACACTCTAAATTCTGTAGTTACAACCAAATATTATCAATGACCAAGCTACATTCAGCTCCGTACTGCCATGCTACCGGCTGTGGGGGGTGCTGTATCAGATGATAAAAACTGTGCATTGAAAAGCAGCCAGTATTTACCCTGCATGCAAAAATAGTATATGTATTTGCATACCTCCCAACTTCTGGCCGGAGGAAATAGGGACACTCGCGCGGCGAAGCCCGAAAAGGGGGCGGGGCGTATGCAAATGAGGGCGCGGCTTATGCTAATTAGCCGCGACCTCATTTTCATACGAGAATAGACGCTGTGCGCATGCGCACAGCGTCTATTCTACTAGATTGGGGGGTCTCCCAACTGTCACCCCCCGCAGCGGGACAATGCCTGCCGCGGGTGGGACGTCGGGACAGGACCCGAAAATCGGGACTGTCCCGACGGAATCGTGACAGTTGGGAGGTATGTATTTGCACTTCTTGGGAGGGGGGAGGAGGGAGGTGGGATTGGGCGTCGGGGACGAAGTGGTTGGGATCAGCGGGGGGGTTCCATAGTAAGGGGACGAGTGCATCCCCTTCCGGCGGCTGCAGGCTGGCGAATCTAGCGCCAGCCCCTGCAAGAATGAAGGGCTCTCCATCTGTATTTTACCAGTCCTGTTCCTGAGAGGTCATTATGGGGGGGATATTAGAGAGTTGACTTTGTCCAAAAGGTGTCTAAATAAAAAATAAATAAAAAAATAATTACATTTACTCATTATATTAATAGGTAAATGTAAGAGGCCCAATATAAGAGGCCCAGGGAGGGTCATTGTTGATACGCAACTGATTCAATGGCAGAAACAATCGTCAGCAGGAAAAAAGCTTTTTTTAGTGTTATAAGTGATGTGGTTATAAATGATTCAGGAGCAGTGAAATAGGAGCGTTTACAGCTGGTAATAAAGTATCTCTTACTAGTATGGAGAGCTGGGAAACAGAACATCGCAGTGACGGCTGCCCCAGATCTCAGGCCTGTCAGGGAAGAATACCTGGGGGAGAATCCAGCTTGTGTTTCAATTCTTTTCTTTTCAATCCATTTAATGCTAATCTCCTCTCCTGGAGGCTTTATGGTCACTCAGCATTCTAGGGTAAATGGAGAAAATTTCTGTGTTCATTTTAGAAAACTGTAGATTATCCAGGCAGATGTCGGCTGATATTATGGGTTCTAAGATGCTGTCGATAGCCAGATGAAGGCCGGCCATGTTTTTAATCGCAGGAGCTGTGTGTGACATCATCACGGATCCCTCCAAATGCCCCAGACACCCCTGCCATGCTGCCCTCGCAACAGTCCGTTGCTTCCACCATTACATTGTCTACGAAGTCTGTGGTCGCGACTTGAGTTTAATGCTGTGTACACATGGGCCCTTATTCTGGTTCACTCGCAGAGGCAAAGTCCTTCTCAAATGGACAAACCATATTCGCTGCAGGTGGGGCAGATTCAACATGTGCAGAGAGAATTAGATTTGGGTGAGTTGTTTTGTTTCTGGTTAGATAGAACATTCGATTGTGACTATATAGTTAAAATCGAATGGAAATCGGATAGAAATCAAATGCACAGGGAATGCTTTTAGCAGCATTTGATGCAGATACGACCCCGATGCGCATTCCTGTTTAGTGGGAATCGAAAAGAAAAATAGTCTTGCCAGGCAAGACTATATAGTAGAAATCGAATCGAATGCCAGATCGAATCAAACGGCAAATCGAATCAAAATTCAATTGAATTCCACATCTAACCTTAAGTGCTCGTGTACGCACACTGACTTAAAAAAATTCGCGATTACAGGCACTAAAATGTTGTCTTAAAAGGAATGGTCTGTGCGTATTTGTTACTCGTCCGGAGTGCCGCCGGAAATCCCTGTTTATCTTTGGGTACAGCCAGACACCAGTAAAATTCCAAACAAAAATGTTGTGTGTGTGTTCCGACCCGGGTCCCCCTGACAAGCCTTGGCCTGGGTAAACTGTATATGACCCCCTTCGCACACGTCACTCGACCCAACTGGTTGTGCTGGGGGAAATGGAGTGCTGTCCTGGTGGACAGGATGCTCTGCTGGATGCTGTGACTGAGTTGTTACCGTGCTGGGGGACACGGGGTGCAGTGCTGGGGGACGCGGGTTGCAGTGCTGGGGGACGCGGGATGCAGTGCTGGGGGACATGGGGTAATTTAAGAAATAAAAACATTGTCTGCATTTTCATTCTGCAATTCTTTAGTTGCTCAGTGAATCTCACAGAAATAAATCCATCCATTATGTACGGAGAACCATTATTTCCATTTACCTCTGGTTTATTCTGTGCCCTTTTTATTGCGCCGCAGGTTTTCTGCTCAGTGGCTGTCATGCCGGGATTTTCTTGTTTACAGCAGGAGATATTTCCCTGGAAATTACTCAAGACTCGTGTCACGGTGGGTCAATAGATGTAATGGAATTGGTAATGTTCTTCCAATGACCCTGCATACATTTCATCAGCTACAGCTGTTGTGTGCCTACATGCGGCTACAGACACAATAACCAGGGCTTCGTTCACTATTTCACTTCTTAGGATGATAAAGTCACATTTCTTGTTGAGGTACTCAGGCCTCTGCACATAATGCTGCATTAAGCAATAATAAATAAAAAGAAACAAAAATCCAGACAATGGATAATATAAATGCAGTAATGGTCTGGCCAATGGTGGATCCAGAGGGAGGGGGCTCAGCACAGTTCAAAATTCACACCAACTGCCATTCCAACCACTGACAAACATTGCTGGCCAGGACTTACTGGCAGTGGGGTTGGCTCTCTATTTGAATTGTGGACTGTGCTGCAGCCCTGCCTCTGGATCTGGCCATGGTATCATTTGCAGCCCAGCTGATCATCTATAGACTGCACAATGCGTACGGATCGTAGAGCGCATGCCCGCTCTGTGATAAAATCCAGTGCCTTTTTTTAATCACTGGCCATTCCCAAATTGATTGACAGCAAGCCAGTGTTTGGGGTTAGTAACCGACGGCGTTTGACATCAGCTCCGGAATGGATCAGCCTGTTTCTATCTTACCGGCCAAGTAGTTCCTGGGCAACGCACAGACTACACACAGTGAAAAAAAAATCATTTTATGGTGATTTGCGTATGTATTTGCAGCTATTTGCCGATCTGCAGTATTTTTACAGCCTTGCACAGGACGGGATTTCGCTCTGGTTGGGCAGCAGTTATCTGATCGCAGGGCTCTGCAAATTAGTAGAGAAGTGATCAGGTCTGAATACCCCCCTAGGCTAGGGGTGGGCAACGATCTGGCCTGGCCCGCTGCTTTCCACCAGTGCGCAATGACAAGCGGCCCGATTTTCCTCCCCTCCCTGGGCACAGATAGCAGCCTCAGCACAGATGCAACTGTCGCCAGGCAGGTCCCACTGGCAGCAGGCCACTATATATATACCTTTTTTTGGCACTGAGCAAGAAACCCCATTGGCAATGAACATGAAGCCCCTGGCATCGAGCATGTAACCCCTGGCATTGAGCATGTAACCTTTGGCATTGAGCATGTAGGTAAGTGGCACTTATGTGGTATAATATGTAATGGGCATTATGGTGTGTGTCTTTATGTGTAATGGGCATTATGGCTTGTGCCCCTTGTGTAATAGGCATTATAGCTTGCAGAATAATGTGTAACGGACATTACGGCATGTGCCATAATGTGTAATGGGCATTACGACGTTTGCTGGGAAGAAACCAGAGTTCCCGGAGGAAACCCATGTGAGCGCAGGGAGAATATACAAACTCCACACAGTTAGGGTCATCGCAGGGCCGTCTTTCCCATTGGGCTTAATGGGCAGTTGCCCAGGGGCCCAAGGGTTGTAGGGGCCCACCCCAATGGGGAAGACAGCACTGTCCTGGGGAATGGCGGCGGGTGATGGGAAACCAGGCAGCGACTGTCAGAGGTGACGCAACAGCGGCGGTGATCCAGGCAGCGGGGGGCTTGATGTAGCAATCTGGGTGGGTTGTGTCGGGGATCTGGGCAGCAGCTGTCAGCGGCGACTCAGCAGTGATCCAGGCAGTGGGGGGCTTGATGTAGCAATCCGGGTGGCTTATGTCGGGGATTTAGGCAGCAGCTGTCAGCGGCGACTCAGCGGTGATACAGGCAGCATGGGCTTTACGTAACAATAAGGGCAGCGTGTGTCTGGGATCCAGGCAGCAGCTGGCAGTGGCTGTCCAGGCAGCGGCTACTCAGACCTTGATGTAGCGCTATTTGCTGAGTGGGAAGCGCTGTTAATTTTGAAAAGTCTGTCCGGACGCTGATTGGCCGGATGCTCAGCCAATTAGTGTCCAGGCAGTCTTTTCAAAATCTGCAGCGCTTCCCGCCCGGTGGCAAATAGCGCTACTGTACATAAAGGTCTGAGCGAGCTGCCTGGATGTCCGCTGACAGTGGCTGCCTGGATCCCCACCACATGCCGCTTGGATAGCTAAATCAAGCTCCCAGCTTTCTCACTGCCTGGATCACTGCTGGGTCACCACTGCCTCTGCCTGGACGTCCGCTGACAGTTGTGCCTGGATCCCCGCCACATGCTGCCCAGGTAGCTACTTCAAGCCCCCAGTGCCCCCTGATGCTGCTGCACATAGGTGGGTGGAGAGGTGTTGTGAGGAGGAGAGGGGGCCCTAAAAAATATTTTGCTCAGGGGCCCACTAGATGGTTAAGACGGCCCTGGGTCATCGTGGGAATTTGACTCATTCCATGTGGCATAATGTGAATTTTGTCTAATTCCATGTGGCATAATGTGAATTTGGCTCATACTGTGTGGCATAATGTGAATTTTGGCTCATGCTGTGTGGCATAATGTGAATTTTGGCTCAATCCGGGTGGCGTAATGTGAATTTTGGTTTAATCTAGTTGGGATAATGTGAGTTTTGGATCATTCTGTCTGGCAAAACGTGCATTTTGGATCATTCCGTGTGGCATAACATGAATTTTGTTGCTGGGATCATGTGATGTCATGCTGCTACACGGTAGTTGCTCAATGCTCCTCTGGAAACTTTTCGGATGGCCAGGATATCTTTTTTGGGCCCTATGGGCCCTGCTGGGCCGTAGGCAGGCTCCTAGGTTGCCTCGTGGAATACCCTCTTCTGCATAGAGCCTCATAAAATGACTATGTTTATTTCTTTGAGCCAATTGATTGATTGATGTTTGCTTTGTTTTACAGAGATATTTTAGTACAACTCATCTATAGATTGTCCGCTTAATATTTTATTCATTATTCTTAATTAACAAAAGATTAGTGATGGTTTGAACATTTTTACAAACATAAAGAATAGGAAATCAGTCTGTTTGCAAATGTAACAAGTAATAAATTCATCATGAGAACATCACAGGCTGAAAAGGGAAGAGCTCACAGGCACTGAATGCCATGTGTAAGCAGTTAGGCACGCATGTAAGGTCACGTCCCTTTAAACAGGAAATAACTGATAACTGTGGGAAATGTCTATGGGGACATAAGTGGCTTATGTTACCGAGTGCCCAAAATAGGAGCAGGAGAACCAACGCTGACTATGCATCTATATAAACAGTAACATTAGGAGAACGCTCAGCAGACTGAGGCTCCATGTACAGTATCACGGGTGATTTCTCATATATGTATATTTTTTACATCACTTTTATAAATATGCCTTCTATTTCACAAAGCAAAAAAATCAAAAGTAATAATAATTTGAATTTTTCCTTGTAATAGAAATGTACAAGGATAACTCGCACCCTTCGGCGCTAATAGGTTTGACCCCATAGACTGGGCTGAATTGTATAATTTCATGTAGATTACTGCAATGCCCACTACCTGGGTCTCCCAGCAAAATAATTGCACCATTTACACCTGGTACAAAACACAGCTGCCAGGCTGTTAACCAACCAGCCCCGTTCTAGCCACATAACTCCCATTCTCTAATGCCTTCACCAGCGGCGTAACTATAGAACCGCAGCCCCCGCCACCGCGGGGGGGGGGGGGGGGGGGGCGCTCTGCATGTGGGGGCGCCGGGGGCTGCTGTGCTATAGTTAAACCCCCCCCCCCAATCCCCCGCAGACTTACCTATTGCGCTGGTCCCGGCGGCTCCGTTCTTCTGCTGAGGACCACCACAAAATGGCAGCCCCCATATAACACACAGTTCTCTGAAACTGTCTGCTGTATGGGGGCGGCCATTTTGTGGTGGTCCTTAGCAGAAGAACGGAGCCGCCGGGACCAGCGCGATAGGTAAGTCTGTGGGGGATTGGGGGATGGGGGGGAGGTTTGCATAGGCGGCGGGGCAGCAGGGCAGGGGGGTAGGGGTACTTGGCGGGGCGGCGGCGAGGGGGGGTGCCCAAAACGTAGCTACGCCACTGGCCTTCACTGACTTCCCATAAAATGGTGAATCATTTTCAAGATCACAACAAAAACATGGACACCGTTGCACTGTCTCTAATTAAGAACGTTCACTCTTCTTTCATTGGATGGACGGTTCTCCACAGGTAAGTGGATTAACTATTCATCGATTGTCTCTATTTCATTCTTCATGTGGGTACTTACCTGTGGAGAACCGTCCATCCAATGAAAGAAGAGTGAACATCCTTAATTAGAGACAGCGCACCCGTGTCCATCTTTTTGTTGTTGTGTATGCTTCTATGTGGGGTTGGTATCCCTAGATCAGTGATTTTCAACCGGTGTGCCGCGGCACACTAGTGTGCCGCGGCCAGCTGACAGGTGTGCCGCCATGCCTCGGGTCACGGCAACACACCAGCGGAGTTTCACTTTGACAGGGGGGACGGGCAGGCGGCTCGGCATCATCCGCCCCCCCTGTCAGTGTGCGTCCATGTGCGCACTGCCCGCCCGCTCACGGCTCCCCCGCTGTGCACTGTCCGGGACGTGCTGTGCTGCTATGCAATAATCATATATCCCGCTGGACCACTAGCCAATGGGCGCTTGCGGTCCAGCAGCCAATCAACTGGTGGCTGCTGGACCGCGAGCGCCCATTGGCTAGTGGTCCAGCAGCGGGAGATATGAATATTACATATCAGCACAGCACGTCTCTCTCCCATACATAGCGGGGGAGCCGTGAGCGGCACACTGGACGCACACTGACAGGGGGGAGGGGTCGTCGGCGTGTAAGCACAGGCAGGAGGGGGGTTTGCACACGGACGCACACTGGGAGGAGGAGGTGGGGGGGAGTGAGGTGAGCGGGCCGGCTAACCATCGGCTGGCTAACTTAGTATGGTGTACTCCCACCCACTCTCCCACCCTCCTGCACTCACCCAGCCACCCTCCCACTCCACTGCAGATACCCTCCCAGCCACCCTTCCACCCCACTGCAGATACCTTCCCAGCCACCCTTCCACCCCACTGCAGATACCCTCCCAGCCACCCTCCCACCCCACTGCAGATACCCACCCAGCCACCCTCCCACCCCACTCCCACCCCACTGCAGATACCCTCCCAGCCACCCTCCCACCCCACTGCAGATACCCTCCCAGCCACCCTCCCACCCCACTGCAGATACCCTCCCAGCCACCCTCCCACCGCACTGCAGATACCCTCCCACCCTACTGCTCCCACCCTCCCTCCCTGCTGCACACTACTGGCGGTGCATTGAATTGCAAATAGCGGACGGGAGCCAGGAGTGGGCCACTGCACAGTTCTGTCCCCCTTGGCAACGAGCAAATTCAGTCCACCTTGGCATCGAGCATGAAGCCCCTGGCATTGAGCATGTAGGTAAGTGGCACTTATGTGTCAAATGTGTATGGTGTGTTATATAGTATGTCATGGGCATTGCGGTGTGTTATATAGTATGTCATGGGCATTGCGGAGTGTTATATAGTATGTCATGGGCATTGCGGAGTGTTACATAGTATGTCATGGGCATCATGTGTGGGCTTATGTGTAATCGGAATTACAAAGTTCACTAAAATGTGCAATGGGCATTTTGGTGTGTGGCATAACATGTAATGGCCATTATGGCATGTGGTATACTATATAATGGGTGTGCGGTGTGTTGGCATTATGTTAAAAGATTTGGCGCGCGCCTTCGGCGCGCACTGTCCATATTATCCCTCATTTGCAAGAAATTTGTTGAGTCCTGGCATAATGTGTAATGGCCATTGCGGTATATGGCATAGCTTGTAATTGGCATCACGATGTGTGGCATAACTTGTAATGGCCATTAATGTGTGTGATATAACATGTAACTGGCATTATGGTATGCAAAATATCTGGAATATCTGATTAAAAAATGTTGGTGTGCCTTGGCAATTTTGAAGTCTTGTCTGGTGTGCCGCGACCTGAAAAAGGTTGAAAATCACTGCCCTAGATGGTACGTGGCGCAGCAGCCTCATTTGGTGCGGCTAACTTTTTATTTCTGTTCTTGTGTCTATTTCCAAGATCAACTTACTAAGGGCCAGATGTACCAAGCTTCACAAAGTGATAAAATGGAGAGTGATAAACAACCAGCCAATTAGCTCCAACGTGTCATTTTGCAAACTCAGCCTGTAGCATGACAGGTAGGAGCTGATTGGCTGGCTGTTTATCACTCTCCATTTTATCACTTTGTGAAGTTTGATACATCTGGCCCAATGTTTCAAAGCCCTACACGACAAAGGCCAAAAGTACCTGAAGCAGCTTCTGATTCCATACTGTCCCACCCGACTACTGCAATCTGTAGATGAAGGACTTTTAGCAGTACCTAGATCAGTGGTCAGGGTACAGGGGTAAATTACCCCAAATGGGGTCAAAATGAAATTCCTTGGACCATTACGGATGGTCATACTGCTGAGACACAGCCGGGCATGCATATGAATCTATATGCATGCTGGCGGTGTCTCGTGTGTGTGACTGTCCAATGCCCTCAGGAATTTAATTTCATTGCATATAGAATTTATATATAGATTGTTTATGCATGCCCGGCTGTGTGTGTCACAGTACTGTAGTGTACATGGACCTGACGCAATGCAGTATTTCAGGCCCTTGTATAGAACACACTTCCCTGTGTGATGCCCCAGGTCCCGCCTCCAAGTCCGCCCGCTTCTTCAGTAGAGTGGACTTGTTACTGCGCCATCTTGGCAGTGAGCAGTCTGTACTGCTGCTGTGTCGCTGTTTCTTTGCCTGGTTATAGGCTCCTTTCATGGTACACCCATCTCTAGTCTAGGGGAAACATTGCACAGCCTGTCACTATATCATCTTGTAATACTGACACTAATAGCTGCCTGGATGTCACATTATCAATGGCTGTACCACACACAGCCTGGCAGCCATTGATGATGATGATGATTATGATGATTACCATGCATGCTGAGTGTGGTACAAATTTTGTACCACACACAGCCATACATGGTAGTCATCATCATCAATGACTGCCAGGCTGTGGACCGTACTAGCAGGATATATCATCAATTTCTGGGGGTACAGGGTGTATTACAGTTATATGATTTCCTTCCTTTCAAATCAAGGGGGTAACATTGGTGTATCTAATAACCCTTTCACACCGCACTTGTTAAACGGTATATTGCTGTTTTTTCCCATTTCAAAACCTTTAAGGCTGCAGTGGGAAAGCGCCAGAGTTGATTTACCGGTTAAAGATAATCGGAATTTCAAAACGTTTAAAAAGCAGAGTCCTACACGTTTCAGAGCCGTTTTTTATGCAGTGAGAATGGCTCTGAAATGGTATTTAGTAAAAACAACAGATTACAGACCTGTGATAGGCTGTCCCCTGCTTTCTGCCTTGAAACGTGTTCAGGGGATTAAACGGGTTGACTGATGTGAATGGTATTTAAACGGTATTTAAAACGTTAATCTACTGCAATGTGAAGGCTCAGACCCGTTTTATAAACCGTTTCAAAATACAGTTTTTTAAAATGTTGAGGCAGTGTGAAAGCGGTATAAATATATTTTGGGGTAAAAGGTAAATGACCCCCGGGCCAGTTCCATGTTCAGCACTTTTGGCTGGCTGCTGGGCTTTCAGAGCTGCAACATGGGCCGCGCTATTGCCAGTGGTAGAACCAGGCAGCTATTGCCAGAGGTATTACCGTGATATTACCTGAGGCAGAACCAGGCAGCAGGGAAAGTGCACAAAGATGACGGCATGTGAGTCAGCTGAGCAGAGTGTCTGTCACACACAGCTATGTTGAGGCCGCTGACAGGCTTACAGTCAGCGAGGAAGTGTGCCCGCATCTCTGGCAGACACCCTACATGGAGGAAGTGTGCAGGTGCATGTCCTCACTCCCTTTCTGTGCCTCTCTACACTCCAGCTTGCCTGCGTTCCTTGCCGTCAGTGAGGATGTGTCAGCGCGGTGCCACTGGCTACAACAGTGCTTCCGCTGTATGTAATGCCCGACTCACACTTCTTCCTGTCCCCGGCTCCCTTACACCAATAAAACCCAGCACCCCGCCTCATCCTATCTCCACCTACTCCTCTTTACCGGGCTCTCTGCCAATATTTAGCACCGTTCCTAATTCTCGTGAACCGGCCCACTGCTTCTTTCCCTGGTTCTCCTCTACCTTTAATACACAGGCCTCCCTTCCTCCTTCTCCTATCCCACTGTCCTTCTCTTTGTCCAAGGCTCCACCTACTGCAGATCACGAAGATGAGGAGCCATTAGGAACTGAAGCCATAGGCAGAGTACAGCTGCCGGATCCATCCACTGCACACAGAGTGGCTGCCCATTGATTGTAATGGAGTGGGGCAACTATGCCGAGAGGGGTGGTACTAATTACCCAGATCTGGTGGAGGTGCCCAGTGCGTGGCCACATGATGTCTTAACTTCATGCGGTAGTCGCACATTCTTACTCTGGGAATGTTTTGGATGGCCCGGATATCTTTATGTGGCCCTTTGAGGCCTCCTAGGTTGCCTTGTGGAAAATCTGCATGTGCAAGGGCCAGTGCTTTGTGCATGCACCCCCAGGCTACATTCTGTCATCCAGTCCCTGATGCCAGCTGATCTGAAGCATTGCCAGGCTCATACAAAAGATATTACATCAAGAGAGTGAATGAGAAAGATGACAAGAGAGTGAATGAGAATTTTGGTCGCGTCAGTGGAGAGAAATGGTCTGATGCGCGAGATGTTGCGGAGGTGAAAGCGGCAAGACTATGAGAGAGCACGAATGAAAGAGAGGGAGGAGTCAATGATGACACTGAGGCAGCGCATTTGGTCGGTGGAGGTGATCTCGGTTTCACCAATCCTTATGGAGATAGTGGGAGAAGAGGGGATGTTCGGGGGATGGAAGATTAGAAGTTCAATGTAAATGTATCTATCTCTCATTCCCTTTTTCTAAAAAATGTAACAGATACATAATGTGGGCTAGGTAACATGAGGGAGATTGGTAGACTAATGAGGGAGAGAGGGAGGATGCTGCTATTTCAGGGAGTCTCTTGCAGGAGGGGAGGTAACTATGATGTAACAGTGTAATGTGGGCTATGTGACATGAGGGAGATTGCTAGACTAATGAGGGAGAGAGGGAGATTGCTGCTATTTCAGGGAGCTAGGTAACAATGTATTACATTCAGCACATGCAAATTGATCATAAAGAAAGATACAGGCAATGCGCTATGCTGATAAAGAGAGCTGCTAAGACTCACACTGTTTCCGAGGTGAAGTGATTTTTAGCAAGTTATGGGATCAGGCCGGATAATGGAGCTCACACAATGGTATTGATCTATAAGAAACAGGACTGCAGAGGTGGCAAGTCTGACACCCAGCCATTATTCAGCATATTTCCCATCACGCTGAGAAGGCAGATAGCCCTCCTGCTTGTTAGAAGCTGCTGTAAAACTTTCATATGATTTGGAGATGAAGAACTGCATCCATTTGTGTTTGTTGCCAGAGCAGATTGGAGTAACCACACTCATGGATATTTAATAATAAAGTGAATTTTGACAGACAAATCAGATCGCAACATAAATAATATTTCTTTGAACGAAAACCTCCAGATTCCACATAACTGTGTTCACCACAGATCTCTCCTTTTGTAGAGTAGCGCAGGCAGTGTAATGCTTAGTATTAGCCTCACAGCATTGAGGTCTTGGGTTTGATTCCCACCTCGGCCCTAACTGTACGGAGTTTGTACTGTATATACTCCCGTTCTTGGGTGGGATTCTACCACTGAGGTCTTGGGTTTGATTCCCACCTCGGCCCTAACTGTACGGAGTTTGTACTGTATATACTCCCGTTCTTAGGTGGGATTCTACCACTGAGGTCTTGGGTTTGATTCCCACCTCTGCCCTAACTGTACGGAGTTTGTACTGTATATACTCCCGTTCTTGGGTGGGATTCTACCACTGAGGTCTTGGGTTTGATTCCCACCTCGGCCCTAACTGTACGGAGTTTGTACTGTATATACTCCCGTTCTTGGGTGGGATTCTACCACTGAGGTCTTGGGTTTGTTTCACACCTCGGTCCTAACTGTACGGAGTTTGTACTGTATATACTCCCGTTCTTGGGTGGGATTCTACCACTGAGGTCTTGGGTTTGATTCCCACCTCGGCCCTAACTGTACGGAGTTTGTACTGTATATACTACCGTTCTTATGTGGGATTCTACCACTGAGGTCTTGGGTTTGTTTCACACCTCGGCCCTAACTGTACAGAGTTTGTACTGTATATACTCCCGTTCTTAGGTGGGATTCTACCACTGAGGTCTTGGGTTTGATTCCCACCTCGGCCCTAACTGTACGGAGTTTGTACTGTATATACTCCCGTTCTTGGGTGGGATTCTACCACTGAGGTCTTGGGTTTGATTCCCACCTCGGCCTTAACTGTACGGAGTTTGTACTGTGTATACTCCCGTTCTTGGGTGGGATTCCACCACTGAGGTCTTGGGTTTGATTCCCACCTCGACCCTAACTGTACGGAGTTTGTACTGTATATACTCCCGTTCTTGGGTGGGATTCTACCACTGAGGTCTTGGGTTTGATTCCCACCTTGGCCCTAACTGTACGGAGTTTGTACTGTATATACTCCCGTTCTTGGGTGGGATTCTACCACTGAGGTCTTGGGTTTGATTCCCACCTCGGCCCTAACTGTACGGAGTTTGTACTGTATATACTCCCGTTCTTGGGTGGGATTCTACCACTGAGGTCTTGGGTTTGATTCCCACCTCGGCCCTAACTGTACGGAGTTTGTACTGTATATACTCCCGTTCTTGGGTGGGATTCTACCACTGAGGTCTTGGGTTTGTTTCACACCTCGGCCCTAACTGTACGGAGTTTGTACTGTATATACTACCGTTCTTATGTGGGATTCTACCACTGAGGTCTTGGGTTTGATTCACACCTCGGCCCTAACTGTACGGAGTTTGTACTGTATATACTCCCGTTCTTGGGTGGGATTCTACCACTAAGGTCTTGGGTTTGATTCCCACCTCGGCCCTAACTGTACGGAGTTTGTACTGTATATACTCCCGTTCTTGGGTGGGATTCTACCACTGAGGTCTTGGATTTGATTCCCACCTCGGCCCTAACTGTACGGAATTTGTACTGTATGTTCTCACATATTAGAGTGAGATTTCTCCACTGAGGTCTTGGGTTTCATTCCCAGCATGGCCCTAACTGTATGGAGTTTGTACTGTATATACTCCCGTTCTTGGGAGGGATTCTACCACTGAGGTCTTGGGTTTGATTCCCACCTCGGCCCTAACTGTACGGAGTTTGTACTGTATATACTCCCGTTCTTGGGTGGGATTCTACCACTGAGGTCTTGGGTTTCATTCCCAGCATGGCCCTAACTGTGTGGAGTATGTAATGTATATTCCCTCATACATAGGTGGATTACCCACGGGGCGACAAGGGGCAGTCACAGGGCGGTTACCCCGGGGCCCCCACACATTCTAGGGCCCCCACAACCGCCACTCACTGCTGCAGTGGTGGTGGGTGCCAGGCAGCGGGTGGGTGCCAGCGTGTCCCTGCGGTCAGGGCCGCCAAGAGAAATCCTGGGCCCCGGTACAACAACTTCCTGGGGCCCCCATGGACGGAGATCCCCGCACACTCTGCGGACCCGGTGTTACACCGCTGCTTCCAAGGTGGATACACGTGCATAAATTTACACTGTAATGTCTATTACATATGTCACACACCCATTACATATTATACCACATGCCATAATGTTCATTACACGTTATGCCACACACCGTAATGCTCATTGCATATTAAGAAGTTAACATGCTCTGCCAGGGGTTACATGCTCTTTGCAAAGGATTTACACATACCCTCCAACATGGCCCATTCCATTAGGTACAAAATGCTCTGTTCCTGGACTTCCTTACCAGTGGCAATTACAGATGTGAGCCTGCAGCACAGTCCAATATTCAAAAGGGGGGGGGGGGGGGTCACATATACTGCCACCCCAAGCATCACTGTCCTGGACTCACTGGCAGTTGATGTGACCCCCCTCTTTGAATTTTGGACTGTGCTGGAGTCCAACCTCTGTAACTACCACTGGCAGGGAAGTCCAGGAACAGAGCATTTTGTACCTAATGGAATGGGTCATGTTGGGGGTACTTGCCACCAAATAAAAAAAAACCCCTGTGTGTCCAGACCAGGGCCCCCCTGACAGGCCTGGGCCCGGGTAAATTGTACCTGCTCCCCCCCTCTCTCGGCACCCCTGCCTGCGGTGGATGAGAAAGTCACCCCGCCAGAGACAGAACCACATCTTCCAGCAGCCCCCCTCACCTCACCCCAGTGTAAAGATGGGAGACCACCAGAAAGGTGAGTATCATTTTTTTTCTTGTGCTGCAATGTTGTCAGCTCTGAAAATTCTGCAGTTTTTAAATTGGTTACCACAGGTAACGGGTGCTCACACACTCGCGGCAATCCAACATGGAGTGTGTGGCATGCAAGGTTTTTGACCTGTCTAAAGCTTGTGCTCAATTGAATCCTCCCTGTGACTTGGATTTGTGACATCATACACCCTGACACAGTCATTGCATACACTGAAGACTGGGGCTATTTGTTATTTCCACTATAAGCAGTTTTAGTGTATTTGGTGCTTCTGTAAAATAAATCACACAGTATCCTTCCTGTCTGACCTGCATGTGTTGGCATCTGTGTCCTATCTTTATTCTCTTACTACAAAATATTAATTTGTTCCAGTTTTTGATACACTAATACATACTCTACTAGATTTTCACATCTTACTTCATATCGAAGACCAGCGTCCGTCACTGGATTTCTATATGAGTGATCACAGCTATTACAGTCTGATTTCCGCGTGTCGTGTTTAAGCACAGCTTGGTGCACCCGTCGCCTCAGACTGGCGTAGTGAATAATGGTCTGTGCCTGTCTTGATACAGATTCTGCCACTCTTCACCTGTGTACAGTTATCTGACAAGTGCAGCAAATTAAAACCTTTTTTGGTACTCTTTACCTAGATGGGCGCCCGTCGTGGTGATCGCGGGTACATTTATGTCTGGCCGCGACGCGACCGACGCGATGCCCGCGATTTCCCATTGAAACCCATGTTAAACATGGAAATCGCGTCGGACGCGTCGCGGCCGGCCATAAATGTACCCGCGATGCTCCCGATTTGCCATAGGAATCAATGTTAAAAGGCCCGATGGACACGATTTTACTGTTAAATGCCTCAATGGACCCGATTTGGCCATAGGAATCAATGTTAAATGGGCCACAGAGGCCAAATAAGCACAATTAACCCTTAAATGTCCCCCCAAATTTTTAACGCCACCCCACGATCCACGCCAACCCGAAGCGTGGCGAGCGCAGCGAGCCCGCGAGGGGCGGCGGTACGCGTCCTCCGACCTTTTCATGCCCTACTATCCACTAGGGCGTGGAGTGAGAATAGAATAGTGTGGCGAGCGCAGCGAGCCACCGAGCCCGAAGCGTGGCGAGCGCAGCGCGCCCCGCGAGGGGACGCGGATACCTTCACAGTTATACGCGTCCCCTCGCGGGCTTCACAGGTGTCCGTGGCGACGCGGACACCTGTGAAGCCCGCGAGGGGACGCGTCTACCTGTGAAGGTATCCGCGTGCGCTCGCCACGCTTCGGGCTCGGTGGCTCGCTGCGCTCGCCACACTATTCTATTCTCACTCCACGCCCTAGTGGATAGTAGGGCATGAAAAGGTCGGAGGACGCGTACCGCCGCCCCTCGCGGGCTCGCTGCGCTCGCCACGCTTCGGGTTGGCGTGGATCGTGGGGTGGCGTTAAAAATTTGGGGGGACATTTACGGGTTAATTGTGCCTATTTGGGCTCTGTAGCCCATTTAACATTGATTCCTATGGCCAAATCGCGGGCATTGAGGCATTTTACATGAAAATCGCGCTCAATCAGCCTTTTTAACATTGTTCCCTATGGGAAAATCGCGGTCATCGCGGGTAGCAGATTTTTATGTACCCGCGATTTACCCGCGATGCCCGATTGAAATCGCGGGCGCCCATCTAGGTAAAGAGTACCCATTTTGTTTTGTGCTGCTCCACATCGGCTCCTGGTATTTTACCAAACTCCAAAAAAAAAAATACTTCCTCTTACACATAACATTATTAACTAACCTACACCCAGAGGCACCGACAGGTCGGCAGAGCCCCGGTAAAATAAAGGGGGTGTGGCCACTGGACAAAGGGATGGCCACTGGGAGACCACGCCCTGTGGGGGGAAAAGGCCTGTCACCTCTCACCCCCCTGCCCGGCTCCCTGCAGGAGGGGGGACGTTTCAGTGTCCATGTCGGCTGTGTCGAAATTCGGGACAAAAAAAGGTGAAAACCCCCATGTCGACCTTTTGACTGTCGACGTTCCCCATGTCGACCTAATGATTGTGTCGACCTAATGAACTGTTGACCTAACCCATGTCGACCTTCAGTCATGTCGACCTAGTGGTGTCGACCTAATGCTTGTTGACCTAGTTACTGTCTATCCAATGATCCCATTCGGTAGGGGCCCTTATGATTGAAAGACAACATCTCAACTTATCAGTTTATATGAAACAGAAAGCATAGAATTCTGATACGTCAACATTGTTTCAAAAAAGTAACAAGGCAAAACCATATTACTCTCATACTGGTTTCACATTGCAAACCTGCTTTTTGTAAACGTGTCCTAAAACGGGTCAAAAGCCAGTTAAACCCCTTTCACATTTCATGTTGAAACGGTATATTGCAGTTTCAATACCGTTTTTGTACCTTTAATACTGCTTTCACATTGCAGAAATGGGTAATGACACGGTATTCTTAAATGGGACTTTAAAACAGGTCAGAGCCTTGAGACCTTTCACATTGCAGGTGAAAACCATTTAAAAATCATTTAATACCATTCAAACATTCAACCCGTTTAACCCCCAAGGTACATGTTTAAAGCCATTGAAATAGAGCTGTTCAAACTGCCCAAAAAAACGGCTTCAAAATGTGTAGGACTCTGCTTTTTAACCGTGTTGAAATACCGGTTAACTTTAACCGGTAAATCAACTCTGGCACTTTCACATTGCAGTTTTAAAATGGAAAAAAACGGCAATATACCGTTTTAAAAGTGCGATGTGAAAGGGGTATCAGATTCAACCCGTTTCACCCATAGAAAGCCATACAATGTAATTTTAAATGTTTATTTCCTGCTTGTGGGCTGGGATCATGCAGGGAGATAACCTATCACCCTTGTGTGGTTATCATTTGTAGCAAATACCGTTTCTGAGCTGCAGGAAAAATGGCTCAGAAACATGTAGGAACCTGCTTTTAACACGTTTCAAAATACCGGTATTCTGTAACCAGTAAATTGACAATGGAGCTTTCACATTGCAGCTGGTACCGTTTTAAAACGGTAACAAAATGGCAATATACCGTGTTAAAGCTGCAATGTAAAAGGGGTATCAGTGTAGCACGAGTGATGTGAATGCTCAGAGGACTGAAATCCCCATCTCATAAGTAGATAGGTTAGAAACATCTATAATATGTACATTATTTTTCCACCTACTGTATAAAGCAGAAGAACAGTTAATAACACAGATTTGTAAAAGACCCTATAATCTTTTTGGGGTTCAAAAGGCAGAGGTCCCCAAAAAAAGACTAATATCACTGTTTGCTTTTTTCCCAGGTCCATTATTTGATTCCAATCACTTTTGTTAATCTGAGTGCATTCTGAGATTGGATTTATGGGAATATAAATGTTATGGGTTAAATAGGATTTTCAGCTTTATAATGCTATGTACTTATGTTTATTGATTTTATTTATAGACTTAAATACAAAAATCACATGTAAAATATTACATCCTATATGTAATCTCACATTACATAAATGTCAATTTATAAAATAAAGGGCATTTCAAAGATTGCTAGATATAGGACAGGTAAAGATAAACACTATATAAAATAATCAGAATAAGCTTTATTGGCCAGGTATACTTGCGTATACTAGGAATTTGATTTGGATTGCTGTGCAACAGCCAGGGTGGGAACAAGTAAAACAGTGGCAGTACAGACATATATATCACATGTACAGGTATTCACTAAATGCATCCTGATGAGGGACACTGAAATGGGGAACATATACTTACTGAGCTGTACAGCACCCAGGCAGCCGTTCAACGGCGCCACTTGGTGATTGCACAGCCAGATAGGTAGCAGTTAAAAACACGACAGGGGAGACACAGGGTACATGTTCTGGCTAGTGGCAGAGATCCTAGGCAGCCATTCAGCGGCGCCATCTTAACATTGCTACTCACAGGCAGCAGTGGAGGGGTTCAACAGCTCCCTTCAGCACCTATAGGAGTCAGCTTGGATGGATCCAGAGGCTGTACTGTTGAGGGGCTTATGGGAGGGTGGGGGGGGCAGCGTGCCAGAGGCCTGGCTAGAGGGAGAGTGTGGGTGGTGGTGATGGCGAGGGGGAGAGTCAGTGAGGCCAAGGGAAGAGTCCGTGAGGCCCGGGGTAGAGTTGGGCCCTCTCCGGGCCGTTAGATAGGCAGTACCTGATCCCATGGGGGGCCGCCTCCACTGGGTTTGCCCGGAGCTGGACCTGGAGCATTGGGTGGGGGGGGGGGGCGGACGGGGTACCGCAGTCTGGAGGACTCGCTCCCAGTCCCGGCCAGGTGGTGCGGCCTAGTGATGCGGCCGATGGTGGTCACTCACTCCTAGTCTCCCAGGCTGTCGCTGATGCCGCAGCTCCCGCTGTTGGTGGTCACTCACTCCCGGTCTTGCCGGGGCCGTCGCAGATGCCGACTGTCTGAGTGGCGCAGCCTGGTGACGAGGCCGCCGATGATCGAGTCCTGCGCCAGTGGTCATTTGGCGGTCATTGGCACTTTCTTTGTCTCCTGTCCGCCTCCTCTGAAGCCCTCCGCATCCTTCACCATACAGGCGCTTCTCCCTCCGCCATCTCTACACTCTCCTCCTCCGGGGGTCGAGGATGGGATGGGGGCCGAGGATGGGAGCACGGAGGTCAGAGCTCCCCGTGCTTGCAACCATCCCTGGCCCTCACCGGGCCAGGGATGGTCGTAGGGATTTTATATAGTGTGGTGAGCGAAATAATCCGCGTCCCCTCGCGGGGCTCGCTGCGATCGCCACACTATATAAAATCAACTCCATGCATAGTGGATAGTGGGGTTATGAACAGGTAAAAAAAAAACGCATTGGATTGCATCCGATTTATCGGCCGATATCGCATCCGATATATCGGCCGCCGTGAAACTAAACAAGTACCCTTTAAAGTCACTTACATATGCGTGCACGCTGGCACGGATATGGGCGGGCAACTGACATCCGGTGATTTTTTTCACATGTCCCGGAATTGCACAAAATCGCACTTTTCAAAATTTTGCAGTGAATTTGCATTTTTAATGAGATGCAAATTCGTGGCAAAAAAAAGTGCGATATGGAGCGATTTTTAGTCATGAAATGTGCGATTTTTAATCATGAAAATGTGCGATTTTTAGTCACGAAAATGTGCGAATTTTGGTCACGAAAATGTGCGAATTTTAGTCACGAAAATGTGTGAATTTGAGACCGTGTGATTTTTAAATTTTTTTAACTGGAAAAAAAAATGGCATGGGGTCCCCCCTCCTGAGCATAACCAGCCCCGGGCTCATTGAGCCAGACCTGGTTCCAAAAATACGGGGGCCAAAAAGCGTAGGGGTCACCCATAATTCTGAATCCAGCCCCCGACTCTTGGACCGGTCCTGGTTCCAAAAATACAGGGGACAAAAAATCTGGGGGTCCCCCGTATTGAAACCAGTACCGGGCTCCAACACCCCCGCGGTGTCATGCCACAGCCAGGGGACACTTTTTACATAAGGTCCCCCGGCCATACCATGAGCACCGTGACTAGTCAGCCTTGGATGGGGTACATGGGGGAATGGGGACCCCCCCAAAAAGGGTTCCCCCCTAGGCTTCACCTGTCCAGGGCTGAAGCCCGGGGCTGTCACCGGCGTCCGTGCGCTTTGGACACCAGCCTGGTAGGGTTAAATCATTCATACATAACATTGCTTTATACAGGTGAACTACAAGTGCCAGCAGGCCTCCCCGCATGCTGGGACTTGGCGAACCACAAGTCACAAGGCTTGTAGTCCACTTGTAAAAAGAATGTTAAAATAAAACACACACACAGAAAAGTACAACCTTATTACACACAACTCACTTTTACACCAACATACTTACCAAACCAGGGTCCAGCGCTGCCTGCCTCCTGCACAGCCAGCTCACCCTGCACTGACATCGGGGTAAGCCGGCTAACTCCGGCGCTGCTAACAGCTTCTATAGCGCTGTCATTACCAAATATCGCACATGTCTACAAAATTGCCCCCTATTACATTTCGCCTCATATTTCTTTTTATGTCTGTAGTGTAGTAGCTGAACAGCAGCCGGGTGTCGGGGGAGCAGATGCATCCTCTGCCTGCGGCCCTGGAACACTTAAATTACACTGGCCCAGTGGGCAACTGGCACCCTGCCTCAGCGCCGGTACAAGGCACCTCAGCACCCCAGGCTGCTCCGGCCACAGGCGAGACAGTCTACGGGGAAGGGGTGGTGCTGGCGCCGCAGCAAGTCAACTGTAGCGCAGGTGACTTGCTCTGGTGCACATTCCACGGTGCGGGGGGGGGGGGTCAGGAAGTCAGCGGTGGTGCGGGTGAGCAGTTCTGGTGGGGCCTTAACTGGCTTTACGGGGGGGGGACGAAGTATGGACACCACTCACCTTGCTCCACTCTGCTGACCTGCTCCCAAGTGCCGCCCTCCAGTGACTGGCGCCCCAGGCAAATGCCTAAGGCTGCCTAGTGGTGGCACCGGCCCTGCCCTGCCTCTGGCATAGTTAATACTGTCCACATTCCCGAATTACACATGATTCCCCCACTAGTGCAGCTTAAACACATAATGCCCCCTGAAGTACCGCTTACCTACATGCTGGTTGCCAGGGGTTCCATGCTTGTTGCCAAGAGGGATTACATGCTTGTTGCCAAGGGGGATTACATGCCTGTTGCCAAGGGGGATTACATGCTCATTGCCAATGGGGATCACATGCTTGTTGCCAAGGGGAATTACATGCTTGTTGCCAGGTGTTTCATGCTCGACTCAAAGCCAGGGGGGATTACATGTTCGTTGTCCAGGGGGGACCACATCACGGAGACCCTGTGCCCCTCCAAAGATGCCCACCATCGCAAAGTGTGGGGTGCAGCGCCCTGCTACTCTATCGGTGCCCCGAGCTCGAGCTCCGCCCCTATTACCAGCATATAAAGAAGTGGGTAATGGTTCCAGCAACGTATACATTGCTGACCTGTGCCAGCAATGTATATATTACTGATATATAAATATATGTGCATTGGTGCCCAGTGGTGCTAGTAATATATACATTGCTGGTCTGTGCCAGCAATGTATATATTACTGGCTTATTGCTCCATTACACATTGGTGGGCAGTGTAACTACTGCTGCTGCGCAGTGGCGTAGCTACGTTTTGGGCGCCCCCCTGTCGTTAGGGGGGGGGCGCCCCCCCGCCCCCCCTCGCCGCTGCCACGCCAAGCACCCCTACCCCCCTGCCCTGCCGCCTCGCCGCCTATGCAAACCTCCCCCCCCCCAATCCCCCACAGCCTTACCTATCGCGCTGGTCCCGGCGGCTCCGTTCTTCTGCTGAGGACCACCACAAAATGGCCGCCCCCATACAGCAGACAGTTTCAGAAAACTGTGTGCTATATGGGGGCGGCCATTTTGTGGTGGTCCTCAGCAGAAGAACGGAGCCGCCGGGACCAGTGCGATAGGTAAGTCTGCTGGGGATTGGGGGGGTTTAACTATAGCACCGCAGCCCTCGGCGCCCCCACATGCACAGCGCCCCCCCCCCCCCCCCCGCGGTGGCGGGGGCTGCGGTGCTATAGTTACGCCGCTGCTACTGCGGCATGCGGGGAAGCAGCTGGAGAGAGCAGATGGGCATGTGTCTTGTACCGTGCTCCATGTGTGGAGCAGGATGAGGCAACGGGGCAGGCCTGTGCTGTGCTCCGTATGGAGCAGGGGAGGGAGCGGGCAGGCAGGCGGGCGCCTTGTAGTAAGCTGCCTTTAGCAGGGGGGAGGGAGGAGGGCGGACCGAGGGGACGTTTAAATGTGCTCCGTGTGGAGCAGGGGGAGGGGGCGCCGGACTGATGCTGGCTCATCTATCAGCCATCATCGCCCAGCGCCATACACACTGAGAGATGATGGTTCAAATATGAACCATCATCGCAAAACATGCTGGTTAAACCAGCAGATAAACCACCATACTAGTGATGACGCAGGAGCGCGTCCTGCACACCTGGCAATTTTTAGCTGAAAATCACTTAAAACAGCAGTTTTGAGCGATTTTCAGCTGAAAGTCGCCAAGTGTGTATGGGCCTTTAAGCTGCGTACACACGGGCGATATATCACCCGGCGATATATCAGCGAGCGATATATCGCTCAATGCCCCCTTTTCATCGGCGACCAGAGATGGTCGCTGATGAAAAGAAACCTCTGCCGGCAACCAGCGATTAGAATGGGGCTGAAAACGGGAGCCAGCGACCATATTCCCAGTGATATCAGTGCCTATAGCTGCCGTGTGTAGACGCCTTATGACTATGTTTTACTTTTACATTGTTCCCTTAGTCGAGGCTGCAACTGTGGACTACAAATAATTCAATATTTTGAAAAGCAATTTATCAAACTGACAGATGATATAATTCAGTTACAGTAACATGAGAATGCTTCCTATTCTTATGGCTTTGATTTCTATTTACACCTTGTTCCCACCACTGGTTATATACCACAGATAATTGTGTTTGGGCATACCTGCCGACTTTTTGAAACTCTCTCCGGGAGAAGCCCGACCCCGGAGAGGAGTGAAAGGGGGACGGGAAGAGGCTTCGTTTTGGGGGCGGGGCATGGCTGATGTCACCAAGCCCGTCGCCATGACAGGCTGCAGCATCCATTTTTCGGGTCCGTGGATGAGGGGAGGGGCTAAAATGTCACAAAATGACAAGAATTTTAGCCCCGCCCCCTCCACGCGGACCCGCAAAATTCGTAGTTTTAGACTGTAGGGAGAGGGGGAGCAAGCGCTATGGTGAAAATGTAGGAGACTTGCACACCTTCCCGTGGGGCCGGGAGGGGGACACGATTTGCGGGACCCTCCCGGCCATTCCGGGAGGGTAGGCAAGTATGTGTTTGGGCTTTCTGCTGTCATATGACCAGTGACGTTGCCATACCTCCCAACTTTGCCGGACCAGGAGGCGGGACAATGTTGATGCAAAATTTTCGGGGCGTGGCCTATACTCGCGGCTCTCCCGCGAGGCCATGCCCCCATTTTGACGCCTCTAGCCATGCCCCCAGCCCCCTGGCTGCGGGAATAGATGCTGTGCGCATGCGCACAGCGTTTATTCCCCGCTGCTTAGCACCCGACAGGGGGGACTCCCAACAGCCCCCCCTCACCGCGGGACACTGCCGGCCATGGGAGAGACAGTGGGACAGGCCCTGATAATCGGGACTGTCCCGCTAAAATCGGGACTGTTGGGAGGTATGCGTTGCCCAGGGGGCAGAGAAAACCTATTTATCGGCTAAAATAAATAATTCACATTTCTGCACTTAAAAAAGTTCTAACAAAGTACAGGATCTTGGATAAAGATGGCATTTATGTTCCTGTCCCACAAAGTCATGTAACAATGCATCAAAGGGAAAATCTGCTTCCTGTTTATTGCTTTTCTTTATGTAGAACTTTTCTAACTTTATCAAAGAATGGGCAGAATTATCTTTTATGATAATACTACTATTACTTCAGTGTATCAGTTACCATAGTCATGTGTTAACATTTCACATGTCTTGGGGGGAAATCCATAATACACAGACGGATTACAGGATACATGTGTGCTAAGAAGAAAACAGGTATTCAGATTCCCACCTAGTCCTAGACAGGTTAAACGCTGCATAGAAAATCTTCTGTTGTACCATGTGTGACCACTAGATGGTGATAAAAAGCCTGCTTGCCTTTCATAACACTTTGGGCATCTTCCCTTTGCCACCTAAACAGTTGCTCTTCCTGTTTATTTTGTTATTGCAGTAACGTATGTAGAACTAACTGATAAAAAAAACATTTAACAGAAATTCACTTGGGTTCCTAACTTTGTTGAACTGGGTTACTGGAACTGCATTAGAGGAATAGGAGCAGTGCATTGTTGTAACTGATGGCGTGTTTGGAGGCATAATCACGCACCAATGATACAATTTAAAAAATACATCCCCCATAAATCCCAAATATAAGGGGCCTATTTGCTCAAATACCCTGAAAATACCAGTTTTCCCAGCTCTTGCTTGCCCTTCATAGATTTCTATTGGGGCTGTTTTTTTGCCTATTTACCAAACTCCAGAAGGATTTTTATTACACCTGAGTGATAATTTATTATTGCTACAGAAAAAAATTATAATGATCAGGTCTAGAACCTGATGATCTTCTATATGTGTGAAACTACATCCCTTTCTCTCTCACACATGCACAAACACAGTGGCAATGACAAGGTAGCAGACTAGCTTTGGAAGCATTTGCTTCGAGCGGGCTTACTAGTTAATAAATATGCCCCTTAAATACTGTTTAGCAGTAAATGGTATTAGCTTTTATTTATCTACTTATTTTAATTAATTAATGACACTACAGGCCTAATTAAGCATGGAATGCTAATAAGTAAATTTGCAAATCACTGCACAAACACTGAAAATTGTGCCGGTCCAGATTCTTCACGTTGTGTGGGGGGTAAGTGTGCCAATTATTATAAAAAACACACTAGGATTCAAAAGTTTGGGGTCACCCAGACAATTTCATGTTTCACTGCTGGGCAGGGGGTGAGGGACTAGTGACAGCAGCAATGACAGCATTGCACACCTTTGGCATTCTAGCTGTCCATTTGTTGAGGTAATCTGAAGCTCCTCCCACAAGTTGGATAGGCTTGATGGGCACTTCTTGTATACTATATGCTCAAGCTGCTCAATGGGGTTGAGATCTGACCACTCCATTACAGTCAGAATACCAGCTGCCTGTCTCTTCCCTAAATAGTTATTGTATAATTTGGAGGCGTGCTTTGGGTCATTGTAATGTTGGAGGAGGAAATTGGCTCCAATCAAGTGCTGCCCACAGGGTATGGCACGGTGTTGCAAAATGGAGTGATAGCCTTCCTTGATCAAAATCCTTTTTAACTTGTACAAATCTCCCACTTTACTAGCACCAGAGCAGCCCCAGACCATCACATTACATCCACCATGATGGCAGATGGCGTCAGGCACTCTTCCAGCATCTTTTCACTTGTTCTGCTTCTCACAATTGTTATTGTGTGATCCCTACACCTCAAACTTCAATTTGTCTGTCCATAACACTTTTTTCCAAACTTCCTCTGTTCAATGTCTGTGTTCTTTTTCCCTTTTATTGGCCAGTCTCAGAAATGGCTTTTTCTTTGCCACTCTACCTAGAAGGCCAGCATCTTAGAGGCACCTCTTAACTGTAGACGTTGACACAGGCATTTTGCAGGTACATTTTAATGAAGCTGCCAGTTGAGAACCTGTGAGGCATCTATTTCTCAGACTAGAGACTCTAATGTACTTGTCTTCTTGCTCAGCTGTGCATCGGGGCCTTCCACTTTTCCTTCTACTCTGGTTAGAGTCTGTTTGTGCTGTTCTCTGTAGGGAGTAGTACACACCGCTGTAAGAAATATTCAGTTTCTTGGCAATTTCTCACATGGAATAGCCTTCATTTTGAAGAACAGGAATAGACTGTTGAGTTTCACATGAAAGTTCTCTTTTTTTCTGGCCAATTTGCGAGTATAGTGGAACCCTTTGAAGGAAGGCCAGTTTTATAGCTTATCTTACAAGCAAACCCATTTTCAGTTGTGCTAACATAATTGCAGAAGGGTTTTAAATTGTTTTCTAATCATCCATTAGTCTTCTAAACACAATGATACAATGTACCGTTAGAACACTGGAGTGATGGCTGCCGGAATATAACAGTGCGTGTCCGTTAGCATACATTATAAAGACTCAAACATGTTTCATTTACACTTATAAAAATTATTAAATATATAAACAATCAAATATAATACTTGCTCCCTCCGGGACTCCCCCAGCTGTCGGACATGGATGACGTCACTAGTGTGGGCCCTCTTTGGATGGCAGCGTTGGGATTCGCGGTGGGGATCCATAGGTATTTAGGTGAGCACATTTGTTCTCTTAAAGCACCTTGATAAAGGAGCCTTGTGGCTTTGAAACGTTGGTGGATCAAAACTGACTGCTGTGTGTTTATTGAGTGCCGCCTCACCCCTCACGCTGTATATCTAAAGACAGTTCTATGCTGTCAGTTTTGGAGGGAACCAATTTATTTTCCATTTTAAAGTGCATTTAAAAACTGCAATATGGAGTGCCACCAGAGGACAAATATACATTAATGTCTGACTTTTGGGAAGGCACCCAGTGAGACACTATACTACCTTGACGTGAACCGGGAGCACAGGTCCTAATCTAGGACCAACACGTCAGCACCAGCACTTTGCACTATTTCTTGGGACATCATTTGTTTGTGCCACTACACCAGCACACTGGTGCATTTGAAATATGGAATGGAATTATGTACGACAGCAGCAGCAACGTTGCAGTCATGTACATGGCTCCACATTTAGCTACTCCGACTCTGACTATGACAGAGTCCTATTGAAAGAAGACTCTGTAGCATCAAGTGGACTATTATTATCACGGACTGACTTTATCAGATTTTGTCAAGCAGGTCACTGACAGTCCTGGTTCCAAAAATACAGGGGACAAAAAAACTGGATGTCCCCTGTAATTTGGAACAAGCACCGTGCTCCACCAGTCAGCGGTGTCATTCCACAGCCGGGGACACTTTTTATAGAAGGTCTCCGGGCTATACCATGCGCACCATGGCTGGTCAGTCCTGGACAGGGTCCATGGGGGAGGAAGACCACCCCATCAAGGGGGGAGTCCCCTGTCCTGGGCTGAAGCCTGGGGCTGTCTCAGGGGAGTGGGCGCCGGGATGATCTGTAGGAAAATAGACATTGCTTAATACAGGTGAACTACAGGACCCAGCATGCGGGGCAAAAATATGCCCACTGGGTCTCGTAGTTCACCTTTAAAAATTATGTGGAAACAACAACACAGACATCCAGAAAAGTAAAAGTTTATTATACACCCCTTTTACACTAAGAAAACACATAATTACCTTGCCAGCGCTGTCCTTTCTGCTGCTGCTCACTCGGGACTGTCAGCCGCCGAGTGCGCAGCCTGTTTTATAGTAGAGACAGGAATCGCTGTGATTTCCCAAAGTAATTTAATTACAATACCAGAGTGGCCCCTTATGTTTACATGTTATTGCAGTGTAAAGTAATTATTGAACCACTAGGTAGGTGATTCATCGCGCCCTACGGGCTCTCTTCACACCAGCATAAGGGGCGGCGCCCCCTTAATTTGTGAACATTTGTATTGTGAGAAATGTGGTTAGAATTGTATGAAAGATGCCTGTATTGCAACTTCATTTATAGGTAAAATGTGTTAAATAGAGAGCATATGATTTGGAAGGGGGTGTGTATTGTTTTGTTTGATTAAAAAGCGGTTACAGAGTAAGATGTACATTGATAGTGTGGAGGGTACAGTGACATTTGTGGGTGTGGGTGTGTGTGTGTGCGTGCGTGTTGTTTAGGTGTGTGTGTGCAATAGTATAGTAGGGTGTTTTTGAGTCAGCGGCTCCCCACTGGCGGAGGTCACGACACAGGAAAACAGGAGGCTGGGTAGTGACAGGGGTGTGTGGGCATAAGGGTGACTAAAGAGGACGGTGGGGGACACTGTGCAGCTTCTGCCAGTGGGTGAGGGTCCAGCGTGGCAGCACAGGAGTACAGGACGGTGGCCCTGAGTCAGTGTCTCTTCCTACTGGGTGGGAGTTAGGGTGCATGAGAGCAGGAGGCTGGGCTATAAGACATGATAGGGGTATGTGGGCAACACAGCGTCAGCGACTCCCCAGTGGTGGAAGTTATGGTTCAGGAAAGCAGGAAGCTGATAGTGATAGGGGTGTGTGGGCATACGGGGGACTAAAGAGGAGGGTGGGGGACACTGTGCAGCTTCTGCCAGTGGGTGAGGGTCCAGCGTGGCAGCACAGGACGGTGCCCCTGAGTCAGTGTCTCCTCCTACTGGGTGGGAGTTAGGGTGCATGAGAGCAGGAGGCTGGGTGGTAAAGCATGATAAGGTAATGTGGGCAACACAGGGTGAGCGGGTCCCCACTGGCGGAAGTTACTGGGCAGGAGAACAGGAGGCAGGGCAGTGATAGAGGTGTGTGGGCATGAGGGGTAGTAAAGGTTTTTGGCTGTTGCTGAGTAGGGATAGGCATTGGTGCAGACGCCATCAATGGTTGGAATTGATGGCGATTTTGCACCCTGCCATCGATAGTAGTAACATATTACTTGGATAACCATCGATTGTTGTAGCTATAGATGGTCATCCATTATATCTGACTGAATAGGCCGTGGGTCAATCAGAACTTGGTGGCGGGACTTCCGGGTGTGGGCGGCAGAGCTATGCTCCGTGTCCCGGCACCTTAAAACATTTTGAAACTTGATCGGTTCTCCTTTGCCATCGATGTAGGGAAACCATCTGGTCCTCCCACATCGATGGCAAAAGTATTCAACATCGGCCATAAACCATCGATTATTTGAAATCATTGATGGTCGATGGGCATCCCTAGAACTGGAGGAGGGTGGGGGACAGTATGCAGCTCCCGGCAGTGGGTGAGCGTCTCCTCCCACTGGGAGGGAGTGAGCGTGCATGAGAGCAGGAGGCTGTATAATAGTGGTATGTGGGCAAGACATTGATAAAAGTTGTGGCGCTGGTGCAGAGGACCGTGGGGTCACTTCTGGCAGTTGGGGAACCTGCAGCATGGCAGCCAGGGCCGGTTTTCCCACCTAGGGGCGGCACCTGCTTGTGGCGGTACAGGATCCCCCATTGTCACGGGGTATGTGAAATGCGGGAGCGGGTTCAGGGGGTCTGCTGGGGGATGGAATTGCCGGAAGGGGGTCAGGGGGGTCTGCAAATTGCGGGAGGGGGGTGTGGGGATCCGCGATTAGCGGGAGGGGGTCCGCAAATCGTGGGAGGGGGCGCGGGGGGGGGACTTGAATCGCAGGAAGGGGGGTCTGCAAATTGCGGGAGGGGGGTTGTCAGGGTCAGTGAATTGCGGGAGGGGGGGTTGTGGAGGGCCGTGAATCAAGGGAGGGGGGGGCGCAGAGGGGGTGGCGCGGGGGTCTGTGAATCGCGGGAGGGGGCATTAATCGCGGGAGGGGGGGTCGTGGGGGGCTGTGAATTGCAGGAGGGGGGGTGCGGGGGGGGTGCCGTGAATTGCGCGATGGGGCGTGAATTGCGTGAGGGGGGTTCGCAGGGGTCCAGCGAATTGCGCGGGGGGGGGGGGTCATGGGGGTCACGCGAATCGCGGGTGGGGGGGGTGTCGCGGGGGTCCTGGGGGTTGGTGGCAGTTTGGGGGGGTGCAGGAGTAATGGTGGAGGGTGGCTGTGGAGAAATGGTGTATGGTGGGTGTGTACTGTAGCCCTGGCTGGGCGGGGGGAGGTGATGTCAAGGGGGTGGAACGTTATACACATGAAAACGTTATACACATAAAACACTGGTCTTTTCCCTAGGGGGGCGGGTTTGTGTATGCCACTGGGCGGGAACGTTAGCTACACAGGGGATGAGTGACAGATCTGGCTAAATATATAAGAGATACCTTGGACCATACCTGGTCATGTCACATGATGTTACAGAAATGTAATCTGGTAAAATGCCAGAGGTGCAGTAGTGCACAGTAAATTAGAGAGGCACTGTATACAGTATATGCCATGGATTTGACTAAGGTGTTGGATTAAATTACAAACATACTATGCTTTGTACATTTTCAAGCCATTTACAGTTTGTGGATTCTGCTCACAACCACACACACACACACACACACACACACACACACACACACACACACACACACACACACACACACACACACACACACACACACACACACACACACACACACACACACACACACACACACACACACACACACACATATACACATATAATACAGCCCTCTGTATGTTATACTCCCCATTTACTGCATGAGAGGAGATGTATTGGCAGATACCTGCAAGTTGCTATGTGCGTAGCGGATATGAGCAAGGAGGTTAGTCCACATGTTGATTCCAAACCAGAGTAGGTTTTATTGCATATAACAGGACATATGTGATAAAATACAATAGTGAATCTCTTTTCGGCTAAGTACTGTACAGCTGTACAGAACTGTGATGCTCCAATAACACAGTAATTTGCACTCATGCGGATACTTTTATAGAGGCATATAAACAAGTCCTACACCTGGAGTCTAGACAATCTGTACCTTTAAGTTTGGTAAGTAATATTTACTCAGATGTTATCTATATAGATAAGTCAGGCACAATACCGAACAGTTAAGAGGCAGTGTATGGAGATTAACCATTTAACATGGGTGTCTTTGGAAATAATGTCCTGGACTTGAGATATATATTGTTTTCTCAATTACTTGATGTAATTTACAGTATGCCAGCCATATTAGGCATATTTCTGTTTATTTCAGGAAGCCATACCCATGTCTTGATTATGGGCAATATTGTGTATCTGTGCTGCGTATCTTACCTTGAAATGTACTGTATACATGTCTAATAAAGTATTGTTGTTAAAGTTCAAATAGTTCCTTAATGCTTTTACATAGTAGCATTAAAATCAGGAACCGTTATCTCTACTTAATTCAAGTTACTCAATTAATAATTCTCCTACGGCGTCAGTGTTACATCTTTTCATAATTTGAAAGCAGTTACGACCGTTCCATAGAAATTTCTCCTGGGAAAGTGAATACATAAACACATTAATGTATTATTAAGCAATGAAATACTAAAGGACACTAGCGGCACTTTATAGTATCACCAAGGGGCATGTAACGTGTTAGATACAGTAGTTGCAGACTTATAAATCCTGGTGGAAAAGCTATCAAAATATTAGTGTTAGAGCATTGAAATTGTGTGTAACCTCTGGAGAGACCTTCTCTGGGGGAGTGTATGTATCGTAATGTCACTCATTAATTATGTAGCGAGATGTCTAGCTCGTTAGTAGTCCTGCAATTATCATTTTCATTCTACCAGTGCTCATCTATAAAAACCTTTGACTTGCCAGGCACAAATACTACGTACTGGTGAATGGGGAAGATGTACGAAAACTTAAAAAGATAAACATGAGGGTGTTAAAGAGTGCTAAATGTTCAGCCAATCAGCTCCTAACTGGTATTTTTGAAACACAGCCTATAACATGACAGCAGGGTTGCCTACTTTTAAAGTCTCCTCTTCTAGAGAACCCAGAGTGGAGACTGTCAGCAGCACTTCAATTCCTGCAATTTGCGGGTCTTTGGGGAAGGGGCGGGGCTAAATGACACGATTTCCGTATTTAGCCCCACCCCCTGAAAAGCAGCGAATTGCGCCAATTTACTGCTGCGGACGGGGACATGCAGGGGGGTGCCGCCGGTATCAAGCTGATTGGTTTGATATCAGAGGCATATTAACATTTAGGTCACATGTATCAGCGGGACCCCCATCCGTGAGGCACCCCCCCACTTTGCTCTATGGCCATTGTCAATCTTCCAGTGATATTTGGAATAGATAATGCACACGCAGAAGATTCCAACGGCTCAAGCACACAGACAACGTCTTAGATCTCCGAACTGAGGGCATCTTTCCAAATGCATACCTCCCAACTTTTGTAATTGAATAGGGCCACCCGCACGAGTGCCTTAAAAGGGGGCGTGGTGTATGCAAATAAGGGTGCAGCTTTTGCAAATTAGACCACACCCCCATTTCCCACCCACTGCACCGCTGAATAGACTGTCTATTCTGTCAGATTGGGGGGGACTCCCAACTGCCCCCCCCCCCCCCGCAGCGGGACACTGCCGGCCTTGGGAGGGACACAGGAACGTCCCCAAAAACCGGGACGTTCCCGCGTTTAGCGGGACAGTTGGGAGGTATGCAAATGTATTACCTGAAAGGATAGAGAATTATTTCGGATGAGAAGGAAGTAAGTAATTATTGGGAAAGCATTGCTATGGTACAGGAAGTAATCAGAACAAAACATGCTGGATATTAATTGCCGGCGATAGCGACACGCATCACTATCACTACGCCCCCTACACAAGGAGCCATATAGGGGCATTTTCTAAGCAATCTGGTGCGATCGCTCAGACAATGCCTCTGAATCGCTACGTGTGTAGGCCCCATACGGTTGCTTGAACTGAACAGGTCTGTCCCCCGTGAGACGCGGTTCCTAGTTGACAGTACCTAGGTAGGCCACTATTGGTCAACAGTAACTAGGTTGACTCATGAAGTAGGTCAACATGCATTGGATTGACATGGTCAAAAGGTCGACACACGCATTAGGCCGAAATGAAAAAGGTCGAAATGAGTTTTTCATGGGTTTTTTTTTTCAAAAAAGGTGGTTTTTCCATATATAATAGAATATACAATCTCTGCATGTTCCTTGCCCTTACTTTGCATTACAGATAGCCATACACAGTCCTCTCACTCTGCATTACAGATAGCCATACACAGTCCTCTCACTCTGTACTACAGATAGCCATACACAGTCCTCTCACTCTGCATTACAGATAGCCATACACAGTCCTCTCACTCTGTACTACAGATAGCCATACACAGTCCTCTCACTGTGTATTACAGATAGCCATACACAGTCCTCTCACTCTGTATTACAGATAGCCATACACAGTCCTCTCACTCTGCATTACAGATAGCCATACACAGTCCTCTCACTCTGTATTACAGATAGCCATACACAGTCCTCTCGCTCTGCATTACAGATAGCCATACACAGTCCTCTCGCTCTGCATTACAGATAGCCATACACAGTCCTCTCGCTCTGCATTACAGATAGCCATACACAGTCCTCTCGCTCTGTATTACAGATAGCCATACACAGTCCTCTCGCTCTGCATTACAGATAGCCATACACAGTCCTCTCACTGTATTACAGATAGCCATACACAGTCCTCTCACTCTGTATTACAGATAGCCATACACAGTCCTCTCACTCTGTATTACAGATAGCCATGCACAGTCCTCTCACTCTGCATTACAGATAGCCATGCACAGTCCTGTCACTCTGTATTACAGATAGCCATACACAGTCCTCTCGCTCTGCATTACAGATAGCCATACACAGTCCTCCCGCTCTGCATTACAGATAGCCATACACAGTCCTCTCGCTCTGCATTACAGATAGCCATACACAGTCCTCTCGCTCTGCATTACAGATAGCCATACACAGTCCTCTCGCTCTGCATTACAGATAGCCATACACAGTCCTCTCGCTCTGCATTACAGATAGCCATACACAGTCCTCTCGCTCTGTATTACAGATAGCCATACACAGTCCTCTCGCTCTGCATTACAGATAGCCATACACAGTCCTCTCGCTCTGCATTACAGATAGCCATACACAGTCCTCTCGCTCTGTATTACAGATAGCCATACACAGTCCTCTCACTCTGCATTACAGATAGCCATACACAGTCCTCTCACTCTGCATTACAGATAGCCATACACAGTCCTCTCACTCTGTATTACAGATAGCCATACACAGTCCTCTCACTCTGTATTACAGATAGCCATACACAGTCCTCTCACTCTGTATTACAGATAGCCATACACAGTCCTCTCACTCTGTATTACAGATAGCCATACACAGTCCTCTCACTCTGCATTACAGATAGCCATACACAGTCCTCTCACTCTGCATTACAGATAGCCATACACAGTCCTCTCACTCTGCATTACAGATAGCCATACACAGTCCTCCCACTCTGCATTACAGATAGCCATACACAGTCCTCCCACTCTGTATTACAGATAGCCATACACAGTCCTGTCACTCTGCATTACAGATAGCCATACACAGTCCTCTCACTCTGCATTACAGATAGCCATACACAGTCCTCTCACTCTGTTTTACAGATAGCCATACACAGTCCTCTCACTCTGTATTACAGATAGCCATACACAGTCCTCTCACTCTGTATTACAGATAGCCATACACAGTCCTCTCACTCTGTATTACAGATAGCCATACACAGTCCTCTCACTCTGCATTACAGATAGCCATACACAGTCCTCTCACTCTGCATTACAGATAGCCATACACAGTCCTATCACTCTGTATTACAGATAGCCATACACAGTCCTCTCACTCTGCATTACAGATTGCCATACACAGTCCTCTCACTCCGTATTACAGATAGCCATACACAGTCCTCTCACTCTGTATTACAGATAGCCATACACAGTCCTCTCACTCTGCATTACAGATAGCCATACACAGTCCTCTCACTCTGCATTACAGATAGCCATACACAGTCCTCTCCCTCTGTATTACAGATAGCCATACACAGTCCTCTCACTCTGCATTACAGATAGCCATACACAGTCCTCTCACTCTGTATTACAGATAGCCATACACAGGCCTCTCACTCTGCATTACAGATTGCCATACACAGTCCTCTCACTCTGCATTACAGATAGCCATACACAGTCCTCTCACTCTGCATTACAGATAGCCATACACAGTCCTCTCACTCTGTATTACAGATAGCCATACACAGTCATCTCACTCTGCATTACAGATAGCCATACACAGTCCTCTCACTCTGCATTACAGATAGCCATACACAGTCCTCTCACTCTGTATTACAGATAGCCATACACAGTCCTCCCACTCTGTATTACAGATAGCCATACACAGTCCTCCCACTCTGTATTACAGATAGCCATACACAGTCCTGTCACTCTGTATTACAGATAGCCATACACAGTCCTCTCACTCTGCATTACAGATAGCCATACACAGTCCTCTCACTCTGTTTTACAGATAGCCATACACAGTCCTCTCACTCTGTATTACAGATAGCCATACACAGTCCTCTCACTCTGTATTACAGATAGCCATACACAGTCCTCTCACTCTGTATTACAGATAGCCATACACAGTCCTCTCACTCTGCATTACAGATAGCCATACACAGTCCTCTCACTCTGCATTACAGATAGCCATACACAGTCCTATCACTCTGTATTACAGATAGCCATACACAGTCCTCTCACTCTGCATTACAGATTGCCATACACAGTCCTCTCACTCTGTATTACAGATAGCCATACACAGTCCTCTCACTCTGCATTACAGATAGCCATACACAGTCCTCTCACTCTGCATTACAGATAGCCATACACAGTCCTCCCACTCTGCATTACAGATAGCCATACACAGTCCTCCCACTCTGTATTACAGATAGCCATACACAGTCCTGTCACTCTGCATTACAGATAGCCATACACAGTCCTCTCACTCTGCATTACAGATAGCCATACACAGTCCTCTCACTCTGTTTTACAGATAGCCATACACAGTCCTCTCACTCTGTATTACAGATAGCCATACACAGTCCTCTCACTCTGTATTACAGATAGCCATACACAGTCCTCTCACTCTGTATTACAGATAGCCATACACAGTCCTCTCACTCTGCATTACAGATAGCCATACACAGTCCTCTCACTCTGCATTACAGATAGCCATACACAGTCCTATCACTCTGTATTACAGATAGCCATACACAGTCCTCTCACTCTGCATTACAGATTGCCATACACAGTCCTCTCACTCCGTATTACAGATAGCCATACACAGTCCTCTCACTCTGTATTACAGATAGCCATACACAGTCCTCTCACTCTGCATTACAGATAGCCATACACAGTCCTCTCACTCTGCATTACAGATAGCCATACACAGTCCTCTCCCTCTGTATTACAGATAGCCATACACAGTCCTCTCACTCTGCATTACAGATAGCCATACACAGTCCTCTCACTCTGTATTACAGATAGCCATACACAGGCCTCTCACTCTGCATTACAGATTGCCATACACAGTCCTCTCACTCTGCATTACAGATAGCCATACACAGTCCTCTCACTCTGCATTACAGATAGCCATACACAGTCCTCTCACTCTGTATTACAGATAGCCATACACAGTCATCTCACTCTGCATTACAGATAGCCATACACAGTCCTCTCACTCTGCATTACAGATAGCCATACACAGTCCTCTCACTCTGTATTACAGATAGCCATACACAGTCCTCCCACTCTGTATTACAGATAGCCATACACAGTCCTCCCACTCTGTATTACAGATAGCCATACACAGTCCTGTCACTCTGTATTACAGATAGCCATACACAGTCCTCTCACTCTGCATTACAGATAGCCATACACAGTCCTCTCACTCTGTTTTACAGATAGCCATACACAGTCCTCTCACTCTGTATTACAGATAGCCATACACAGTCCTCTCACTCTGTATTACAGATAGCCATACACAGTCCTCTCACTCTGTATTACAGATAGCCATACACAGTCCTCTCACTCTGCATTACAGATAGCCATACACAGTCCTCTCACTCTGCATTACAGATAGCCATACACAGTCCTATCACTCTGTATTACAGATAGCCATACACAGTCCTCTCACTCTGCATTACAGATTGCCATACACAGTCCTCTCACTCTGTATTACAGATAGCCATACACAGTCCTCTCACTCTGCATTACAGATAGCCATACACAGTCCTCTCACTCTGCATTACAGATAGCCATACACAGTCCTCTCACTCTGTATTACAGATAGCCATACACAGTCCTCTCCCTCTGTATTACAGATAGCCATACACAGTCCTCTCACTCTGTATTACAGATAGCCATACACAGGCCTCTCACTCTGCATTACAGATTGCCATACACAGTCCTCTCACTCTGCATTACAGATAGCCATACACAGTCCTCTCACTCTGCATTACAGATAGCCATACACAGTCCTCTCACTCTGTATTACAGATAGCCATACACAGTCCTCTCACTCTGCATTACAGATAGCCATACACAGTCCTCTCACTCTGCATTACAGATAGCCATACACAGTCCTCTCACTCTGCATTACAGATAGCCATACACAGTCCTCTCACTCTGCATTACAGATAGCCATACACAGTCCTCTCACTCTGCATTACAGATAGCCATACACAGTCCTCCCACTCTGTATTACAGATAGCCATACACAGTCCTGTCACTCTGTATTACAGATAGCCATACACAGTCCTCCCACTCTGTATTACAGATAGCCATACACAGTCCTCCCACTCTGTATTACAGATAGCCATACACAGTCCTCTCACTGTATTACAGATAGCCATACACAGTCCTCTCACTCTGCATTACAGATAGCCATACACAGTCCTCTCACTCTGTATTACAGATAGCCATACACAGTCCTCTCACTCTGTATTACAGATAGCCATACACAGTCCTCTCACTCTGTATTACAGATAGCCATACACAGTCCTCTCACTTTGCATTACAGATAGCCATACACAGTCCTCTCACTCTGTATTACAGATAGCCATACACAGTCCTCTCACTGTATTACAGATAGCCATACACAGTCCTGTCACTCTGTATTACAGATAGCCATACACAGTCCTCCCACTCTGCATTACAGATAGCCATACACAGTCCTCTCACTCTGCATTACAGATAGCCATACACAGTCCTCTCACTCTGCATTACAGATAGCCATACACAGTCCTCTCACTCTGCATTACAGATAGCCATACACAGTCCTCTCACTCTGCATTACAGATAGCCATACACAGTCCTCTCACTCTGTATTACAGATAGCCATACACAGTCCTCTCACTCTGTATTACAGATAGCCATAAACAGTCCTGTCACTCTGCATTACAGATAGCCATACACAGTCCTCTCACTCTGCATTACAGATAGCCATACACAGTCCTCTCACTCTGTTTTACAGATAGCCATACACAGTCCTCTCACTCTGTATTACAGATAGCCATACACAGTCCTCTCACTCTGCATTACAGATAGCCATACACAGTCCTCTCACTCTGCATTACAGATAGCCATACACAGTCCTCTCACTCTGCATTACAGATAGCCATACACAGTCCTCTCACTCTGCATTACAGATAGCCATACACAGTCCTCTCACTCTGCATTACAGATAGCCATACACAGTCCTCTCACTCTGCATTACAGATAGCCATACACAGTCCTCTCACTCTGCATTACAGATAGCCATACACAGTCCTCTCACTCTGCATTACAGATAGCCATACACAGTCCTCTCACTCTGCATTACAGATAGCCATACACAGTCCTCTCACTCTGCATTACAGATAGCCATACACAGTCCTCTCACTCTGCATTACAGATAGCCATACACAGGCCTCTCACTCTGTATTACAGATTGCCATACACAGTCCTCTCACTCTGCATTACAGATAGCCATACACAGTCCTCTCACTCTGCATTACAGATAGCCATACACAGTCCTCTCACTCTGCATTACAGATAGCCATACACAGTCCTCTCACTCTGCATTACAGATAGCCATACACAGTCCTCTCACTCTGCATTACAGATAGCCATACACAGTCCTCTCACTCTGCATTACAGATAGCCATACACAGTCCTCTCACTCTGTATTACAGATAGCCATACACAGTCCTCCCACTCTGTATTACAGATGGCCATACACAGTCCTCCCACTCTGTATTACAGATAGCCATACACAGTCCTGTCACTCTGTATTACATATAGCCATACACAGTCCTCCCACTCTGTATTACAGATAGCCATACACAGTCCTCCCACTCTGCATTACAGATAGCCATACACAGTCCTCTCACTCTGCATTACAGATAGCCATACACAGTCCTCTCACTCTGCATTACAGATAGCCATACACAGTCCTCTCACTCTGTATTACAGATAGCCATACACAGTCCTCTCACTCTGTATTACAGATAGCCATACACAGTCCTCTCACTCTGTATTACAGATAGCCATACACAGTCCTGTCACTCTGTATTACAGATAGCCATACACAGTCCTCCCACTCTGTATTACAGATAGCCATATACAGTCCTCTCACTCTGTATTACAGATAGCCATACACAGTCCTCTCACTCTGTATTACAGATAGCCATACACAGTCCTCTCACTCTGCATTACCGATAGCCATACACAGTCCTGTCACTCTGCATTACAGATAGCCATACACAGTCCTCTCACTCTGTATTACAGATAGCCATACACAGTCCTCTCACTCTGTATTACAGATAGCCATACACAGTCCTCTCACTCTGTATTACAGATAGCCATACACAGTCCTCTCACTCTGTATTACAGATAGCCATACACAGTCCTCTCACTCTGTATTACAGATAGCCATACACAGTCCTCTCACTGTATTACAGATAGCCATACACAGTCCTCTCACTCTGCATTACAGATAGCCATACACAGTCCTCTCACTCTGTATTACAGATAGCCATACACAGTCCTCTCACTCTGTATTACAGATAGCCATACACAGTCCTCTCACTCTGTATTACAGATAGCCATACACAGTCCTCTCACTCTGTATTACAGATAGCCATACACAGTCCTCTCACTGTATTACAGATAGCCACACAGTCCTCTCACTCTGTATTACAGATAGCCACACAGTCCTCTCACTCTGCATTACAGATAGCCATACACAGTCCTCTCACTCTGTATTACAGATAGCCATACACAGTCCTCTCACTCTGTATTACAGATAGCCATACACAGTCCTCTCACTTTGCATTACAGATAGCCATACACAGTCCTCTCACTCTGTATTACAGATAGCCATACACAGTCCTCTCACTGTATTACAGATAGCCATACACAGTCCTGTCACTCTGTATTACAGATAGCCATACACAGTCCTCCCACTCTGTATTACAGATAGCCATACACAGTCCTCTCACTCTGTATTACAGATAGCCATACACAGTCCTCTCACTCTGTATTACAGATAGCCATACACAGTCCTCTCACTCTGCATTACAGATAGCCATACACAGTCCTCTCACTCTGTATTACAGATAGCCATACACAGTCCTCTCACTCTGTATTACAGATAGCCATACACAGTCCTCTCACTCTGTATTACAGATAGCCATACACAGTCCTGTCACTCTGTATTACAGATAGCCATACACAGTCCTGTCACTCTGTATTACAGATAGCCATACACAGTCCTGTCACTCTGTATTACAGATAGCCATACACAGTCCTCTCACTCTGTATTACAGATAGCCATACACAGTCCTCTCACTCTGCATTACAGATAGCCATACACAGTCCTCTCACTCTGCATTACAGATAGCCATACACAGTCCTCTCACTCTGCATTACAGATAGCCATACACAGTCCTGTCACTCTGCATTACAGATAGCCATACACAGTCCTCTCACTCTGTATTACAGATAGCCATACACAGTCCTCTCACTCTGTATTACAGATAGCCATACACAGTCCTCTCACTCTGTATTACAGATAGCCATACACAGTCCTCTCACTGTATTACAGATAGCCATACACAGTCCTCTCACTCTGCATTACAGATAGCCATACACAGTCCTCTCACTCTGTATTACAGATAGCCATACACAGTCCTCTCACTCTGTATTACAGATAGCCATACACAGTCCTCTCACTCTGTATTACAGATAGCCATACACAGTCCTCTCACTCTGCATTACAGATAGCCATACACAGTCCTCTCACTCTGTATTACAGATAGCCATACACAGTCCTCTCACTCTGTATTACAGATAGCCATACACAGTCCTCTCACTGTATTACAGATAGCCATACACAGTCCTCTCACTCTGTATTACAGATAGCCATACACAGTCCTCTCACTCTGTATTACAGATAGCCATACACAGTCCTCTCACTCTGTATTACAGATAGCCATACACAGTCCTCTCACTCTGCATTACAGATAGCCATACACAGTCCTCTCACTCTGCATTCCAGATAGCCATACACAGTCCTCTCACTCTGCATTCCAGATAGCCATACACAGTCCTCTCACTCTGCATTACACATAGCCATACACAGTCCTCTCACTCTGCATTACACATAGCCATACACAGTCCTCTCACTCTGTATTACAGATAGCCATACACAGTCCTCTTACTCTGTATTACAGATAGCCATACACAGTCCTGTCACTCTGTAGTACAGATAGCCATACACAGTCCTCCCACTTTGTATTACAGATAGCCATACACAGTCCTCTCACTCTGTATTACAGATAGCCATACACAGTCCTCTCACTCTGTATTACAGATAGCCATACACAGTCCTCTCACTCTGCATTACCGATAGCCATACACAGTCCTGTCACTCTGCATTACAGATAGCCATACACAGTCCTCTCACTCTGTATTACAGATAGCCATACACAGTCCTTTCACTCTGTATTACAGATAGCCATACACAGTCCTCTCACTCTGTATTACAGATAGCCATACACAGTCCTGTCACTCTGTATTACAGATAGCCATACACAGTCCTCTCACTCTGTATTACAGATAGCCATACACAGTCCTCTCACTCTGTATTACAGATAGCCATACACAGTCCTCTCACTCTGTATTACAGATAGCCATACACAGTCCTCTCACTCTGCATTACAGATAGCCATACACAGTCCTCTCACTCTGCATTACAGATAGCCATACACAGTCCTCTCACTCTGCATTACAGATAGCCATACACAGTCCTGTCACTCTGTATTACAGATAGCCATACACAGTCCTCTCACTCTGTATTACAGATAGCCATACACAGTCCTCTCACTCTGTATTACAGATAGCCATACACAGTCCTCTCACTCTGTATTACAGATAGCCATACACAGTCCTCTCACTCTGTATTACAGATAGCCATACACAGTCCTCTCACTCTGCATTACAGATAGCCATACACAGTCCTCTCACTCTGCATTACAGATAGCCATACACAGTCCTCTCACTCTGCATTACAGATAGCCATACACAGTCCTCTCACTCTGCATTACAGATAGCCATACACAGTCCTCTCACTCTGCATTACAGATAGCCATACACAGTCCTCTCACTCTGTATTACAGATAGCCATACACAGTCCTCTCACTCTGTATTACAGATAGCCATACACAGTCCTCTCACTGTATTACAGATAGCCATACACAGTCCTCTCACTCTGTATTACAGATAGCCATACACAGTCCTCTCACTCTGTATTACAGATAGCCATACACAGTCCTCTCACTCTGTATTACAGATAGCCATACACAGTCCTCTCACTCTGCATTCCAGATAGCCATACACAGTCCTCTCACTCTGCATTCCAGATAGCCATACACAGTCCTCTCACTCTGCATTCCAGATAGCCATACACAGTCCTCTCACTCTGCATTACACATAGCCATACACAGTCCTCTCACTCTGCATTACACATAGCCATACACAGTCCTCTCACTCTGCATTACAGATAGCCATACACAGTCCTCTCACTCTGCATTACAGATAGCCATACACAGTCCTCTCACTCTGCATTACAGATAGCCATACACAGTCCTCTCACTCTGCATTACAGATAGCCATACACAGTCCTCTCACTCTGCATTACAGATAGCCATACACAGTCCTCTCACTCTGCATTACAGATAGCCATACACAGTCCTCTCACTCTGCATTACAGATAGCCATACACAGTCCTCTCACTCTGCATTACAGATAGCCATACACAGTCCTCTCACTCTGCATTACAGATAGCCATACACAGTCCTCTCACTCTGTATTACAGATAGCCATACACAGTCATCTCACTCTGTATTACAGATAGCCATACACAGTCCTCTCACTCTGTATTACAGATTGCCATACACAGTCCTCTCACTCTGTATTACAGATAGCCATACACAGTCCTCTCACTCTGTATTACAGATAGCCATACACAGTCCTCTCACTGTATTACAGATAGCCATACACATTCCTCTCACTCTGTATTACAGATAGCCATACACAGTCCTCTCACTCTGCATTACAGATAGCCATACACAGTCCTCTCACTCTGCATTACAGATAGCCATACACAGTCCTCTCACTCTGCATTACAGATAGCCATACACAGTCCTCTCACTCTGCATTACAGATAGCCATACACAGTCCTCTCACTCTGCATTACAGATAGCCATACACAGTCCTCTCACTCTGCATTACAGATAGCCATACACAGTCCTCTCACTCTGCATTACAGATAGCCATACACAGTCCTCTCACTCTGCATTACAGATAGCCATACACAGTCCTCTCACTCTGCATTACAGATAGCCATACACAGTCCTCTCACTCTGCATTACAGATAGCCATACACAGTCCTCTCACTCTGCATTACAGATAGCCATACACAGTCCTCTCACTCTGCATTACAGATAGCCATACACAGTCCTCTCACTCTGCATTACAGATAGCCATACACAGTCCTCTCACTCTGCATTACAGATAGCCATACACAGTCCGCTCACTCTGCATTACAGATAGCCATACACAGTCCTCTCACTCTGCATTACAGATAGCCATACACAGTCCTCTCACTCTGCATTACAGATAGCCACACACAGTCCTCTCACTCTGCATTACAGATAGCCACACACAGTCCTCTCACTCTGCATTACAGATAGCCACACACAGTCCTCTCACTCTGCATTACAGATAGCCACACACAGTCCTCTCACTCTGCATTACAGATAGCCACACACAGTCCTCTCACTCTGCATTACAGATAGCCACACACAGTCCTCTCACTCTGCATTACAGATAGCCACACACAGTCCTCTCACTCTGCATTACAGATAGCCACACACAGTCCTCTCACTCTGCATTACAGATAGCCACACACAGTCCTCTCACTCTGCATTACAGATAGCCACACACAGTCCTCTCACTCTGCATTACAGATAGCCACACACAGTCCTCTCACTCTGCATTACAGATAGCCACACACAGTCCTCTCACTCTGCATTACAGATAGCCATACACAGTCCTCTCACTCTGCATTACAGATAGCCATACACAGTCCTCTCACTCTGCATTACAGATAGCCATACACAGTCCTCTCACTCTGCATTACAGATAGCCATACACAGTCCTCTCACTCTGCATTACAGATAGCCATACACAGTCCTCTCACTCTGCATTACAGATAGCCATACACAGTCCTCTCACTCTGCATTACAGATAGCCATACACAGTCCTCTCACTCTGCATTACAGATAGCCATACACAGTCCTCTCACTCTGCATTACAGATAGCCATACACAGTCCTCTCACTCTGCATTACAGATAGCCATACACAGTCCTCTCACTCTGCATTACAGATAGCCATACACAGTCCTCTCACTCTGCATTACAGATAGCCATACACAGTCCTCTCACTCTGCATTACAGATAGCCATACACAGTCCTCTCACTCTGCATTACAGATAGCCATACACAGTCCTCTCACTCTGCTTTACAGATGGCCATACACAGTCCTCTCACTCTGTATTACAGATAGCCATACACAGTCCTCTCACTCTGTAGGGCGGGATGTACTAAAGGGAAAATGCGATAAAACGGGGGTTTTACCACATTTTCCTATGTACTATTACCCGTCCGCCCCGTTACCGCCTGGCAGGTGGCGATACCCTATAGAAGCCTATGGGCTTCTATCGCCGCCAGCTGTCCGCAGTCCGTGCGCCCCCCCCTCCCGTCCTCCTTTGATCTCCTCCTCCCCCAGCAGGTGTCACAGCCGGGAGGACATCCGGCTGCAGGGGGGAGGAGGAGACACAGGGGGACACTGGCAACTGCTGGGAGGTGACGTAGACCCCCGCAGACCACATCACAGGTATCGCGGGAGTCTCCGTCACCGCAACCCGATGCTAGCCGCATATGTTAGTACATATGCGGTAGCATTGCGACTGGCAGGCGAAGGGCGGCGATGTATATCAATACATCCCGCCCATAAAGAGGACACTCCGATAGAGGCACTTCAATAAAGAAGGTGCTCCGATAAAGAAGACACTCTGATAGAGGCACTCCGATAAATAGGCACTCCAATAGAGGCACTCTGATAAAGAAGGCACTCCGATAGAGGCATTCCAATAAAGAAGGAGCTCCGATAAAGAGGCACTCCGATAGAGGCACTCTGATAAAGAAGGCACTCAGATAGAGGCACTCCGATAAAGAGTCACTCTGATAAAGAAGGCACTCCGATAAAGAAGGAGCTCCAATAAAGAGGCACTCCGATAGAGGCACTCTGATAAAGAGGCACTCCGATAAAGAAGGCACTCTGATAGAGGCACTCCGATAAAGAGGCACGCTGATAAAGAAGGAGCTCCAATAAAGAGGCACTCCGATAGAGGCACTCTAATAAAGAGGCACTCCGATAAAGAAGGCACTCTGATAGAGGCACTCTGATAAAGAAAGCACTCTGATAGAGGCACTCCGATAAAGAGGCACGCTGATTAAGAAGGAGCTCCAATAAAGAGGCACTCCGATAGAGGCACTCTGATAAAGAAGGCACTCCGATAGAGGCACTCCGATAAAGAAGGAGCTCCAATAAAGAGGCACTCCGATAGAGGCACTCTGATAAAGAGGCACTCCGATAAAGAGGCACGCTGATAAAGAAAGCACTCTAATAGAGGTACTCCGATAAAGAGGCACTCTGATAAAGGAGGCACTCCAACAGAGGCATTCCAATAAAGAAGGCGCTCCGATAAAGAGGCACTCCGATAGAAGCACTCTGATAAAGAGGCACTCCGATAGAGGCACTCTGATAAAGAGGCACTCCGATAAAGAAGGCACTCTGATAGAGGCACTCCGATAGAGGCACTCAGATAGAGGCACTCTGATAAAGAGGCACTCCGATAAAGAAGGCACTCTGATAGAGGCACTCCGATAAAGAGGCACTCCGATAGAGGCACTCCGATAAAGAGGCACTCCGATAAAGAAGGCACTCTGATAGAGGCAATCCGATAAAGAGGCACTCCGATAAAGAAGGCACTCTGATAGAGGCACTCCGATAAAGAAGGAACTCTGATAGAGGCACTCCGATAAAGAGGCACTCCGATAGAGGCACTCCAATAGATACAGTCCAATAAAGAAGGCACTCTGAAAGAGGCGCTCGGATCCAGATGCACTCCGATAAAGACAGGACTCCGATACAGGCACTCTGATAAAGAAGACACTCTGATAGAGGCACTCCGATAATGAAGGCACTCTGATAGTGGCACTCCGATAATGAAGGCACTCTGATAGTGGCACTCCGATAAAGTGGCACTCCGATAAATAGGCTTGCTGCATAAGTTAATTTTTTGTTTTCCAACTACAAGGCAGCATAAGTAAAAGGCAATTACAGTGTTTGGAATTCTCATATTATAAACGAAAAAATGGATTTAATATAAAAAAGAAAGCTATAGTGTTCTTTTTTATCTTTTAATTAAGTCTGGGTTCTTTCTGCGATTAGGGTGGATTTCTAAATGGAAGCCCGTTCGTCGTATCTGTGCTCATATTTGGAAAATGTTCTCATTCTTTATATAAACACAAAAGAAAATAGAAGTCAAATATGTGTTTAATTGCACAATCCTATCTGCAATGATATAAACTCCTCTGCACTATTGGCTGTGACCTCATCCTCCAGTGTGATATGAAATCTATTAGCCTACTCCAGTCCTCGCTGGTAAAGCTGTTATCGTGATCATCGCTAGATTACTTCATGGCGTTTCATTTACAAAGGATTATGTCCTCATATAAAATACAATTTAAAACCCTTTGCCCTTTTCTCATGAAGCATACAATAGTAGCGATGCACTATGAAACGTCCAAGCGTTATTTTGTCCATTTAAAGGCAATGAAAATCTAAATCGGAATTCCGTCTTCTGAGAACGTTAGAACGTTATTATCTAAGCTCTCTCATTACCCTGAGATACAAAGGCCTATCTGCTATTTACTGCAGCGCAATGGGCCTAATTCAGACCTATTCGCTGCGCTGTGTATAGCGAACAGGTCAGCGCAAACGCATCCCCACACATGCCGGAGATAAATGATTCGATGGTCGCTGTTTTGGGTTGTGTATGAGGAATACAGATGAAGCGCCTCTCATCCAGCGCCGGGGCTCGCCAGACCACCCCCACTGGTGAGCGGCGCTACATCTGACCGAGCGTCCCACACGCACGTGCGTCCCAGTTACCCGTCGGCGGGGGGGGGCGGGAACCCTGCCCGTCTCCGCTTCAGGGCAGGGTTAGGGGGGGAGTGGGGAGGTGGGGGAACGCAGCGGGTACCAGCGGTGAGGCGGCAGGGACCCGTGGGAGCGCCATTGTAAGGTGACGCACGTGCGTTTCGGGCGAATCCACCGCCAGCCCCTGCAAAGATGACAGCCGATTCATCTGTGCTTTCTATGGGTGTGTATAAAAGTGTAGACGAAAGGGGACTCATTCTGAACATGCACAATAGACAGACCCTCTCCGTGCACCTTAATAGCCATGGCCCTTATTCTGGTTGGTGCGGTAATATCCGCGTGCGTTCGTGCCGCCGATGTTTTGTGTCTGCGCATGTGCAGAGGCGTCTCTGCGCATGTGCGAGCGGGGCGTACGGCCAAATCCCGCATGAAATGTGAACACTCCGAACAGGGGGTGGAGAGGGGTGTGAAGGGCTATTTGGGCTCATTACCATATGCGTATGCCCCACGTTTCATGGGCGTTCCCATGCAAACGCTGGGCGCACGTATGGTAATGCAGCCGTGACGCACGTGTAGGGGGCGGACATATGACATCGCCGGATGTCAGCTGCCCGCCCAGATCCCTGCTTTTGCACGGAAAAATGTCCATGTGGTCTGAGGTTGCGGGAGCTGGTGGACCACTCGGTCCTGCATTCGATGGTCTGCGACCATCGAATGATGGGAGAGGTTCCCTGAGATGGAGGAGGCGTATTCCATGAAAAATACACGTGCGGTCCGTTCGGCCAGCTTCTTAACGCGTACGGACGGAGTTGGCGATCCGTATGGAAGGCGGGGTTTCGCACGCACGGTCCTGGCCGCATATTCGGATCCGGCCGCACCGATCAGAATAAGGGCCTAAGTCTCAATTACTGCCAGGTAATGCCCAACACATTTCCAATGATTTTTTTTTTTTTTGCTGACCCCTGTGTTTTAATTTCGGATCTGGAAACATTTTGGGGTTTAGATTTGGTTTTGCAAACCACCCTCACATATTTTGGTTTTGGACCATTGGAATTGTAAGCACTCACGAGCAGGGCCCTCTCCCCTTGCGTGCTTTTTTCCCTTCTATTATGTAGACTTGCTTCTACACCATACTGCCTACAAAGGCATGGAACCCTCCATGTCTGCCTTATGATTATTTCAGTGTCATGTCCCCTGATGCAGCAATGTTTATATACCATGTACTTGTCTTGCATTGTCTTGTACTATAAGTCACTGTTTTTCTTGTTTTACCCATTTGCTTATGTACTTTGTAAGGCGCTGGAGAATTCTTATGGTGCCATATAAATAAAGGATATTAATAATAAAATCAGTGTTTAAAAAAAAAAAAAAACTGATTAAAACCAGTGGCGGCTCTTACCTCTTTGGAGAAGTGGGGCTGCTGCAATGCCAGGCCACCCCCTCCACTGCAACCGCTGCTGGATCCCACAGCCAGTGACCGCAGGTCCCCACTGGTGCCTGCTGGTCCTGGCTGCCTGTCCTGACACCCATCATGGTCACTTGACCAGCGCATGCACAGTAGCTTCTTTGGTACTGGGCATGCGCTGGCCCCCAGCCTCTACGGGCTTTTTTGGCAGCAGCCCTTCATAAAAGCATATTCATGGTCCCAGGTCTAGCGCATGTGCAGAACCCGTTTTTACAGGCTTCTGCCGCAGAAGCCCATAGAGGCAACCCATAGGGGGAACACATCCCAATGGGACTGCCTTGGGCAGGTCAGACTTCCAATAAGAAGCCACTGCCAGTCACAGTGAAGCCAGTGCAGTCGCTGCTAAAATCATGTAATTTGGGCCGGCTTTTCCCTACATTAATATTCACCCCAATAACATTCATTTCCAGTCAATTTTGACTGCATCGCCATAGGCAAACTCTTGTCAAGTGCCTTAAATGATGACAATAGCAATGGTGTCAACAATAGCACTGGTATAGAATAGAGCTGCCACCACATCATGCAGTTTAGGGGACAGAGCGGAGCTGCTGCACATGCCCAGTGTACCAGCTTCTTCTAACGCATTTACTGCATGTGTGGATCTGAGCCCTCAAACATCGCAATGGACCAGAGAGTAAATGCAAGGAGGAAGAGACAGGAGCCTTACCATGAAGTGGGAGATTGTGAGCTTAGAAAGTCTAGTACTGGTTCTATTACGTTTGTGTATTTATTTATTATGATATGTTTTATCTTTTCCTGACCACTTATCTTATTTAAATGTTCGAAACAGCCTACACTATAGACCAGGCATGTCCAACGTTGGCCCTCCAGATGTTGTGAAACTACACATCCCAGCATGCTTTGCCACAGTTTTGCTATTAGAGAATGCTAAAACTATTGCAAAGCATGCTGGGATGTGTAGTTTCAAAACATCTGGAGGGCCAACGTTGGACATGCCTGCTATAGACCATGGGTCCTCAAACTGCGGCGCTCCAGATGTTATGAAACTACAATCCCAGCATGCCTTGCCACAGTTTTAACACTCCCTTATAGCAAAACTGTGGCAAGGCATGCTGGGATTTGTAGTTTCACAACATCTGGAGGGCCGCAGTTTGAGGACCCATGCTATAGACCATCTGTGCTGTTACATATCAATACTGTATTCCATACGGTATTCAGTGTATGAAAAATACCAATTTTCAAGGCTGTTTCCACTCTCCCAGACTCCCAATGTGCTGCAGAGTTGGAGATTTTGGATTATATTGGTAAAACCCCCATCTAAAAATCCTGCGTTCGCCACTGCATCGCAGCTCATAATGTTTTTACCAATATTGGCCAAAGTCTGTAGCGAGCTGCCTGGTTTCTAAGCGGCAAAGTAGCAGCACAAACACACTGCAATTTATAACACAGGTATAAAACATTGCAGTGGCAGAAAAGAAAAGTGGTGCAAGACAGAGTTATCCTTGCTCCTCCCACCCACCATTATGTTGGTTTTTAAAAATTACATATACATACACAGTTTAACAAACCAAACACTTCAGCGACAAGGACGGACACTTTTGTGTCTGAACTACTTGGTTTGTGTGGGCCCCTATAAAAAAAGGAGGTTGAGAATGAGGGTGTTGTTGGTGAAGATTGCATGTGCTGGTCCAAATGGATTCTAGCTGATACTGGATTGTTTATTATTATTTTACAAATTATTGTACTTTTATAAGATATATTTAATAAACTAGTCGCAAATTACATAAAATGGGTCGCTCCAACCAATTATGAAAGAAAACACATCACATTACTAACCTGCTCCTGAGCTTTGCACCTGTAATAAATGTATATTCCCGTAATAACAATACACTGGTAAACTAAATCTGGTACTTGTTTCCTAGCACGGCGCCTACGATATTCAGTCGTATGGCATCTTATACATTGTATGGCATCGCATGCCATATACACGCATGCGATGCATATGATGCGATGCGATTTTAAAATTGTATAAGCACCCTAATGGGTTTTTTCAATGTTAAATGGTCCCGCTATACGATTTTTTATTGTATAAGCACCCTAATGGGTGCTTAAAATGTTAAAATGCACCCTCACGTGACCCCCACTATCAACGCCAACCCGAAGCGTGGCGAGGGGCAGCGGTACGCGTCCTCTGACCTTTTCATACTCCCACTATCCACGTTGGCGCGGAGTTGATCTTATATAGTGTGGGGAGCGCAGCGAGCCACCGAGCCACCGAGCCGGAAGCGTGGCGAGCGCAGCGAGTCCCGCGAGGGGACGCATATTACTTTACATGTATTCCGCGTCCCCTCGCCACGCTTCGTGCTCGGTGGCTCGCTGCGCTTGCCACACTATATAAGATCAACTCCATGCCTATGTGGATGGTGGGGGTATGAAAAGGTCGGAGGACGCGTACCGACGCCCCTCGCGGGCTCGCTGCGCTCGCCACACTTCGGGTTGGCGTTGATAGTGGGGGTGTCGTGGGGGTGCTTTTAACATTGTAAGCACCCATTACGGTGCTTATACAATTAATAATCTTATAGGGGGGCCATTTAACATTGAAAGCACCCATTAGGGTGCTTATACAATTTTAAATCGTATACCATCGCATTGTATGGCATTGTATGCCATATACAATGGTATACGATTTTAAAATTGTATAACATCGGGTGCCATCGCGTCACATCGCATACCATTGTAAGGCTTATGGTATACGATGCGATGGGCGCCATGCTAGGAAACAAGTACCCTAAATCTTTCCATATTTTAACTATAGTTTATGTTATTATATTACTGCAAGAAGGAAACTTTGTTATATTGTCATCTTAGTACTTGGTTATTTTTGTCGTTGTTTTGTATTTTTCACTGTGCCCAGAAATTTCTTTATGGAAAAGTCAAGTTTGTAAACAGTCCTCAGATTGTTTTCTTTATGACAAATATCAGCAGAAAGGTCTTTCCAATGACCCTGAAACGTTATAACAAAAGCAGATGGAGTTTACCAACATCTAAACAAAAGAAAAACGAGTGCTTTGTAATTAGCAAAGCTGGTTCTGGGTGGCATATAAGGTCAGAATTCTAAAAGAAAGAAGGATAGAGTTATTTATTATTATTATTATTATTAATAAATGTGCTGTAACCCAGAGCAACAGGCTGGCAAATTCAAACAACTAATAACTGAAAGTCAAATGTTGATTGCTTGATGTATGTTAATATTCAACTGCCTAGTGTTTGCAACAGGTGGAATTCCATTCGGAATTACCATCAAATGGATTCCCCCTGTTCGCAAGACTTAAGACCCCCATACACTGAGCTGATTTTGTCCAATTGCGGACAATTGCGACCATTCGGGCCGTTAAATCGGACCAAATTGGCTGTCCCTGACCTTCCGCCGCTGTCCCTGACCACGCATCGGACCCGAGCAGGTGGTCGGACCTGCTGGCCAACCAAACACCTGTCCAGGGACCTCCCTCCTGGTGGCGAGACGGGAGGGAAGCAGGGACGCATGAGATCCATCACAACAAATTGTGATGGATGGCATATGTCCCTGCCGCCCTGAAAGGTCCCGCCGGCTTGCAGGGTATCGGGTGTCCGTACACTGCTGCGAGACATTTACAGTGTATGGACACCTTTACTCTGCACTGTGAAGGCCATAGGGAGAAGGAAGCCACCAATGACATCGGCAGCCCTTCCTACCCAACGACCGGGGAGTGCCTGCATTTTCTGTGACACTCACAAAAAACGCTGCGAAACCACCCCCAAATGGTCGCAGGGCAATCCTCCTGCATACGGACATATGGCTAGTAGTACTGTAGAAATAACTGTCCACTGATTACCAGATACCGCACACTGTTATTACAACAATTCTGGTCAAAGCCGCCCATACACGGTACGTCTTGTACCGCGCGAGGCGATGTGCACTCCCGTGCACCATACATTGCATGCCCATACTTTTTGAACTGTATTGTATTGCTAGTTCACAGTGCTTTAGCACATTGCATGAGTTTTGTACTAGAAGCGGCATTACTGAGAAGTTTGATGGCAATTCAATGTGTGCCCGATGTATCTGCAAGTGCATTTGCATACACCTGAGAATAAGGGGGATATGGTCGTATTGTCGACCTGACTTAGGCCGACACCATTGGGTCGACAGGCAGCAAGGTTGACAGGGTTCTAGGTTGACGTGGACGAAGGTCAACAGGTGTATAGGTTGACATGGGACAAGGTCGACATGGTTTTAGGTCCACAAATGCGTTAGCTCGACGGTATCCGGACTATTTGTCTACAGCAAAAAGATAGACAACCATTAGTTCGACAAGCCAAAAGGTCGACATGCAAAAAGTTCGACATGCCAAAAGGTCGACGTGCCAAAAGGTCGACGTGCAAGAAGGTCGACACTGCCGTCAGGTCGATAGTGTCTAGGTCGACAGTCAAAAGGTCGACATGGGGTTTTCCACTGTTTTTTGAGCTGACATGTGCCGACAGGCGGTATTTCATGCCCTACCATCCACTAGGGCGAGGTGTGAGAATAAAATAGAGCGCAGAGAGGCACCGTGCCTGAAGCATTGCGAGCGAAGCGAGCGATGCGAGGGGCTGCGGTTCACTTCAAACTGTGTCCATGTCGACTGTGTCGACATTTGGGTAAAAAAAACTGTGAAAAACCCCATGTCGACCGTTGACTGTTGACCTAGACACTGTCGACCTAATGGCAGCGTCGACCTTTTGGCATGTCTAACTAATGGCGTCGACCTAATGGTTGTCTATCTTTTTGCTGTAGACAAATGGTCCCGCTTCCGCCAACAGGCGGTATTTCATGCCCTACCATCCACTAGGGCACGGTGGGAGAAAAAAATAGTGTGCCGAGCGCAGCGAGGCACCGTGGCTGCGGTTCACTTCCAACTGTGTCCATGTCGACGGTAGCCATGCTCCCAGCCCCCTGGCTGCGGGAATAGACGCTGTGCGCATGCGCACAGCGTTTATTCCCCGCTGCTTAGCAGCTGACAGGGGGGACTCCCAACAGCCCCCCCACACCTCGGGACACTGCCGCCCGCGGGTGGGACAGCAGGACAGGCCCTGACAATCGGGACTGTCCCGATAAAATCGGGACTGTTGGGAGGTATGATTACAGTAGAAAATATTTAATAGACTTTGTAAACATCGATAGAGCACAGCTCCATGTCTGCCAATGGGAATGAAAAGGCTGCACACACAGTTTATAATAGCTGTTTACGGTACAATATCTACCTTGCATAATCTATATCAATGAGGATCTTTTGATCTTGTTTGTGCAGTGACGCTTTGAAATGCCATACAGAGAAACAGGATGAATCAGCTCTGTGGCAGCGTCATGTGAGATTGCTGACAACACGGCGGGAGAGATGAGGATGGCAGATGCCGCTGTTACCTTGAGCTCGGTATATTTATGCAGACATGTAACAGCAAAGTGTCACCTTAATGATCCTCGTGAATGGCGGCTGAGTCACCGAGCTCTGTAATCCAGGGCCCTGCTATTATTATACAATTCTCAATGATGCATGATTTATTACCGATGTCAGTGCTGTTGTAATGTTATACTTACTGCACATTAGGGACATTTGTCTGGTTTTCCTTACATTTCTTTATATGATATGGTGTAAATCACACGTTTTCTAAAATCGCACATGCAGTAACTTGCAAATTTTTACACAATTTGTATGTTACTAAGTGTGTGATTTTCAGAGAAAAACATGCGATTTAGGCCGTTTGTTTATGAAAATGTTTGATCTGTCTAAAAAAAAATTGCGCATTAAAAAATCGCATTGCGATGTTTTCTCATTAAAAAACATCAAAATCACAAATGTAATAGGAAAATCTGCACCCTTTAAAAAGACCAAAAATCGCAAAATAAATAGACCAGATCCAACTACGTATTTTAGAACTACTGATAGAGCGGGCTAAACTTTATCGACAGCCGCCGGCTCCCGCCACGAGATGATCACATGCCCTGTGGCAACGGAGCTTCCCCCGGGTCCCCGCCGCCTCCCCAGCCGCCGCCAGTCCCCCTCCCCTAACCCTGCCCATCTCCCTGAAGTGGAGACAGGCAGGATGCCGCTGCCCCGCCGACAGAGGACTGGGACGCGCATGTGCTTGAGACGCACGTGCGTTCCAGTTCAGTGTAGCCCCTGTCTGCCCGAGCTCGCCAGAGGGGAGGCTCTGGCGAGCCCCGGCCAAAGATGACAGGGGCTAGATCTGTACTACAGCTTTTCTGTAAGGTGCCACTTAATATATGCGCACTATACTGTAGAAATAACTGTCCGTTGATAACCAGATAGCGCACACTGTTATCACACCAATTCTGGTCAAAGCCGCCAATACGGTACGTTTTGTACCATGCGAGGCGATGTGCACTCCCATGAATCGCACGGTAAAAAAAGTATGTGCTGCTCGTACTTTTTTAACTAGATTGCATTGCATCTCAGTCAACATGCACAGTGCTTTAGCCCATTGCATGGGTTTTGAACTAGAAGCCGCATTACTCATACAATGGGCCTTATTCTGATCGGTGCGGCCGGATCCGAATATGCGGCCAGGACCGTGCGTGCGAAACCACGCCTTCTATACGGATCGCCAACTACGTCCGTACGCGGTAAGAAGCTGGCCGAACGGACCGCACGTGTATTTTTCATGGAATACGCCTCCTCCATCTCAGGGAACCTCCCCCATCATTCGATGGTCGCAGACCATCGAATGCAGGACCGAGTGGTCCACCAGCTCCCGCAACCTCAGACCACACGGACATTTTTCTGTGCAAAAGCAGGGATCTGGGCAGGCAGCTGACATCCGGCGATGTCATATGTCCGCCCCCTACACGTGCGTCACGGCCGCATTACCATATGTACGCCCAGCGTTTGCATGGGAACGCCCATGAAACATGGGGGGTATGCATATGGTAATGAGCCCAAATAGCCCTTCACGCCCCTCTCCACCCCCTGTTCGGAGTGTTCACATTTCATGCAGGATTTGGCCGTACGCCCCGCTCGCACATGCACAGAGACGCCTCTGCACATGCGCAGACACAAAACATCGGCGGACCGGTCGCACGCGGATATTACCGCACCAACCAGAATAAGGGCCCATGTGTGCTGATGTATCTGCTTTTGGAGGCACCTGCAAGTGCATTTGCATACACCTGAGAATCGGCCCCTGTGTCTTTATAAAATATTATAAATATTATTAGATATTTATAAAAAAACATTTGCAAGGAAAACAGTTGGTTGCTATGGGAGGTGCCAATACCAACCAATCATATTTTGTCACTTTTCTGGTAAACAACCCAATCGTCATTACTTTCCCCACATGTAGTACCGAAAGGCCATTTTCTGGTGATGAAGTATTGCATAGTAAAACAGAACTCATGCAGGTAAATGATGGACTACACCCTGCATTAGGCAGGCTTAGTCCTTACACAAAATGCACACCGCATCCCCTGTTATTTCCAGTATTCAATAACAGCTCACTATAACGCTAATTGATATTCCACCTCCACATCAGCCCTGCAAACACGTCACGCTCAGCTACTGAGCGCAGATAGAGTCGCTGTAAAATCTGACTCGTTGAGAGAATCAGGTCACAGAAGTTTAACAGAACAGGGAGATAATTAGGTTTAAATGCTGGCATTTAATTATTACATACATATTCCTGACAAGCGCCTTAGCTAGAGGCTTGATGGATAACCATTTACACACATACAGCGCATGCAGAAACTGCAAAAAGTAACACAAAGGATGTTCCCGGGGCTGAGGAATTACAAGAAAGGGATTGTCATTTTCTTTCCTGCCTTAGACGCAAAAATGTCATTTCTCCCGACAGTCTGGGAAAATCCTTTTAAATACTTTAGGAGTTGAAAACTTTAAGGAATAAATTCTAATATTTATAATAATAACAATAACTACAACATAAAATAATTCTTATGCTTAGATGGAGTTCCCTATACTAACATAAAATCTATAGGCCAAATGTGAGAATCAGAAAGTGAGAGATTTTGGGAGAGTTTTCCCAATTTTTTAAAACGGCGTTATTAATACCCCTTTCACACTGCAAACTGATTTTGCCATGTAAATGATTGTCACTTTAAAGAAGTGGGAAAACTCTCCCAAAATCTCGCACTTTCTGAGTCTCACACCCTATTACATTTGTCCCATAGATTTTATTTCTTCTTACCTGAGGTCTTGCGTCTCCTCCAGAACTAGAGGTTTTAGCATACGACACAGGACCCAGTGATGGACTGGTGCATGAAGGGCTCACTAGGGTAATGCAGTGGTAGGAGCCCATGCAAAGGGTGTTGTTAGCAGTGGTGCAAAAAAATATTTTTTCTTAGTGGTACTGATAGCGCGTGCCGTAGGCGGGTTGGGATCGTTTGGTCTACAGCAAGTTGGTTGACACCATTAGGTCAACATGGGGAAAGGTCGACATGGTTCTAGGTCGACACGGGTCAAGGTCGACATGGTTTTAGGTCGACAGGTCAATAGGTCGACACAAGCATTAGGTTGACAGGGTCTAGGTCGACAGTCAAAAGGTGGACATGGGGTTTTTCACTGTTTTTTTTTGCTTGAATGTCGACAAAGTCGACATGGATACAGTTTCCAATGCACTGCATCACTCGCATTGCTTCAGGCACAGTGCCTCGCTTTGCTCTGCACACTATTTTGTTCTCCCACCACACCCTAGTGGATGATAGGGCATGAAATACTGCTTGTCGGCACATGTCGGCTCAAAATACAGTGAAAAACCCCATGTCGACCTTTTGACTGTCGACCTAGACCTTGTCGACCTAATGCTTGTGTCGACAATAATGACCTGTCGACCTTGACCCATTTCAACCTAGAACCATGTCTACCTATCCCCATGTCGACCTAACGGTGTTGGCCCAATGCTTGTTGACTAACTTGCTGTAGACCCAATGACCATATCCCCCATAGGCACACCCAAAAATTGTCACGTGACATGAGGAGGTGTGGTCACACAAGGGGTGGCTACATGGCAATAGGGGCATTGCCACATTATGCCACACACAGTAATGCCCCATACACATTATGCCACACATCATAATGCCCCTTACACATTATGCCAATAACCATAATGTCTATTACAAATTATGCCACACACTGTTATGCCCTTTACACATTATACTGATACTGATCATGTATAATACTGTAGGTCACAGTAGGTGAAATGATTGGGGTGCTGAGATAATGTATAATAGGTCAGAGGAGGTGAAGGTTTGGGGTGCTGAGATAATGTATAATAGAGACATACTTGCCTACTTTTGAAAACTAGTTTCAGGGAGATTATAGTTGGTTGTAAAACATTGCACAGTGCCCCATTGAGGGCGCGTGTCATGCTCCTCCCAAAGGGTGTGTCTAGTTCCATATATGGAGAGACTGAGAAAAGAGAGTGTGAATGTGGCACCTAGAAGCGTGGGTGTGACTGCTACATCTGAGAGGAATCTTTTGAAATTACTTATATCTAAATGTAGATGAGCCCAAAGTAGTTAGTAAGAGCTACTATACTGTAATGTAAATGTATCTGTCTAAGGTGGGCCAGGTGAAATGAGGGAGATTGCTAGACTAATCAGGGAGAGAGGGAGATTGCTCTTATTTCAGAGAGTCTCCTGCAGAATGCAGGAGGGTAGGCAACTATGAATAGAGATACAGATATTTTGAATTCCGCACAAGTTTATCCCCTCAACACCAGGTTTCATTACAGAGTGAACTGGATCATGGTGTGTGGGTGTGAGGCCCGAGTAGCCTAAACCAACTAGAACAGGTACTTGTGCCCTTTTCCAGAGTCTGATAACAGGTTGGTGGTGCTCCCCTGAGTCCAGAATAATGTTCAACAACAGAGAAGAATAAAGAAGACTCTTTTTCTGGGGCACTCTTAGAAAAAAATGTGTCTGCTATTAAATATAACTTTACAGTGTGCACCCTTTCTGTTTTTTAAAAAGACAAATACATTTGATATACAGTATACGGTACTTGTTTCCTAGCACGGCACGGTGCTGAGATAATATATAACAGGTCAGAGGAGGTGACAGGATTGGGGTGCTGAGATAATATATAACAGGTCAGAGGAGGTGAAGGGATTGGGGTGCTGAGATAATATATAACAGGTCAGAGGAGGTGAAGGGATTGGGGTGCTGAGATAATATATAATAGGTCAGAGGAGGTGACGGGATTGGGGTGCTGAGATAATATATAATAGGTCAGAGGAGGTGAAGGGATTGGGGTGCTGAGATAATATATAACAGGTCAGAGGAGGTGAAGGGATTGGGGTGCTGAGATAATATATAACAGGTCAGAGGAGGTGAAGGGATTGGGGTGCTGAGATAATATATAACAGGTCAGAGGAGGTGAAGGGATTGGGGTGCTGAGATAATATATAATAGGTCAGAGGAGGTGACGGGATTGGGGTGCTGAGATAATATATAATAGGTCAGAGGAGGTGAAGGGATTGGGGTGCTGAGATAATATATAACAGGTCAGAGGAGGTGAAGGGATTGGGGTGCTGAGATAATATATAACAGGTCAGAGGAGGTGAAGGGATTGGGGTGCTGAGATAATATATAACAGGTCAGAGGAGGTGAAGGGATTGGGGTGCTGAGATAATATATAATAGGTCAGAGGAGGTGACGGGATTGGGGTGCTGAGATAATATATAATAGGTCAGAGGAGGTGAAGGGATTGGGGTGCTGAGATAATATATAATAGGTCAGAAGAGGTGACAGGATCGGGGTGCTGAGATAATATATAATAGGTTAGAGGAGGTGACGGGATCGGGGTGCTGAGATAATGTATAATAGGTCAGAGGAGGTGAAGGTTTTGTGGACCTCAGATAAAGCCCTAACATTGCTTTTTCATCTAAAAAGGGCTTTTCCTTTTCGCCTGTAATAAATAGACCCATGTGGGTGAGTTCTCCTAATTAAACCTAATTTCCTGTATGTGTGTTTCCCTGTGAAAGCTGTCGCACGGAATGGATGACTTATTGGGCTGTTTTTCAGATCTGTTTACTTGTTATGTTCCTTCCCAAGGTCTCCTTCATCCAATAAATAACAATATCAGATATTTCTATCAGATGACTTTACAATTATAGTAAACAGGAAGAAGTATAAGATGAAATCTCTACATTTCCAAAAAACGATCGGGGTTTATTCCATTGAATATAGATTTAATTTCCGCTGATATATAGTCTGGCGCCATTACAGTATGTGAGCGTTCTGTATGTGTGCAATGTATGCAGTGCTTGGGGTCTATGAAACAGGGTACTGGGAAATGGTGCCAGAACTCACCTCCATTTTGCCAGTATTCATGACCGATTTAATGCTTGATTTTCCTACATTCCATCTATGCGACTGACCATAACACACGTATGCAGAATCTGCTTAAGATTTACATAAATAAGCTTGTGTACATGGATGTTTTCTAAAGAAGCGGTTGTTATTATTATAATTATGTTTTATTTATAAGGTGCCACAAGTGGCTCGCAGCGCCGTACATATATCACACATTAGAACAATACAGGGTACACAGGACTGAACATAACAATAATGGAAGAACTAAGGCAGAGTACAAACGACTCAAGACTTTACTATTTACTCAAGTATTTCCATAATTCCCTTACGTATTGTTTATGAAAACCTTTTCTGTACTTAATTGTTCCTGTACTGTATTATATTCATTCTATCTGTTAAGCGGCTTGAGTCCTATTGGAAGAGCGTTATATAAATTAAACTATTATTATTAATAAGAGTTCTTGATTTTATACAGCTGAGATGTAGGGAAGCAGAGAAGTAGTCTGAATGCTACCAGAGGCAGGTTGTCAGTGGTCTCTTCTAGTTAGATCACCTCTTGACACTACCTCTGACAATCGCCGTAGTCTTGTCACCTCTTAAAACTCACAGCAACATTGCCATTCAAAGGGTTAATACTAGTTGGATATGATAAATGGTCATACTTGCCTACCCTCCCGGAATGGCCGGGAGGGTCCCGCAAATCGGGTCCCCCTCCCAGCCCCCCGGGAAGGGGGCAAATCTCCTGCATTTTCCCCACAGCCCCTGCTCCCCCCTCCCCCACGGTATAAAACTATGAATTTTGTGGGTCCGCGGGGAGGGGGCAGGGTTAAAATGATACGATTTGCATAATTTTGCATCATTTTAGCCCCTCCCCCATCCAAGGACCCGAAAATTGATGCGGCTGTCTGTCATGGGTGACGTCAGTCTCGCCCCGTCCCCAAAACGAAGCCTCGCCCCGCCCCCTTTCACTCCTCTTCAGGCTTCTCCCGGAGAGGAGTTTGCAAAAATCGTCAGGTATGTAAATGGTGTTCCAGCCAATTAGCTTCCTATAGTCATTTTTCAACACATGACAGGAGCTGATTGGCTATGAGTTTTAAAACTTGCTGTATATGATAAAACACATTGATAAATCAGCCCGTGCATAGGAAGATACTACTACATTGGGATATTTATCAAACCTCTGGGAAGAGAGATAAAGGGGAGAGAGAGATAAAGTGCCAGCCAATCAGCTTTGGTCATGTTACAGGCTGAAAATTGACAGGAGCTGATTGGTTGGCGCTTGCTCTCCACTTCAGCTCTCTCTTCCACTACTGCTGAGCACCAACATCTCAGTTATTGCCAGCGGAATGCAAATGATAGTCATAGGTTTTCATGATGTTTCTACAGATGACCTCAGCGAGTTCACAGAATGTGGTTATGTGGGAAAGGCTGGATTGCCGTGCCCTCAGAGGACGCTATGAGAAATAAACCCCATGATCTCCAGGGACCATTCTCCGAACAAAACATTACACATCGTTCCTTCCTGTACAGAGCAAATGTTGAAACTACCAAGTACAGCAAATCTTCACCCAGTGATATCCTCCGAGTTCATGTCAGTATACAATGAACCACCTGCGAACCGCTTGATCATTTATACTGTACATGATATTAGACATCATTTTATTCTTATGTGAACATAAAAAGACCATTAGATTTACCTAATTACTTTACCACTAGGTGATTCATCGCGCCCTACGGGCGCTCTTCACACCGTCGTAAGAGGCTGCGCCCCCTTAATTTGTGAACATTTGTATATGAGAAAGATGGTTAGAATTGTATGAAAGATGGCCTGTATTGCAACTTGAGTTATAGGTGAAATGTGTTAAATAGAGAGCATATGATTTGGAAGGGGGTGTGTATTGTTTTGTTTAATTAAAAAGTGGTTACAGAGTAAGATGTACATTGATAGTGTGGATGGTACAGTGACATTTGTGGGTGTGGGGGGGGGGGGCTGTGGAGGTTATTCTGATCGGAGCGGCCAAACGTGCGTACGTTCACTATTAACGTAGGCTAGCCGTACGCGGCCGTTAGGGTTAGGTCCACCCACAAATCAGCCGCTTACGTACGGGCAGAAATACCGTAGAAGGGGAGTGGCGTACAAATGAGCGTACGGCAACGTACGCGGACGGCCCAGCCCTTGCACTCCGACAACAGGCGTACAACTGAGCGTACGGCGCCGTTTACGGACGTCTTTCGTCCGTCTCCCCACCGACTTCTTGCGGAGATCTGAGCGTACGCCAGTTTGCACGGACGGGTCCCTATTGTTTTCAATAGAAAAGTCAGCTTATGTCACCGCTCGTGAGCGTACGTCCGTGTACGCTGACATACCCTTCATATATATGGACCTGCAAATGTTGCCTTTCAACTATAATTATGAAAATTAATTAATTGATTGAATTAATTAATGTGCAAAATAGTGGCCATGGGCTTAAAACATTGCTGAAACATCCTTTGTAGGTGTTAGATGTGGTTTATGTTATTGTATAATAAATACAAAACCTATGTTTGTATTAGAGTGAACACATTGACACATGTCGACTTGTGTAGATTGAGTGTGCTACTGTGTAAAGTCTATGAAAGCACGTAGTGAATGTGTCGACCTGTTTAACAAATACCTACCTTAGCGTATATAAGCAGGTCTTAAAAAGATTCTTACCTTAAATTAAACAAACCTTTAAATGTAGAGAAGTATAGAAAGATAACCTTCCAATGTGTTAGAGTGCTGTGTGTGGCTTGCAGGTAGTGAATTCATGGTTTTGACTTAATAGACTGCAGCATTGCTTATTACATTCAGGTGTATGTGTTTGAGTAGTAATCCGCGTAAATTAGCTAACCCAGGCGCACGCTGGCATGCGGTATCTGTAGGGGTGGTTTGAGATGGCGGTTGGCGGCCGCCTGTTTTGTGTCCGAAATGAACGGTGCTTTAGTCGATCGTGCGGTAGTAGCACCGCTCATTTTTGGTGCACACCCCCGTGTACGCCCATATTTACGCCCATTTTCCCTCATTATTTCGGCCGCTCCCCTCTTCACGCCCCTATGCCGCCCCCAATACCCGTACACTCGCGTACAGGTTTTTTCGCACGTAGAGACCCGTCCGTAAGCGTTGGTGAGTGGTCGCGCCTGCGCATTAGCGAATGTACGCATGCGCAGATCATAAAAAATCCCGGGACGTACGCGTACGGCCCGGCCGCTCCAACCAGAATAAGGCCCTGTGTGTGCATGTTGTTTAGGTGTGTGTGTGTGTGCAATAGTATAGTAGGGTGTTTCTGAGTCAGCGGCTCCCCACTGGCGGAGGTCACGACACAGGAAAACAGGAGGCTGGGTAGTGATAGGGGTGTGTGGACATAAGGGGGACTGAAGAGGAGGGTGGGAGATACTGTGCAGCTTCTGCCAGTGGGTGAGGGTTTAGTGTGGCAGTACAGGAGTACAGGATGGTGGCCCTGAGTCAGTGTCTCCTCCTACTGGGTGGGAGTTAGGGTACATGAGAGCAGGAGGCTGGGCTATGAGGCATGATAGGGGCATGTGGGCAAAACAAAGTCAGCGACTCCCCAGTGGTGGAAGTTACGGTTCAGGAGAGCAGGAAGCTGGGTAGTGATAGGGGTGTGTGAGTATACGGTGGACTAAAGAGGGGCTTAGGGGTGCCGTTAATTGTGGGAGGGGCGTGGTGGGTGCCATGAATCAAGGGAGGGAGGGGGCGCAGGTGTCCGCAGATCGCGGGAGAGGGCGGGGGTCCGCAAAGCGTGGGAGGGGGCGTGAATTGCGGGAGGGGGGGGTTGCGAATTGCGGGAGGGGGGTGTGTGCGGGGGGTGACGTGAATCGTGGGAGGGGGCGTGAATCGTGGGGGGGGGGTGTGCGCGGGGGGGTCCGTGAATTGCGGGAGGGGGGGGGCACGGGGCGCGATAAATCACCTAGTTGGTTATATATTCTTGTAGAAGGATGGTAGGATGTTGCTGTCATTCAGAATGCATTTACATAAACAGTAATAGTAGCAGTAAAAGATCTGACTTAAAACACCTACAGTAAAACAGAACAGGTGTTATATATTATACAAAGAATTGGTTGATGATGTGTAGGTTGACGTGCACATAATTGTCACTGTAAAAAAATTGCTACAAGAAAAAATCAACACAGAAAGGTCAACACATGTAAATGTTGACATAAGTGTGGCACTTCATTGGTGTCCATGTCGACACATGAGAATGAATATGAAAACATTCAAAAAAGAAAAATAAATCTTCAAAAACTCATGTCAACCTTTTTCATTGTCGACCATAGCCGTGTCAGTGTTTTGCATGTGCCATTTAATCCTGGGGTTGCCGTGAATCGCGAGCGGGGGTGGGGGGGGGAGGAGGTGAGGTGTGTCCGCGAATCACGGGAGGAGGGGTCGTGGGTGGATGCCGTGAATTGCGGGAGGGGGGGTCGCGGGGGGTGTGGGTGCCGCGAATCGTGGGAGGGGGGGACGCGGGGGGTTGCAGTGAATCGTGGGAGGGTGGGTCGCAGGGGCGGGGGGTTGTCGCAATGACAGGGGGGGGGGAATCGCAGTAGGGGGGGTCGCCGGGGGGTGGGGGGTACCGTGAGGAAGGGGGGGCCTAGGGGGTTGGCACAAATCGTGGGAGAGGGGGTCGCGGGGTGCCACGAATCGCAGGATGGGGTGTGTCACGGGGTGGGGCCGCAAATCGCGGGAGTCGCCGCGAATTGGGGGGGTGTGCTGTGAATCGCGGGAGGGGGGTCGCCGGGGGGTGCCGCGAATCGCCACAAGAAAAAATCAACACAGAAAGGTCAACACATGTAAATGTTGACATAAGTGTGGCACTTCATTGGTGTCCATGTCGACACATGAGAATGAATATGAAAACATTGAAAAAGTGAAAAATAAATCTTCAAAAACTCATGCCAACCTTTTTCATTGTCAGTGTTTTGCATGTGCCATTTAATCGTGGGGTTGCCGTGAATGGGGGGGGGACACATTGCTCTGTTTCTGGACTTTCTTCTTAATTTATGGATTACCATCACCTGTGCTTAAACACCTTTCTTATCAATTACCCTGTTTAAAACAGGTGATGACAATCATAAATTAAGATGGAAGTCCACAAACAGAGCATTCTGTCCCTCCTGGAGAGGGTCATGTTGGGAGGTATGGAGGTGTGGGGCGCTCACCTGGTGTGTCTGGTGAGTAGCTGTGTCTTTGCTGTGTAACATGGAGAGGCAGACCCTGGCAGTCTGGCACTGTGGGCTCACTGGGCTGGTTCTCTGTCGTGTGAGTCAGTCATGTGAGTCAGAGGCTCCACCCAGCGTTACAGCTTCAGGCACACTTTGAGTGACAGATGTAGCCAAATATATAAGAGATAGAGAGAGCACAGTTGACACATATTTTAAGATGTTCTAGTAAATGGAGTTATTCAGTATTACATTTTCTGAAGGACACGAGAAGGCGGGATGCACTAAAGCAAAACTGCGGTAAAAACCCTGTTATCAGGGTTTTTACCGCATTTTGGTATGAACTAAAACCCGCCCGCCGGGTTAATGCAACAGGAGCGTATGGCCAGCAAAAGCTTGTGGATCTTTTTTTGGGTGCTCTCATCTTGATCAAACTCTCAACCATCCCACCGGGGGCAGCACTTTGACCCTTATTCTGATTGAGTCGGATGGCTCTGAGTGCAGACGAACAGCCAATGGTTGGTGTTTGCACATGTGCAGAGGTGTATCTGCGCATGTGCGATTGCCTCACACGTACGAACATGGCGCGAGATCCATGCAGAAAATGATCATCCGGAAACATCCGAGCAGGGGGTGGAGAGGGGCGAGAAGGGCTGTTTGGGCTCATTACCATATGCGTATGCCCCGCGTTTCATGGGCGTACATATGGTAATCCGGCCGTGACGCACGTGTGGGTGGCGGACAGCTGACATAGCCGGATACCAGCTGCCCGCCCATATCCCTGCTTTCAATTGGAAAAATTTCCGTGTGGTCTGGAGCACTTGGTCTGCTGCCTGACCACTCTGTCCATCATTCGATGGTCGGCGAATATCGGAGGATGGGGGAGGTTCCCACAGATGGGGGAGGTGTTCACATGAAACATCCTCTCGCGGTCCGTACGCTCGGCATCTTACCGCATTCGGATGGTGTGAGCGATCCGTACGGTAGTCGGGGTTAAGAACACTCGGTTCCTGTCCAAAATACGCATCAGTCCGATTCAACTAGAATAAGGGCCTTTGTTGCAAGGTTGACTTGGATTTGTGTTGGTGCACTGTTGGACCTTTTTTTGCCATCATAGAGTCTTTAGCAAGTTGGTCTTCTCAATTAATAGCTAATCTTTTTCTAATTAATGCCATTTCCTGTCTCTGAGTTATTATCTTGAATGTAGGGTCACCTAAGGTTATGTGACCTACACATAAGCCGTTACGAGGTTTCTGGTTTTTGGGAATATCGGAGTGTATTAATAGGAAATGCATTAGGACTCCTTTCATGTTGCATGGCTCTAAGACAATGAGAACTCACTGTAGAAAATATGGGACTGATCAGCTCAACTTAGAACCAGTAGGCTTCATACGTCAGACTGTGTTCTCACATGATTTATTAAAAGCAACCTGATCATTGAATCTGCTTTTCATATTGCTATAACTTTCCGAATTCTAACAGCTTGGGTATAAGTATTTTCATTTTCATTGTTCTCACTCATAGGCCCTTATTCTGATTGAGTCGGACGGCTCGTGTGCGGTCGGACGGCCGATGTTTGGTGTTTGCGCATGTGCGGTGGCGTATCTGCACAAACGCCTCTCACGTCCGAACACAGCGTGAGATCCGTGCAGAAAACGATTGTATGGAATCATCCGAGCAGGGGGTGGAGAGGGGCGTGAAGGGCTGTTTGGGCTCATTACCATATGCGTACGCCCCGCGTTTCATGGGCGTTCCCATGAAAACGCTAGGCGTACATATGGTAATCCGGCCGTGACGCACGTGTGGGGGGTGGACAGCTGACATAGCCGGATGCTATTCATCAAAGACCTGTTATAGGATAGCGTAAGGTGTTCATTTAATTCTTACGCATGGTGCATAATTCACTGTAGTCTGCTCACTGGTGGGTCACAGAGAGTTTCATCTGGAGTGTATTCATCCTCCCCAGCGCCACTTCCATGTGGTGTCCCGCAGGGTTCCTTATTATCGTCCATGCTTTTTGCAGTTTACATGCTCGATACCGAGCACCTTTGATACCGCCCTGCCGAATACCTGCTCCCATAGCACACACACACCCCCCCACGCCAATTTCCCTCAGTACCATGCAAGGAGATGTACAACGAGAACACACCCCCTTGCATGCCTCCGTTACAGGAGAAAGGATTCGATGGTTGCCATGCGCCTGGACAAAGACGCGGCTGGTGGTTGAGAGTGATATACAACCAGCCAATCAGCTAATACCTGTCCTTTTTCAAACCCAGCCTTTAACGTGACAGTTGGGAGCTGATTGGCTGGCTGTTTTTCACTCTATTTTATCACCCTTTGAAGCTTGATACATTTGGCCCTTTATCACCCTTCACTTTACAACTTGTTAAGACTTAATACATCTGGCCCTATATTTTTACTACTGATTTCCGACACCCTTGAAAGTACTTGGCGCATGCACAGTCTACCGATAATCCCTCAGCTGCGTGAACATCGGCATTGCATACAAATCTGAATCAGGCTTCAGGTCTTTTGGAAGTAGACACAGGTATTAAGTAAACTGACCACATACAGTAGATGAGACCATTCCTGAGGAATTTGGTAGTGTGGTCAGGTTCACTTGATGTCATATCATCAGGGCAGCCGAGAGGGGGGGGGGGGGGGGGGGGGGGGAGCAGGTACTAATTACCTGGGCCCAGGCTTACTGCAGGGGCCTGGCGGGGGCCCTGGTCCAAACCCCACCATACCTTCACCCTCTGTCCCTCCCTGGCAGCAGCAGCAGCAGCACACACCTACAGCATGCTGAGCCTGCTGTCAGCACAGCACACGCTGTTGGTGTGTGCTGCTGCTGCCGAGATGGGGGAGGGGGGTGAGGGATGACTTTAGACAGTTTTTTTCACCCACCTTAAACATTTTGGGGGCATGACCTCCCCCGATTAGGCCACGCCCCCCAAAAATTACCGGGGCCCGGCATACCTCTCGGCTGCCCTGCATATCATCATGCTATTTGCTCCTCCAATAACATTTTGAATGGCCAGAATATCTTAATAGGGCCCCTTTGGGAGCTGCTTCCTATAGTGAAGCGCATATGGGGCAGCATGGATGGTGTAATGGTTAGCATTACTGCCTCACAGCACTGAGGTCATGGGATCAATTCCCACCATGGCCCTAACTGTGCAGAGTTTGTATATTCTCCCCGTGCTTGCGTGGGTTTCCTCCGGGTACTCCTGTTTCCTCCCACAAATCCAAAATATACTGGTAGGCTAGTTGGCTCCAAACAAAATTAACCCTAGAATGTCTGTGTGTGCGTGTACATGTGGTAGGGAATATAGATTGTAAGCTCCACTGGGGCAGGGACTGATGTAAATGTTCAACTATACTCTGTATAGCGCTGCGGAACATGTGTGCGCTATATAAGAAACTGTTAATAAATAAATAAAATAGGTTTCCTTGTGGAAAATACAGTTTTGGGCGCAAGCAGGTTAGAGATTCCCCAGAACATTGCAAAAGGACCAGCAACCAAGATTTCAATCCTACATAATAGCAATACAGAGCTCTCAGTTACATATATTTTCAACCATATGATAAGCCACCAGCCATGCCAATTCGCCTCTGCATTATACCCCTTTCACACCAGCCTAAATTCCCGGGTTGAGTCCGGGAACAACCCGGTACTACCTCTGGTGTGAAAGGTACCCGGGACAAATTACCGGGCTTATTTGCAGGCAATCCAACCCTGCTAGGTAGCAGGGTTGTTCCCGGCTTCAACCCGGGGACCTGGCTAGTGTGAATGGGTAAGGGTATATTTACCCGGGTTGCCGGGTCCTCGGTGTCATGTCCAGCGGGGATTTGATGCAGCCGGTGGGCGCAAATGACGGGACAGCCGGTGGATGATGATGACGCAGCTCTCCGGCGGCAGTGAGGGCGCCGGAGAGCTGCGTCATCTTCATCCGCCGCCTGTTCCGTCATTTGCGCCGCCGCCTGTGTGGATCCCTGGCCTGTGCGGAGGACCAGCAACCGGGGTGAGTATTCTCCCCACCTCCTGCCCACCTCTGCTGACTGCACGACACCATCCCGCCGTCTGCCCACCTCCTGCCGGCCTCCTTCCCGCCCCCTTCACACACCAGAAAATGTTTTCTGGTGTGAATGGGTCCAAACCCGGGAATGTCCCTGCTTGTCCCGGGAACTGAATTCCCGGGTTTGTCCCTGCATTTCTGGTGTGAAAGGGGTATTAGTGGCCCTACACTATGTTAAAATAGCAACTTCTTTGAGTTATATGAATATATACTAAATTGAGAGCTCACTTACCTGGAGGCACCCCAAGAGCTACCAATATAGCATTACGGTCCATGCACACTGGGCGACTATGCCCAGCATGTATGGACAGCGATGATCGCTATCATCGCTGGGGGGGGGGGAAGCCACTCAGTGCATACACACACTGAGCCGCTTTACCCCTGCCCGGCACTGACAGCAGGGGGAGGACGGCTTTGTATAGTGCAGAGCTGTGCACGGGCCTGATGGTCGAATGTCGCGTTGATAGATATTATGTGCTCCACATAATATCTATCAAATTGCAGGAGCGATTTCTTGTGTTTTTTAACCCCATGCGATCGCTCAAATGCAATAGGCGGGTAGAGGCAGTGCTTTTCGGTGGCAGCCACAGGGTGCCCTGGTGGCATCCATCGGAGTAGCGTAGAGCTGTGAAGGAGTGTTGGAGGGCGATGCGGGTCAGCAGCAGCAGCAGCAGAATTTTAAAACCAGTTTAAAACACTGGGAGGCCCTCTGATTGGCAGAGAGAGCAGCCACCTGAATGTGAGGACTCTGATTGGCTGAGATCTCTCTCAGACAATCAGAGGGCTGCCCAGTGTTTTAAATAGTTTTTTTTTTAATTCTGCTGCCATCACTGACCCCCACTGCTACTCTGCCCTCTTTCAGCACCCAATGTGGCATTGTGGATGGCATGCAACATCAGGTGCTGTAAGAGGGCACTGTAGGCACCATAAGAAGCGATGGGACATCGCCTTACAATGTCCCATCGCATCCGATCACATAAGTGTATGGGCCCCATGAGTTCTCATAGTCGGTTGGAGCATTAGCAGATGTCATTCTGCCATAATTATGAGAATGTTAAGAGTCGGGATGAAGTGTTTACACTGAGCGCCATCGGTTTAGATGTCCGGAGTTGGGTACATCTCTACTGCTGTACAGACTGCAATAAAAGTGAGCGGACATCAACAAACCCATAAATCATCCGTCCTTGAAAACTTTGCTGGTGAGTACGGCAGCGGGTAATTACACTCCCCGTCTTATATCTGCTGACCCTGAACATATCGTCTTTCCAATTTGAAAAGATTTATTTGTACATTCGTCTAATCTGTTACAGATTACGAATTGTAACTCATGTCATGGGCTCGGCAGTTACTGTCAGATTTATTTGCTTTTCCATGGCTGGCATATCTTGTGTCAAGTGGCATTTCTCGGAGAGGGCAGCTGGCATCATGACATGAACTGGAAAATGCACAAACGGCATCATGCTGTAGGGATTGTGGTGTGCTCCAACCGTCTTACACCAACGTATCGGAGTCTCTTACTTCTCATCTACAGGCAGAAGACGGACCCTGCAACATCTGGCTAACTAAAAAAGGAGACAGGAAACAGTTGGAAAGAGATGTGATGCTGCAGTGTTAACCTGGGTACCTACTAGATGATGTAATACAGCAGATTGGCCAGAAATGTAGGGCACATCACCTAGTGTGTATCCACTATGTCATTGGCAATGAGTGTTCCCACATCGTCCACCGTCCCTGCATGAAGGTCCTATGAAGACATTGCTAGTGAGGGCCATGCTGCACTGCTGCCATCAGTCCGTTGTTCCCGGCAACATCAGGGGTCCGATTCAGACCTGAACGCACAGCTGCAAATTCAAACAGTGGCCGATCATTGATGACCTACAAATGCGCATGGGCCGCAGTGGGCTTGCCGCACAGCTGCACTGAACTCCTGCAACTTTTTCTGATCGCTGCCCATTTGCAAGGTGATGGACAGGAAGTAGGTGTCTGGGGGGTGATAACCGGCCTGTTTAATGGGATTTTTAAAAATCTGCAGGCATGCCCGGAAAGGCGTGTCTAGGAAAATGCTGGGAGTGTCTGGAAAAAGGCAGACGTGCCAAGCCGGCTTAGGGGAGAGTGGTGTGACGTCAGCTCCAGCCCGGATGTGCCTGTTTTTATTGGGCCCAGATTAAGTCTCTGGCTACGCGTCGCCTGTGATGACTTGTGCTCTATGTAAAAACCGTACAATGGTGTGCTGCTTGCGATGAAATTTGGACACATTCACAAGTACACTTCTATTTGCACACCTTGCACACCAATTCACACAGTGTAAACAGTAATTTGCAAGGTGGGATTACGCTTTAGCAGGGCGGCATCTACCTGAACGCTGTATTAGAAGATAATGTGTGAGGGGGCCTGACATTTTAGACAGGGGGTCCCCCTCCCATTTGTCATTACTGGCTGCAAATGGCACGGGAGAATATTACACTGTCAAAACACAGAGTAAGTGCATAAACTTGGTCGATGGGTAACTGCGGGGGGGGGGGGGGAATTAATATAAACATGAATATATAAATAAAATACCACATGAAAGGCCTGTGTTTGTCCCTCTGTACCTTACTCTGTAGGACCCTGACAGGCTCAGCGCTGCCTCTAATTAAAACCCCTCCCATGACGAGGCCCCTGCTGCTGTCCTCCATGGGCCTAAGAAGCATATGATGAGCTCCCCCAAGCAGAGCTCAGCACAAGCCTCTCAGCCACTGATCTCTTGTGCAAAGTCTCATGGGACTTGGTCAACTCCCAGTAATGCACTGCACTCTTGTGCAGTCAGTGTGCCTCCGCTCCCGATGCTCAGCACCATTAACCATTGTCACATTGTCTGATAGGTGATACTGATGTAAATGACTAAATTATAATCTGTAAAATGCTGCACAAAACATTTCTACTTTCTAAATGACAACCTAAATAAACAAGCTACAGCTCCACCGCTCCATGTACAGTACCTTCACGTCACAGGGCCCATGACCAGTGGTGCTGTCTGTCTGCTCCGCACAGAAATACATTGGCAAGGGCAAGCTGACATTTCCTGCTTAACTGCAGCCTCACAGACCTCTTGTACTATTTATGTGTATTATGTTCTGAATTGTTTATATTAGATTTTTTATTTATTGTTTAAGCTTGTGTGGTTGTATTGCTTTAACTCAAAATTCACTGATTTCTTTTAGATGCTATCATACATGTCATACGGGTCTATGCACTAAGCCTCGGAGAGACAAAGTGGATGGAGATAAAGTACCAAACACAGGAGGTTATTCTGGTTGGTGCGTAAATTACCGAATTCTTTCGGAGCAGACCGCACGCCACGCTGTGCGGACATTGTAAGAAGAAACGCCCACAGGTTCTCCGGATTCGGACGGACTCACTCTTTAAGAAGAGGGCGTGTTTACGGACTACACAGATTCTGCACGGTCTTACAGCATCAGAACAGACGGGAAGCTGGCCATACGCACCGATGTGGTGTATTTCCGCAAAACTATTACTAACACATACTAAAGCTCACTTACCAACAGTTATAAACACAGTGGGCAGTATTCAATGTGAATACTGGCGACGTGCAGCGAATCCTGTTTAGGATTCGCTGCACATTCGCCACTGCTCGCTGCGTTCCGGAGCCTCGCTGGCTCCGGTATTCAACGAGTCAGGGGCTCGCTGCCCCTGACCGGCGAATTTGAGCTCCTGCGGCGGACGCCGCAGGGTGCCTGAGGACGGCGGCAGGCAGGGAGATGGAAGTCTCCCTGCCTGCCCCAGAACATTTGTGGGGGGGAGGTGGGCTTCCCGGGTGCCAGGCAGCACAGGCTGCCCCCCGGGGGTGCCAGCAGGGGACCAGGTATATTCACTACACCCGATCATGCATATGTAATGATCGGGTGAACTGAATATATGAATATCTAATGAGCGGCTCGGCTCCGGCCCCCTGCTGGCTGCTCTGTGTAAAAAAATATATATATATATATATCTTTTTTTTAAATTAAATATATATTCATGTGCTTACAGCACATGAATAAAAATAGCATGCCCCTCCTCAGAATAAAATTCCTGATTTTTTTACACCAAATGTAAAAAACAAAACACTTTATTTTAAAAGTTCACATTCCACTTCACCATAAAAAGATAGCAATTGCTACTCGGTGAATCATGGCGAAAAAAACCTTGAAATGTATTCGCCATCTGGTCATTGAATAAGGTGATTCACCGTTTTAGTCAGAAATTCGCCTTACAGCACAAAATCGCCATAAAAACCTGGCGAATCAGCCTCATTGAATACCGCCCAGTGTGTGTGTGTATTTTGTTTTTTGGATATTGTTATTTGCTGTACAATAATATTACATTTGTGTCTTGCAAGGATGTGCACACTACAATAACATACAGTACATCTATATACAGTATTTACCTTTTGCAAGTGATAAATATTTTAAACTATTTACATTGGTTCAGGTGTGGCAGTACTAACTGGGCGATCCGAATGCCTAGCGCATGACCGAGTGGTGTCCGCAAAGCAATACTTGCTTATGGAGACCGCATATTTTCTGCCTTTTGGTTCGTTTGCATCGGTGTTCGGTCCGAATGCACACCTACCAGAATTAGTGCACTCCCTCGTGTACGCCCATGTTTACGCCCAGTTTAGCCCACTTTGAAACTACGCCCCTGTGTAGTTCCGAATGACGCCCATATTACGCCCATATTTCCCAAGTGAATGCGGTGCACATTTCTGTACGGTATTAGTGAGAACGAGTACGGAGACCGTGCGTGGCACATGCGCATAGCGTTGCCCACGCATGCGCAGACGGCTAAAAAACACCATCCGGAAGAATTCGGAAATTTCCGCATCGACCAGAATAAGGCCCACAATAACAAAGCAACATGTAACAGATGAAAATAATTGGCGCTGAATCGGATGTATGTAGATAAATGTTTATCCTCAAACAATAAAAGTTTATTAAAACAAAAAAGCATGGATCTATGTCAATAAAATCAGCAAATATGTGTCTGTCAATTCACTGTATGGCAAACCCGATTGTTTATGCTGTGTCGGGACGGGTGCCGGAGATTGGCACTACTCACGGAGCTCGTAGTCTCTCTGTCTGTGTGGTGTGCAGGCTGTTGTACGCTTCACACCATCCGTTGGAAAAGGGGACTGGCATCTCCGCTTCTAGTGTAGGGTTCACCCGGCTGGGCGGGTATTATACACCACGTGTGCTGGTATCAAACTGACGGATATTCCTTTCTGACAGGTGGACAGCTTAGCGTGCTGGTGATGGGGTCGCAAAAGGGTGGACCATATAGAAATATTTCCCATGGGTGCCCCAGTCACTTTGATGTATGTGAGGGGGATAGAAATAGGGTCTGAAATCACTGGAAATATGGTCGCAGGCTACACAGAGGGGCCCCAGAAACTTTTTTTTAGCTGGGGGCGCAATATACCTAGCTATGCCACTGTAAGTTCCGGTATGATACCAGCGTATACCACCACACTTTGAGCACTGGGTTGAAGCACATGCTAAGGAACAATGCTTTGGGATGAGCACACAGTAATGATGGGACTAACCCAGCTGCCACTGCACAGTAGGCGCACTGTTAATCTCTACTGTATTTGTGGATATATTGGGGGAAATTTACTAAGAATACGAATACAAAAAATCGTATTCGTATTCTTAATACAAATGAATACGACTGGTGTAGTCATATTTTCATTCGTATTCCGGAGGATAATTTACTAATCAGTTGTATTTGAGTGATTCGTATCATCTGATGGAGTATTGATTCATATTTTTCCTGATACGAATTTGTATTTTAAATACAAATTCATATTTTAAAATACAAATTCGGATTGGTTTTAGCCTGCATGGATCACTCAGATCCGTGCAGGCTGAAGTGTAAAAAAAAAAAAAGTAAAAATAAATAAATAATTTTAAAAACAGTGTGGGGTCCCCATCACTGGCATAACCAGCCCCAGGCTCAAAGAGCCGGGCCTGGTTTTAAAAAAATCAGAAAACCATTTAAATAGGGCTCTGCTGATTTTTTTAAACCTGCCCCAGGGCCGGGCATGGTTCCCAAAATAGGGGGAACCCCTACACTTTTTGTCCCCCGTATTTTTGGAACCAGGTCCAGCTCAATGAGCCTGGGGCTGGTTATGCCCAGCAGGGGGGACCCCATGCCATTTTCTTTATAACCTTTTTTTTACACAAAATCCCACATGTTTTCCCTATAGATTGTAAGCTTGCGAGCAGGGCCCTCCTACATTTTGACTGTCTGTAAATACCCTGTTTTGTTGTATCACTGTCCCCTATGTAAAGCGCAACGGAATATGCTGCGCTATATTAAGAAGCTGTTAATAAATAAATGAATAATGTCCTCAAAATTGCACATTTTCATCAAAAGAGTGCAATATGGTGCGTTTTTAGTCATGAAATTGTGTGATTTTTATCACACAATTTCATGACTAAAAACGCACCATATTGCACTCTTTTGACAGAAATTCACATCTCATTAAATATGCAAATTAGCAGAAAAAATGCAATTTAAAAAAGGGCAATGTAGTGCGATTTTGGAAAATGCTATTTTTTTCACATTCCATTAAATCTCAGCCCAGGTATCTCATAGCCCACACTGAAATGGTCTGTGAATGCAAACCTTGTGCCATGTTTGAAGCTGAAAAGTGTGTATGTGTGCTTAGTGGCCTTTTATAAGTCACACAATTGTGATTTTGATCAGCTGGGGGTTATTTTCTGATTTTTTTCCTCATGTGTAAAATTCTAAGTGCAGTATTCAATGCACATTTACGAAATGTGAAGCGAATCCTGTTTAGGATTCGTTGCACATTCGCAGGGTTCCGGAGGGCTGGAGCATTCGCTGCCAGCCCTCCGTGTCACCCTATTCAGCTCGTCAGGGGCAGCGAGCCCCTGGCGGCAAATCCGCAGGGAGCTGGGGGAAGGCGGCAGGCAGGGAGATGGAAGTCTCCCTACCTGTACCTGACACTGAGGAGGGCTGCCAGGACATTGGCAGGGGCCCCCCAGAGCTGGCAGGGGGCTGGGATCATCAGCCGCTGCACTCCCTGGTCCCGATCGTGCATATGTAATGATCGGGACCAGAGTGCAGTGAATAAATGAATATTAATGAGCTGCTCTTGGCTCCTGGCCCCCTGCTGGCCAAAGTTTTTTTTAAATAAAATTAAATATATATTAATGTGCTTTAAGCACATGATTACAAATAGCATGCCCCTTCTTAGAAAAAAAATCTGATTTTTTTGACGCCAAACTTCCCCCCCCCAAAACCCTTTATTTCAAAAGATCACTTTCCTGTTCACCTAAAAAAGATGTGGAATGCAAAACGGCGAATCATGGCAAAAATCATGGAGAAAGCAGTTTTCCATCCTAGCATTGAATACACTCTGTCGAATTCCACTAACTACACCTTTGAAAACCACCGGCGAATCGCAATCGGCTAATCGCCAGACATTCGCTCTTCATTTTCAGCAAATTGTGTCCATTGAATAGGGCGAATTGTTTTTCTGTGAGAAAATTTGCCGTAACCCTGGTGAATTGCCTGATTCGCTGTAAAATATGGAGAAACAGAGGCATTGAATACTGGCCTAAGATGTGAAATACACAATCAAGGTGTCTTTTTTTGGCGTCATTTTTTACGATTCGTATTTTTTACGATTCGTATTTTTTACAAATACGAATTGTTAGTAAATGACTAAATTATGTTGTTTTCATGTTAAAAATAGGTGTATTCTATCTATGTCGTATTCATTCCTGTTCATATTCAAAATACGAATACACCATGTATACACCATGAATACGAATACACATCACCGTATTTTCAGGATAGTAAATCCTGAAAATATGAATACGCATAAAAAAATTGTATTTTGCTGTACGAATACGAATTTTTTTATACGATTTTACCTTAGTAAATTTCCCCCATTATATGCATTACAGTATACACAGACTGTGCTCTATTCTTCAAAATATGCGTTGCAACAATGCTGATTACTTTAGCCATTAAACATTTTAAATTGCCATCTATGCACTTTATCTGCCGCATATATAGTACTAGCTGACCCGCCCGGCGTTGCCCGGGAAACCCTTGGGGTTTCTTTATTTCCAAAATCGCTGAAAAATGTCATCTTACAGTATGCTGTGCCAAAGACCTAAGATTGTAATTTGTTATAGATTCCACCATAATGTTAGAATGTGTTTGCATTGATACTCAATGACGGCAATGAAATCAGGTGTGGTGTTGTTGTTTGAAACACAACGCTCCTGAGTTGATAACTTGTATGTGTTGATGAATTCCACATCCACTCCTGAGATTTAGCACCTACTGTATGACATATCCTCCAACATCTGAGGGTCAGAAATCGGTACAAAATCAGAAAGGGACGTGGCCACACCTCCATTTCTATACATTCAAATTGTACAGTTTCTAGGGTGTGTAATTACAGGCAAGGGGTGCAAAGGGACCGGGGTGGGCGTTACTTACCCCGCCATAATTAATTAAAAATTCACTGCTCCCTGCCACTGCCACTCCCCTCACCGAACCTGCAGCAGTCTCTGAGGTCTGGGGATCTGTAAAGCACATGCACCGGGCATCTCTACCAAACAGTGGGGCAGCCCCTGAGTGCGGGAGCAGGTCCACGGGCCTGGCCACATGATGTCATGACGCGACACAGACTACCCGCACCACTGTAATGCCCCACTGGGAATGGGTGCAATGGGCCAAATTCTTCCCTACACCCGCCGAGCCAATCCACTGATCCAGCCATCACAATCATCAATGGGTGCATTGATAAGGTTTGAGTGTAAGAAGTTGAAGAATAAGACTGAGAAAAAGAATTGCCATGTTACAAAGTGTAGAATTTACTCAATAAATCGTGAAAAAAATGTAAGTGTACATAGAACTACAATCAAGAAATGAAAGTAGGATTAAAAAATAAGTTCTGATTCAAACTGATAATTGTTTGGATGGGGTGGGTTGTGAAACAAATCTATAGGTGGGGGTATGGATATTGTGGACATAATTGGAGTTTGTTACACCTACATGGGGCCCTCAATTGATGGGATTTTCACTCCAGTGTCACGGTCACATTGTCTTTTAGGGACCCTTTACAATCCTGTAGGTCTCTTAATGATAGTCAATCACTGAGGGAGACCATATGCTCCAGGAGAAGAGACCAACGGAATTGTAAAGGGGTCCCTAAAAGACCACCTGAACCCCAATTGGAAATCCCCCTACGGTGACACTGTAGTGAAAATTTCTCATCAACTGGGGACCCCCTGTAGGTGTACCAAACACCAGTTATGCCCACAATATCCATACCCCCTCCACCTATAGATTTGTTTCGCAACCCACCGCCATCCAAACAATTATCAGTTTGAATCATAATTTATTTTTTAATCCTACTTTCATTTCTTGATTGTACTTCTATGTACACATATTTTTTTCATGATTTATTGAGTAAATTGTACACTATAACATGACAAATCTTCATCTCAGTCTTATTCTTCAACTTCTTACACTCATAACATTCAAACAAATGCATGCAGCGCTCATGCCCATCGACCAAACATTATCTATGAACCAAAAGAGTCTGGGAAACCCTTAAGGCAGAGCAGTGCCTGATATCCAACTGACTAACAGGGTGAGTGCAGTGTACCCACTTTGTATTGATCAATGGGTGCTTTGGCCAGGACAAAGATTTCTCAGTGCAACTGGAGGACTGGAGAGACGGATATGGGGAACAAAGTAGAAATGGTACATTAGGTACAGTTTTTATTTGCCGGTACAGACTGTTAAATAAACGGCAAATTATTTTTCATGTGTTCTGTGTGTTTGTGTGTGTTGTACTGTTTTTGTGTGTGTGTTGTAATGTATGTGGTTTTGTGTGTTATATTGTATGTATCTGTCCAATGCGTAAGTGTGTGAGGTGTGCTATGTATATACAGTATGTGTGTGTTGTGTCTTTGTGTATCTGTGCAAAGTTTAAATGTGTGTTTTGTGTGTGTTGTACTGTTTTTTGGGTGTGTGTGGTGAATGTGGGTGTGTGTTGTGCTGTTAGAGGTATGTTATGTGTGTGTATCTGTGCAATGTTTACGTGTGTGTTCTGTGTATTGTACTGTTTTTGAGTGTGTGTTGTAGTGAATGTTGGTGTGTGTTGTACTGTGAGTTGTGTGTTATGTGTGTGTGTGTTGTGTTGTGTGTATATCTGCCGAATGTGTAAGTTTGTGAGGTGCGCTACGTATATATGTGTGTGTAGTGTGCTGTGCATATCCTGGCAATGTTTAAGTGTGTGTGTTCTCGGTGGCGTAGCTTGGTTTGGGGCGCTCCCCCCCCCCCCGCCGTTAATGGGGGGGCGCCTCCCCCCTCCCCGCCAGCCTCCCCACCCCCGCCGTTAATGGGGGGGCGCCTCCCCCCTCCCCACCCCGGCCGCCGGTGCCACCCCACCCCCCCCCATCGCCGCAGGCTTACCTGTCTGCGCGTCCCGGCTCCCCTCCTGGCTTCAATTAATATTTCTATGCAGACGGACCACGATAAAATGGCCGCCCCCATACCGCAAACAGTTTCAGAGAACTGTCTGCTTTATGTGGCGGCCATTTTATCGTGGTCCGTCTCCATAGAATTGATTGAAGCCAGGAGTTGTGTGTTTGTTGTACTGTTTTTGGGTGTGTGTTGTAGTGTGTATGGATTTGTATTGTACTGCATGCGGTGTGTTTCCAGCGATTTTAGCCCCTATCTCCCCCGTGTGTACACAGCTTAAGTGTGTGAGGTGCTCTACGTATAAATGTGTGTGTTGTGTGCTATGTGTGCATATGTGGTGTACTGTGTGTGTGTGTGTGTGCGTGTACAATGTGTACGTGTGTGTGTGTGTGTTATGTGTGGTCTATGTATATCCTCAATTATTTCCTAGTAATTGTTTAAAGCCTTCACCATAATGTTAGAATGTGTCTGTCATACTCAATGACAGCAACGAAATCAGGTGTGGAGTTGTTCCTTCGTCCACAGTTTCCCAGATCGTCAATCTTTTCCCCAGATCATCAATGAAGGAAAATTAAACCTTGGTGTTTTTTAAAATTCTAAGTGAAATTTCCCAAAAACGGCTTCGAGGTGCACACCACCGGGTCCAGAGGTATCTTGTTGCCAAATTTGGTGTCTCTGAGTGTCACGGTGTGTCCGTAATGCGACGGACACGCACACAGACTCTTCAACTTATTATATAGACTAGCTGACCCGCCCGGCGTTGCCCGGGAAAACCTTGGGGTTTCTTTATTTCCAAAATTGCTGAAAAATGTCATCTTACAATATGCTGTGCCAAAGACCTAAGATTGTAATTTGTTATAGATTCCACCATAATGTTAGAATGTGTTTGCATTGATACTCAATGACAACAATGAAATCAGGTGTGGTGTTGTTGTTTGAAACACAACGCTCCTGAGTTGATAACTTGTATGTGTTGATGAATTCCACATCCACTCTTGAGATTTAGCACCCACATCCACTCCTGAGATTTAGCACCTACTGTATGACATATCCTCCAACATCTGAGGGTCAGAAATCGGTACAAAATCAGAAAGGGACGTGGCCACACCTCCATTTCTATACTTTCAAATTGTACAGTTTCTAGGGTGTGTAATTACAGGCGCTGAGTGCAAAGGGACCGGGGTGAGCATTACTTACCCCGCCATAATTAATAAAAAATTCACTGCTCCCTGCCACTGCCACTCCCCTCACCGAACCTGCAGCAGTCTCTAAGGTCTGGGGATCTGTAAAGCACATGCACCGGGCATCTCTACCAAACAGTGGGGCAGCCCCTGAGTGTGGGAGCAGGTCCACGGGCCTGGCCACATGATGTCATGACGCGACGCACGCTACCCGCACCACTGTAATGCCCCACTGGGAATGGGTGCAATGGGCCAAATTCTTCCCTTCACCCGCCGAGCCAATCCACTGATCCAGCCATCACAATCATCAATGGGTGCATTGATAAGGTTTGAGTGTAAGAAGTTGAAGAATAAGACTGAGAAAAAGAATTGCCATGTTACACAGTGTACAATTTACTCAATAAATCGTGAAAAAAATGTAAGTGTACATAGAAGTACAATCAAGAAATGAAAGTAGGATTAAAAAATAAGTTCTGATTCAAACTGATAATTGTTTGGATGGGGTGGGTTGTGAAACAAATCTATAGGTGGGGGTATGGATATTGTGGGCATAATTGGTGTTTGTTACACCTACATGGGGCCCTCAATTGATGGGATTTTCACTACAGTGTCACGGTCACATTGTCACCATAGGGGGATTCCAAATTGGGGTCCAGGTGGTCTTTTAGGGACCCTTTACAATCCTGTAGGTCTCTTCTCCTTGAGCTTACGGTCTCCCTTAATGATAGTCAATCACTGAGGGAGACCATGTGTGTGTTGTGTTGTGTGTATATCTGCCGAATGTGTAAGTTTGTGAGGTGCGCTACGTATATATGTGTGTTTAGTGTGCTGTGCATATCCTGGCAATGTTTAAGTGTGTGTGTTCTCAGTGGCGTAGCTTGGTTTGGGGTGCCCCCCCGCCGTTAATGGGGGGGCGCCTCCCCCCCTCCCCACCCCGGCCGACGGTGCCACCCCACCCCCCCATCGCCGCAGGCTTACCTGTCTGCGAGTCCCGGCTCCCCTCCTGGCTTCAATTAATAATTCTATGCAGACGGACCACGATAAAATGGCCGCCCCCATACCGCAAACAGTTTCAGAGAACTGTCTGCTTTATGGGGCGGCCATTTTATTGTGGTCCGTCTCCATAGAATTGATTGAAGCCAGGAGTTGTGTGTTTGTTGTACTGTTTTTGGGTATGTGTTGTAGTGTGTATGGATTTGTATTGTACTGCATGCGGTGTGTTTCCAGCGATTTCAGCCCCTATCTCCCCCGTGTGTACACAGCTTAAGTGTGTGAGGTGCTCTACGTATAAATGTGTGTGTTGTGTGCTATGTGTGCGTATGTGGTGTACTGTGTGTGTGTGCGTGTACAATGTGTACGTGTGTGTGTGTTATGTGTGGTCTATGTATATCCTCAATTATTTCCTAATTGTTTAAAGCCTTCACCATAATGTTAGAATGTGTCTGTCATACTCAATGACAACAATGAAATCAGGTGTGGAGTTGTTCCTTCGTCCACGGTTTCCCAGATCGTCGATCTTTTCCCCAGATCATCAATGAAGGTAAATTAAAACTTGGTGTTTTTTAAAATTCTAAGTGAAATTTCCCAAAAACGGCTTCGAGGTGCACACCACCGGGTCCAGAGGTATCTTGTTGCCAAATTTGGTGTCTCTGAGTGCCACGGTGTATCCGCAATGCGACGGACACGCACACACACACACACGCACACAGACTCTTCAACTTATTATATAGATAACAGTCTGAACTAATGATCTCTCCTTTAGAACCTGATTTCTCTGTAATAACATATCTCATTGAGTATTTCTACAAAGTAACGTATGGAATGTGAAGAGTATTATTTGAATTAATTACCTTTGTCATCATTATTGCTTTAGGAACAGTGCGCGGCCATGGGAATACAAGAGTATGCAACAATGAATTATCCATCTGTCTAATATTATTTATAGGTGCTATTTTAATATATTTTCAGGCATTATGACTGGTTCTCAAGCAGCTCTTTTTATTCTTGCATCAACAAATAATCACAGCTGGGAACATGCTTAGTATAATACAGCACAACCGAGAAATGTTTTGACAGATTTGTTTCCGTGCTTAGCGTTTGCAACAGTGGTGTGATCATCTGAGTCAATACACACAGTAGGGTATTTATAATGGGTGCAGTCTGCACCCTGCGCACAGGCCCGAGTCCCAGGGGTGTTCACCCTGGACACACTGCACCCTTTTATTTAATACTAACCCTCCAGAGTCCACCAGCAGCAGCACAGAAATCCCTGCAAAAATGGCCACAGCGACATTTTTCCGAAGGTATGTGCAGTAGGGTCTGAGCGCTCCAGTGCTCAGACTCTACTGTGCTGTGCACCGTTACTCAAAGCAGAGAGGAGGGGGCCCGGCGGGAAGTGGCTGCACACTGGATACACAAAGGTATATGGATAGTGCGCGCATTTCACCCTATTACATGGACATCATGAGAAATCGGAAGTAAAATACCTTGGGGTGGTGGATAAAATGTCTTTTGATGTCTATGTTTTCGAGGTCACCCCTCTTCTGAAAATTGTTTACATCAATCACAGACTGTGTTATGTGTTCCCTGATAGGTATAAGGACAGGCATAAAGAATACTTGGTAAATGTTGTGTGTAAGTTTGGTCTCCTGCAGTCAATGCCCGGAATCATCTCCTGAGGGACCAGGATCAATTTTTTAACAAGCGGTAGCTCAAAAGCTTCTAACCCCAAGTGACATTTTAATACATTTAGATCACTTCTCAGCCCTCCATCACCCAACCCCCCAGCCACTATAGGTCCACAAGTTCTTGCTTCCTACTTCAAGGACAAAATTCATAAGATCCAAGATGAAATGGTATGCTCCTTATCAGTCAGTGACCTCCTCATTTCGTTACCTGAACCCTCTGGCAATCCAATTGATCCCACATTTGAAGATGAAGTATCCACACGTTTCTATACAACTACTTCTCTTGATCATATACCCACACAAATTAGTAAAGCTCCGTCTCCTGTGCTCATCCAACTAAAATCTGTAATCTTTCTCTACTGGCATCTTTCCTTCATTGTTCAAACATCCAGTGATTACTCCCAATCTGAGAAAACACAACTCTCTCTCTAACTACCGTCCTATCTATCATCTCCCATGCTGCTCCAAGCTACTTGAGAGACTTGACTACACTCGCCTCACACACTTTCTTTACTCACACAACTGATTGGACCCACTTCAGTCAGGCTTTTGTTCCCAACACTCAATTGAGACAGTACTAACTAAAGTAGTGAATGATCTGGTTATTGTTATCTAAAGGCCATTATTCCCTACTTATTCTTCTAGATCTGTCTGCTGCTTTGGACACTGTTGACCAATCTTTTCTCATACAAACACTACAATCCCTAGATCTTGACACAGCCCTTTCTTGATTCTCATCCTACCAATCTAATTGCTCTTTCAGCGTTTTGTCTTTGATTCTCTTCTTCAGTATCAGTTGCTGTACCTCAGGGTCTTGGGTCCTCAGCATTTATCAATCTATACATCTCTTGGCAATGTGAATGATACTCATAGTCTCCTTACCGGTCTTCCCATATAGAGACTCTCACAGCTACAATCCACCCTGAAAGCAGCTGCAAGGTTGATCTTCCTCACCAGACGTTCATCATCTGCAAAACTGCTCTGTCAGTCCCGACATTGGTTACCTATATTCTACCATATTCAATTGAAAATGATTTTACAGCACCATAAACCAAACTATACCAACGTCTTATCGCTTATCTTAACATATATCCTGACCAGACCTTTTCGCTCTTCACAAGATCTACAATCTCACCCACATGCATTATTTCTTCCCATCACGATTGCAGGACATTCCGAATCTGTGGAATGCCCTCTCACAAACAATAAAGGGTCCATTTACTAAGATGGGAGTTTTATTGAAGGCGGGATGTTGCTCATAGCCAGTGGTGGCAGAACCTGTGGGTGGTAAGCCCAGTTGCAAAAATATAATTTTGTCCCCCCTCCTTTACCCCAAGCCAAGTTCACAATATGCAACATGGCAGTGGCTGACAGGGGGAGGCAGAGGGTGACAGGGGGAGGCAGAGGGTGACAGGGGGAGGCAGAGGGTGACAGGGGGAGGCAGAGGGTGACAGGGAGAGGCAGAGGATGACAGAGAGAGGCAGGGGGAGGCAGAATGTGACTGAGAAAAACAGTGGGTAACAGGGGCAGCAGTGGGTCCCTTAGTTCTTAAGGGCCCCGGACCGGTGCACTGCACCCGCTCCAGCGTAGTTCTGCCACTGCCCAGAGCATCCAATCAGTGCTAAATTAAAAATACTCAGAATTTGATTGGTTGCTATGGGCAACATCCTATCTTTAAAAGAACTCCCATCTTAGTAAATTTACCCTGTAGACTCCATGGCAGGCCATAGTATCAGCAAACGGTTTTGTAACGCTTGGTGCACATTTCTATGGTACAACCGATGTTTGTACCATAGAAATGTTGACAACAGTACAGCAAACATACAAATCAAATAGAAAGTTGGCATCTCAGTACCTGCACATTCAGCTGCAGGATATCATTTATTAAGTAATGCCTGAGATATTGCGGTCTCTCTCCCCAGCTCAGCAAACAGCACTGAGCAGCGTGTGCTGAGCTGGGAAAGGAGGTTGTGCTGCGGAAGCCTGTCATCTCTCTCCCCACTGCCCAGCTCTCTGCAACGGGGGAGGGGGCGCAGGACCCCTACCCAGGTAAAAAGTACCCCCCCACCCTACCTCTTGACTCCTCTGACTACATCGCTCAGCATGGGGCTTAAGTCGCCTCGTGTGTTCGGGGCTTTACATTGTGGGTTACTGGTAAACACAAATTTGCAAATGTGAGTATTGTACAACTTGCAGTCTTTTGCTTTCATTCATGTTATCGTCCACTTGAATAATGGAAGATAACTGCTAATTGCATCCGTTACTGTAGGTAGAACCACTGCTGCACCTGCTTGGAGATTATCCTCCCTGGCTGTGCTCCTGATACCATTATCTCCCACTATACCAATTATCTTCACATAATCGCTTCATTGTCACACATAGATCATGTTCAGATGGGGACTTTTGATGGGTTCTGTGTCCAAACTATATTCACGTGAATGGGAATGTAAAATAACAATTTTCAGGAACAGTGTATTATGTGAAACATCATATACAGACCGGGAAATTGAGGATTGTTCCATTATCCGCGCTCCAGAGTACATGTAGGACATGGAGATGCTGCTTGATGCAACCAATCAGATTGTACTTTACATTTACCTAGCTGCTTCTTGAAGATAATAGCCAGGATCTGATTGGTTGCTATGGCAACATCTCCACTTCTAAAAAAAAAACGCACCTTGGTAAATAATCCCCTGTGCCAGCCCCCCTTCCCAACATACACACCACTGCTATGATTGGAGGCTGATTGGTTTTTAATTAAATTATTGCCTGTGTGTTTCCCTGATTTATTCAATATAGATTGCAAGCTCCACTGTGAATAATATGAATAATTAAGTCTCCTTCATAATATTTAGGTCATACTGTACTGGCGCTTATTCGTAATGTAACAAGCAGTGGTGGACTGGCCCACAGGTACACCATTGGGAAATCCCTAGTGGGCCCTAGTGCCCAAGGGTCACACCTGCTCTTCTAGAGATCAGTAACTTTTTGGAGCAGATCATCTTCAGTTTGTTTCTATGTAAACTAACAAAATTAGTTCTCCTGCCAATCAAAGTGGGTGGTCCTGACACACCCTTGTACACTGCTTTGTAAAAGGGCACTGTTCGATGCATGTCCTCTCTAATGATTGGCCGGCTGGCCACACCCCTTAAGCTTTGACCCTGACCACTGCATTTCCTTCATGCCACAGTCCAATACTGGTAGCGAATGTACTGTACATTCAAACACAATTTCATAAATCTAAATTTTAACATAAATTCCAAATCGTTCCACAGGATTCCGACAAATTACGCTGTGATGTAACATTGGATACATGTTTCTCTGTGTCTATAAATCAGAGGGCAGATTGTAATCAGTCAGATTTCATATAATGCAATAACAATTTACAATGCAGAATGTTATTTAGTAACTGATAGCTGCTCTGGACAGGACCAGAGGAGTATTTTAGGAAACAGGAAATGTCAGGCAGTGCCAGAAAGCATATACTAATAACTCTGTAATATTCCAGTATAGGTTATAGGTTAGGGCAGGGTTTATAAAGTAATTTCTCCAGAATAGTCAGTGATAAAAGTTCTGCTGGGCAATTGAACTAAGATTTAAAAAAAATATTAATAGTTAGAAAAATATGTCTCACAAAGTGGCGACAAGCTAGTTAATATTTTCGTTCTCTCTTTCTCTCTATAACATCAGACACTTCCACCTGCCCCTTCTTTGCCATCAGACCCCACATGCACTGTCAAGGTTATCAGCCCCCTCCATACGTACCTTTGTGCCATTATATATATAACCTACTGTATATGCCCTTTATATGCCACTAGACTCTCAAGATGCCAATTATATGCTACCAGAGCTCTCCATATGCCTCTTAGATGCATTCAAAATGTTCCAGGTGCCCCTAATGCCATCAGACCCCTCTCAGCCACCGATAGGAATAGTCAGGACCTGCTCATACTCACGGCTGGGAGCCAGATGCAGCAGCTGTGTCAGCCTCAATGTGCTTTGTGTGCCAAAGCCCTACTCTGTAGAGACACCAGAGCAATGAACAGGGTCATTGTCAGATGATGTAGGGATGGAGGAAAGTGTAACATCTGCTATTTTCTGTAATGCGGTGCAAGTCTGGTGGCCAAACTCTGAGGTTTCTTTTTAAAGAGTCGTTTACATGGCAAGACCATGCTCTGTAAATGACTGTTCCTTTGGAAAAAACTCAAAATTTGTCCGGCATCCCGCACAGCCGCCGGACTCGCCCCCCATTACATCCGGCCCCTGGTCTGTCATTAGTCTGCATTATGCATGATACAGGTATCTGACAATACACATCAATGATCTCAGTGAATATCCATCTCTTATCCCTTCACCTGTCATAAACAATACAGAGTAGAGGTGAATTAAATAACGCTCTGCTTGTGCACAGGTGCCTAAAGCCTGGATGCTCTACAGCACACTTGGCTGAGATCACCCTGGGCCTTATTCTAGTTCATTCTTTCTGACAAAATCCTTCTTAGATGGGCAAAACCATGTGCACTGCAGGTGGGGCAGATGTAACTTGTGCAGAGAGAATTAGATTTGGGTGTGGTTTTTCTTCAAAGTGAGATCTATATTGCAGTGTAAAATAAAGCAGTCAGTATTTTCCCTGCACAGAAACAAAATAACTCACCCAAATCTAATTCTATCTGCACATGTTACATCTGCCCCCCTGCAGTGCACATGGTTTTGTCCATCTAAGAAGGATTTTGTCAGAAAGAATGAACTAGAATAAACCCCCCTGTCCGATCAGACTTCCAGCTGTCGGAGCACATAGGCGTAGATCATTCCAGGAAAGATTTATGTCGGATTACACTTGGAGATTTCATTGTCCATTATAGTCCTCTCCAACCAAATTGGCAGAATGTAGCTGGAATATATGCTGTAGCACTTCAGTAATAATGGGTGCCGGGGTAATAAAGATATAGGGGTAAATTTAATTGGTACTTATGTAGTATCTGGGCTGCCGATTTCTAAATCGGGTACATCGCATCGCATCGCATGCGACCATCGGATGCGATGCGATGCGATGACCCGATTTTTCCATAGGAATCAATGTTAAAATGGACTGAGTCCATTTTAACATGGAATTCAATGGGAAAAAGGGGTCCTTTTCATACCCCTACTATCCAAGTGGGCATGGAGTTGGATATAAACCTGTGGCGAGCGTAGCGAGCCACCGAGCCCCAAGCGTGGCGAGCGTAGCGAGCCCCGCGAGGGGACACAGAATACCGTCCCCTCGCGGGGCTCGCTTCGCTTGCCACGCTTCGGGCTCGGTGGCTCGCTGCGCTCGCCACAGGTTTATATCCAACTCCATGCCCACTTGGATAGTAGGGGTATGAAAAGGACCCCTTTTTCCCATTGAATTCCATGTTAAAATGGACTCAGTCCATTTTAACATTGATTCCTATGGAAAAATCGGGTCATCGCATCCGATGGTCGCATGCGATGCGATGCGATGCGATGCGATATCGCATCGCATCGCATCTGATTGTATGCCTTAACTTAAGGCATACAATCAACAAATCGGCAGCCCAGATACTACATAAGTACCATTTAATTTAATAATGCTGCTTTCAGACCGCAAAACTGGCTTTGACCAGGTATTTTGAAACTTTTCTAAAAACGGGTCTGCCAGGTAAAACCCCTTTCATACCGCATCTCTTAAACAAGATATTACCTTTAAGTGCCGTTTTTTGACACTGGCATTCCCGTTTTTGGAAACTTTCCAAATACCAGATCAAAGCCAGTGCTGTCTTCAGCAACCCCCCCCCCCCAGTTTTAACCCCCCCCCCCCCAACCAATAGGGCTAACACCCCCCCCCCCCCCCCCTATGTGTTTAAGAAATCCCCCCGTGCAGGCGGTATCTCATGCCTTGCGGATCCCGGCCGTGCAGACTCCTGCTGCTTATAAAAAAAAGTGACTTTCGGAAAATGGCTGCCCCCATACCAAAGACAGTTTTTTCAAACAGTCTTTCCTATGGGGCAGCCATTTTACGAAAGTCTCTTTTTTTATAAGCAGCAGGAGCCGACAGCCGGGATCGTAAGGCACGAGGTATTGGCGCATGGGGGTTTTCTTAAACACATTGGGGGGGGACCCCTCTGAGCCAGGTCCCCTCTGAGCCAGGTCCCCAATGCGCTGGTCCCTCTGAGCCAGCGCAGTGCATATTTAATGAGCCGGCCGAGCATTACATATGCGCATATGTAACGAGCGGCTAATTACATATGCGCATATGTAATTATCGGCTAATTACATATGCACATATGTAATTAGCGGCCGGCTCATTAAATATGCAGGCACTGGGGACCAATAGTGCTCACTGCTGCCTGGGTGCCGTTTCAGACCGCAAAAAAACGGGTCTGAAACGTGTAGGACCCTGCTTTTTTACCGTTTTAAAATACCGGTTATTTTAAAACGGTAAATTCACTCTGGACCTTTCAGACCGCACATATTACCGTTTTGAAACGGTAAAGAAACGGCAATATAACGTTTAATTTGTGCGGTCTGAAAGGGGCATAAAATGGGAGTTCTATTGAAAATGATTCTATTTATTATCTTCTAGAACAGGGGTCAGGGAACTGTTTTACCTTTTACCCCAAAATATATTTATATACCCCGATGTTACCCCCCTTGATTTGAAAGGAATGAAATCGTATAATTGTAATGCACACTGTACCCCCAGAAATGAATGATCTATCCCGCTAGAACGGAACACAGTCTGGCAGCCATTGATGATGATGGTGATGATGATGATGATATTAGTGTCAGCATTACAAGATGATCTAGCTATTACATGGCAAGATCAACCTCTCCCAAAATCTCTCACTCTCTGATTCTCACAACCTACTACATTGGGCCCGTGATACTGAATATAATAACCAATCAGAACCTACTTATTTATTGAGCACCTTCTAAAAGACACTGTAATAGATAGAACATAATTGGTTACCCATAGCAACATCCCATCTTTAACAGAACTCCCATCCCTAAGAGTCTCACAGACAGTTGCTATGATAATTTATGTTTGCTGTAGGGTTGGATCCTTGAATTGACTCGGGTGGGATTTATTTGTTGAATATTTATATGTTGTTTTATGCTGTTTCATGACCAGGTACTCTGTAACGAACAAGCTTTTAATCATTTATATTGTTATAATCCCTAGACTTTAAATAGTCTTTTTCATGACGGAAAGTCCATGCGGCCATTATAATGAGGTGTTGTAGCTGAGCCGGATACAGTAGGGATCTAGTTAGCTATAGCTTAACACGTAACCTTATTTTACAGATTGGCCGCTTAACCCTATCAGTGCCAACGTTGCTGTTCTCTAAGTATAAATAAGTACAAATACAGCCGAGTCAATTCATTAAAGTTCAGTTAAATATTGCGCCCATAAAAGAACAGTCGCTGTGACATCTTTAGCGGATATTTTGAGGTTCTCTCACAGCAATGTTGGCACTCAAAGGGTTAAGACGCAACGGAACCAGTCAGTGTCTAATTAATAAAGACAGCGCTCTGCGAAAATAATTAAAGGTGGAAAGCTGATTTTAATTGAATATTCCTGGGCATATTGTTCCCTACCGCACCTCCTCCACCATTGATCTGTCATGTCTGCTCTTCCAGTCTAGTTAGGTGGAAGAAGTTTTTGGAGCGTGAACTGAAAATATACTTTTGTTAAAGATGTAAAACTAAGAGTTCGATCATTTATTTATAAGGCCTAGTAGGAAAAGACACTTTAACTGCGGAACAACCTAACAATTTAGAGGAAAGTGATGTTAAATGGACTTTTTTTTTTTTCAGAACTGTAAAAATATGCATTTAACATGTGCAACTACAGCACAAAGTAACGTAAAAAAGGGATAGAAGAACTCTACTAAAATATATATATATATATATTGGAAGGGCTGTACGGCATGGTATCAGTCTCAGCTCCCCGCAGCTTTCCACTATTACCATAGGCCGCAAGCTTGTCTGCAGCAAGCCAATTTTCCCTCCATAACCCAAACATGGACGCAGCTATGTTTGGTGTTATCATTTGAGCCCTCACAGCCAATCCACCGGTACCTGTGCACCAGCTTATTGCCACAGCCTATCACCTCTCACTGACTACTATAAAGATGCTAGAAAACCACTCCCAAATGGCCAGAGCTATGTTGTCCTAAGCCTAGCAGTATCTGTATTGCTATTACCACCCTGCAGCACCACCCGACTTCCTTCGGTTACAGATGATTCTGAATACCATTGGTGTTCCACCATTCAACCTGCTCATCATTGCTGTTCCATCATTGATCCTGCTCATAATCGGTCCCACCATTGATCTTGCTCATCGTCGGTGTCCCACCATGGATCCTGTCTCTCCATTGGTGTCCCACCATGGATCCTGTCTCGCCATCGGTGTCCCACCATGGATCCTGTCTCGCCATCGGTGTCCCACCATGTATCCTGTCTCGCTATTGGTGTTCTATTTATTTATTTACAGTTTATTACAGTATATAGCACAGCATATTCTGTTGCACTTTATCTGTCATGTCTCACCATTGGTGATCCTCCATCGATCATGTCTCACCATTGGAGTCCCATTGTCGATCCTGGTCTCTGTGCTATTGAGTACCATTATTCACTTACCTATGAAACCATGTACCGTATGCTTCTGTTGGCTCTGCATTGTGTCCAATCACAGACTACCGCTGTGTGTTGTGAGTTCTTCAATAAAATGCTTATTTTATTCAAAATCGAAACCTCCTCAGTCTGGTCACGCCTTTAGGCCCACGCTCGGTATCCTTCACTCTAGCTCATGGTCTATGTCTAGAAACCCCATTAGACCTCCACGGTTGATCCACACACCAGCCCCTACACTTTAGGCCTCACCAGTTGAGATTCAGACCTCAGACTCACATTGGTTATCTCTATTCAAAATAAGGCTGCCTCTTCCTTAGGAGCAAGGCCATTTCTAGGGATGTGCAGTGCTGGACTGGGGCATGAAGGACCCACTAGAGGAATTCAGTATTAGTACAAATTCTTAGGGGTTTAGAAAGTCATCACAAAGGCTTGGCTAACCATTAGAGAGTGCATGGTCTGGGCCCCTTCATAAATACAAAAACGAGGTCATTCTGATTGCTAATTTCACAGCTTTGCGAGTCAAATAAACATTGCCCGCAGCCTGTACGAACGCCCGCCGCATGTTCACATAGAGTGAACTAAATTTGGCCCCTGCCCCAATGGGCATGTGCAAACCCCGACTGCGTACAGCATCTGTGAATTACAGTGTCACCAGGCCATTCGCAGAGAGGGGGGCATGGGGGGCATTGGCGGCACTGGGACATGTTAATACCCAGCGTTTCATGGGCGCCTCCAGCTTACCAAGTTAATTAGAATGGCCCCCATAGTTAAATTAAAGTGCACTGTTTCCTGTAGGAGGAGGTACTCTTATGCACCAGTCCGACCCTGTATGAGCAGTGCAATCACACGAGGGTGCCTGTGGCCAGTGTTTGCACAGTATTCCATGTGGTCTGGCTGCCTGCATGGAATACTGTTGAAAATGTATGGCCCAAATTAGCCACTTCTTCAGAGAAGACCATTTTGAAGGATGTTTGAGAAGGCAGTGGCCATTTTGGGAGGGGCATTTACTAGATGTGTGTGAAAGGAGGCAGTCAGGTGACCAGCAACAGTGGAATAAAACCCCTGACACTGAGCTGGTGGTGGGGCGCTATGTAAGGCTGCCTCACTGAGGCATATATAATCTGGTGTCAGGGACATAATTGTGGGGCATAATATGGTGCAAGTGCATCACTGTGTGAGGCATAATATGGTGTAAGTATACAGTAATGCCCCTTACACCATATTATGCCCCAAACAGCCTATGTGGGGAATAATATAGTGCAACAGTCATCACTTTGTGGGGCAGATTATTGTGGAATTAGTTTTTCCTGTGGTGTTTTATGGCTGGGATTGAAGGGTTAACTGTGGTATAAGGTAGACTACCTGCTGGGCCACATCCATTGCAATGAGGCCAAATGCCCATTTTTTGATATGCTTAGAAGCTATGGGGGATAACCCCGTTATCTGGGTTTTTACAGAATTTTGGGATGCTGTAAGCATCCCCCGCCGGGTTACCGCGGCAGGGGGCATCGCCAGAAAAATCTGGCAATGCTCCATAGAAGCCAATGGGCTTCTACCGCATCCCACCGCCGGGCCGCATCGCCGCCCCGCATAACCCCTTTACCTGTGTCCGGACAGTACAGAGCTGTGCTGCCCGGACCTGTGACCTCCTCCCTGCACTGATCCTCTTCCGGGTGCAGGGAGGAGGAGAGCCCGGCGCAGCAGCAGCAGCGCTGGGTGTGGGAGGGAGGGGGGAGCCGCCGGGACCTGATGGGACACGGCAACTCTCACCGCAAAGGACAGCTCTTAATGCAAGAGCTGTCCTTTGCTATAATTATCGCATATGTTAGAACATATGCGATAATTATAATTGCGATGGGCGGCGAAGGGGGGCGGAGCGTTTTAGAGAATCCCCCCCTATATGAGATGCTGAGAAGAGCTGTCGGCAGCCACATAAATCTAGCCTCCTTGTGCATTACACAGCCCTTCTAGTAATGCCATGGTCTGACAGGTAGCCCTGATCATCTTTCCTTGCATATTTTCCATAAAACAGCACAATCAGCTTAAGCTGATTAAATTGATATGCGGCATGCCTATATTCTATGTGCAACTACTGCTTTATCTGCATACACTAATTGGGGGTCCACATGTTCAGGTGTCGACATTGACACATAAAACATGAAAAATTCATGTTGACCTTTTTGTGTATTGACATTTTCCATGTCCACATTTTACTTTTGTCACTGTCGAACTAATGTATGGCAAACTTATGGCAATGTCTAAAGCAACGCGGTAGGCAATTTTTACTATATAGTCAAAATTGTGCAGGAAGTTAGCCAGAATTGTACCGTCTGTACACCCTTTTCCCCGTCCGGGCGAGGCAATTTTGACTATGCCGCACAGTGTAGTGTATCTGGCCTATGGCCAAATCAGCCAACTAACTTGTAAATACTGTATCTAATATATAATAACTAATATATACTAATATAACTAATATATATCTAACTTTTGGTGTCGACCTATTGACAACTTTGCTTCCCCCATTCCTCACTTCTGGGGTTATTTTGGTTCACTCCTTCTGGCAAATTCCTTCTTAGATGGCCAAAAATATGTGCACTGCAGGTGGGGCAGATGTAACTTGTGCAGAGAGAGTTAGATTTGGGTGGGGTTTTACTTCAAAGTGAGATCTATATTGCAGTGTAAAAATAAAGCAGTCAGTAGTTACCCTGCACAGAAACAAAATTACTCACCCAAATCGAATTCTCTCTGCATATGTTACATCTGCCCCACCTGCAGTGCACATGGTTTTGTCCATCTAAGAAGGAATTTGCCAGAAGGAGTGAACCAGAATAAGTCAATTCCTCTCTCCAGACATTCCCTTCATTATCTAAGGTACTTTGCACATCCCAATGAATATCCTCAGAAAACCCTCTGCTGCTAAACTCCATAATCTTAATATAAAATGGCTGCACTATAGTATAAATATAATAATACATTTATATAAAACCGGCTCATGACTGAAGAGCACATGTATTAAAGTCAAACGTATTTATCTAACAACATGCGACCAAATTCAAGTACTACAGCAGGATGATAAACTGAAGTATGCAGATAACAAAAGTCCCAATATTAATGTGAGGGATTTACAAAGATAAATTCTCATTTAGATTCTCATATAAATTCTCGTCTAGAACAATTCTCTTAATGGCCTATACTTATATGGAGCACACAATATTTTTCTGATAAACAAAATCTCCCCACCAGCATATTAGAGGAGATTGTTTCCACAAGCTTTCCAATTAATGTCCCTCCATTTGCCAAATTTATAGATAATCAAAATGGCCGTCTCCCAGCTTATGGATAAAACGTTGATAGACAGGATGAGCGATGTCCTATCTAATCTTCAGTATGCTTGTATAGTTCAAAGGCAGTATGTTTACTACCCAATGTAAAATGCTGTTGTTAGAACATGAAGCTGAAATACTAACGCGTTTCGCTGTGTATCGGCTTTTTTTATCCATTAACTGGGAGAGCGCAATGGAGAAATGACGTTTAGAATGGTGTTCCTAGTTATCCTGAGGGCATACACTATCTCCCGGCAAAAGGACTTCTCTTTATACGTCTTCTGAGGTAGCAATTTACAAATATTATACAAATTTTTTTGGGCTATAATGGTAACTTAGTTTGAATTTTGTACTCAGGAAAAAGCCTTAGGGGTGAATTTACTAAAATGTTTTAAAATGAAAATAGTTGTTGCTTATAGCAACCAGATTCTGTTTGTCGTTTTCTAGGTTGCAAATGTATATGTATATATATATATATATATATATATATATATATATATATATATATATGTATCAGGTAGTGGCTATGTGATGATTTAAACAGAAATATCTATGTATTTATTTTTACAAAAAATCCCACAAGGGACATTTTAGGAGAGATTTATCAAAGTTTGAAAAGAGAGATCAAGTACTGACCAGTTGGCTTCTGTTGTTCTACAGCTTGGAGTTGATTGGTTTGTACATTACCTCCCTATTTTATTTCTCTCCAAGCTTTGATACACCTCCCCCAAAGTGTTCTATTTAAACCTCTGAATCATGGGAATCATGTTGTTTAGCTTAATGCAAAATGCAAGTGGATAGAAACTGTGCTCTGTACATGACATCAGCACCGAGAGCCTGTTTGCTGGAGAGGGAAGCGTAGAGCGTGAAGCTCATTTGTATAATGTATACATTGACACAAATTATATTTCCATGTTTTTTCTTTATGCTTACATTGGGCAAAATGTAATAAAAAATGTATACTGTATATATAAATTGAATTTCAATATGACGATGTAAACATTAGTGCACAGTACAATGGCGGAATTATTTTTCCCGAAGCCCTATTGTTTTGTTCCTACACTTTTGTAAGCATGAATTATGTATTTACATTAGAAATACAGTTTGTGACTGTGTTATACAACTACAAGCACCCAACCGTGTGTTGTAGACGATCCTAGCACAATTCTAAGTAGGAGAGAATGATGAGTCAGGGGATGAAACAAGACTCCGGGGATGGATTTACTTTTCAATAGCAACTTTATAAGTCCCAAGTGGATGAACGCCAAATACAGCTACATAGAGACAGGAGTAATCAGAGTGAATGATGGGAAGAAAGGGACTGTATACAATATTTACACTGGCAAACCTAACCAATATATTACTACACTCCCTCCACTTAGTAATCCGTTACATTCTGGGCTGGATGAGCCTCATAGGAAAGAGCCCGCCCACTGCGCCTAGGCCAGTGTTTTTCGACCACTCAGTGTGCCTTGAGCTGTTCTCAAATGTGCCCCCCAGATCTAGAGATGCCCAAACCAGTTTACAGCCACCACCACCAGTTCAACTGTTATTCACTGGTATCTTCTTTTTATGTATGGGGCATATGAATTTTATTTTTGTTACCTGTGGGGACCAGTGTGATTGTTTTTTTTTCCCTGTGGGGGTCCAATGTGTTTTGCCCTGTGGGGGTCTCATGGTGTGCCTTGGCAATTTTTTAATCTTATTTAGTGTGCCGCAAGGTAAAAATGTTAAAAATCACTGGCCTAGTCATTCTTTTTGCATCATTGCAAAATTGTCCCCGTCCCGATGTTTTGGCGCATGGCCTTCTATGCACATGTGCAGCTTTCTTTTGCGAACGGCTTGCATAGTCGCCGAGCCGTTTGCAGGGATTGGGGCAAGCTAGGGGGCAGATGGCGGCGGGGATGAGGGTCACCCATGAGAACGCCCAGAGTTTTATGGACGTCCCCATGAAAATGATGGGCGTTACCATGGCTATGCGGGTGGGCCAATGCCCGCCAGGGGTGGGCGGCCGGCATCACAGGATGTCAGCCGCCCACCCCATCTTCGGGTAGGCACACGCAAATAAAAGTCAGTTCAGACGGCGACCATCAAATGATTATCTTGCTGTGGAGACATGTCCTAGTTACACATCCCCTTGCATGGTTGCGAGGGGAATCGGTGGTAGGGAGGGGGGGGGGGGTTGGTATTCGGCAAAGCGGCCTCTCTGGAGCCCGGTGAGCTGCAATCTTCTTATTAAGGGGGGAGATTCTCTAAGAATCTCCGCCCCCCTTCGCCGCCCATCGCATATTTAATTATCGCATATGCTGTAACATATGCGATAATTAAGGCAAAGGACAGCTCTTGCGTTAAGAGCTGTCCTTTGCCGTGAGAGTCGCCGGGTCCCAGCAGGTCCCGGCGGCTCTCCCCTCCCTCCCACACCCGGCGCTGCTGCTGCGCGCCGGGCTCTCCTCCTCCCTGCACCCGGAAGAGGATCAGTGCAGGGAGGAGGTCACAGGTCCGGGCAGCACTGCGCTGTGCTGCCCGGACACAGGTGAGGGGGCGATGCGGGTCGGCGGCGGGTCGGCGCGGGGCGACGGAGGGTTGCGATAAAAGCCCATTGGCTTCTATGGGGCATCGCCAGATTTTTCTGACGATGCCCCCCGCCGCGGTAACCCGGCGGGGGATGCTTACAGCATCCCAAAATGCGGTAAAAACCCCGATAACTGGGTTTTTACCGCATTTTTAGCTTAGAGAATCTCCCCTTAAGTCATTCAGAATCACCCTCTAGTTCCTTACATGTGACAGACTCTTCTGTAGAATTTAATGCACCAATATCTCATTGAAGAGCTTCTCTGTCCCCATTATTCCCCACACAAGAGAGATTATTGGGGTCTACACTCCAGTCATTGTAACAGACCAGCTAAGAGGATTTTAAGATAAGGGGGCACACATCAGCAGCAGAACCCTATATGGCACAGTGGTTTGGTGATTTAAATCTGCTGTGTGTGCGCCTCGGGGCCTTTTACTCGCGGGGGTGAATGCGGTGAATGCGGTGAATGCGGTGCACACTGCAGGCGTTACTTTTCAGAGGTTGTTTTCCATAAGTCAAATATAGTTTGGACAATTACACATAATAAGAAATGCCATATTGTTCATTAATAAAGATAAATATATATTCAAAATGCCTGTTCCCTACCCCCCTCGCCAAAATGCGTCATCTGTGCTGCTGTATACATCTTGGGATATTGGCCCTTATTCAGATATGATTGCAGTACAAATTTGTTCTTAGAACGGGCAAAATCATGTGCACTGCAGGTGAGCCAGATGTACCATGTGCAGAGAGAGTTAGATTTGGGTGAGTTATTTTGTTTCTGTGCAGGGTAAATACTGGCTGCATTATTTTTACACTGCAATTTAGATTTCAGCTCAACACACTACACCCAAATTGAACTCTCTTTGCACATATTACATCTACCCCACCTGCAGTGCACATGGGGCCTTATTCTGATCGGTGCGGATATTCCCGCATGCGGACGTCCCGCCGATGTTGATCGTCTGCGCATGTGCAGAGGTCACTCTGCGCATGTGCAGGCGATTTCGCCGCACGTATTCTTTATACGCCGCACATTGGGCGTAGAGGGGCGTGAGGGGCTACTTAGCCTCATTACCCTATGCATACGCCCCGCGTTTCATGGGCGTTCCCATGCAAACGCGGGGCGTATGCATGGTAATGAGGCCGTGACGCGTGTGTAGGGGGCGGGCATCTGACATCGCCGGATGTCAGCTGCCCGCCCCCATACATGATTTCACACGGACAAGTGTCCGTGTTGTCTTGTGTGGCGGGACCTGGTGGAGCGTGCGGCCCTGCATTCGATGTTCGGCGACCATCGAATGCAGGGGCTGCTCCCAAGACGGAGGAGGCGTATCCCCGTCCAATTTCATGCGGATCGCCACATATCCGCGTACGGACGGAGGTGGCGATCCGTATGGAAGGCGGGCATTCGCCTGCACGGACATGACCGCATATTTCTGATCGGGCCGCACCGATCAGAATAAGGCCCATGGTTTTGCCCATTTTGAGAACCAATTTGTACTGCAATCAGATCTGAATAAGGGCCATTGTCTACTAGAGTTAAGCCCCATATACAATGGGTGACTTTCACATGAAAGCCACTCAGTTTTCTCGTCTGGTCGGCTTTCAGCTTGAAAGCCGCCCAGTGTGTACGGGGTAGCGGTGAGCGGTGATGCGCAGGTATTCGCCAGGGCAGCGGTGCGGAATCACAGGGACTTGGTAAGCTGCAAGTTTCGCAGCTTACTGAGTCAATCAGAATGACCCCCCCGGTGTGCAAAGATGGTTCTACAATGTTGGTGCTCTCAATGTGCTGGGAAAGTGTCCAGAACGCTGAACACCCACTGCCAGTTGTCCCTGTCATTGGGCCAGATGCACTAAGCATCAAAAGTGATAAAATGGAGAGTGAGAAACCACCAGCCAATCAGCACCTGCCTGATATTTTTCAAACACAGTCTGTGACATGGCAGGTAGGAGATGATTGGCTGGCTGTTTATCACTCTCCATTTTAACGGTTGGCGGGCAGCAGGTAGACGTGGTCACCAATACTATTTTACCTCACAACTGAGCCATATCCGGGTCCGGGACTATAATTGAATGCGGGTCCTCTTCAAAACAAGTTAAAAGACTTGTCCGAAGTCCAACTGGAAGCCAGGACCACGGCTGCAGCGGGAAAGGGCGACTATCGCTGGAAAGTCCTACTACCGCTGACTACACTGAGCAGACCAAGTGATCTAAAATACTGGAGTGGATGTACTGTAGGACCATTTGTCACATGCCGCCGTCCGGGACCCCCAGCACCCGGACGGACGGCAGGAGCTGGGCGGCGCAGGGAGGCTGGGGACGCTCCAAGCCTCGATCTGGAGCCGGGCGCTGTACGCGTGACGTCACGCAGGCGCCGGGTTTTGAATAAATAGCCGGCGTCTGCTGGGCACAGACGCCGGCTATAGCGTTTTCTATGCTACCCCGGTCCCTGGAGTTTTTGGGGTTCTTTTCCCGGTGCCTCCAGCTGTGTCCTGCGTTTCCTGTGTCAGCGTCTCCTGTGTCTCCTGTGTCAGCGTCTCCTGTGTCCTGCATCTCCTGTGTCCCAGCGTCCAGTGTTCCTGCTTGGGGAATTCCTGGTTCCCGCTGTGTGTGTTCCTGTCCCGGGACGGAGCCCACGTGATTTCCACCTTCTCCATCACTTCGTGGGTCACGTAAGTGCTCCTGTGGAGCCCCGGTACTTCTTTTGACTCAGTTGTGGCCCGCCTTGGCCGTTCCCCTCCGCGGGACTGTTTTCTCTTTATTTCAGTGTACTCTTTATTCCTGTCTCCTATTTCCCCCTTGGTCTTGCTCCCTAGTCTCCATCAGGTAGGGGTTTCCCCTTTCCTTTCTGCACCCGGTTTTGGGGAACATCCTTTTCCTGTTTTTCTTGGTTCCAAGGATTCCTTATTCTCTGTTGGGTTTGCGACTCGGTCGCGTTGTCCTGTCCTTGGCCTGGTGCCGGTTAGTTAGGGGTTCCTTATCAGTTAGGCCCATTAGCTAGATCTGCCTTTTGAGATACCCCCTGGCGATCGTTCACCCTTTGTCTCCATATAACACCTGGCTGCATCGGGGTCGGAGCAGGCTTAACCGGCTCCTTCGAATGCTGCGGCTACAGGCGAAGCCTAGCACAACCGCAGGGGTATTCCATCTGTCCGGGGGACTCAACAGAGTTAGTGTAGGCTTCGCTGTGGCCGTCCTAAACAGCGGTCCCAGCTACAGGTTCACGCCTGACCTTCCACCTCCAGTCGCCCGTAAAAGTCACGTGGTGCCTCGCCAGGCAGCGTAACATTATAGCCGGCCAAAAGACGGTCAGACTGGTGGTTGCGTCAGAGGTATCACCAATTTTTCTGTAGATTTTCCATTTTCTCCAGGGAGTCATCATCATGAATCCATCAGCACAGGCATTTTCGGATCAAATTCAGGGGTTAACCCAGATGGTGCGAGACCTGTCCCTGAAGGTAGCATCCCAAGAGCAGAGGCTGCGTCCTCCAGACCTCGGTACCCCGGAACCGAAAATGAACTTGCCTGATCGGTTTTCAGGCGATCGCAGGTCATTCTTCAACTTTCGGGAGAGTTGTAAACTATATTTTCGGCTGCGGCCACGTTCAACCGGGTCTGAGGCTCAGCGGGTAGGCCTGGTCTTATCTTTACTGCAGGGGGACCCTCAAACTTGGGCCTTTGGCTTGCCTTCTGATAGTCCGGCTTTGTCTTCGGTGGACAATTTTTTCAGTTCTTTAGGTCTGCTGTACGATGACCCCGACAGGGAGGCCTCAGCAGAGACGCATCTTCGGGCCCTTAAGCAGGGTAAGGATCCGGCAGAGGTCTACTGTATCGAGTTCCGCCGCTGGTCTAATGACTGCGGGTGGAACGACCCTGCATTACGCAGTCAGTTCCGCTGCGGTCTGTCCGAAGAAATTAAAGACTGCCTGATCCAGTACCCCACTCCTACCTCTCTTGATAAGCTTATAGAGTTATCCATTCGGATTGACCGTCGCCTCCGGGAGCGGAGGTCGGAACGGGGTTCCAAGATCCAGCCGGTTCCCTTTGTGTCGGCAGTCCCAGAGGAGAGTGAGGAGCCGATGCAAGTTGGTGCGTCCCGCATTTCTCCAGAGGAGAGAACCCGCCGAATGAGTACGGGCCTTTGCCTGTATTGTGGGAGTAAAGGGCATATCCTCCGCAACTGCCCCAGCAAGCCAGTAAAAGTTCGGGCCAAGTGAACGAAGAGAGGGTTCACTTAGGCCTCCAGCTCTTTTCCTCTCTTAACTCTTTACTAGTTCCGGGGACTGTTTCTTACCAAGGGGTTAAGTTTTCCGGGTCCGTATTTATTGATAGCGGTGCGGCCGGGAACTTTTTAGATATCTCGACAGCCCAGAGTTTAGGCATTCCACATGTCAAGCTCCCAAGACCCATTACGTTACGGGGTTTGGATGGTAGTGTCCTTTCTAACGGGACAATTTCCTTGCAGACACCTCCCCTACATCTGTCTGTCGGGTTGTTTCATCAAGAGGAAATTTCCTTTTTGCTTACATCCTGCCCAGCGGTCCCCATCGTACTTGGGTTCCCGTGGTTGAAAAGGCACAATCCTATCATTGACTGGAACCAAGGGGAGATTGCTCGATGGAGTTCCACCTGTGGTGAGCATTGTTTGAACATCTCACTACCCCTGGGTTCCGTATCACTCCCGGAGGTTCCCTATCCTTATCAGGACTTCACGGATGTTTTTTCTAAAGGGAAAGCGGATGTCTTACCACCTCACCGTCCCTATGACTGCGCGATCCAGTTAGTCCCTAATGCCCCTTTACCCAAGGGCAGATTATACGCCTTGTCTGCTCCAGAGACAAAGGCCATGGATGACTACATTCAGGAGAACCTCACGAAGGGATTCATTCGGCCGTCCAAATCTCCCCTCAGTGCCGGATTCTTTTTTGTGGCCAAGAAGGACGGTACGTTGAGACCCTGCATTGACTTCCGTGCACTCAACAAGATCACGGTGAAGAACACCTATCCTCTCCCCCTTATCACGGTACTGTTTGACCAGCTACGGTCCGCAACCATCTTTTCCAAAATTGATCTTAGAGGCGCTTATAATCTTATAAGAATAAAGGAGGGAGATGAGTGGAAGACGGCTTTTAGTACACAGACGGGGCACTACGAGTACCTGGTAATGCCCTTCGGCCTCTCCAACGCCCCGGCCGTATTTCAGGACTTGATCAATGACGTCCTCCGTGATTTTCTGGGAAAATTTGTTGTCGTTTATCTGGACGATATTTTAATTTTCTCTCAAGACCTAGCTTCGCACCGGTCTCAGGTCCGTCAAGTTTTGTTGAAGCTGCGGGAAAATTCCTTATTCGCCAAGCTGGAAAAATGTGAATTCGAGGTGTCCTGGGTATCCTTTTTAGGGTACATAATTTCCTCTCGGGGTTCCAAATGGATCCCAAGAAGGTGCAAGCCGTGGTGGAATGGGTTCAGCCCACAAATTTGAAAGCGATCCAGCGCTTTCTTGGATTCGACAACTATTACAGGCGTTTCATACATTCGTTTTCCACCATTGTGGCTCCACTGGTAGCTTTGACCAAAAAGGGAGCTGATCCTTCTCTGTGGACCTCCCAGGTGGAACAAGCGTTCAAGACCCTGAAGCAGGCCTTTGTCACGGCTCTGATTCTTAGGCATCCCAATCCTGACTTGCCTTTCATAGTGGAGGTAGATGCTTCCGAGGTTGGGGCTGGGGCAGTTCTGTCCCAAAGAGATCCCGAGTCTCTTGTTTTACACCCGTGTGCCTACATGTCCAGGAAATTCTCACAAGCTGAGTCCAACTACGATGTTGGTAATAGAGAATTGCTGGCTGTCAAGTGGGCCTTCGACGAGTGGCGACATTGGCTAGAGGGCGCTGCCCATCAGGTTCTTGTTTTGACCGACCACAAGAACCTTCAGTATATTGAATCAGCCAAGAGGTTGAATGCCCGGCAAGCTCCCTGGGCCCTCTTTTTCACGCGTTTTAATTTCATTATCTCTTACCGACCTGGGTCAAGGAATGCCCGGGCGGATGCTCTCTCTCGATGTTTCATTCCTCAACATGAGAGCAGATTCAGCCAAGTTCCCATCGTTTCGTCTTCCTGTATTTATGCAGGCGTTAGCCAGACTTTGGAGGGACTTCTTCGTCAGGCACAGGGTCAGGCGCCAGCCCAAACTCCTGAGAACAGGTTATTTGTTCCCCCATCTCTGAGACGTAAGGTGCTTGTCGAATGTCATGATTCTAAAACTGCCGGTCACCCAGGGGTGTCTAAGACTCTGGCCCTGCTCTCTCGAGTGGTCTGGTGGCCAGGCATGGCTCGGGATTCCAAGGACTTTGTTTTATCTTGCCCTGTTTGTGCCCGGCATAAGGTTCCGCGGGCACGACCAGTGGGGGAGTTAATGCCGCTGTCTATTCCTATTAGACCTTGGTCCCACTTGGCCATGGACTTTATTGTTGAACTGCCAGTCTCTTCTCATTGTCGAGTCATCTGGGTGGTCATCGACAGGTTCTCTAAGATGGCCCATTTTGTGGCCCTTAGGCAGTTACCCTCAGCCAAGGAGCTGGTCACCTTGTTTTTGCAGCATATCTTCAGACTGCACGGGTTACCCGCGGATATTGTGTCGGACCGAGGCCCTCAGTTTGTGGCACAATTTTGGAGACTGTTTTGTTCTGCCCTAAAGGTTAAGACCAGCCTCACTTCTGCGTTTCACCCACAGGCTAATGGGCAAACGGAACGGTTGAATCAGTCTCTCAAACAATATCTTAGATGTTTTGTATCCAAGTTGCAGGACGATTGGGTGAACGTTTTGCCATTAGCCGAATTTGCGTAAAACAACGCATATCATTCGGCTTCTAAGACCTCGCCCTTCTTTGCAGTCTATGGGTTCCATCCGCGAGCCAACTCTCTGGGATCAGAAGCCTCCAGGTCCTCTTCTTCGGCTGCCACTCGGCTCATTTGGAGGAAGGTTCACATGGCGCTTAAAGAAGCTGCATTTAAGGTGAAAGTATTTGCGGATAAATCCAGACGTCCTTGCCGTTTTAAGGTTGGTGACTGGGTGTGGCTCTCTGCCCGGAATATAAAGCTTCACCAACCCTCGGCAAGGTTGGGACCTCGGTTCATCGGCCCCTTTCGGATCATCAAAAGAGTTAATCCGGTAGCATTCCGGCTCTCGCTACCTAAGTCTCTCAGAATTACGAATACTTTCCATGCTTCGCTTCTTAAGCTGGTGATCTTTTCGCAGAAGTTTCCACGCAAGACCAGGAGCGGTTCTACCCCAGTAATGGTGCACGGTCAGCAAGAATTCCGAGTTGAGAAAATTCTGGACTCCAAATTTGTGAGAGGGTCTTTGCAGTTCCTCGTACATTGGAGGGGTTTCGGTCCCGAAGAGAGGTCTTGGGTTCCTGATAAGGATCTGCATTCACCCAATCTCAAGAGGTCTTTTTTCCGACAGTTTCCACACAAGCCCGGTGGTAAGGGGTTGTTAACCCCTCCTCAAGGGGGGGGTACTGTCACATGCCGCCGTCTGGGACCCCCAGCACCCGGACGGACGGCAGGAGCTGGGCGGCGCAGGGAGGCTGGGGACGCTGCCGAGCAGCGCTCCAAGCCTCGATCTGGAGCTGGGCATCGGGCGTTGCTAGGCAACGTCCCCGAACTTCCGCCCGGCAGCGCTGTACGCGTGACTTCACGCAGGCGCCGGGTTTTGAATAAATAGCCGGAGTCTGCTGGGCACAGACGCCGGCTATAGCGTTTTCTATGCTACCCCGGTCCCTGGAGTTTTTGGGGTTCTTTTCCCGGTGCCTCCAGCTGTGTCCTGCGTTTCCTGTGTCAGCGTCTCCTGTGTCTCCTGTGTCAGCGTCTCCTGTGTCCTGCATCTCCTGTGTCCCAGCGTCCAGTGTTCCTGCTTGGGGAATTCCTGGTTCCCGCTGTGTGTGTTCCTGTCCCGGGACGGAGCCCACGTGATTTCCACCTTCTCCATCACTTCGTGGGTCACGTAAGTGCTCCTGTGGAGCCCTGGTACTTCTTTTGACTCAGTTGTGGCCCGCCGTGGCTGTTCCCCTCCGCGGGACTGTTTTCTCTTCATTTCAGTGTACTCTTTATTCCTGTCTCCTATTTCCCCCTTGGTCTTGCTCCCTAGTCTCCATCAGGTAGGGGTTTCCCCTTTCCTTTCTGCACCCGGTTTTGGGGAACATCCTTTTCCTGTTTTTCTTGGTTCCAAGGATTCCTTATTCTCTGTTGGGTTTGCGACTCGGTCACGTTGTCCTGTCCTTGGCCTGGTGCCGGTTAGTTAGGGGTTCCCTATCAGTTAGGCCCATTAGCTAGATCTGCCTTTTGAGATACCCCCTGGTGATCGTTCACCCTTTGTCTCCATATAACACCTGGCTGCATCGGGGTCGGAGCAGGCTTAACCGGCTCCTTCGAACGCGGCGGCTACAGGCGAAGCCTAGCACAACCACAGGGGTATTCCATCTGCCCGGGGGACTCAACAGAGTTAGTGTAGGCTTCGCTGTGGCCGTCCTAAACAGCGGTCCCAGCTACGGGTTCACGCCTGACCTTCCACCTCCAGTCGCCTGTAAAAGTCACGTGGTGCCTCGCCAGGCAGCGTAACACCATTACATTGCTTTTCTCACCCCATATGATATAAAGTGGACCCAGTTATTAATGTATCTGTACTGTGCATATGGTTCTCAATTTTTTTATTCCAACTACTGTTATTTGGAGCACTTGTTTTTAAAGTGAATTTATTAACATATTTTATTATACCCCTTTTATACCAAAAACACTGGGTCGCACCCGGGTTCTTGATCCCCACTTCAAGCAGGGTGCGACCCAGCGTTTACTCCCTTTTACACCACCGCCGCATCCCCCCTCCGCTTGGAGATGATGTCATCTTCAAGCGCCGATCGCTGCCGCCGGGACCCGGACCGCTGCACTGGGGGAAAGCCCAGCACTAAGGTAATCTGCTGGGCTGCCCCCAGCCCCCGTGCACCCCCCTGCCCTTGTCCACTGGTGAATGTATGCCACACACAGGCATCCATTCACCTCCTCTGCTGCTGCCGCTGCTGCTGTCTGCAGGGTATAGCAGACAGCAGCGCAGGCTGTCTGTGCCCTCCGTCCAACCTGCGGACACTGCGGTCCACAGGTTGCACGTCCCCCATTGATGTAAATGGGAGCCGGGTCGGAAGACCCGGCATACCCATTTACACCGCCCTCTACCCAGGTCCTAGCCGTGTTCTACCCAGGTCAGGACCTGGGTAGAAGTCCTGTGTAAAGGGACACGGCGTGTCCCATTTACACCGCCGCTGACCCGGGTCTGACCCGCCGAAGACCCAGGGTTTTGCGGTGGTGTAAAAGGGGTATTAATCTTCATTGGGAACAGACATTTCAATTTATACATCAAACTTAAAGCGCCTTTGATTCATCCTCCACCAACCCCCTTATTTCTGCTACTATTTGTTTCTGGCTGATTGAACCAGTTGGAGGAGGAAAATAGGCTGCTGGGAAGGGCGCACTTGATTCAATCTACACACCACACCGTACATTTCAATCATACATCTGTTCATATTATTATTACCATATCATGAATGAGTCATTTTTCAAAAATACTACGCACGGGATATTCGAAGGATATAAAATATCATCCTTGTGTCATTCACATACAGCCAGAGAGAAGACAGGAAATATTACCAAAATTCTCTTTTCAATGTTTTTTTTTAAGTGTCCTGTTCCCAAGGTTATTTCCTGGAGTATTCTGGTTGTAGGAAATTACATGTAACAGATCTGCCACTGATACAATTTCTATAACAGTATTTAATCCGTTTTATTTCTCATTTCCCTTGAGGATTGAACATAAATTATATATGTGTTATTGCTAATCAGATTTTACCAAATCAAATTAATAAAATTAATTCGTTTTTTAACTAATTAAAGTCTTTAATGTTGTTAACATCCTCTTTTTGGTCTCTTAACCTATGTCTATATTCTCCTAACCTATGTTTGTCTGGAATATATATAGAATAAAGTCACATGCGATCTGGTCATGTACAGAAGCCGTCCCTGTCTGATCCGGCAATCACCGTACTGATCTTGTTATTCCAACAAGACAATTACATTTGACTTACTGTATGGTATTTTTGGTTGCTTTGAAAGGACTTTTTTTTTTAAATACTTTAGAGAAAAAAAAATAATTAAAAACACCATTGATGAATATCTAAAATATTTTATATATTTTTTTATTATTAGTTTTCCTAATAAAGATGTCTTTATAATTGACGTATCTAGTAATGAAATATACCTCTTCATATAGCAAATTCCAATAAAACGAAGATAATAATCTGTGTTTCCAGGCTATTTTCTTATTTGAGTTTACTTTAGAAATGTTATGCGTTTATTATAAGTTAAACATATAAATCTGCCACATACTGTATTATTCAGACTTCTATTTTACATTTCAGATGCCGCTGTCTTGGCTTACTAACACTTGCACAGCGAGCCTTTGATATGGGATATTTCGGGGCAACCTGGGTCCTGGCTTGGTGTGAAGGGGTTAACCAGGGTTGTCTTGCCTGGAGAATCTGGCTCCCAGTTGCAACCAGGGTTGAAAGCAGTACCAACCTGGGTAGTCTGTATTACCCAAGCGCGACCTGGGTTTTCCGGCACTAGTCATGCTAATATGAAAAGAGAGGCAGATCAGAAACAATAACCCAGGTCTGTTCTTGGTCTGAAAGTAGTATTACACCCCTTTTACACATACAGTACATGGAATTGAGAATTGCACAGCAAATCACAGTGATGATTACAGCAAGTATTTGTAAAGAAACTCCTTAGTAGCACCCCTGGCAGAATATGAAAAAACCGGGGTGATTAGGAGGTTAATGCAGGGCAGCAGGAGATTTATAACGGAAACACCGGCAACGGCTGCTCCGTCCTCGCTAGGGAAGCCAATCCTGGGGCATTTTTTTTAAAAAAATTCTCAATCCCGCGATTGGCTTCCCTAATTTGAAAAAAACGCCCCGCCCCGCATATTTACAGTACTTACATTTGCGGGTGCTGAACAGACGACCCGCGCATGTGCTATAAAGTACAGGAGCCAGAGACTGAGGCTACAGTGCCAGCGGCGGGTATGGCTGTGCACCTGCGGCCACAGGCCATGTGCACACACAGAGTAGATGGCTCTGAGCACTGAACGGCAGGGCGCACACACAGTAGACAGCAGTGGCACACAATGAGTCAGTCAGACTCACACAAACAGATGGTGCACAGTAGACCGCGATGGTCACTGACAGGCCAGCGGCCGTGATGGGGCATTGAAGCTCTGGGGCCCTTGTGATTGCTGGGGCCCGTCACAGTTGTCCCCCTTGACTCCCCCTGTCGCCTGCCCTGGCTGTGTGGCCTGCGCAGCATGACATCTGACCTCATCATGCTGCGCAGTTCTGCACTGCCAGGTATGGGAGAAGCCAGGCAGCGTCTGAGCGGGTGCTCAGACGCTGCCCGGCATTAGACTGCACATGTGCAGTCTAATCCCAAAATCCCGGGATTGGAATCTCCAATCCCGGGATTGAAGTCCCTGCGTTTTGGGGCCAAATCCCGGGATCCCGCCGATCCCGGTATTGGCCACCCTAGTCCTCACCTTCCAGGTCTTGGAGGCCACATGCAGATCAGTTTAGCTGCAGCACTCTCCCTAATCCCTACCCTAACTCTTCTCTTAGTAATTACCCCACACCCCCTGCATCTTAACTCTAATCCATCTGAAACCTAAACCTCCTGAGAGCAGAACTCTAAACCTAGAAATCTAGAGTTGACATTGTGGTCTTGAAATTATGAATGTCAACATAGGTAATGTCTATCATCTGACCAGATACCCTGTATATCCTATAAACAAAAAACTAAAAAAACAAAAAAAAAACCCAACTATTTATTCCCAGAATGCACCATTCAGCTGAGGCAGAATAAGCCCAAGGGAGTTCTGATGGGTTCACACTGAAGCGATGTGCACTATGGACCATGTCACAGCCTATTGCTTACATCTCTCAGTGTGTATGCCCAGAATGTGCGCTCCCGTGTCGCTACTGTCTTGTACTATGCTAATGAAAGGCGGAGCATGGTCATTCATTAACATCGCTATAATGTGGTCTGATGGGTGTTTTTGTACCAATGTTGGAATGACTGGCCACCGCTCTGCTATATAACCAGCTTTATTCTTACCCCTCAACCAATAATATATTATTAAGTCTCTCCCACATTGGTATTTTTATACACTGGATACTGTATTTATTACCGTATCAAAATGTAAAACTGTAGATGGTCTATGGCTGTATTTAATATACATCAATGGCCATGAATAGGTAAAACATACTATAATAAATACGGTACACAAACATAATAGAACAAGCACTGCACTAAGCAGGCATTCTCCCACCTCATGGTAAGGCTCCTGTCTCTTCTTCCTGGCAGCTACTCTCTAGTCCTGTGAACTGTTTGAGCACTCATATACACAGCAAACTGGATAGAAGAAGCTGCTCCCACTGGGCATGTGCCACAAGTCTGCCATTTTACTTAAAATGCATGATGTGGCGGCATCTCTAGTATTATATAGCACTGCTATTGTTGTCATCATTTGAGCCACTTGCTAAGAGAAGGGGGGTTTCCGGGCAACCGGAAACCCTCCTTGCGTTTGCCTATGAAGGGGCCCACAAATATCTAGTTACGCCCCTGGTAAATATGCCTGCGATGTGCGATTTGAATAAAGGGACCAGTGAGTATCTGTCAGGAGCAAGGAACTTTGACAGAGAATAATCTGACTCTTGCCTCCAGCATAGTACTCTTCATTCACTGCATACTGTATATCACATGTAGCCAATGTTATATATACATCCTGCTCTGGAATAAACCTACAAGTCACACTCACACACATTAGCAAAGCCAAGATCATTTTACTTCAAATCTTAATCAGTAACTTTAATGTCTATGGGGATTCTGGACACTGTTATGCCCCTTTCAGACCGCCCTAAAAAAACTGGTATTTTGATGATTTTTAACCGTTTTAAAACAGTAATATGTGCGGTCTGAAAGGAACGGTTTTTGGAAACGGTAAAAAAGCAGGGTCCTACCCGTTTCAAACCCATTTTTTTTTGTGTCTCAACAGGTCTGAAACGGTATTCCCCCCCCCCGCGCCTGGGCATCACAGGGAAGGGAATGATCGCTCTGGGGGCAGGGGGTCCCTGCAGTGTATGTTAGACCAATGGTGGGGTCCCTGCAGCGGATGGGAACTGCCCCCAGCGCGATTATTCCCTGCGCTGCCCAGGTATGATCAGGGCTGTGGGGTTGTGGGGCTGGCTGCTGCTCTTCCCCCTCCCCCTGTCCGCACCTCCAGCATCTGTATGGCCGGAGAGTGCTGCAGATAGCTGGCTCCTGCACCCAGTAGCAACGCGGTGAGTGCTTCAGGGGGGAGGGGGGGGGCTGCCCGGGGGTCCTCCCGGCAAACTGATTCATGGGGGGGTTGGGGCCACAGTGGATAAGCCCGGGGGCCCTCACTAATGTTAAGACGGCCCTGAGAGGGGGAGGGGAGAAGCTGCCCAGAACGTACCGCTTTCACTGTATTGCCTTTACACCGCAAACCTGCTTTAGACCAGGTATTTAGATGCGATGTGAAGGGGTTAAACTTGCTCTGACCCGTTTAAAAAAAAAAACGTTTTAAATACCTGGTCTAAGCAGGTTTTGCGGTGTTAAAAGAAGCATTACCCCCACCCCCCCATCTCCAGATCCTGGCTACTGTATGTTTGTCTGTTTAAAAAATAATTACAATGCAAAATTTAGATTGATGGTATTATTTTATTCGTCATTTATTCAGAATGTATTGATCAGCTGTGGATGCAGATTAAAAAATGTATTTTCCAATCTATCTCTAAATTAAAAGAAGAGAAAACATTTGGCCAGAAGATGGAAAACAATAATGAGCAATTAGTGCTTAGAGAATTACCAGCTGCAGACCATCGACTCTCTGGTCAGGCATTGCAGTAGAGGCTGTTTCCACCTGCCACTCTACTTTCTGCCACTAGAGGGAGTCAAGAGACAGAATGGAAATCTGGAGCTGGGGAACCAGATGTGCTGATAAAAGCATGCAGGTTCTTCTGGAGAAGCAGAGATTGCCTCTGCTCCTTGTCTCAGGATACAGGGAGCATCATTCCTATTTCTGCGGATGAAGCAGCCGGACAGCTGGGGGAAGCAGCAGTTACACTGAGGCATCTGTTACTGTGTGCCTGTGCAAGGGAGCAGAGTTTAAGGGAGAGAATTCCTGGATTTAACATGAGCCACTGTGAACCCTATGTGACAAGGAATAACAACTGTCCCATTACGGCGGCCAGGAATGAGAGTCAGGATTACCTGTTTATGGAGGCAGAGGATGGGGAAGAGAACTCTTTACACCCCTATGGATATTATCCTATGTAAGTGTATCCCTGCTATATATATTGTATATGCCTGAGATCAATATAGAGAACTACTAGTGGCTTGTCTAAATCCGCCTTAGGCACCTTGCGCTCTTCCGGCTGTTGTGGGACTACAAATCCAAGCATGCCCTACCGGACAACATCTGTTATATGCCAGGTTCCCTATGGCAGGTCTTACCACTGTCAGCATGTTAGTTAGAACAGTTGTAGATCATGGAAGATGAATGGATATATAGATTTGTATTGTTATTGTATAAGCTATCTATTGTATTCAATAGTAAATGAGATAATGCTGTATCTCTTTCCTTCACTGGTGTATAGTATGCTAACGGGTAGCCAGCTCACTGTATTGTAGCGTACGTGTATTGTATGCATGGGTGCTACACATAAATAATATCCACTGATGTCCTTCATATGAAATGTGTATTACAAGAACTGTTTGCCTGTATATGCAGCTCTGCATCCCAAAGCTATCGATGTATCGTACTACTACTGGGACTTGTTGCATCACTAATTGGTCCAATCTATCTATCTATCTATCTATCTATCTATCTATCTATCTATCTATCTATCTATCTTTTGTTTTGTTAAAAAGTACAGTTGATTGTGGAAAGAGCAGGGCTGGATAAAGTGTAGGGGCCCCAGGGCAACTAAACATGGGGACAAAGTAAACACCGGAACCGAACCATATGTTAGAGGGACCATGTAAAAACAGGACCCAGGTAAGAACCCTGGACAGCCGGACCGGACATCAAAATCTGAAATCCCGAGCTTGTAGTGTCCGGTCCGGGGGGTGTCCCATCCTGGGGGTGTCCTTTCCGGGGGTATGCCAGTGATAGCTTTCACCAGTGACATGGGGAAGGGGAGATTACAGCCTCCTCATTTGGTCCGGACCATTCCGGTTCTTGCTACATGCCCGGACCATACAGGGAGGCTTTATTTGCCCTCTCCTCCTCTCCCTGGTGACAGCTGTCACATGAAGCCCCCCGGACAGGACATCCCCTGGACTGGACATTATAGGCTCCGGACTGCAGATTTTGATGTCCGGTCCGGCGGTCTGGGGTCTTGTCTGGGTACGGTTTTTACCCATACCCTACGTTAGACCGGGCATGGGTGAAAACCGGACCAACACAAAACCTCCGGACCGCCGGACCGGACATCAAACTCTGCATTTTGTAGCCTCCGGTCCGGGGGATGTCCTGTCCGGGGGGTGTCCTGTCCGGGGGGGCTGCCTGTCACACCTGTCACCAGGTAGAGGAGGGGGGGTAGAATAAAGCCTCCCTGTATGGTCCGGGCATGTAGCAAAAACCGGACGGTCCGGACCACCCGGGTAGGCTGTAATCTCCACTCCCTCATGTCCCTGGTGATAGCTATCACAGGGACCCCCCCGGACAAGACACCCCTGGACAGGACACCCCCCGGACCGGACCCTACAAGCTCCGGACTGCAGATTTTGATGTCCGGTCCGGTGGTCTGGGGTCTTGTCTGGGTACGGTTTTTACCCATACCCTACGTTAGACCGGACATGCTCTATTCATCAAACTCTGCATTCTGGAGCTTGTAGTGTCTAGTCCGGGAGGTACTGTCACTGGGGTGGGGGGGGGGGGGGACTTGGGAGGTGCCTGTGATAGCTTTCCGGGGTTCAGTTCGGTTCCGGTGGTCACCCATACCACTAAACTTCAAGGTGACCTACCAATAAAATGATCAATATAATACGCTGATTATGTTATATAAAAATATTACACACAGTAGTGCCGCCAGTTCACATGCTACCCCGGTGTTTTTTAATCCACAGTGCCCCCCCCATGGTGGTGATGCAGCTATGTGTGGGGGGCACTCTGTATGTGGAGGTCCCTGGACGACCACCGCTGGTCTGTATGTGGTTCGGTGGAAGACAGACATCTTTTACCTAAAGACGATGGATTTCGTAATAGGTCTGTTTGTCTAATTATATTAGGCGATTATGCTAACAATAGTAATCACCACTTTATGGCAGTAAGTGGAGGAGAACATCAGCTGGCCAATGTATTAGGACCAGTCCTGCCTTCGTTAGATGGAGGGGAAATTAGGAAGAAAAGAACCACTTAACTGTAAATATATCTCCAGAATTGCATCTCGCTTAGTTGTGAATTACGTCTGTCCTGGAACATATAAATCATTGCCTCGGTCTGAGCCGGCAATTATCTAGTCAATGAATATATTGTGCGTGTATATACATTCAGAATCTGCAGCCGCTGGCTCACGTGGTAAGGAGTGGACTGTGTGTGTGGCTGGTACAACCTGCCTCCCTTCCTGGAAACAGCTGTTAGGTAAAGGCACATTCTGTGGAAATAGCTCTCTACTGTACATGGGGATGGATGGAGACAGGAGATGCAATGTGGGGGATGTGGTTTTTAATGTTGTGGTAATTTAAGTCACATTTGAGGTTTCTGGAAAGTCTTACCACTAGTAGCCTGTGAAATATTTACCTTGTGTCAATATCAGGGATGCACGATATAAAACAGGTCCGTGACGATGAAAAGAAAGTCATTTATTATACCGGGCTACATTACATAGTAATGTGCTGATCAGTGTTATGGGCATTATTACCCAATTTTTCATCTATGATGACCCCCTCCTTCTCTACAGCAGAGTTCCCTATACTACCTCAATTTAGCCTATAAGTAGCTTCTTAATTTTTGTTCCGGTACTTGTTTCCTATCTGGGCGCCCGCTAAGTTAATTGCGCACCATGCAATTCTCCGTATAGAAATCTGATCGCATCGCATCGTACACATACACGATATTGAACGATGCGATGCGATCCGATTCGATTTCCCATAGGAAACAATGTTAAATGGATCAATTTACCCAAATCAGCATAGGGAAGAATGGTAAATGGGCCAGAAACCCCAAAAAAACCCACAGAGCAGTGGAATGTCCCCCCAAAAGTAGTTGACGCCACCCCGCCATCAACGTGAACCCGAAGCGTGGCGAGCGCAGCGAGCCCGCGAGGGGCGGCGGTACGCGTCCTCCGACCTTTTCATGCCCTACTATCCACGTCGGCGTGGAGTGAGAATAGAATAGTGAGGTGAGCGCAGCGAGCCCCGCGAGGGGACGCGGATACCTTCACAGGTAAACGCGTCCCTTCGCGGGCTTCCCAGGTGTCCGCGTCGCCATGGACACCTGGGAAGCCCGCGAGGGGACGCGTATAACTGTGAAGGTATCCGCGTCCCCTCGCGGGGCTCGCTGCGCTCGCCACGCTTCGGGCTCGGTGGCTCGCTGCGCTCGCCACACTATTCTATTCTCACTCCACGCCCTAGTGGATAGTAGGGCATGAAAAGGTCGGAGGACGCGTACCGCCGCCCCTCGCGGGCTCGCTGCGCTCGCCACACTTCGGGTTCACGTTGATGGCGGGGTGGCGTCAACTACTTTTGGGGGGACATTTCAATGTTCAGGGGTGTTTTTGGCCCATTTACTATTGTTCCTATGATAATTTGGCTAAATTGAGCCATTTCACATTGTTTCCTATGGGAAATCGAATCGGATCGCATCGCATCGTTCAATATCGTGTATGTGTACGATGCGATGCGATCCGATTTCATTACGGTGCCGTACGTAGAAAACCTGGGCGCCCAGATAGGAAACAAGTACCTTTGTTCCCATAATGAATTACTTTACATTTATCATAGTTAAACTGCATTTTCCACCTTTCCACCCACCTTTCCAGTTTATTTAAGTCATTTTGTAGGGCTTCCACATCCTCTCCTGAGATATTTTCCTTACTCAATTTTGTGTCGTCCGCAAATATTGCAATTTTACTCACTATGTCACTTCCAATATCATTAATGAATATATTAAACAAGGTTGGTCCCAATATTGAACCAATGGTCAGTATACCGATGTCGGAATCCCGACTGCCGGTGCTCCGACAGGGGGGATCCCCACTGTCAGGGGCTATTCTCCCTTTTGGGGATCCACGACCCCCATAGAGGGAGAATAGAACCAAGGGGCTTCTTTGCACTCACCTCCCTGTCGGAGCACCGGGATACTGACCGGGATACCGGGCTCCAGTGGGGCCGCAGCCTGGGACTGTACTAGTAGTACCGGTAGCTGAGGCTGGGTGCTGCGCCGCCCAGGCAGGTGAGAGTGGAAGGCACACAGGTGCAGTCAGGAGTGTGGGTGCGGGTTTGGGTTGGGAACAGGGCAGCCGGCTGGGCTGCGCAGCCTATTGTACTACCCAGCGGTAAAACTGCGCTGCACCACAAGTTTGTCCGTCTGACAGTCAGGCTCACACCCCGCGGAGCAACCATCGTTACGCAGTGAGCGCCACAGGAGGAGGGGGGAGGGCACATGACACACTGTCCCTCCTCCTCCCAGCATGCACCGCAGCGGAGTGTGTCAGACTGTAACTCACAGTATGTAACTGTGAGTGTAATTGAAATAGGTGGCTCCGGGGGCATTGTATAGTCCGGAGCAGCCACCAGTCAGGCCTCCGGACACCGGTCTCGATTACCTGACTGTCCAGAGTAATCCCAGATTGGTGGTTACCCTACCTTTGACCCGGTCGTCCTTTTGCATGATGACTACATCGGGTCGACCTTTTCACTGTCTACTTTAAAAAAAAATCTGGTTGGTAGAGCTACACTAAAAAAGTTTTTTAGTGTAGCTCTACCAACCGGATTCCAAACTTTTATACCCCACATTAGAAACTGTTTACCGAACATAATTTATAATAGAACAAATAGTATTTTTCATACTCTCATTTTAATGTTCCAGAACCCAGCCTATAATAATACATCTAACATTCAGAAGAGATTGAGATATTTTCCCACTTGGTCAGTGTTGGGAAATGAGGGCAGATCTAGGGGCCAACATAGATACAGAGTGAGTATTTGAAAGAAGATAGATAGTGCCAGATTAAAGGGGAGGCACAGGGGGTCAGTATCCCTGGGCTCCCCTCTATCTAGGGCCCCCCTGTGGTTTGCATGTAATTTAAAAAAAATATATATTTTATTTTTAGCTAAAGGTTTTGTACATGGGAGTGGGGTAGTGCTGCAGCTGCACCTATCTACCAATGTGACAATGATTAACGGTGCTGAGCATCGGGAGCCAAGGCACACTGACTGCAGTGCATTACTAAGTCCCATGAGACTTTGCACAAGAGGTCAGATGCTGAGAGGCTTGTGCTGAGCTCTGCTTGGTGGAGCTCATCACATGCTTCTCAGGCCCATGGAGGGTAGCAGCAGCAGCGGCCTCGTCATGGGAAGGTTTTTAATTAGAGACAAGGCTGAGCCTGTCAGGGCTCCTACAGAGTAAGGTGTAAGGTACAGAGGGACAAACACAGGCTTTTCATGTGGTATCTCATATATTTGGCTACATGTGTCAATCATTCTGGGAGTGTGTGTGTGTATAATGCTGGGCGGGGGTCACACATGAAACTCCACCCCCCACCCAGCTATATGCACACACTCCCAGAATACTCACATATATTCCCCCACCCCCCTGCCCAGCTGCACTAGACCCCTCCTTTGTGCTCAGGTGCTTGCAACTCCTGGCATGGTGACATTTCCTCCCCTCCTCCCCCGTCCCTGCACGGCAGCGTTGGTTTAGAGCTGGAGGAGCTACTTAGATGAAACTGAAACTAAACTACAGCTCCCAGCAGCCCTTTCTGCCCAAAGCAGTAGCTTACTTTCAGTTTCATCCAGCGTGTTTTGCAGTAAGATGGAGGCACAGGGGACAAGTTACCCCAGCCTCCCCCACTACCTATAATAAATAAATCATGGCAGCTGAACTGCACAAGAGGCATCCGGAGGTCTGAAAAGGGGGCGGGGCTAAACGGCACTGTGCTACAAACAGTGCCATGCCAGCCAGGAGCTTCAGAGACAGCAGCACAGCCTAAAAGTGAGTGTGACACAGGGAAGGGGCTGTGTGTGTGTGTGTCTCACTGCTATATATGTGTGTATGAATCTGGGGGGCAGGATGGAGCTCTGCTGCAGGCACACCTGTGTATGAGGCGTTGAGGTGTCACCATTTCTGCAGATGGTCAAATCCACTATGTTTCCACCCCCTCCACTGCTTTCAGAAAAATGTTGCAAGCACAGCTCTGTAAGATGTACAAGGATCTCACTCCCTGTGTCTGTGCTTCCCTGTCCCCTCACTACCATCCTGCCTCACTGTCCCCTCCGAACTGCCCTGTGCCTCCCTCTCCCCTCTGAACCTCCCTGTGCCTCCCTGTCCCCTCTCACCCTGTGCCTCCCTGTCTCCTCCCTACCGTCCTGCCTCACTGTCCCCTCCGAACTGCCCTGTGCCTCCCTGTCCCCTCCCTAGCGTCCTGCCTCCCTGTCCCCTCCGAACCGCCCTGTGCCTCCCTGTCCCCTCCGAACCGCCCTGTGCCTCCCTGTCCCCTCTCACCCTGTGCCTCCCTGTCCCCTCCCTACCATCCTTCCTCACTGTTCCCTCCCAACCACCCTGTGCCTCCCTGTCCCCTCCCTACATCCTGCCTCACTGTCTCCTCTGAACCGCCCTGTGCTTCCCTGTCCCCTCCCTACCGTCCTGCCTCACTGTCCCCTCTGAACCGCCCTGTGCCTCCCTGTCCCCTCTCAACTGCCCTGTGCCTCCCTGTCCCCTCCCTACCATCCTGCCTCACTGTTCCCTCCGAACCACCCTGTGCCTCCCTGTCCCCTCTCACCCTGTGCCTCCCTGTCACCTCCCTACCATCCTGCCTCACTGTCCCCTCCCTACCGTCCTGCCTCACTCTCCCCTCTGAACCGCCCTGTGCCTCCCTGTCCCCTCCCTACCGTCCTGCTTCACTGTCCCCTCCAAACCGCCCTGTGCCTCCCTGTCCCCTCCCAACCACCCTGTGCCTCCCTGTCCCCTCCCTACCGTCCTGCCTCACTGTCTGCTCCCAACCTCCCTGTCCGCTATACCACACACCTACAATCACACCACCAACATATGCCACATGTAGACAACTATATACGAGAACACCCTGCCAGGCACCTGCGCTCCCGGAATTATCGCGGAAACACGCGCAGGCCAGACAGGTTCAAGGCAGCAGACTCCCACTCTCGCGGGACCTGCCGCCCCAGCACGCTACGCACAGTGCTGACAAGTGTGGCGGCTGCCTGCTAGCTCCTCCTGCCACCACCGCAACCCGCTCGCACAGGTGCCTAATAATTGCAACTGTGCCCGATGCCTCCCACCCCCTCCTGCCGTGCCAGCAAACCTCCCACTACCCTCACACCTGCCTCTCTGCTGACGCCATCCCCGGACCTACGAGGAGAAAAGACTTTTCACTATACCACCAACGGATCACAGGTAACCTTGGTTTCCTATTCAACCAACGCCTACAATGTGTTTATATGCTACCTAGCCTGCACCACACCAAATAAATATCTAATACCACAATCCACCCCCCACCCCAAACTAATAACACACACACTCTCTTTCCACCATTATACCACCAACACATGCACTTTACACCTACCTAAACTTTCCGACACCACTCCAACAAAATCCCTAACCCAACATACCCCTACCCCACAACACCACACCCCCTATCCACCCCCACACACAAGTACACCACACACACTATCTTTGCACCACTTTAGCAACAACCCCTGCACTCTACACCTAGCCAAACTAGCCTACACCACCCCACCCCGAACCCACCACTCACACACCCACACCACCCCCAAGCACCTCCCACCCACCCATATCACCCAACTCTCACTCACGCAATAACTGCGTTCACAGGTTACAGGGGGCGCAGCCCCTTACGACGGTGTGAAGAGCGCCCGTAGGGCGCGATGAATCACCTAGTTTTATATGTATATTTATATTAGTCCCCCCCAACCCCTGCAGTTACCCATTGACCAAGTTTATACTGCCTTTACTCTGTGTTTTGACAGTGTAATATTCTCCCGTGCAGTTTGTGGGCAGTAATGACAAGTGTAAGGGGCCCCCCTGTCTAGTGACCCCGGGCCCCTCGAAGGCTTATTCCAGCCGTGCACACAAATCAGTAGCATAGGAAACTTTAATGTAATAAGATGCTCAGACCATAGCCAAAAACACATAATAAAACAGATCAGAAAGATTGGATTGAGCTGGTGATTCAGGTTGGTTTGTAAAAGCAAATACCTTCTTTAATGGACAAAACCATGTGCGCTGCAGGTGGGGCTGATGTGCAGAGAGAGAAAGATTTGAGTGGGGTGTGTACAAACTGAAATCTAAATTGCAGTGTAAAAATAAAGCAGTCAGTATTTACCCTGCACATAAACAAAATAACTCACCCAAATCTCTCTGCACATGATTCAGCCTCCCTGCAGTGCATATGGTTTTGTCCGTTAAAGGAGGTTGCTTTTGCAAACCAACCTGAATCACTCACTGAATGATCTCAGTGCAATGTGTGTGGCCGAGTAGATATATGCCCCATTTTCCATCACAAAAGCAGCCCCATAACTTTGTATGGGGACTGCCTAATTGACAAATTTACCGTACCCAGAAAGCAAAACGTGGCAGATATTGGCCACGGGACACTAATTCCATTTACTAATGGCATTAGCCATTGTTCCATACATACATATATATATATATATATATATATATATATATATATATATATATATATATATATATATATATAACCGGCAGAGAGATACAGGATACAGTATGTTAAAGAAGGATGGCACTCAGAGAACTCATCAAACGTGCTGTATTGTAAAAACAGAAACCAACGTTGGTTTCCGTTTTTACAATATAGCACGTTTATATATACAGTGGTGTAGTTACGTGCCACGGTGCCTGGAGCAAGGGCATGTTTTGCACCCCTCTCCCCCGATTTGTAGTAGGTGGACTATTGCGCAGTGAAAAGGGGGCGCAGCCTAACATTATACCACACAAAACCCCCTCCCAGTGCATAACAGCCCCAAAATTGAAAACTCTCCTCTGGGCAAACAACTACCCACCCCGCCCCTCTCTGCATAAAAAAACCCTCACCTGTCCCAGTGCATAACAGTAACATTCAGATTTACATACTCACATGGACATATTATCAACGCTGTGTGTGTGAGGGTTTCCAATGCTGGCCGCTGGCTGCTTTCTGCTGGTGCAGAGAGATCCCACTGCTGACAGTTCCAAGTGCCACTGTCAGTTTCTGCCAGTGAGACCTGTTCCTGCTCCCGCGCCGACGTCATCAAGCTGGATCTGCTGCTCCCCGCTGTGCGCGGCTGAACCGCCCAGCCCCAGAGGTGTGGTTGCAGCATTTGCAATGGAAAGAGGAGAGGGGAGGGCAGGGCTTGCAGCTGGCTGTCGGCTCTGGGCCGGGGCTCTGTGGTTTGGTCTAATGCTGACTATGACTACAGCCCAGCGCTAGTCTCCGCCCACCCGGAGTTCCCTCCCCTCCTCATCCTCCAGCAGCAACAGCCGCCCTGCCTGCTACCTGTGTCTGCTGCGTGTGTCACACTGTCACACACACGGCTCCATCTTGCCTACGGCGCTGAAAGATGGCTTCAAGAAGTTCCTGCAACAGAAGAACATGGTCACCGATCTGCTGGAGAAGGAAAAACAAAGCCGCCCAACCCCAGAGCTCAAGTATCCCCCTGCCTGGACCGCTAGCCAATAGGCGCTCGCAGTCCAGCAGCCAATGCTGCTTCTGTTTGGTTATTGGATCACAAGCGCCTATTAGCTAGTGGTCCGGTGTGTGAACTTTAATTGAAAATAGAGGCGGGCACAGCGGGGAGTGTCTGGGCGGGGGAGCCGGCGAGGGCGGGGGGAGCCGGCGGCAGAGTGCACAGCTCTGGCGCCCATTGACATCTCGGCGCCCGGAGCGTGTGGTCTGCTGGCTCCGCCCTAGCTGCGCCTCTGTATAATTATACTGTATATATATATATAAACGTGTTCAATGAAACTATTTTCTTCACCATACAACGTCCCTGGAGTGCCGTGTTGGGAGCTGTCGGCCGCAAGGAGTGTGATAGCTCCTTCCTGCAGTCTACTGTATATATATATACTAGGTGATTCATCGCGCCCTACGGGCGCTCTTCACACCGTCGTAAATTGCGGGAGGGGAGTGAGGGGTGCCGTGAATCAAGGGAGGGAGGGGGCGCAGGTGTCCACGAATTCGCGGGAGAAGGCAGGGGTCTGCAAAGTGTGGGAGGGGGCGTGAATTGCGCTAGGGGGGGTTGCGAATTGCGGGAGGGGGGGTGCGCGGGGGTGAATCGCGGGAGGGGGGGTGCGCGGGGGTCCGTGAATTGCGGGGGGGGGGGGGGGTGTGCACGGGGCGCGATGAATCACCTAGTATATTCTTGTAGCAGGATGGTAGGATGTTGCTGTCATTCAGAATGCATTTACATAAACAGTAATAGTAGCAGTAAAAGATCTGACTTAAAACACCTACAGTAAAACAGAACAGGTGTTATATATTATACAAAGAATTGGTTGATGATGTCTAAGTTGACATGCACATAGTTGTCACTGGAAAAAAATTGCTACAAGAAAAAATCAAAACAGAAAGTTCAACACATGTAAATGTTGACATAAGTGTGCCACTTCATTGGTTTCCATGTCGACACATGAGAATGAATATGAAAACATTCAAAAAAAGAAAAATAAATCTTCAAAAACTCATGTCAACCTTTTTCATTGTCGACCATAGCCGTGCCAGTGTTTTGCGTGTGCCATTTAATCCTGGGGTTGCGAATCGCAGGAGGTAGGGGGGGGTGTCACGGGGTGGGGCCGCAAATCGCGGGAGTCACCGGGGGTGCCGCAAATTGCGGGGGGTGTGCTGCAAATTGCGGGAGGGGGGTCGCGGGGGGGGGGGGGTGCCGCGAATCGCCACAAGAAAAAATCAACACAGAAAGGTCAACACATGTAAATGTTGACATAAGTGTGGCACTTCATTGGTGTCCATGTCGACACATGAGAATGAATATGAAAACATTGAAAAAGTGAAAAATAAATCTTGTCAACCTTTTTCATTGTCGACCATAGCCATGTCAGTGTTTTGCATGTGACATTTAATCATGGGGATGCCGTGAATGGGGGGGGGGGGGAGTGAGGGAGGTGTGGGGCTCTCACCTGGTGTGTCTGGTGAGTAGCTGTGTCTTTGCTGTGTAACATGGGGCCTTATTTTGGTTCATTCTTTCTGACAAAATCCTTCTTAGATGGACAAAACCATGTGCACTGCAGGGGGGGCAGATGTAACATGTGCAGGGCGAGATGCTATATCACTCACCGCCGCGGCCCCGGGTACTTTTCGGCGCCGCTGTATTCTTTAACCTCAGGCGGATCAGTGCTTCTCTCAGCACTTCCGCATTCTTGAGGTTATCGGTGCGCGCTGCTCTCCCCATAGGGTTGTACAGGAGAAGCGCACGCACCCTATGCTGTTACATCCGCCGCGCTAGTACAAGCTGTGTGTTACCTCGCCTCCTCTGGCTGGCGGAGAGGTACAGTAATACTAATTACTACCTACAGACACTGCGCCAGCAACATACACAGCCCACAGACCGAGGAGCCCTCGATGCGCACAGTCAAAGCACCTCACGTAAAAGAAATATTGTGCCAGCGCTGGCTGTTTTAAGAAAAACAATACGCGGTTCTAAAGATACAAATTTACAAATTTATTTATAATATCATATTAAAAACACACAAACTAAAAGGTGAATCGCTCTAGATGGTGCTGTGTAGCACTGTATTATAGCATCACTTGCACAGGAATAATGGATTGTAAATTAGGCTGTATATTACCATCCCATTCCACCTGGTGTTTTTGGAGCCAGGGTATAGTGAGAATGTGTCCGTGGTATGTCCTATAATTCCAAGGACTCAAGGTTCCCAATTAGAATGTCCTCTAGTTGTCGTCTGGAAGGAATTAGGGATAAAGCGGGTATCCCAAAAGATAATTGTAATCCAGGAATTCTGAGGATCATCTGGGGGTGGATGGACACGTCACTTGTGGGAGGATGGATGCCAATCGTACAGCAGGTTTTAGTGGTGCTCAACGCGTTTCCCCGGTATCACCGGCTTCATCAGGATACTTGCTGATAGGGCGCAATGAATCACCTAGTATATATATATATATATATATATATATATATATACGAGTAGAAAAATGGGAGACACTCACCGGGCTTGCTGAAGCAAAAGTTTTTACTGGTACATACCAATTTTCAAATCACCATGTGCATAACAGTGGGTACAGGTCGACGTTTCGGTCCTGGCTGGACCTTTATCAAGACCCCCTTTCTGCCTCCTCCAGTGTGCAACTACCCAAGCTCCATGTGGGTCTTTTATACCAAAGGTACACCACTCCCCCTAATCACAACAGGAAGTGTACTGAACATATTAATCAAGCAATAAATGTATATATTTTTCCAAGTCATATGAACGGGGACCACATCCCTATCAATCACATATCATAAATGATAAATCACAGGATACATCACTATTATTCCTATGCTCTTACCATATACATAGCGTGCACTTAATAACAAACAGCCGGAAGTGTGCATCAGAAAAACGCTCCTACTTCAAGTGGGAACTAGGTCAGTAGCCTTTGCATTACCACATACTGTTAAGCTGGCCGTCAGAACATACTTAACTGCGGCGCTACAAACTTCCGTTCGTCAGAGCAGAGTTTCTCCTGCTGCATGCCCGACGCGCATCCGCCCTGCGCGCGTCGACCTAGTTCCCACTTGAAGTAGGAGCGTTTTTCTGATGCACACTTCCGGCTGTTTGTTATTAAGTGCACGCTATGTATATGGTAAGAGCATAGGAATAATAGTGATGTATCCTGTGATTTATCATTTATGATATGTGATTGATAGGGATGTGGTCCCCGTTCATATGACTTGGAAAAATATATACATTTATTGCTTGATTAATATGTTCAGTACACTTCCTGTTGTGATTAGGGGGAGTGGTGTACCTTTGGTATAAAAGACCCACATGGAGCTTGGGTAGTTGCACACTGGAGGAGGCAGAAAGGGGGTCTTGATAAAGGTCCAGCCAGGACCGAAACGTCGACCTGTACCCACTGTTATGCACATGGTGATTTGAAAATTGGTATGTACCAGTAAAAACTTTTGCTTCAGCAAGCCCGGTGAGTGTCTCCCATTTTTCTACTCGTATATATTTGGAAGCACCCAGGATTGGGACTTTCTGGCTTCAGGCACCCCGGCAGTTGGCTCAAGGATTGGGAGAGTGCTATCCTCTACGATATGGATATATATATATATATATATATAAATATATATATATAATTTCAACAAATAGATGAGTCCTCGCCCATCTTACACACTGGTCCGGTTAGTCACAATCGCAATGCATGCGCACATGCGACCCATTGACGGATAACATGTGTGACTATAGATCTGTATGCTTGTATAAAAGCTGCGCATATTGATAAAGAGAATCTGTGACCTATTAATTATTTGGATACTGCAGTAATACCCCTTTTACACCAAAAATCCCTGGTCGGACCCTGGTCTTTCAACACAGGAGTTTCCAGGTTTGGACCCAGCTTACACAGCACTGTGACCCAGGTCGGACCCAGGTCTGCGCCGTTTACACTGAACCTGGGTCAACACTGCTTTTCCCTATGGATGACATTAAAAATGTCCATTTTAGGACTGATAAACTGCCATCCAACCTTCCCTCAATGATTTAAAAAAAAAATGTTGGTTTGTATATTTTGTAAAATATTTTTTAAAAAGTTTTATTCAGTGCTCAAGCACACATAGCGGCAGAGGCGTAGCTAGGGTGGAGCCGGCGGAGCACCAGCTCCGGGCACCGACATGTTACCTGGCGCCGGAGCTCTGCCACCGGATTCCCCGCCCTGCTCGCCCGTTCCCCGCTGTGCCCGGTATTCATCTGCGCGGCGAGTCAGCTGCTGAGCCGCACTCCCTGCTCTGTCTTCCTCCTCCCTGCTGCTGCGGCTGCCGCCCTGAGGTAGAGATACAGCTGCTGGCAGGCAGGGGGAGCACCTCTCAGGCTTACTGTATGAAAGTGAAACTACAGCCTGAGAGGGGAGAGAGACAGAGGAGCACAACAGCAGCGCCGTGGACGGGCTTTCTGAAGTGAGTGGGGGCAGGGGCAGCCAGCACTGGTCTGTCACTGTATACCTGGGCATAATTATTGATCCATACACTGGCAGGTGTGGGGGAGGTGGGCGGGTCGGGGTGGGGGTGGCGGGCATGGGGTGTCTCTGGCTGTTTGTGACAGCTATGTTTGCATTAGGGCAGAAAGACTGACAACTGTGTGTGAGGACCTGGGGAATACATTTCACTGCCTGTCTGCCTAGGCTGTGCTGGAGGGGATGATCTGTGAATATATGTGACACATGCCTGCCTATGGGGGTGTGTGTGTGTGTGTGGGGGGGGGGGGGCTGTGACTGTTTGTTACTGCTACTGTATGTCTGCATTAGACTCACAGACTCACTGTTACAAGTCAGATCCCCTTCTAGCTCAACCCCCCAAAAGCAGACGTGTCACATATTCAGACCCCCAACCCCCCTCGCTATAGGCAGACATATCAAACATATTCAGATTCTGAATATGTCTAATATGTCTGCCTATGGGGGGGGTGGGGTGGTGGTGGTGGCTGTAATGCGCAATTTGGTGTGAGAGGCGTAGCTAGGGCGGAGCACCTGCTGAATGATCTTATGAAAAGTAGAGTATATTGGTTCTAAAAAAGTTTTTATTTTCACTGTACCTGTTCTAGAATTAAATATTTTAACTATTAAATTTGGATGTACCATTTTCTTAAGCGGTGTGTAGTATATTGTATACAGGCACCGTGGAACCTAGCTACATCACTGCATAGCGGTATAAAAGTGCAGCATCACCCATGTGCTCTCATGAGCCCCCTTCCCCTGCAGCAGCAGAACGAATCTCCCATGTGCTCCCCCCCCCCCCCCCCCCCCCCAAAAAAAAAATAACATAAATGATACTGTATCCAATTATGATTTGTGTGCACTGCCCGTATCCTTCCTGGCTGCTGTCTTTTGCCACTGCAGCGCACTGTGGAAAGGCGTCCAGCACTTCTGGTATCCTTTCAGCACTACCCGGATGTCCCAACCTGGGTTGCGACCATTTACACCGCCCATGACCCAGGTCCAACCAGTGTTCAACCCTGGTCAGGACCTTGGTAGGAGACCAGTGTTACTGGACCTGGGTTGGCCCCTTTTACACCAACGATGACCTGGGTCCAACCTGGGTTTTTGCCTCGGTGTAAAAGGGGTATAAGTCATTAGGAGCCATCCGACCCCCAAATATGAATAGGCTCCTCTGTCTCCGTTATCTCTATGGACAGAGCAGGTTTAAGTGGCCGCTTGTGCAGCATTAGACTATGAAGATAAACACTGCTCGTCTAACACAGATATTCACCTAAATGATATTATGAGACACATCTATCAATACGATTCCAACCTTCGCTCATCATGGCGATGGAAAATCATCTCTCACAGCAATGTAATAAAACCATTTTGCCCGGGCAGCAGCTACTCAGCTCTCAGAGATAATGGTCCGGTGTGGTAAGGGTTAAATTACCACTTTGCTAGGTCAGTCTCGCTAGTTGTGCGTAGGCATGACCAGGCTGATCTGCACATGTATGTGCAATGGAACAGAGACTCCCATGGGACTGGATTTACATAGCCATGCGGTATTGCCCGAAACTCCAACTGTGACCAGCAATAGGGCTCTTCAGAGCTACAGGCCTGAGGCAGGTAAAGCACACGGCCATGATTGCATCTGCCTATGAGATATAAGAGATGGGATTGGAGTATGGATCACTGTTATCAGCAGTGTAGAGAGCTACAAGTGAGGCTGAGTCTAATGAGCAGTGATATTGGGTCAGTGTACGGAGCAGTGAGGGTGAATGTGTGTGCGGAGCAGTGAGGGTGGGTGTGTGGTTGTAGGGAGCAGTGAGAGAGGGTCAGTGTATGGAGCAGTGATAAAGGGTCAGAGAGGGTGAGTGGGTGAAGAGAGCAGTGAGGGTGAATGTGTGTACGGAGCAGTGAGGGCGGGTGTGTGGTTGTAGAGAGCAGTGAGAGAGGGTCAGTGTAGGGAGCAGTGATAAAGTGTCAGAGAGGGTGAGTGGGTGAAGGGAGCAGTGAGGGTGAATGTGTGTGCGGAGCAGTGAGGGCGGGTGTGTGGTTGTAGGGAGCAGTGAGAGAGGGTCAGTGTAGGGAGCAGTGATAAAGTGTCAGAGAGGGTGAGTGGGTGAAGGGAGCAGTGAGGGCGGGTGTGTGGTTGTAGGGAGCAGTGAGAGAGGGTCAGTGTAGGGAGCAGTGATAAAGTGTCAGAGAGGGTGAGTGGGTGAAGGGAGCAGTGAGGGCGGGTGTGTGGTTGTAGGGAGCAGTGAGAGAGGGTCAGTGTAGGGAGCAGTGATAAAGTGTCAGAGAGGGTGAGTGGGTGAAGGGAGCAGTGAGGGCGGGTGTGTGGTTGTAGGGAGCAGTGAGAGAGGGTCAGTGTAGGGAGCAGTGATAAAGGGTTTGAGACGCTAGAGCGTCTCAGAAGCTTGAGCATCTCAGTAATTATAGCGGCAGGGTATGGCAACCCTGCCGACAGGGCTAGGGGTTTGGTAGCGCATGCGTCTCCTGCAAAAAGGTGGGGTGCGGCCGCAAGTGCGTCTCATGCACAATAAAGGAGGCATTTGCCAGTGCTCCATGTTACATACTGGCAAATGCCTCCATTTGAAACCCCCACTATTCACGCCAGTCCAAAGCGTGGCGAGCGCAGCGAGCCCCACGAGTGCATGCATTACTCGCCCTCCCGACTTGTTCATACCCCCACTATCCACGTCGGCGTGGAGTTGATTTTATAAAGTGTGGCGAGCGCAGCGAGCCACCGAGCCCAAAGCGTGGCGAGCAGACACGGATTACTTTACATGTATTCCGTGTCCCCTCGCCAAGCTCCGGGCTCGGTGGCTCACTGCGATCACCACATTTTATAAAATCAACTCCATGCCGACGTGGATAGTGGGGGTATGAACAAGTCGGGAGGACGTGTAACGCGTCCCCTTGTGGGGCTCGCTACGCTCGCCACGCTTCCGGCTGGCGTGGATAGTGGGGGTGTTTAAAGAAAACGTAACTGGATTTTAGTGAATAAATAAGTACAATAATATCAAATAACAAGACAAAGAAAATACAGTTATTCTTCATTATATGCATTCACGGCAAATGCAGCTGAAGTTGACGCAGCTGTGTCTGCATTTGTGTTGGCTGGTTTGTCGGCCGTTGGGAGCAGAGTTAGGGCACATAGAATCCGCTGGAAAGCATTTTCTGCGCCGAGTTTTGCGCCAAATAAATTCCTGAAGATATGAGTCCAGATATTGGCGCGCAGTGCCCCTTTGCCTTTTGTTCCCCACAGTCGTTCAATGTTTTGGGTATGAACCCCAGTCTCCGGGTCCACGAAATTATACCGGTGGTTTACACACGTGCATGCTGGTACCCTGCCTCCTCAAGCTGTTCAGTGTTGTATGCACGCCAGCAATCAGAATATATATAGTGGTACCCAGTTCTATATACTTGTTGATGGTGGACATCAGGGTGCTGGTGTCACGGCTGGCTGCAGGCATTACAAAACACTCACCGGTGTCTCGGGATACGCCTCCAAACAACCACTGTTGAGGCAGGACGCGTCCGACATGGCTTTTTCTCTGGACAAAGAGACTTTCGTCCACCTCCACTATTTTGCCCGGACCACCAATCCGGCGTTGGGTCTATGACATTAAATCCGCGGTGCAGGCCTCCCACATAAGATTATCATACAACACAGTGGTTTTCTTTGAAATTTAGAGGTGCCACTCACAAAATGTGATACTTGTTAGCTCCTCCGCCCAAGAAAAGACGAAGGGTAGAAGCGTCATAAATGTGAGATGGCATCCCTGAAACCACTGTACGGCCCGGAGACTTACCTTCTTGCGACAGCTTCTTATGTGGCAGTGCCACATCCGCTCCTTGACATTCAGTCTCATTGGATGCCCATTTGCACATGGCTTTGTCTCTGGGAGGAAGTGGTGACGCTGTAAAAAATTCACTGACTGCTCCATCTGCGGCAGGTTAAAGATGGTTAATTTGTCGGCAGCCAACTGACACAATGTGAAACTACACAAGTACCGAATTGTGTCATCTAGGGTGTGCCACCTCTTTTTAGACCAAGGAGAGGAGATGAAGGCTGCAGCTGGTGTGGAAAGGCTAGGGCTATTACCATCATTAGGCACCGCCTATCTATGATAAGGGGGCAGGGTCAAATAATGTAATTATCATAGACTCACATCGTAATGGCCTTGATTCTTTCACCATGGATGGTGATTCCTGGTATTTCCAGTCCCACAAAGAGCTTGGCTTTCCTACCGGCAATAGGTTACCGGTAGGAAAGCCAATCTTGGGCCATTTATAAAAGAGTTCTGTTGTATGAAAAACATGTTCTGTAGAGAGTGTTTCATACCGATTAGGTCTAAATACTAGTTGGTTCTTGATGTCACCAGCACAACAGAGAAAGGAGCAAGGTCCGAACATGGGAGCCCAACTGGACCCTCGTGTGCTCGCATTGCTCACCACACTTCGGACAAGGTGGCGAGTCAGACACCAAATCCTGCGGTTTTCTGCCACCCTGATACTTATATCAGTGCCATCTGCTGATGCAGCAATGGTTATGTAACCTGCATTTGTCCTCTATTATCTTAAACTGTAAGCCACTGTTTCCTGTTTTGCTTATTCATGTACTCTCCAATTGGGCGCTGCAGATCCCTTTTGGCGCCATATAAATAAAGGATAATAATAATAATAACAATCATACCACTTCTTCTCTCCCTCACCCTTTCCATACATTTATATTGATATGAACTTTTGGTGGAACTAGGGGAGTTTAAATAGGGTGTACTGTACAGCGAAATGTGAAATGGTGGTTAGTCCACACAGATGTCCTTAACAAGGCTTGCAGCTTTATAGGTAACAGCAGTACACAGCGGTGTAAATACTGCGCAGAACTGTGACTGTCAACCATAGGTGCCGATTTATGTTTTTGCTGGTGGGTGCTTAAGCCAAAAATATAGGGGAGTGGCTTCATGGGTAAGGGGCGTGGTCACAAAATAATGCCAATTGATATTACGCAGCACAGTTGTCTCCAATATTCAAATTACGGCAGCAGAGTTCCCCTTTTTACAAATTACAGCAGCAGAGTCCCCATTTTTTACACATTATGGCCAAGTACATAAATGCCCCCACAGTGCCAAGTACATAAATGCCCCCACAGTGCCAAGTACATAAATGCCCCCACAGTGCCAAATACATAAATGCCCCCACAGTGCAGGTACATAAATGCCCCCACAGTACCTGTGTCCTGTGTCGGCGACAAGGGAGGGGGAGTGCAGTGGGACATGGGCGGGTGGGCCGCTGCTGAGCTACTCAGTCAGTACATGCTATGTGCGCTGTGCGTCACCAGCGTGCACAGAGCATGCACAGACTGGCCCGCCCCACATCCGCGTATTACTCTGCGGATGGAATACACTCTTCCCGCGGTCCCCATACTGTTTCCGATTCGGCGGGTCCGGCGGTTCAGGTGCTGCAGCCGCAAATTATCAAGTTAATACGGCAGCCCAGCAGCGGGACTCGGGCCCTTGTGTGCTCATCAATTTCCATGGGTGATCGGGCCCTTGAGCACCCAAAGAACCAGCGCCGGGTCACACATGTGCAGTGATGTCATCCCACTGTATAATTACAGCCAGCATATAAAGTACCGAGCATAAAATAAAAAAATATTTTGTGCTTCCTAATATGGAAGATGTAATGAAAAAAGAATAATAATAATTAGATTTATTTTAAACCTTTTCTTTATATAGTTTTTAGCTCAAATCCAGATAGTATGTGAATAGTGTTGGAGACGATAATGACTAATTATGCCTAGTAATTTATCTGTATACTTTTGCATGACATATTTCCGTTTGTTCTCTAGGATTTCTGAAGCCGCTGTTTGATCACAGTAGCTGTCATTATGAAATGCGCCGGATCGCCAGATGAAGGAAATTTCCATATAAATAAACGATTGCTGTTGGTGTTAGTATTATTATTTATCAGTATGTTGATAAATTGCTTTTCTGAAGTCATTGTGGTTGAATTAGACAAATGATTGCTACTGGTTGTCTAAATGTCGACATGTCAAAAGGATTATAGCTGGTAATGAATGGAGAGAATACAGATGACCTAATAAGGGACTTTAATTAGGATTCTATTCTCTGATTATTGCTTTTAAACTTCTATATCTGATCTCGGTCTGGTGTAGGGATGGCAATCCAGGGGAATTTTGGGATTCCCGGGATTGGCATTCCTAATAAAAAAAGTGCGCCTGTCCACCCACACCAGCCGCCCTGCACATTTACTTACACGGTCATGCGCAGTCTAATCCCGAAATCCCGGGGTTGGATACTCCAATGAGCACAGGTGACTTAATTAGTATCTGAGTGATTGTGATTAAACCATCTGTGCTGAATCCTGGATATCACTAAAACCTGCACTGTTGGTGTGCCCAGGGGCAGATCCAGGATAAAATGACAGGGGGGGCACCATGATAAAAGAGGGTTTAGGTGAGTGAGGGCCAGTGTTAGTGGTGCCAGTGTACATGCTAAGAGAGCGGCAGAGAGAGGGTGGCAATGGGATTAAAAATAGGCCCACCATGGCAACAAAAGTGAAGGATGTAGTTGTGCGCGCGCCAAAGGCGCGCTCTGGAAAAGGGGGTGTGGCCACTCAACAGGGGGCATGTCCTTGAGTGGAGTGTACAACACCATATACAACTTCTACACATTATGCTACAAAATACTAGACCCCATTATACTTGCCCCTTACACATGATGCCAAATGGAATGAGCCAAAATTCAAACAATGCCACATGGATTGTGTCAAAATTCACACAATGCCACACAGATTGAGCCAAAATTTACATAATAACACACAGATTGAGCCAAAATTCACAAAATGCCAAATGGATTGAGCCAAAATTCACATAATGCCAAATGGATTGAGCCAAAATTCACATAATGCCACATGGATTGTGTCAAAATTCACATAATGCCACACGGATTGAGCCAAATTCATAAGATGCCATATGGATTGAGCCAAAATTCACATAATGCCACATGGATTGAGTCAAAATTCACATAATGCCACACGTATTGAGACAAAATTCACATAATGCCACACGGATTGAGACAAAATTCACAATACGCTTCATAAACAGGGACATTGTCCACCAAAGGCGCGCATTAAACATTGACACCATAATGTCCATTGCACGTTAAGTTACACGGCATGATGTCCATTATGTATTATGCCAAACACCATAATGCCTATTAAAAATTATGCTACATACAGTAAGTGCTGCTTATCTACATGCTCATTGCCAAGGGTTCCATGCTCATTACCAGAGGTTCCATGCTCGTTGCCATGTGGGATTACATGCTCATTGCCAATGGGGAATACATGCTCGTGGTAAATGGAGGACAGCCGCCGCCAGGCAGAAGTGATAGCCACTGACAGTGGCAGAGCCTGGCTGAATTTCGAGCACTGCAGGTCCCAGCTATTTGAAATAATACCCATTTCACACCATAAAATACATTCCCAGCCTAGTCCCTGCATTTTCTGGTGTGAGGGGGAGAGAAAACCACCCCTCCCCCCCCTTTAACCAGTTATCTCATTTATATATCTTCGGAACTAACTGACCCATTTACATGAGACAAGTATCATATTGAAGAACTTTTGAGTGGGCTTTGAATGATTTTGGTCCAGTGAGTTTGGTTCCAGAGTAATCTGCCCTCAAAGAACATGAACAGCCATGAAATTACATTTAAAAAAAAAAATCGATTTACATGCTATATCTCTGGAACCGATTGACCTATATGGACCATCCTGGTACCGTATTGAAGGCCCAGCGATTTGGAATTGAATGACATCAACCACAAGCTCCTGTGATGCCAGGGAGGGAACTGGCAGCCGTCGGAACCGGGTGGGGGTCGGAATTGACGGGTCCCATATTATCCTATGGGGAAAAAATGTTACAGCTTTGCCAGGCGATATCTCCGGTTCCCGGGGGGCTAGAGACATAGGGCTGGGCTCGTTGGAAAGCTCTGGTCCTCATCTACAAAATGAATGACAGGGGGGGCACGTGCCCGGGTGCCCCCCCCCCTGAATCCGCCACTGGGTGTGCCTGCACTAGGGTGTAGAGGGAGAATATAATGGAGCGTAGCGAGCCATGCCAGGGGGCATAGTACTCTTTGGCAGTGTCCATGTCAACATTCGGGACCAAAAAATTTGAAGAACTCATTGTTGACCTAATGCTTCCATCGACCTTCCATCGACAGCATTCTGAATAGAGGTGGGGGGGCAGCAACAAGGAGTCGGGATGGCGTGGTCCAGACAGTGAAGGACTGTTTTTGGGGCAGTTCATTGCAGCTGCGTGACATCACGCGCAGCCGACGGGAGTCGGGAAATGGCGGCCCTGCGCCTGAGCTACACTGTAAATGCATTTCTGCGATCTCATTGCATTTTTACGATTGCATTGCATTTCTGCAATGAGATTGGAATTTCTATGCGATTGCAGATATATTGCAATCACATTGTGGGGAGGGACTTTGCTGTGCTGGGCTGCCCCAAGCAAAACAGCAACTGCTACTGAGTTAGGACCCTAGTACTGTAATTACTAAATATAAATCTAGCTTTGGAGTGCAGTTGTAAGATGGCGCCCCCTTGTGTTGATCTTTACAATTAGACCAATAAAGCCTTATCATGTTTTTCAAAAGCATAGAAAATAAAGTCCGTAAATTTCAAATGTTTATTAAAAAGTCTCTTATCTCAAACAATGGTAGCAGTTATTCCAGATTGTTATGAGGTTCATTGTGAAATTTCAGATACTTGGAAATAGCAAACGAGAATACCCTGGGTATTCTCGTTTTCTATTTCCTAGTATCTGTTTTGAGGTTCATTTAGAAATTTCGGTCTGAAATTTACGGACTTTGAAATCTACGGACTTTATTTTCTATGCTTTAGAAAAACATGATCAGGCTTTATTGGTCTAATTGTAAAGATCAACACAAGGGGGCGCCATCTTACAACTGCACTCCATATTTTCCCCATCCTCCAGGGGATCTTGTAAGCAAGGCAGCCTCCACACAATGGGCCTTATTCTGATTGACTCGCAAGGCTGCGAAATTCGCAGCCTTGTAAGTCCATCAGATGCCGACCTCACTCTAAACTGCGGGTGCCCTGTGCGAGGACAGGGCGGGCAGCTGGCATCCGGTGGTGTCAACTGCTCGCCCCCCGCATGTCCGTCACGGCCTCATTACCATGAGAACGTCCAGCGCCCCCCCCCCCCACCCATCACTGCCCCCCGCACGCCGTCTAGAACCGAAAGTTTGCCATGGGTGCAGGCACCCAACGTCTGTACATGCACAGAAACGTACATGCGCAGACGCGCAACATCAGTCCTCCGTGCGAATGCAATTCGAATAACCCCAGTAAATCAAATTCCTGTGGCACGAAACAAGGGTCTGTCCTTGATAAATCTAGCTTTGTATGTATTGTAATGCTCAGTGATTTCAGTGGATACAAGACCGATGCAGCCTTGGGATGTAGCACAGTAGCGCACGCAGGGGGGGTTTCTGAGTACCCAGAAACCCCCCCAGGAGTCTAAGGGCCCTCAGCTGAAAGCTGAGGGTCCCCTCTTTTCATGGGTATAAGAATTGTAAAAATCGGCCCTTGGGAACCAGAGATATCTGACTTCAAAGCAGTGGTCCCCATCCAAGTCTGTTAATTGTTATTCCCAGTCAGATATTTCAGGTTCTGTCTGACTTATGCCCCTTTCAGACCGCACTTTTAAAACGGTAAATTGCCGTTTTTTTACCGTTTTAAAACGGTAATGTGTGCGGTCTGAAAGGTCCAGTCCCACTTAACCGGTTAGAAAATGCAGTTTTTTCTAACCGGTTAAAATGCAGGGTCCTACCCGTTTCTGAACCGGTATTTTAGCGCAAAAATCGGCTCAGAAACGGTATTTAGGACCCAGCCAATGAGCTGGGTCCTAAATTCAGCACAGTGAATACTTAATGAGCGCTCATTAAGTATTCACAGCACTGGAGCCCCCCCCGCGCGTGTCGACGCCCCCCGCGCGTGTCGACGGCCCCCCCGCGTGTCGACCCCCCCCCCCCCCCCCGCGCGTGTCGGCGCCCCCCCCCGTGTCGACTTACCCCGTGCCGGTATCTCCGTTGTGGTTCCCGGCACTGCAGCTCAGTATGCTCGGAAAGCACTTATGAAAAAAGTGTCTTTCAGAAAATGGCTGCCCCCCATACGGAAGACAGTTTTTTTAAACAGGGTTTCCTATGGGGCAGCCATTTTCTGGAAGACACTTTTTTCATAAGTGCTTTCCGAGCATACTGAGCTGCAGTCCACAACGGAGGTACCGGCACGGGGTAAGTCGACACGGGGGGGGGGCGCCGACACGCGGGGGTGGGGTGGGGGGGGCGCCGACACGCGCGGGGGGCGTCGACATGCGCGGGGGGCGTCGACATGCGCGGGGGCGTCGACATGCTCTCGGTCGACACGCGAGGGGGGGGGGGAGCTGCACGGAGGGGAGGGCTGAAGGCTGCACTGGCTTTGACCCTGTATTTGGAAAGTTTCCAAAAACGGGTCTGCCAGTGTCAAAAAATCGGCACTTAAACGGTAATATACCGTTTAAGTGCTGCGGTGTGAAAGGGGTTTTATCTGGCAGACCCGTTTTTGGAAACGTTTCCAAATACAGGGTCAAAGCCAGTTATGCGGTCTGAAAGCAGCATTAGAGTTTTTCTGAGGGTATATTCCAAAATCTGTGACTGTACCTCTTTGAAGGACACTAGTAGCTTGTCTCTACTGTTCCCAGAACCAGAGATATCAGCCTTCCAGCAGCTGGTTACTGCTCCAGCACCACACACCTGGTATGTAGTTTTATATTCTCGTTGGCAGATTGCTCTGCCTCCTGAACTCTGATCCCCTAGTCCCCAATACCATTTGGTAGGTGGGATTCTCTAGTTTTTCATTCAATTAAAATCTAAGAAATCTATTTCTGGGAACTGGAGATATCTGCAGTCAAGCAAGCTGTCCTCCCACCAGAAAATTATGAATAATGAGCCCACTCCACTATACACCCCTCCTCTGCGCAGTGTTCCCTCTAAGCTGTGCGCGCGTGCGCGCGCACACACCTCGACGAGCATGCGCACAGACATTACAACAGAGCGCACAAAGCAGCAGTGGTCCCTTTTTGCAGTTCTGGACTCAATTAATGTGTGTTTCACCCATTAACTACATTGTGTGCTGTATTTTGAATGTTTAAATGTTTAATTTCATTTTGAAGTAAAGTTAACACAAATGCTGAACGTCATTTCCCAGTTATATATAAGTGACGCACAAAAATTAAAATTTCCTTCCAAAGTTGCACAGCCAAAATCTTTACCCGCACACAGCCTTCGTAAAATTAGAGGGAACATTGCCTCTGCGTATTAAACATCATCTACCACCCTGGAAGTTATATATCAGAGCCCCTTCATTAAGCCCAATGCCCCCTTCTCCCACCCCATCTCCCACCATCTGTGCAGTAAAGGGGTAATTAGTAGAAATTACTTATCCAGGCCCTACATGCTGAGCGGTTGATATAATACCCCCTACCACCCGCAGGACATCAAATCTTCCCCTACCGCTGGAGGATCGGTAGGGGCCCCAATACATTGCTATGCCCACGGGTCATACACTGCTGTTGACGCCCCTGTATGTATGTATGTATATGTATGTGTATGTATATATGTATATATATATATATATATATATATATATATATATATATATATATATTTTTTTATTATTATTTATATACATTTGGTCTATCTATAATACTTTAACTGACCCGGCATATACTGGGTCACCTAAGTGTCCATCTCCGTGCTTTGCTCCACCCCTCTGGAAACCCCCTTCTGAAAATCCTGCGTTTGCCACTGTAGCACCCAGTAGGAGACCACTCATTTAGGTGTATATTGTGGAGGTGGTATACAGAAGTAAAAAGCCATTATACAGTACAGCACACTCTAGTAGATTAGTTATCTGGCTTATTTTTATTTATTTTTTTTTACAAATTTTCATCCAGGTTTTAATCCAAATTATTAATTGTTATATCAAATAATCTGTTGCCTTTTATGCAATGTGCAGACGCCTCATCTCGCCAAATCAGTTTTGGGAGAAGTTCAGATTTATGTTTTGTTTCATCTTCACTGCGATTTATGTTTTGTGCCATATGACTTAATTTGGAAGAAAGACGTTCAAATGCAAAACATGGGATTGGCAAAACTCTAATGTGAGTAAATGGCTAAAAATAAAAGTGTGTATTTAGCAGCATAATACATATTGATTGCAGATATGAATGTTAGGATAAGCCCTCTGATAAATTTGTTTTTTTTTTATATTTGTGATATAATAATGATGTCAATATTTGAATTTTTGATATCTTATAATTGATAATAAGGTTTTAGGTATTTTAATAATTTCCTCTGCTCCTTTAGGGCATAAACATAATTAAAAAGTATTAAAAACAACGCTAGTTAAAAACTACTTGACTCCTCTGAAATGCTCCCCAGCAGGAGATTACTAAGGGATAGTAAAAGTGGGAGGTACAGGGATCATGGTCACACAAACAGCAACTTCACAGCCCCGCCCCTGCGGATCCATACATGACTCACGGCAATGGCAAGGCTATGGTGATGCGTTCACCGAAACTGTTTCAACAATCGCCCAGTCCGCCGATTTAACTGTGGAAGTTGGTGGGATCTGTGAGACAGGCCTACTTTCCAGGGTGTTTAAGAAAGACGCCTAAAATTTAGTACCACTCAAAACATATGACTAACCAAATAAATTGTTATTGTCAGCAGCAACAAAAATAATGGGGTACTGAGGCACCCTAAACTCTTATAGAGCTGCCTCCTCTGGTTGGGGCAGCTTTTTAACTGATGCAAAGAGGATTTCTGTTGGAAATGATTTGGTTGTACGGATCCATTTGGTTACATTGCTTTTGAGTCTAATTAGCATCAAGGCATTCTAATAGGCTTCAAAATGTTATTTGGATAAAGTGGTGTAATGATAAAATGAGCGCCCCCACCGGAAATTTCTGTAGCAACACCTAACCCCTCCTCCGTAAAATTGAGCCTCCACTGTAAATTGAAGCCTGCCCCCCTGTAAAATAAAGCTTGTAAACCACCCAACCCTGCCTTACCCTGCTGCTTGCTGCCACCGTGGCTGGGACCCGCAGATCTATTTGTCTGCAGTCCTGGCGCTCCTCCTGTCTCCTGTTCATAAAAATGACCCTCACAAAATGTCCTCCCCAGACAGTTTTTGTAAAGTGCTGCACAATGGGGGTATTCTGGTTGATTCACAGACTTGCGAGTCCACCAAACCCCACCTTGGGAATGGTGGCTGGTAGCCACCCTTTTGGCCTTTGATTAGCTGATCAGTAAATCAGAGAGTGTACGTATCTTTAAAGTTACCTAGCTTTAAAATTAAGGGGGTATTCAATCTTTCCCCTTAAATCAGAAATAAGAGGATTTCCCTATTCAATCTCAGCCGTTTTCACCAGGGAAACTTCCATGATTCGTGGCTGCAGACTCGGCTCTTTTAAAAGCCGAATCAGCATTCGCAGAAACAGCAGCAAAATTTTGAATTTGCATGCGTTTCCACGGAAAAAGATGTATATTCGCGGTTCCGCGTCTTTTCCGATTTTTGGATTCATTCCGAAAATCTGAAAAAAACTGAAAAAGTTTGAATGGATGCAATTCCATCTATTCTTTGCAAATATGGCTGCTATTTCAACATTTTTCAGCGAAATAGTGGCATTGAATAACCCCCAATAATTTATTGGCAATCTGTAGCTGTAATACTGTAGTAATATCGGGCTATCCAAATATAACTCCAATTATAACTCATTTTTAACGTGTGGCAAATGATCCATTATCGGGCGATAACACATAGGATTTCAGACCCATGTTTTATCAGCCCGTTAAGTTAGGATGGCTATCGACCATCGATGATTAGACATCATCGATGATTTATGACCAATGTTGAATAGTTTTGCCATCGATGGGGAGAACCAGATGCCATCGATGTCAAGCTTAAACGAAGTTTCGTTTTTTTTTTTCCTTAAGGGACCGGGACATGGAGCATGGTTCTGCCCCTGACACCCATGAAGCCCCTCCCCCGTAGTTTCATTGGCCCATAGGCCAATCAGTTAAAGAAAATGGATGACCATTGATATGTAAAAATGGAAAAATTCACTGAAGTATATAATCAGGCGCTTGACAGAACCTGAGATTCTAAATAAAGCAGCTGCTTGGTGAGGGGATAGTCAGTCCCCTACTAACAGAAATAATATACAGTCACGCGAAAAGCATGTAAGCAGCGCTTATTACATTAACATAAACAAATAATGTCGCAAGTGTTGGATAATAGGTAAGAAATCTTTACTAATACACACAATTAATACACATAAAATACACAACAAAGAATAAAAATAAATATAAAAATAAAGATGATAATAAAAAAGGTGGATTGAGAAGATTAAAAACCAATTTCACTTTCTCAGGAAATGTGGATAATTCAGAAACTCCACTCCGGTTCTACCCCCTTCAATTGACGGACCCCGCAATTTGGACTTCTCCGGCGGCATAATCACACCCAGCAGCCTCCTGTGTGCGAGGACGCAAATCCAGTTGACGGGTACTTGTTCCATCCACCTCCAGCGGCGGCCAAGGAGCTCCGTACAAATAGTGAGGACTGCAAAAACTTGGGGACCGGAGTCCGCCAGTGAGCGGTGACCTATACAAATTGGTAAAGTGCACTTACCTTTGTGTCTTATTTCCACATGAGCTATCATCGAATCCCCCCATTCATTTCCTGAGAAACTAAGTGAAATTGAGTTTTAATCCACCTTTTTTATTATCATCTTTATTTTTGTATTTATTTTTATTCTGATTGTTTTGTATTTTGTGTGTGTTAATTGTGTATGTTAGTAAAGATTTATTGCCTATTATCCAACACTTGCGACATTATTTGTTTATGTAAATGAAATAAGCGCTACTTACATGCTTTTAGTGTGACTTTATATATGTAAAAACAGAGATGGTCATCCATTGCACAGTTATACACTATTGATGTCCAGTTGCACTTTTGCCATCGATAGAAAACATTGATGGCAAATGCAACGCTGGCCATCCCTGCCGTTAAGCAGAAACCCATGATCGTGCCCGCTTTAGAGGGCTAATTGGGTAGACCCTGGCAAGCCAATTACCTGCGACCAAAGAAAGCAGTAATTGGACATGCCTCTAAATGTCAACTTTTCATTTTCATTTCATTTCAAAGATTGATGTCAAATTACTAGATATTGTGACCTCTAACCCTATCTACGTCAAAGTGAATGTTGTGTGGTTTGCGCTACAATTCCTCTAATGAATGCATTAGCCGCTCTCGCATGATCATAAAACTGAAAATGATTTGACCTTTTTATGGCCCAGTGTGTAATTATTACTGGTAAATCTGGTCAGAATGGCAACAATTATTAATAATGTATATGCTAATAAGTGTTCAACTACAGTGATGTTTGCCTTTAAAGGTTTAGTTCTTGAAAAAATTTGCTTTGTATGGGTACTATATGCGCAACTGTGTACATTTTGTGGTGCAATATAAAAAGAGTTATTAATATTAATTACTTAAGACAGTTACTGGTATAGAGCACTCCCGTGTCCAAGACTTCTCTTGCGCTGCCCCCCTGCACTGGAACAACCTCCCGCCACCCACCAGGCTTTCTGATTCCCTTACCTACTTCAAGCGCTTCCTCAAAACCCACTTCTTCCGACTGGCCTATCCCCAGGGCCGGTGCAAGGCACCGGAGCGCCCCAGGCGAGTCGGGGTGGTACCTGTATAAAAATTTGCTGCCCCGGCGTCCCTGCAATGCTGGGGCGGTCAGGGGTGTCCGTGCCGTAGGGGTACCTGCGGCGCCGTCATGTGTATAAAGCTGGCTGCGGCTGGTGGGGTCCCTGTAGTGAATAGCAAATAACTAGCGCTTCCGGCGCCGCCGCGCGCATAGCGCTAGTTATTTGCTATTCACTACAGGGACCCCGCCGGCCGCAGCCAGCTTTATACACATGACGGTGCCGCAGGTACCCCTACGGCACGGACACCCCTGACCGCCCCAGCACTGCAGGGACGCCGGGGCAGCAATTTTTTTACACAGTTCGCTAGGGGTGAGGGGCGAACTACCGCCCTCCAGGTGCTGGCGCCCTAGGCAAATGCCTAGAGCTGCTTAGTGGTGGCGCCGGCTCTGCCTATCCCTCCTCCTCCTAACCTCTTTCGCTCCTCCTATCCTGCCTACCCTACCCCTCCATCCGTTCCCATCCATTCCTACTTATCCTATTGTTTTTCGTTCGTCCACCCACCTCCTTTTAGTCTGTTAACACTTATGAGTAGGGCCCTCCTTCCTCATGTACTCACCCTACCTCTCTACCTCACCAGCGCTCCTGCCCTGTTCTTCCCTTCCTCTACTTCATCTTCAGTCTCCTCGACAATTTTGACACCTACTTCAGAACTGATGCTGATTTTAGTTCTACCAGCTATACCCCTATGTATGCTGTATTTTATCAACACACCCTGTACGTTACCTTGCAATTTGTTTTTTTGTTTGCTATGTACGGCGCTGCAGACACTTTGTGGCGCCTTATAAATAAACGAACTGCTACTACTACTACTACTACTAGAGGCATGACAGGATGTATCCAGGTATAGGGCACTAGCTTGGGGGCTTTGCTTTTCTAGACATACAGATTTAGCCCATCTCATTTAGGCAGGGGCTGGTGGTTGATTCGCCAGCCGCCAGCTGCCGGAAGGGGATGCACGCGCACGAGACGCACGCACATCCCCTTCAACCGGAGCTCCCAGCCGCCTAGTAAACGATAACACTCGTTGCATATGAAAAATGGTTCTCCAGCCAATCACCTTATAACTGGCATGTATTCATCTCCTAACTGTCATGTCTTTGAAAAATGAGAGATGGGAGCTAATCGGTTGCACTGCTCCTAATTGTTACCGCCAAAAGATAAAGAATGAATTTATCCGCAGAGAGGCAAGTTTAGTGGGCATTCTCCGGTGGTTCCAAGGAGGTGATTATTCAGTCGTGGGCGCTGTTGCACTGGTGACCATGTACCGATGGACATTCTAAGCCTGCCATAGGGGGTGGAGCAATTTTTCGATTTTGCTTCTTTGTACAGAAATTAAATCAGCCGTGGGATGAGCATAAATCAGCCTAGCGTCCACCTCTGAATCAGACTCTGAATCACGCCCACAGGGAAGGTCAGCTGTTGGTTTCAGGTCAAAGGGTTAGTGCCGCCGACAATGTTAGCAGAATCTCCGTACTGTGATTGCACCGCTGTAAAATACCTATCTGACATGACCAGTGACAGTGGGCTGGTTACAGCAAAAACTACAATAAATGTTTTATGAATCCATTATAATTAACAGCTATTACAGCTAATGGTGCAGATCACATTTGAGGGCATTTACAGTAACTCATTAGACAGAGATGTGTCTGGTTACATTTGATCATTCGCAGGCCTTATTTTCCAACAACCCATAAATACTATGCTTTATCGCTCCCTGATATTCCTTTCACAATTCAGCTTGCGGCACGGGTGTCTTCTTCTGTAAACAATGGCGTCAGGTTTCTGAATAACTCCTTCGAAAAATATGGCAGCAGAAAATGCCTGGTGAGACCCTGCTGCGGGTGCTGCGGCAGCGTATGGCCCCTTATCTCGAGGGCCCGTGTGCGCCTCACGTCTCACTGAAGTTGTAGATGCAGTGCCGATGACGGTGTCCCAATACTTCCTGCTTTCAGTCCTCAAAGGTTATGGTCCTGCATCAGATCTGCCCACGTCATTGGAGATCATTGATCAGAGCACATCGGAGAAAAGAGAGAGGGTGACATCGCTCTGCCATCCTCACATACAGTGCAGGAACTGCCCAGGAAGACTGCCCCCTACTGTCAGGTACGTGAGACGGTGGAACTGGAGATCCCATAAGATCAACAACCATGTTTATTGCTGTATGTAGGGTAAAACATAACGGAGGAGAAAGAAATTCAGGATGTGAGGAAAAATAGCGAATTATTTCTATATCGGGGTAGAAGATAAATCGGTTAGTGGGCAGGATGGGATTTTTTGACTCGTTCCTGTTCTATCTCACAGCCCAGCCTATGGGGGAGATGTACCAAACTTAAAGATACAAGCGGAGAAGTTCTACATACGTAGCAACCAGCTCCTAGCTATCCTTTATCATATGCAGTCTATGGACTAATGGATTAAAACTGATTGGTTGCTATGGACAACCGGAATTGTATTGAGAACGTTTGGTAAATCACCCCCTTTGTTGCTACTGAGGGGATGGCTGTGAGGCTTGACCTGACCTCCACTGTGTTGCTGTTAGTCTCTGAGATCTTTAATAAGAGATATTGAAAAATCTGGATTGCAATTCATATAATGAATAATGTGGGTCCTCATGTTAGACATCATACATACTATGGGTGGCATCACTAACCCTTTTTGGTGTTTTATTGCATTTCCCACTCGTGGGTCATAAATCCAGAAGTCCAGGAACTGGTGCTTATCGCAATAAGGGCAGCCATGGCACAGTGTGTTGCAAAATGGCAGTATGATGTACACCCATGCCCCAGGTATGACGCACAAGCCCTGCTGTGAGGTCATGCTAACGTGTGGGGGAGCGATGTTTTGCTTCCTCGTATGCACAAAAGCATTTCTGCGCATATGCAGGCTATGTTTGGACTAGAGATGGGCAAAACGGGTCACTAACGAGAGCCGGGATCCAGCAGATCAGTCAGTGAAAAGATCCGTATCTTTGGGCGGGTAAGCGATTCGCTTTGAAAGAAGGGGTAATTTCAGAATAGCAAAGCATAATTTGTTTTACAATCATCTATTGCCATTTTTCTTACTTTTTTTTTTTTTTTTTAAACAGTGAGCTGAAAAATTAAGAACATACATAACCGAGTAAAACACTGATCGATGGCTGGGTGCAGAATCGCCATCGATGGCAACCATCGATGGCGTCTGCACTGATGGCCATCCTTAGCAGTAGCAGCACTGAACTCAGTCTCCAGAGTTAGTACATCTCAGCTGCCACAGGTGGCAGTGCTGAGCTCAGGCAAATGCATTGTAATCAAAAATGAAACTGAAAGTAAAAGAACGACGGTTCCCTTTTTGGGAACGGCGGCTCACTCAATCTTTTAGGCGATCCGTTCAAAAGATTTGCTTAGTTCACGAATAACCCATCTCTAGAATGGACACGCCGACTATAATATCGCCAGCCTATTCGCATGAAGCAGTGCGGGCAGGGGGTGGCTGGCACGGGTCGCATCCGAATGACCCCCTTAATTCATGTAAAACCTTGTAATTTGCTTATTAGCCCTACTTAAGGCAAAGCCGCATCCCTTTAAAATCCAGCGGGCCTGTGAGCACAAATCTATAGCGCATGTGGTTTTTCTGCTGTGCATACGTAAAAAGCCAGGAAAATGGACACCCTGCCATTTTTCCGGTGACCTTTGCAGAGCCAATGCTGATAAAGGAGAGATAAGTATTAAACATGGATGCAGTGTGCTGTGTGGGCCCCCTGGATCCAAGGCCCCCTGCACCAATTTTAGATACACGGAGCTCCTGTTAGCTCTGAATGGATGAACAGGCCATGCCTTCATTTTTGGATCTTAGTTATTTATTAAGCACTGACTGTTATTATAATTATATTTACTATGTGTTTTTTCCGAATAATGTGCCATTTGTACCGTTCACTCTAATTAAGGTAAATACAGTAGGTTACATTTAGCTATAAAGTAAATAGTGATTATTGTCCGTAGACGTGTCAATGCAATCCATTTGTGGTGCATGGTCAAAATTGTAAGTACTTTCCTGTCAGAAAGTGATACATTAACTTCCATTTATAGAACAAGCATTTGCTGAATTTTAGACCCAGGATACCTTACATGTGATAATTACATTCCCCAGGTTCACAAGGTCATCCAATAAATGCAGAAATGTCATTAGTGTGAGCAGTAATACAGAGCGCTGCTGCATGCGGGAAATCTAGAACTCAGATCTGCCGGCTTCCATTTGCAATACTGGAGTCCCAGTGTGTAGAATAGATCTGTTCCAGGTCTTGCCTGGAGTTTATTGGTGCCAGGGGGACCCCCTGTTTAAAGTGACCAGGGCCCCTCGTAGGCTTAATCCGGCCCTGGTTGAGTGTTGATCTGCAAAAGTTGCAGATGACTGCCAGTAGATAGCTACGTTCTGTACATATGTCTAGTCATTGGATAATCGCTTAATTGAATTCACACAACAGCGGTCAAGCCCCAAGGCCTCTGCTCAGACAACGGCATCATAGAAATATGTCACTCATGAATGTCGTCTTTCTGTTATTAGTATATAGATAGTTAATTGATTATTTGCTCTACTTTGTCCCTGACTTTACGCAACTGTAAAGCCCTAGAATATGCTGAGGCTATATACTGTAAGCAAATATTAATGAACATTACTTAATCAGCTGTACAATGGTGCCGGAGATGTCTTATTTGTTCATTCTGATTGAATTCTTTTCTATAACAATGCAGTTTTTAAGAATGACTATAAATGAAAGCAGTCGCCCCGCTTGTTCTCTCTGCCGTCTACATTGCAGCGTCAGTTGTAGTCTGGTCACCGCTGAGTAATTCTGTCTCGGTTTTCCCCAGCTTCAGCATGTAAGCGTCTCACGTCTTCAGACATTATATGAGTCTTGTGCGCACGCTGTATCCTTAGCCGAACCTTCCTCTTTCCAAACTCCTTTTTTTTATTCTGAAATGCAATTGTTCCACAAAAGACATTTTTATACCCGCAAAAGGTGTAACGCTGGCATAATACAAAGAATGATGGATGTTTTAGAATGTGAAAATGTCAGAAACGGATAGTTTTTTGGGCAAGTAAATCAACACACGTTTTCCTAAAAGTGTCTCGACCGTTTTCTCAATCAATATTCAGCTTCTCAATTGGTGAGGACAGCAGCGTGAGACAGGAGGCCCCGAGTGATTTCATTACTTCTTAGCTAAGTAATAGCATACCGTACCACATCTGAAGGGCAGAAATCGGTACACATCCGGGAAAGGGGTGTGGCCACGTGTGAAGTAGGTGTGGTCACAGTTAAAGTGGGCGTGGTCACACCCTCTTTCTGAGTGTGTACTGTGCATTTTTGTTTAAGAGGACTTTCTTGGCCAGCCACTCCCCCTCTCAGCTAACGCTGCCGGAAGAGCAGCCAACAGTAAAGAATTGTGAAACTACAAATAGAAAACTACAACTCCCAGAGTCGGAGGAGCTGGCTACAGAAAAACGGTCCATTCGGTACAGTTAGATTTATCCGGTACAGACCATTAAAAAACGCTACCGTATCAGCTAAATCGGTACAGTTGGAGGTTATGGAATATGTTGCTTTTTTTAATGAATATTAGCCTCAGCATTGTCCACCATAAAAAACCACCATAAAAAAATATTCTTCTGATCTTTGTTAAAACAAACAAAATGCATATTATGATACTCTAGTGACAGTCGTATAAAATGATTGCCCTAAAAATATAGATTACATTTTTAAGTACAAAAGGGTTTCGTTTAGAGTAGGGTGTATGTATATCTGCGCATGAGCCCCAAATATTGTGTACATGTCTGGCCGTATCTAGATTTTTGTGTATTGTTGACTTACGGCTGGAGAGTAAAGTAAAGGGGGGAGATTCTCTAAACAAGAAATGCGGTAAAAACCCCGTTATCAGGGTTTTTACCGCATTTTGGGATGCTCTAAGCATCCCCTGCCGGGTTAACGCGGCGGTGGACATCGCCAGAAAAATCTGGCGATGCCCCATAGAAGCCAATGGGCTTCTACCGCATCCCACCGCCGCCTCGCAACGACCCCCCGCCGCCCCGCATCGCCCCCTCCCCCCTCACCTGTGTCTGGGCAGCACAGAGCTGTGCTGCCCGGACCTGTGACCTCCTCCCTGCACTGATCCTCTTCCGGGTGCAGGGAGGAGGAGAGCCCGGCGCAGCAGCGACGGGTATGTGAGGGAGGGGGGAGCCGCCGGGACCTGCTGGGACCCGGCGACTCTCACCGCAAAGGACAGCTCTTAACGCAAGAGCTGTCCTTTGCTATAATTATCGCATATGTTAGAACATATGCGATAATTATAAATGCGATGGGCAGCGAAGGGGGGCGGAGATTCTTAGAGAATCTCCCCCAAGATCAGTTATATGACTTGCCATTATAGGCCAGATGAAATGCATTGCGAGTCGGACAGCCCTGCGGGATGCCGGACAAACTAGGATTTTTTTTTTAAAGGGGCAATCACTTCCAAGGCAAACCCATTCCATGCAAATAATAGCCCCATAAAAAAAAAAAAACTCAGAGTTCGACCGGCAACCGAACGGCCGCCGGAATCTCATGCAATACATTCCAGCTCCTTTACATTTTATGGGCGAATGTTGCTGCTGTGGGAGGGCTGGTGCAACTATATGCAACGATCAAGATGACAACTGGCATTATTTGTCTGACTCTGATTGGCTGATTGTGTATTGACAGCTCCAGCTGAACCGAACTTAAATCATTACAATTCTAGTTACGTTCTAGCCATTCACTGCCATCTATTTTCATTACTTAGATGACATTTCCATTTAGCCTCTTCCAGGAAAGAAGATTGCCATGTGATTTAAAAAGTGGTACTACAGATTTATTTCGCATTTTACTGCTATTACTGTCAAGCCAAATCTTCGTGCTGTGTACATACTTAAGCAAAAGTACAGATGTAGCCCCTGCCATCCTTGGCCGGGGCTCGCCAGACCCTCCCCGCTGGCGAGCGCCGGCGGACAGGGGCTACACTGAACTGGGACTTGCGTGCGTCTCACACGCACACGCATCCCAGTTTCTCGGCGGGGACGCTGCCTGTCCCAGCTCGTCTCCACTTCAGGGAGACGGGCAGGGTTAGGGGGGCGCTCAGGGCGGCGAGGGGTACCTGCAGCGACGGCAGGGGAGGTGGCAGGGACCGGAGGCAGGCTCCGTTGCCAGGGGGCGCGCGAGCATCTCGTGCATTCGCGCCCCTTGGCGGGAATGGCAGGATGGCGGGGCTGGCTTTAGAAACACCAGCCCTGCAAAGATGGGTCGAGCCCCATCTGTATACCTGCTAGTACGCCTGGCTTTAACTGGTTTTGACCTGGTCTCAATTTGACATACGTCTCATAGACATTTATTGAGTATGGGGGCCGATTCAGAGCTGTTTGCACAGGTCCGAATTCATCCCCTGATGGTGGGTGTCTGCACATCAGCGATAATGCGCATGTGCAAACGCCCGCAGTGAGCATTGCTCTGAGCAACCTTACATATGCGTGTATGCTCGGGGGGAAGTGGGTGGACAGCTGACATCTGGTGATGTCAGCTGTCCGCCCCCCGCATATCTGTTACGGCTCATTAGGGGAATGCCCATGAAGCGCTAGGCGTTCTCATATGCTAATGGCCCAGCCAGCCAGCCGCCCCACGCCCCCCCGCAAAGATGGGTGCGTGCACATGTGCAAAGCACAAACATGTTCTGCGAATGGACCTAAATAATGTCCTTAATTTCTTAAGCAAACGTAATGCCCATATTGCAGGGCTGCAGTCAGGGCAGCCAAGAGGAATCACAAAAAAATTCACCCATCACAATAAAATGAGTGTTAAAAAAAGAAATATTTAGAAACATGTTTAAATGAGAACAACGATAATATGTTTAAATAATAAAGCTTTTTTTTTTTTACAAACAATAATTTTTTTGGTATTTATGTACTAACTGGGCTGCCGATTTTGAAATCGGGTCCATCGCATCGCATGCGATATGGTCGGATGCGATGTGATGCGATGGACCCGATTTCAAAATCGGCAGCCCAGTTAGTACATAAGTACCATTTTTTTTTAGCTGCAAATTTTTATACAGATCCAACAAATTGGGTCACGAATTCCGGCAACTCTTGAACCAAGATTGGACATTTAGGGGGAAATTTACTAAAGGAAATTTGTAAAAAATAGGTGTATTTGTATCCAGAAATACACTTATTTTTGACATTTACTATCCCGAAAATACGGCAATCCGTATTCGTATTGATAGCACATCAATACGAATACGAATTGCCGTATTTTCGGAATAGTAAATGTCAAAAATAAGTGTATTTCTGGATACAAATACACCTATTTTTTACAAACTTCCTTTAGTAAATTCCCCCCTTAAGATCTAAAACGTGGGGTTTGTCCCATTAAAGAGAATAAAACACAAAATATCTAAAATCCCTCTATATTCTATATATAAACCGCCCATTGCTCCGAAAATACTCAGGTCTCAGGTTAGCTTCTGTTTAAAGCCCCAAAAAATAATTGCCACATACCTATATATAAAACATTCTCAATTGTTAGGATGTGAATGCCGGAAATACTGTAACAGCGCGATAATGTGCAGCGATTACGTACAGAAACATATAGATGTTGTTTTATGAATATATTGTAATTACGCTGCATGAGACACAGAGAAAAGAAAGCAAATAAACCAAAGAGGTGAATAATACACCCCCTTGTGTGTCTTTGTGTTTCCTTCTTTCTGTCTGTGCTGTACAATTGGGGAAAAAGCCACCGGCTATGGAGCATATGTTGTACCCGGCTTACATCTGCTTGCCAGCCTGCCATGCTAATTAGCTGTACCGAGTTATGCTCAGAAGCATACGTTCAAACACAAAGTAATAAACAGCGTGAGATATGAACCAAGGTCTAATCAGGGATCATCAAAGGGTATTGAATCCGTGGATTTTCTGATCTCTTTTTTGAATGCATCTAAGCAGGGACGTTTAATAAATAACCCCTCGGTGTACTGCGGATATACGAACACCAACTTGCATTCAACATTCTAGAAAAGATTTTTTGAAGATACAGTACAAATGGAGACTACGTTATCTTACCTATTAAAGGGCCTAATATATAGTTAAATAGTAGGTGAGGCTGAATAAAGACTTGCATCCATCTAGTTCAACCTATGTTTATAATAGTTTATCCCTATGGTTTTCATTACCACCTTTATGCTGATGATACCCTAATCTATCTCTCTTCCCCCGATCTATCCCCATCACTCCTGTCCAAGGTCTCTGAATGCCTCACAGCCATCTCAGCCTGGATGACCCAACGCTTCCTGAAGCTAAACATGGCTAAAACTGAACTTCTAATCTTCCATCCCCCGAACATCCCCTCTTCTCCCACTATCTCCATCAGTATTGGTGAAACCGAGATCACCTCCACCGACCAAACGCGCTGCCTTGGTGTCATCATTGACTCCTCCCTCTCTTTCACCCCCCACATTCGTGCTCTCTCACAGTCTTGCCGCTTTCACCTACGCAACATCTCACGCATCAGACCATTCCTCTCCACTGACGCGACCAAAATTCTCATTCACTCTCTTGTCATCTCCCGCCTTGACTACTGCAACATCCTTCTCTCCGGGCTACCTCTCACCCGCCTCGCACCTCTCCAATCCATTCTTAACGCTGCTGCTAGGCTCATCTTCCTCTCCCGCCGCTCTACCTCCGCCTCCCCCCTCTGTCTATCTCTTCACTGGCTCCCCATTCCTTTCCGAGTTCTCTTTAAACTCCTCACCACCACCTACAAAGCTCTCTCCTCCTCCACCGCTCCTTACCTCTCTTCACTGATCTCTATCCACACTCCCTCCCGTCCTCTTCGCTCCATCACTGACCGCCGACTGACCTCTCACCTAATCACCTCCTCCCACTCCCGTGTCCAAGACTTCTCTCGCGCTGCCCCCCTGCACTGGAACAACCTCCCGCCACCCATCAGGCTTTCTGATTCCCTTACCTCCTTCAAGCGCTCCCTCAAAACCCACTTTTTTCGACTAGCCTATCCCTCCTCCTAACCTCTTTTGATCCTCTTATCCTGCCTCCGTTCCCCTCCGTTCCTACTTATCCTATTGTTTTTCGTTCGTCCACCCACCTATTTTTAGTATGTTAACTCTTATGAGTAGGGCCCTCCTTCCTCATGTACTCACCCTACCTCTTTACCTCACCTGTGCTCCTGTCCTGTTCTTCCCTTCCTCTACTTCATCTTTAGTCTCCTTGACAATTTTGACACCTACTTCTGAACTGATGCTGATTTTAGTTCTACCAGCTATACCCCCATTTATACTGTATTTTTCAACACACCCTGTACGTTACCTCGTCATTTTTTTTTGTTTGCTATGTACGGCGCTGCGGACACTTTGCGGCGCCATATAAATAAACGTACTACTACTACTACATCCCTTGTTGTATAGTATGTTCTGATATTTTAAAGACAGATTATGTTACTTATTCATACCCGTGGATGTTTTTAACCAATAAATGTTTATCCAACCTTATTTTAAATGTATTTATAGTGTCTGCCGACACCACTTCTTCAGGAAGAGAGTTCCAAAGTTTGACTGCTCTGACTGTAAAGAAATTTTTTCTTCTAGATGAACAAAATCTTTTTTCTTCTAATCTAAACTCGTGCCCTAGATTCCTTTCTAGTAGAAAAAAGGGTGTTTGACAGTTCCTTATATTGGCCCCTAATATAATTATACATGTTGAGCATATCCCTCCTCAACGTCTTTTCTCTAGTGTAAATAGTCCCAAAATTGTTTAAACTTTCCTTGTAGCTTAAATTCTCCATTCCTCTAATAAGCTTTGTTGCTCTTCTTTGGATTTTTTCTAATTCTATGATGTCCTTTTTATAGTGCGGGGCCCAGAACTGCACTGCGTATTAGATGTGCGGTCTATCCAATGATTTGTACAGAGGCATAATTACTTTTAAATCCCTATTTTCCATGCCCCTTTTAATACATGCGAGAATTTTGTTGGCCATTTTTGTTGCTATATTACATTGAGCACTACACCCCAGTTTGTTGTCTATTTGGACTCCTAGATCCTTTTCGAGTACTGAATTACCCAATTCATCCCCGCTTAGGTTATAACTAGCACACATGACCTTGCATTTGTCCACATTGAACCTCATATTCCACTTTTTTGCACACTCATCTAGATCAGATCTGATCGCTCATCTGCAAATGTGCAAATGATTGCAACCGTCACCCAGAGTGAATACCTGCCCGATGCAAATCTGCTGGTGACTTGCGAAAACCTCCCACTGCAAATACACAATTCATCGATCATCGACTGGTTTTCCCGGTCTGTGCAAATGTGAGATACTCCCATCCAGCCACAGCTTTGCAACAGGTGCAGGCTGATAGAGGCGGGAGCTGTCGTCGCAGACCCTCCCTGAAAATGCCTGGGCTTACCTGCTTTTTCCCCCAGACACCCCAAAAAAAAAAAATCGTTCACCTCCCTCTAACGCCAACTTCCTGTCAGTCAGATTGGGATTAGATCTACAGTATAACCTACGTTTTTGCTATTTGAGTTTGACCCTGCGCGCTCTGATCCGTACACATGTGTGTTCGATAATCGAGTAGATTGCAAATTCGCACCACAGTGATCAGGTCTGAATAACCCCAAAAGTACTATATAAAGAATATATCTGGTGACACGTGTGGCTTTGTGAGATTTTGTATTCTGCATGCTCAGAGAGAGAGATAAACTACCACCTCGGTCATTATACATGCTGTGCTTGAAAAATGGTAGCCAGAAGCTGATTGGTCAGTACTTTATCTTTCTCCACGACTTGATACATATCCCCTCATTTCAGCAAACAAAGATACATGTGTGATTGTTCCATATATATTACCCATTATTTGCTTTCCTAATAAATGCTGTAATGGTAATACCACAGCGAACTGATTGCACATTCTTCTCTCATTCATTGAATTCCCTCCGGTACATTACTGTTTGTGGATTTTAGAAGAAATCTGGAACTATAGTAGGTAATGTAGAATAATATATCATTTTTTAGACATTCAGCCAGACGCCCTCATGCCAGGCTTGCCTACCCTCCCAGAATAGCCAAGAGCCTCCCAAAAATCGGGTCCTTCTCCCAGCCCCCCGAGAAGGTGGGCAAGTAAGTCTCCCGCATTCTGCTAATTGCACTTAATCCCCCCTGGCCTGCTGGTGTAATTACCCCTGAAATCGTGGGTCCGCAGAGAGGCGGTGGGGCTAAAATGATGCGATTGCAGCATTTAAGCCCCGCCCCCTCTCCGCGGCCTTTGAATCACAGAGTTTTCCGGCATCGGGGGGGGGGGGGGGGGGGAGAGTGATGTCAGACTTGCATCCGCCCCCCCTGGCGTGTTGCATCTCCGGGCTTCTCCCAGAGAGGTGAAATTAAAAGTAGGCAAGTATGCCTCATGCACTTCGTCCCTTACTGTCCTCTCCCCCTCTCAACTCCACACCCTAATGTCCTGTTATACTTACCTCCATTGGCATATCTATAATGGGTGCAAAGTGTGCAGTGCACACAGACCCCTGTGCCCAAAATACACACATTGCGCATTCCATAAAATAATACTTTCCCTCCTGGAGTCCCATGGCGAATGTTATACCCCTTTCACACCAGCCTAAATTCCTGGGAACAACCCGGGACTGGCGCTGGTGTGGAAGATTCCCAGGCCAAATTCAGGGTTGCTCCCAGGACCAGGCCAGGATACAGGCCAGTGTGAAAGGTACTTACCCGGCTTGCTGACACTCCTTTCCAGCTTTGGCGCGGGTGGCGGGCAGTGGGGTTCCGGGTAACGGACGCTGGGAGCTTGTAGTGCTATTTGCCAGGCAGGGGGTGGGAAGCACTGCTGAATTTGAAAACATTTTGAAAAGACTGGCCGGACGCTGATTGGTTGAATTAATCAGAGTTGGGCCAGTCTTTTCAATATGTTTTCAAATTCAGCAGTGCTTTCTGTCCTGCCATTCTATTCCGGTGAGAAAGGGGCCATCCCGGAATGTCCCTGCTTGATTCCTGGACTGTTTTCTCGGGTAAGTCCCTGCGGTACTTATGTAGTAACTGGGCTGCCGATTTTGAAATCGGGTCCATCGCATCGCACCCGACCATATCGCATGCGATGCGATGCAATGCGATGGACCCGATTTTTCCATAGGATTCAATGTTAAAATGGACTGAGTCCATTTTAACATGGAATTCAATGGGAAAAAGGGGTCCTTTTCATACCCCTACTATCCAAGTGGGCATGGAGTTGGATATAAACCTGTGGCGAGCGTAGCGAGCCACCGAGCCCGAAGCGTGGCGAGCGTAGCGAGCCCCGCGAGGGGACACAGAATACCGTCCCCTCGCGGGGCTCGCTTCGCTCGCCACGCTTCGGGCTCGGTGGCTCGCTACGCTCGCCACAGGTTTATATCCAACTCCATGCCCACTTGGATAGTAGGGGTATGAAAAGGACCCCTTTTTCCCATTGAATTCCATGTTAAAATGGACTCAGTCCATTTTAACATTGAATCCTATGGAAAAATCGGGTCATCGCATCGCATGGTCGTATGCGATGCGATGCGATATCGCATCGCATCGCATCTGATTGTATGCCTTAACTTAAGGCATACAATCAAAAAATCGGCAGCCCAGATACTACATAAGTACCGTCCCTGCATTTTCTGGTGTGAAAAGGGTATCACTGCCCAATAGAGAAGTCCTGGGAACAAGAACAGTCACCATCTTCCCGGAGACCTGCACGTGTATAGAATAGACTCTTACCTGATGCCTGACCCTCTTCAAAAAAAAGCCCCTGCTTACCTCTTGCTCCCAGTCCTCTCCTGTCCTGTTGCTGCAGCATCATGTATGTGTGTGTATGCATGTATGTGTCCAGGGTGAGTGCTGTTGGATCTGGGGTGTAAAGCCGTGCACATTAGGTGTGACATGAGCTAGCTGCAGCCATGATTAGGTTGTCACGTTTGATCATTCTCCAATCATATAATAATATATTGGGCTAGAGATGAGGGGATTTGCGGCACTCGTGTAGGCCCGTGGGAGTTCCCAGAAACAGACAGTATTTTTCGGTATGTCACACATGATCTACCCTGTAAGTTGTGCTCATCCCTGCAACACACAAATACTAAGAATAAATAAGAAAAATGGTATTAGGTTCCCTTTTATACACAAATCTAACTTTACATACTTCAAATTCCCATCTCAATCCGAAGGATTCACAGGTTAGTAGAGTGGGGATTACAAGTGCCCGGCTGCTCTATTTCACTGGCTTCCCTTTGTAGGGTTGTGTGATTTATAGGCTTTTAAAGGGCAGAGAATATCTATTACATTGGTATTTACTCTGAGTACTGATGCGTTCTACTGTAACTACTCTTTCTGCACAATATAACTGATAGATTGAGGTGGAGTGGAAATAAAACATCCAGTATCATGGGCTAATATTACATGTTGGGCATGCTATACTGATTTTAAACAGCAGGTGGCACTAATATAAAGGCCTCCATATACTTGTGCAAGGTATCGCATGCTAACCTCGCATGCAATATCCCGCCAGCTACTGTGCCTGACGACCATTGACTGCCAAAGGATCAGACAAATCCTCTTCACTGCACAGTGTCTATTCCCCGCAGACAGAGGGGCAGCAGCGGCAAAACGGGGCGTGGCCTCGTGTGAGTGACACAATTTGAAGGCCACGCCCCCAAACTTTCGGTTCCTCAGCATTGAAAGTTGGGAGGTATGCCGTTAGACTTTACTTACAGCCATAGACTGCAGCATGATTAATGGCACAGCCGCCCTACTTTCTTGAACCCAATGGTGTCCCTACCTTAGGTGACACCTGGTGCTGGTGGAAACACAGGCAAAAATGAGGCATGGCTTCCTGGGTAGGGGGCGTGGCCGTTCAGTCTAGACCCCAGTTTTGTTCATTCCTGGGGGTCCTGGAGTAGCAGGCTGCCCCCAAGAGAAGCCCTCTACACTGTGAAAGAATCTGAGGGCTGAACATAATGTTACAGTGCAGAGAACCCAGCTCTGGTCACTGAGCAGGAGTCAGCACTATGGTCTCATCCTGCTTAAACCGTGCTTGATCCATTTGCCCATTATCCCCCATTTTCCTCCCACAGTGGCCACCTCAATCTTCCCTGGTGGATTATTTGCTCTCAGGTACAGAAACCTTTCTCTGGCTGGCTGGGGCATTCCCCTATTTATATGAGAAGACTTTCCCCTGGTCTCTACAATCCTTACAGTGTTCCGGACAGCTGAGCTTTGCAGATCAGCTCATCATCATGCCCACCCTCCCTTGGTTGCACTTCCTGGTTAGCTTTAGGCTAAATCAAAAAGAAGAAAAGAAATGTCCTTTGTAGGTGCACCAGAAAGGGGAATAAAACTTAACCTTTATTATTTATTTATCTAAGAACTGCGAGATAAAATTTAAACGTGTAACAACAAACAAGGGTGGGGTTCACACAATTTTAAAACCAAGGTGGCGGGCGGATGTTGTAGGAGCTTCATTCAAATGATGATGTGTTTCAAGAAAGGTGTGTTCCCGGTCTGTACATAAGAAAAAGTCTGTTCTGACAGGCCAGGGTACTTTTATGAGAGCGGGTTACATGAAAACCTCTTTAATATTAGGCTCTCATTGACGTTTGCTCATATAATAAATGAGTGGACCTATAGCCTGGGGGTGGCGTTGGATACGGATCGGCACACACTGCAATAATTGGACAGTGTGTGTGTAACAGATCACTGTTTACTCCAATAAAGGAGGATTCTTTGAACGCCGTAACCCCCTTAGGATTAGTGTGCTGGGCCGGTGCAGCTTGCCCACAACCGTCTGGTATAGGTTGCCTTTAGTGCAGGGGTACACTATCAAGCGTGGAAACGCTCTGTAATTTGATAGTGCAGACTCCCAGTGGCAGAAATTGTATCGCTGCACCGCCTAAGTATCTGGTAGCACAAGTCCAGTGGAGCCGCCTCCAATTGGACTGACACACTCAAACTCACACTTCCTAATGTCACGAGTAATTCAGTTTACTGAATACTGACTTCCGAGTAATAACGCATCAATATTAGATACCATGATACTTGCTCTTCATACTATGAGCATCAGATATGCTCATCCCCTGCATCAATAACTGGTCATGATTTACACCGACTACTGATAGAGAAGACATACGGGGTTAATTACCCTTATCCACATACTGACAACACCACAACGGAACGTTACCGCTATCAATACCATAAGCGATTGCTGCAGAACATACATAAGGGCAACAATCCCCTTCATTCTGTAAACAAGGACGCCAACACGGTAATCTCCGTGGCAACGTGACGTCACTAGTCACATGTGATAGGGTAAATGCGGGCGCTGAGAAAAGACGCGTCCGCACTTTGTTTACATGAGACTTCGGTTGACATAGCAACCATGATGCCTCCGATATATCTGAACCTGAGCAGGACACCGTCCAGGGGCTCGTGTATACATGAGGCACCTGATAGGACGGTAGACCCCGGCTCTCACTTCCGGGGGCACGTCCGTTTAGAACACACGGATTGGAGCATACGAATATACTACTGGTATAAAAAACCCGAGCAGACACACAGTCAGGTTGGCCCTGAGGAAGCTGTATCTGCGAAGCGCGTGCCGGCTAGCGGTGTGTGGGCAGATGTTTGTAGTCTTTATTATTTTTCATATTGATGTATTTTGATTCTGTACTTAGACAGTGAACTGACGCTACAGCCTTTTTTAAGGCGCTCACGTTTGAGTGTGTCAGTCCAATTGGAGGCGGCTCCACTGGACTTGTGCTACCAGATACTTAGGCGGTGCAGCGATACAATTTCAGCCACTGGGAGTCTGCACTATCAAATTACAGAGCGTTTCCACGCTTGATAGTGTACCCCTGCACTAAAGGCATCCTATACCAGACGGTTGTGGGCAAGCTGCACCGGCCCAGCACACAGATCCTAAGGGGGTTACGGCGTTCAAAGGATCCTCCTTTATTGGAGTTAACAGTGATCTGTTACACACACACACTGTCCAATTATTGCAGTGTGTGCCGATCCGTATCCAACGCCACCCCCAGGCTATAGGTCCACTCATTTATTATATGAGCAAGCGTCAATGAGAGCCTAATATTAAAGAGGTTTTCATGTAACCCGCTCTCATAAAAGTACCCTGGCCTGTCAGAACAGACTTTTTCTTCTGTACAGACTGGGAACACACTGTTCTTGAAACACATCATCATTTGAATAAAGCTCCTACAGCATCTGCCCGCCACCTTGGTTTTAAAATTGTGTGAACCCCACCCTTGTTTGTTGTTACACATTTAAATTTTATCTCGCAGTTCTTAGATAAATAAATAATAAAGGTTAAGTTTTATTCCCCTTTCTGGTGCACCTACAAAGGACATTTCTTTTCTTCTTTTTGATTCTGCAAATCCCATATGTCTAATGGTAGCACACCCCCATAAAATTTATTCAGTATACTGAAATACAATAACCTACTCTAGGGGGTCCACCCAATTGTGTCTTGTGCGACCAACAAAACCTCTCTTGTCTTCTACTTTACCTTTAGGCTACACAGTTCATGCAAAACCTCCATGTTTTCTCTTTCTCAGCTCTGCTGTGTGAAGGGTCCATACAGTACGTCCATGGCCGGCTGACCATCTGGCAATTGTGGCAAATGCCAGAAGACCCAATGAACAGATCCATCTAGAGACCAGACCGAGCAGATCTACCTTCCCCCGCTTGGTCGAAATGCTTAGATGGGCATAACATGATGCCATGCCTGTGGCTCACTACACACCCCACTGGGCATTGTAGTGCCCAGTGATGCATTTCCATGCCCCCTTTCCTGGCACATACTGTACCAACAACATGCCAGGGTTGATTTTTAGTCTCAGTACTAATGCTGTGTACACACGGTACAATTTGACATTCGATTTTGACTGTATAATTGAAATCGAATTGGTATCGCATAGACATCGAATGGAGATAGAACATGTTTTTTGCTTCCTATCCCGATTCAATGCCGATGCCAGCTCCCGTTCAGCTGAGATCGTAAAGCCAAATAGACAGTGCAGCCATGACTATATAGTGCAAATCGAATGTAGATAGTATGAATTGTATGTAAGTAGTACAGAGATAGCAAAGATTGCATAGCAATCGAATCTTAAGTCGAATAGCAAATTAATCTCACCATGTGTACACACCATAAGACCTATATCCAGTGGCGGCTTCAGAGGTGGATCCGCAGCACAGTTTAAATTTCAAATAGGGGAGCAACACCAACTGCCATTCCAAACTGACTCACTGACTGTGCTGCAGCCCCACCTGTGGATCCGCCACTGGCAATATCCATACAAAGCTATTTTTTTTCTAAATTGGATAAACCAATACGTGTCACTTAGCCTCAAGTATGAAATGGCTATTTTACTATACATTGAAAGCTTGACAGCAGGGTTCTGGTATTTATGGGATCACTGCGTTTGTTCCTAACTATGAAGCAGTGTGACATATACTGGCGCTAAAGAAATGAATGTTTTTAAAAGAAATGAATATACAGTAATATGCGTTCCAGCTTGGTGATTGGGTGACAGCATGCCACAAGAACATAGGCCCTTATTCTGAACTGAGCGGTACGGCCCGCGTGCGGCCGTACCGCCGATGTTTTCACTCTGCACATGCGCAGAGGTCAATCTGCGCATGTGCAGGCGAAATCGCCGCACATAAAGTTTCTACGCCGCAAAGGGGGCGTATAGGGGCGTGAGGGGCTTCATACCCTCATTTCCCTATGCATACGCCCCGCGTTTCATGGGCGTTCCCATGCAAACGCGGGGCGTATGCATGGTAATGAGGCTATGACACCAGTGATGGGGGCGGAAAGCTGACATCGCCGGATGTCAGTTCTCCGCCCCCATACAAGCTTTCACACGGACGATTGTCCGTGTGGTCTCAGCTTGCGGGAGCTGGTGGGGCGTGCGGCCCTGCCTTCGATGGTCGCAGACCATCGAATGCAGGGGGCAGCTCCCACCATGGTGGAGGCGTACGCCCCACCATTTTCATGCGGATCGCCAGCCGTCCGTGTACGGACGGCCGTGGCGATCCGTATTGTGGGCGGGGATTGGTTTGTGCGGCCGGAGCACCGTATGCGGCTCCGGCCGCACAGATCTGAATAAGGGCCATAATATTGATCTGTGCACTGCTCTAAGTATGCGTCCTTGTTGGTTTGCATTTAGAACATATCCCCTCTGTCAAAATCCACACTTCCTACATTGCTTCCACAACTACTTTACTTTACATAGCACACAAAATAAATTATGGGATGCAGTCAACATCAGGTTACATAGGAATCCTGTTTATCATTTCAGCGTTATATAGGCTGTACTGCTGCCTTTATTACATTCATTAGTATCTTGCCATAATTGCTATGGGCTGATGGAACTGGTTTCATATGTACTTTCATTATACGCTGGCTGAGCTTGTTCTCACTCTAGGACAGCGCGGTCTCCTGGTCCAAATAGTGCAGCACTCTAAGATGCCCATTTCACAGTGATCTACAGTGACAGCTATGGAAAAAATCCTATATTATCGCCTGTTCTGGTGATTCTCCAGCACCAGCAAAGCAGAACACATGTGGTTACAGGGCAGGATCGGAAATGGGTTAAATAGACACTTACACACAGTGACTTAATTATATGTAAATTTGGATCAAGGGCTTATTATTCCATTACAAGCTTCAGGAGTCTCCTCCGATCGGGCATGGCGAAAAAATGATATTCCACAATTGTCAGCAAACCATACACAGTCTGCCAGATATTGGGGGGAGGGGGGGCACTCTGGTGAAAACAAATAAAAATGAGACTTTGAAATCATTGAAATAGGAGAGAGGATGGTTTGTCACTAGGTGGTGCACCAGTTTCAAGAAATAAGAAAAATAAAATAAACTTATATTGTTTATAAGTTAAATTCTGCGAAATATGACAAACAACATGTAACATAAACACAAGTGAATACAGTGCAATTTGAAAATGCACGTGCGGGGTCACAAAGCACCTGCCTATTGTGTGTACTATTATCCTATTTCTATAGGTGACACCTTACATCTACTTCCTTTAACAGGGATTAGTGATATCACTGGATACATATATATATATATATAAATAAAAATAGGGAGAGGTGTCTTGATATTTCTTATGACGTCTGTGTATAATTAATTCCAGATAGTCAGTCCTGCAGACTCAAGGTCTGTTAAATGGTTAGATTCACTTAATGTGATTTTGTGTCAAGAGAGTGTCGGTTTGGGAGCTTTATCTGTTACTTTATTCAGAAAAAATCAATGTATAGCTACTTCCAATTAACTTTTAAGTAGTGATTGCAACAATAGTAGTCCCCTATGGTGTGGGGACATCCATGGAGATACTAATCATAGGTGCCGCATGAGAGGTGAGAGGAATGTTAATGTAAATAAACACATTCATTTTTATAATTGCAGTCTCTTGCTTTCTAAAGCGATTGATGCTTAACTCCTCCGACTTGTATAGCAGTTACAATGTTATAAACGCTTTTGCGTAATATATGACTGCTAGCAGAGACTGCTAACATGCGGCTGCCATATAAGATTACTGTGACATCATAAATAGAAAAGTTCTTGATAGGAATAAGTCTAATACATTGATGTATCATTCACAAATAGTGGTGGAGTGGTACGCTGTCGCCTTTAGCAGTGTTTCCCTGTGTTTGGGATGCAGACTGCAGGGCAGACCGGTGTTCTCTAACTGACAAACTCAGCGCCGTGCAGCTATGGCTGAATACGATACTACACAATAAGTACATTAGAGTCCTGAAAAGGACTAGTTATACATATGGTATACACAGACAACATAATAGAGGCAGTGCTCGGAAGACGCCCGCACGGCTGGTCAGCCAGCGTACGCTTCGCAGATCTTCCTCAGGGCAACCAATTGTTATCTACCTCTGTCCGTGGTAGCACACCCCTGTCCAGTAATTAGTGATTGTATTCACCAACATACGCCACAGGGAGCCACTCTCTATATTATTAGCAAGTCTCTCCAGGTCTTGTGCAACAGACCTCCAACTACCAGCCTTCCCAACTTTCAAATCATGTTGCTTGGAATAGCTGCAGCAGGAGGAGAAAGGGAATCTAAAAACATAATAGCTGATCAATAAAGTCACATAAATCATCCAGTATTGGTCTGACTCACACAGTAACAAAAGGCATAAAGGAAGAACTCAGAATTAGCAACTGTGTTTGCTTTAAGTTATCACTACAGTATATTAAAAATCTGATAGGCATCAACACTAAATGCAGAATCCACATAACAGGCAATTAATTTAACCATTTGTAAAATAAGTGGGAAAAGCAGAACCTCTTATCACAGTGGGAAATTGTTTGGCATGCAAATAGAGAAAATCAATTGGTAGCACTTAATCTAATCAGTAGGATGTAATTAGTAGAATACCCTCTTCATAAATGAATCCCATTGTGTTTGATCACTTTGGCAAAGGTTGTCTCACAGTGGCTGTTGTTTAGTGATATAAATAGGAGCAATTCAACTCAAGCTGGAAAGATGCAGTTATTGGGGCTGATGCTAAGAAAACAGGTTGTATGTCTATACAGATCAGTACGAACCTGACTGGTCTATTTGGAGTTGGGGTGGAATACAGTAAGAGCATGTTTGTGACACTCACTTTGTGTACAACCCTTTTCCAATGAAGTCCCGGGACTTACTCTATTCCTACTGCTGAAAGAAATACACGTGTTCTGGAACAAGATATATAACTTGGTGAAGCAGAAATAGTACTGGAGATACTCCAATCAGGAAACCATTATTGATTATTCATATATTTACTATCTATTGGAGACAGTGTTAAGGTGCCCATACACTGCTGCGATGTCTCAAGCCGATAACCCGCGAGCCGCCCGGGATCTTTCCGGGCAGCAGGTACGCATGCAATCCATCACAAATGGTTGCATGCATACCATGCGTACCGTGATCTATCACAAATTGTTGTAATGGGTCACATGTGACACTGCTTCCCACCGGGAGGGAGGTCCCAGGTCATGTGGTTGGATGGCCAGCAAGTCCGACCACCGACTGAAGTCCGATGCGCACGGGACCACGCATCGGACCTGAGGAGACATGAAACTGACCCGATTTGGGCCAATTTGATGGCCTGAATACAAGGCCCAGTGCATGGGGGCCTCAAGGCTGCATCTACACATTGCTTTTTAGCAGGATGCAGTTGAACAGGATCCTGTTTAGCAGGACGCAGTTTCTTGTTTCTACACATTGGGTGAAATCTACTAAGATAGGAGTTCTATTTTACAAGGGATGTTGCTATGGGCAACAATCAGATCCTGTCTATTATCTTCTAGAAGGTGATAAATAAATAAGAAATAGATTCTGATTGGTTGCCCATAGCAACATCCCATGTGAAATACTGTAGAACTCCAATCTTAGTAAATTTTCCCCATTGCGTTTTAGCAGGATGCAGCAGGCTTGTGTATATATCTCCTCTTGTGTAAGCATCCTGCTAAATAGCTCCTGTTCCACTGCATCCTGCTAAAATGCAATGAGTAGACACAGCCATAGATTTACATGTGCAGGCTCCTTCCTGCCAAACAGGTCCCTTTAAAAGGGAACTGTCAAACTGCAATGTGTAGACACATAAATAAATGTGTGAATGGTTGTGTACTGTGTACAAACCCTCCCCTAAGCTGGCTTGGCACACCTGCATTTTTCCTGAGACTCCCAGTGTTTTCCTAGGCACGCCTAGGGTTTATCTTAGAACTTCCAAAAAAATGGTTTCCACCCTGACACGCTCACTCCCTGTCAATGATTGCCAACGAACAGAACTAGTTGCAGGAATTCATCGCAGGACAGCCTTGCACATTCGTACTGTTAACCGCAGTGTATCGATTATCGCTGTGCAAATTTGCAGTCATGCGAATTGGGCCCTATGTAAAGCTAGTTGTAATTACCCCGCAGGAATGTTTAACCCTGGGATACTATAGAGGTGTACAGCAGCATTTCAGACTCATTTTTGTTTTAGCTTTGTATTACAGATGACAGCACTTGTTATTTATGCTTTATTATTATGATTATTATTATTTTTAG